>NC_090437.1:519838382-520445168 GCF_031143425.1 Pleurodeles waltl | reverse complement strand
CGTTTTTCTGTTGGCGTGACGGTGGAGGTTTGGTCAGCGCCATTTTTTCGCTGACCTTTGGTGTGGCGGATTTTTGTGGATGTCGGGTTTTTGGCGGTTTGCCAGTTGCGGGTCAGAATGACCGTGGCAGTTTACCGCGGCGGTGTTATGTCGGCCTTCTGGCCAGCGGTAAGCGACTTTTACCGCCGAGGTCAGAATGACCCCCTTAGTAATGTGTTTTATATGTCCTGACAGTGACTACGTTCGTTTTTCACTGTTGCAAGGCCTGTCCCTCTCATAGGTTAACATGGGGGCTACCTTTAAATATGATTAAAGTGTAGATTCCCTTTTGGGAGCGCATAGACTTGGAGTTTGAGGTCTCTGGGCTCACAATTTAAAAATACATCTTTTAGTAAAGTAGATTTTAAGATTGTTTGAAAATGCCACTTTTAGATGGTGAGCATTTTCTTGCTTAAACCATTTCTGTGACTCTGCCTGTTTGTGGACTCCCTGTCTGGGTCAGTTTGACAGATGGGCTGGTTTCACCTCACACTAGACAGTGACACAAAGGGAGCTGGGGTGTAGTCTTCTTTTCCTGATGAGCAATCTGTGCTAGGAGGGAGGGGAGGAGTGGTCACTCACACCTGAAAGGGCTGTGACTGCCCTCACACAGTGCAGTCTTCAACCCCCTGGTGAGTGTCTGGGGCCTGGCCTGGGCAAGGCAAGATTTCACAATCAAGAGAGATTTTTCTTAGAAGTAGGTCTGCAAAGGAGAAAATGGGTATAAGTAGAGCACCCAAAACCATAGATTCAGAACACTTCTGGAAACCAAGCGGAACCTCTGCCTGGAGAAGAGCTGAAGAGCTGAGGAAGAACAGCTGCCCTGCCTGTGACTGTGCTTTGTGGAGTGCTCCTGCAGTTGCTGCTTCTGCCTTTGCTAGAGGACAAAGACTGGACTTTGTGTTGCCTTCCTTCTTGTGAAGATCTCCAAGGGCTTGATTTAGAGCTTGCCTCCTGTTATTTGATGTCCCAGGGACAGCAAAGACTTCTTTCTGCCAGCAAATGGAGTCTCTGGAGAGACTCCTTGTTGGAAAATGGGTTATTGGTAAGGGCAGGTAGGTACCTACACTTAGCAATAGGCCACTAACCTCCACTAAGGTCCAGTTAGGTCTCAGTAAATTAACCCCAGCTCAACCCTTGGTAGCTTGGCAACGAGCGTTAAGGCTTAACTTAGGAGACTGAGGGGCTCATTCCAACCCTGGCGGTCGGTGTTAAAGCGGCGGCCAACCCGCCAACAGGCAGGCGGTAAAAAAAATGGAATTCTGACCCTGGCGGGAACCGCCAACACAGCCCGCCACTTTAACACTCCGACCGCCATGGCGGGACAAACAAATAGCGCGGCGGTCACCGCCAACAGACAGGTGGCAGACAATGTACCGCCCACACTATCACGACCCACCAATCCGCCACCTTTTCCGGGGCGGGAGCCCCGCCGATAAAAACACGGCGGAAACAGACTACGAACGGGAAAACGCTCACCTCTATACACTCCAAGAGGAATCTGGACAGCATGGAACCCGAATTAAACATCCTACTAGCTATTGTCTACCTGCTCCTCTACCAGGAGCACGAACGCCGGCGCAGACGACAACGGTGAGTACTGCACCTACGACACAGGGGAGGGGGGAGGAGAAAAGGTTACGGGCACACACATACGCGACACACCCCCCCCACCCCCACCCCCCAAATCCCTACACACCAATGCAGAGCAACAAGTCAGAGTGACACCCCCCAAACCCCCCGGAATAATGCAAAGACAAAATAAATTGAGCATTAAAATTGAAGTATATTATAGAATATTTGAAGTTAAGTGAAATATGAAATATCTAAATAAAATATATTACAACATGAACAATATATACATAGCCCAAAAGTCCGGCACATATTGGCTACCTTCCATTGTTCGTGGGCCAATGTGCATAAACACCTGGGCAAAACCCACACACGAGACCCGATTCCATTGGAGAGAACACTGCTGGGGCATCAGATAATAAAACTACAGGCACCTCATGGGGAAAGGAAGGGGGGGCACCTCAGCCACATGAGTCCACGACGCCAGATCCACGAGGGGCCTCCATGCCCACTGTACCATCCTGGGGAGTGCAAAGCCACAGTCTCTCAAGTCTCTACAGTGGGGGGATTGCCCACTGTACCATCCTGGGAAGTGCAAAGCCACAGTCTCTCACGTCTCTACAGTGGGTGGATTGCCCACTGTACCATCCTGGGGAGTGCAAAGCCACAGTCTCTCAAGTCTCTACAGTGGGTGGATTGCCCACTGTACCATCCTGGGGAGTGCCAAGCCACAGTCTCTCACGTCTCTACAGTGGGTGGATTGCCCACTGTACCATCCTGGGGAGTGCAAAGCCACAGTCTCTCAAGTCTCTACAGTGGGTGGGTTGACCACTGTCACATCCTGGGAAGTGCAACGCCACAGTCCATCAGGTGGATTACAGACTCCACTGGTTATGGAGGAGGCATGTTGGCCAGAGTGCTTCGTAAAGCCCTGCACGACACAGATCCGGCCCTGCCAATGGGCCAGCGGTGCTTGAGATGAAGGGCCCAGCGGAGCGGTGCTTGACAGGAAGGGCCCAGCGGAGCGGTGCTTGAGATGAAGGGCCCAGCAGAGCGGTGCTTGACAGGAAGGGCCCAGCGGAGCGGTGCTTGAGATGAAGGGCCCAGCGGAGCGGTGCTTGAGATGAAGGGCCCAGCGGAGCGGTGCTTGACAGGAAGGGCCCAGCGGAGCGGTGCTTGACAGGAAGGGCCCAGCGGAGCAGTTCAGAGACGGCGGTGCCCAGCGGAGCGGTGCTTGAGATGAAGGGCCCAGCGGAGCGGTGCTTGAGATGAAGGGCCCTGTTCAGCGGTGCTTGTCTTGGCGGGGCCCTGTTCAGCGGTGCTTGTCTTGGCGGGGCCCTGTTCAGCGGTGCTTGTCACGGCGGGGCCCTGTTCAGCGGTGCTTGTCTTGGCGGGGCCCTGTTCAGCGGTGCTTGTCTTGGTGGGGCCCTGTTCAGCGGTGCTTGTCTTGGCGGGCCCTGTTCAGCGGTGCTTGTCTTGGTGGGGCCCTGTTCAGCGGTGCTTGTCACGGCGGGGTCCTGTTCAGCGGTGCTTGTCACGGCGGGGCCCTGTTCAGCGGTGCTTGTCTTGGCGGGGCCCTGTTCAGCGGTGCTTGTCTTGGCGGGGCCCTGTTCAGCGGTGCTTGTCACGGCGGGGCTCTGTTCAGCGTTGCTTGTCTCGGCGGGGCCCTGTTCAGCGGTGCTTGTCACGGCGGGGCCCTGTTCAGCGGTCCTTGTCTCGGCGGGGCCCTGTTCAGCGGTGCTTGTCACGGCGGGGCCCTGTTCAGCGGTGCTTGTCTTGGCGGGGCCCTGTTCAGCGGTGCTTGTCTTGTGTTCCTAGGGAACCAGATCTGGCCAATAATTCCCGCTCAGTCGCCATCCGACCTTTCGCTAGCGGGGCCCTCCTGTGCTGGAGTCCTGGGCCCGTGGGTGTCCTCCGTCACACCCGAAATGGGGCTAGTGGGGCCCTCCTGGGCAGCTCGCCTGCTGCCGGACTTGTCCGCCTTGCTGCCCTTGCCCTCCTTCGCCGAATCTCTGGGGCCCTTGCCTCCCTTTGTGGATGTGCCAGGTGACGGTGCAAGGGTAGTCTCCTTGGGGGCAGCCGTCTCAGGCCTGTCGCGCCGGCCCTTCCCTTTTTTGGTTCTTTTCCCAGGGGGTGGGCTGGCTGTCCCCTTGCTGCTGGCCGATGTTCCGGCCCTAGGAGCTGATGGACTCCAATAGCCCTGAACTATGGTCCTAGTAGGTGCAGGGCTTGTGGTGGCTGAGGTGCTGTTTGGACTCTTACGAGATGGAGGGGGTGGGTCAGGTGATGCAAAGAGGTTAATTTTGGAGAGGAAAAACTTTTTAGGAGCAATGGGAAGGGTAGGTGCAGTGGGTATGGGAGTGGAGGAAGAGGATGTGGTTGTAGGAGAGTGAAGTGTGCTGTCTTTGGGTGCAGGTGCTTGTGACGGAGGCTGTCGTGAGGTGGATGGCTGTTGGGTGGGTGGCTGCCTGCGTTTGTGTGGTTTGGAAGAGGGGGTGACAGACACACTGGGAGAGGACACAGGGGACGTGTAAATGGCAGTGGGGGTGGTGACTGCACGGGTGCGGAGTGCTCTGGTGGGTGTGCTGGTGATGGACGTACTGGCTGATGGTGGTGTGCATGCAGGTGTGAGTGGAGACGTCACAGGGAGGGAGGAGGGAGACGAGGAGGAGGGGTACACAGAGGAGGCAGTGGCTGTTGGCATGTCTGCATGTGGATGTTGCTTGTGTGAATGCTTGTGTGATCTGTGGTGCTTATGTCTGGATGAGCTGCCCTTGGGTGTTGATGTGTGTGCAGGCTGGTCTGTAGGTGTGTCTGGGATAGGCAGAGGAACAGGGGAGTGGGACTGGGTGGAGGGAGTTGGAGGAGGGAGGCTGGAGACAGGGACAATGGCTGCTGTCAGTGCTGAGGCCAGAGCGTTGAACGATCGCTGATGGGCATCCTGACCCGAATGAATGCCCTCCAGGTATGCATTGCTCCGATGCACCTCCCTTTCTACCCCCTGGATGGCATTCAAAAGGGTAGACTGCCCAACAATGAGCGTCTGGAGGAGGTCAATGATCTACGCACTGAGGGCAGCAGGGGTAACTGGGGCAGGGCCTGAGGTGCCTGGGGCGAAGGAGATGCCCGGCTTCCTGCCCAAGCGGGCACGGGGCGAACGCTGAGGGGCTGCTGGGAGGGCGGAGCTGGTGCGCTGGTTGGCGGCTGTACCTGTTGTTGCGGTGGGCATGGATGTTGCCGCCACCACAAGGGAGCTCCCTTCTGAGGACGTGTCGGTGTCGCTGACGTCTCCACGGGTCCCCGTTGTGGAGCTCCCCTCGCCCTCTGTCTCACTGGTGAACTCGGAGTCGGTTGCAGGGCCCTCCGGGGCCATGTGAGATGCAGCTCCCTCGTGCGCCGATGCCACTTCTCCTCCGCCTGATGATGCTAATGCACACATGAACAGGAAAACCAAAAAAAAGGGGGGGGAGAAGAAAGAAAGACATGTTGAGTGCATGCATTGGCGGCACAGTTGGCGGAGAGGACAGACACAGAAGCCCCCTGCACTACGCCGCGCACTCGGGGTACACTTCTCAATTATTGTGACTTGGCCTACAAGTCTATGGACGACAACTGCACACATAGGTGAGCCCGGGCCTTGGATAGCTGTACTTATCACCCTACAGAGGTGGGGGGCGGGGGCACAGGGCCATGCCTAACGGAGGGGCCTAGCCTACAGAAACAGCCCTGGCCTAGAGATAGCCACAGCCCTCCTCCCCCACCCAGACACCTCCACTGTGCGCTAATATAGCAGAATATGCTGAGACTCACCCCCTTGTGTCTGCTGTGATGTCCTCACGCGCCCATCCAAATCGGGGTAGACCACCGCCAGGATCCGGGACATCAGGGGGGTCAATTGTCGTGTGGCACCCCTCCTAGGTTGGGAGGCCATCCCCAGCAGAGCCTCGGCGGTCTTTCTGCTCCCGCGGCGGATGTCCTCCCACCTCTTGCGGCAGTGGGTGCCCCGTCTGTTGTGGACCCCCAGGGTCCGGACGTCCTTGGCGATGGCATGCCAAATGTCGATCACAAAGGGCCCCTGTCACTAGGCCAGGCCAGGAACAGCCTACCACCTCCGCCGGCTCTAGTGGACAGGAGGCCCCCACACAACGACAGGCCACCAGAACCCCACCTCCTGCAGAAGAAGAACCACCCCGCAAGCGGAACCTGAGATATCACAGGAAGACAGAGTAGGATTGCAAGACCCCCGCCAGCCTAAGATACCCCCTGATGTCATCCCACTGTCCCACATTGTCACCCTGTCCAACCTTGAACTGCCCTTGCTCCATCCTTCCACAGGCATATGGACAATGCACCTGTGCGACTGAGAACTGGACTCTGCCATAGACATTACTCCACCCCCACCCGTCCCGGCTTCCCAATCATTTACCTATATCTAACACTTAAAATAAATCACTTATTCCACTTAAATAAACAGGAGTCTTCTTGTATTCTTAACAAATGTATTACACATAAGGGTTCAATAATGTCCAGTTACTTTGTGATGACAACATACCAATTTCAATAAGCTTTAGTCCATGGGCAAACAAAGCTGAAGTCAGGCAGTGCATTATACAGCTCTGAAAAGGGAAGGGAAAGTCACAAATCAGTTAACAGGAACTGGGGGGAAACACAGACAGTGGAGACGCATGAGGCCTCAAGTAAATGTAAATTGGGGTGGCTGTTTCTTACCTGTGTGCTACTGAAAGTATTGTTGTATGACTGTATCCCTGTTGTCCGTGTCGTCCCCGTCGTCTTCCTCTTCTTCACTCTCCACAGGCTCCACAGCTGCAACAACACCACCATCTGGACCATCCTCCTGCAGAAAAGGCACCTGGCGTCGCAATGCAAGATTGTGAAGCATACAGCAGGCCACGATGATCTGGCACACCTTCTTTGGTGAGTACATGAGGGATCCCCCTGTCATATGCAGGCACCTAAACCTGGCCTTCAGGACCCCGAAGGTCCTTTCTATGATCCTCCTAGTTCGCCCATGGGCCTCATTGTAGCGTTCCTCTGCCCTTGTCCTGGGATTCCTCACTGGGGTCAGTAGCCACGACAGGTTGGGGTAACCAGAGTCACCAATTAGCCACACACGGTGTCTCTGTAGCTGTTCCATCACATAAGGGATGCTGCTATTTCGCATGACATACGCGTCATGCACTGACCCAGGGAACTTGGCATTTACATGGGAGATGTACTGGTCAGCCAAACAGACCACCTGGACATTCATCGAATTATAACTTTTTCTGTTTCTGTACACCTGCTCACTGTCTTTGGGGGGAACCAAAGCCACATGGGTCCCATCAATGGCCCCAATGATGTTGGGGATATGTCCAAGGGCATAGAAATCACCCTTCACTGTAGCCAATTCGCCCACCTCAGGGAAAATAATGTATCTCCACATGTATTTCATCAGGGCAGAAAACACTCTGGACAAAACCTTTGAAAACATAGGCTGAGACATCCCAGATGATATGGCCACTGTTGTCTGAAACGACCCACTTGCCAAAAAATGGAGTACTGACAGAACCTGCACCAGAGGGGGAATCCCTGTGGGTTGGCGGATGGGGGACATCAGGTCTGGCTCCAGCTGGGCACATAGTTCATGTATAGTTGCTCTGTCAAGCCGGTATGTAAGTATGATATGTCGTTCTTCCATTGTCGACAGGTCCACCAGCGGTCGGTACACGGGAGGATTCATCCTTCTCCTCGCAAGTCCCAGTGGACGGTGCCTAGGAAGGACAACATGGAGCACAGAGTCAAGCAACCCACAGGTTCGTTCACACAGCTTGCACAGTACACGAATCGCTATGCATGGAACGGCTTGTATGAGTGGCATTGCAAGGCCTAGGCCTGTGTGACGCAGTAGAAATCATGCCATGTGGGCCCTTGAAATGGCGGCTTCCTGACCTGTGAAGTGTGACAGTGGGATGTGAGGTCACTGCGCTGGCGTGGCACACCGTGGCGGTAGGCGGTCGAAGACCGCGGCGCAAAGCAGCATTGGTTAACATTGAACCCTATGGGTCTCAGGAGCCAATGACGATGTGCGCCGGCGGGCGCAGTACGCACTGCCGCGGTACGCATCGCCACGGGCGTGACCGCCATTTTCTATCTGATTAATCACTCGAGACCTGATCATCCACAGGAGAGAACCTGTACTGCAAGTGCTGCTGTGACCTCGGTCTGGGAGATACAATGGCTGCTGCGACTGGGGAAAGGGCCCCTGCCTTCACTTCTGAAGAATTGGAGAAACTTGTTGATGGGGTCCTCCCCCAGTATGCGCTACTCTACGGTCCTCCAGACCAACAGGTTAGTACACAGGGTGCACGCTGAATGGGCTATGCCTGTTTTGAGTGGGGTGTATGTAAGATGGTGGGGAGGGGAGCGAATGAGGAGTGCAACGCACGACAGATGAGAACATGTGCCACATGGCAAGGTTGGGGAGGGGGGTCACTCACATCTACCATGCTGAAAAGTGATGATATTTCCTTTCCCACCCTGTACATGTCAAATAGGTCAGCGCCCATCAGAAGGTCGACATTTGGCGTGCCATCGCCAAGGACGTCCGGGCCCTGGTGGTCCACAACAGACGGGGCACCCACTGCCGAAAGAGGTGAGAGGACATCCGCCGCGGGACCAGAAAGACCGCCGAGTCTCTGCTGGGGATGGCCTCCCAACGTAGGAGGGGTGCCAGCCGCCAATTGACCCCCCTGATGTCCCGGATCCTGGCGGTGGCCTACCCCGATTTGGATGGGTGCGTGAGGACATCACAGCAGACACAAGGGGGTGAGTATCAGCACATTCTGCTATCTTTGCGCGCAGTGGAGGTGTCTGGGTGGGGGAGGAGGGCTGTGGGTAACTCAAGGCCAGGGCGCTTTCTGTAGGCTAGTCCCCTCCATTAGCCATGGCCCTGTGCCCCCGCCCCCCACCTCTGTAGGTTGCCAAGTACAGCTATCCATGGTCCTGCATCACCCATGTGTGCATTTGTCGTCCATAGACCTGTAGGCCTAGTCACAAGAACTGAGTAGTGTACCCCGATTGCGCAGCGTAGTTCAGGGGGCTTCTGTGTCTGTCCTCTCCGCCAACGGTGTTGCCAATGCATGCACTCACCCTGTCTTCATTTTCCCCCCCCACCCATTTTCTTTTTCTTCCTGTGCATGTGTGCATTAGCATCATCAGGCGGAGGAGAAGTGGCATCGGCGCACGAGGGAGCTGGATCTCACATGGCCCTGGAGGGCCATGCAACGGACTCCGAGTTCAGCAGTGAGACGGAGGGCGAGGGGAGCTCCACAACGGGGACCCGTGGAGACGTCAGCGACACAGACACGTCCTCGAAAGGGAGCTCCCTTGAGGTGGCGGCAACATCCGTGCCCACCGCAACTACAGGTACAGCCGCCACCCAGCGCACCAGCTCCGCCCTCCAAGCAGCACTTCAGCGTTCGCCCCGTGCCCGCTCGCACACCAAGGCGGGCATCTCCTTTGCCCCAGGCACCTCAGTCCCTGCCCCAGTTAACCCTGCTGCCCTCAGTGAGGAGGTCATTGACCTCCTCCGGACGCTCATTGTTGGGCAGTCTACCCTTTTGAATGCCATCCAGGGGGTGGAAAGGGAGGTGCATCTGAGCAATGCATACCTGGAGGGCATTCATTCGGGTCAGGCTGCCCATCAGCGATCGTTCAACGCTCTGGCCTCAGCACTGACGGCAGCCATTGTCCCTGTCTCCAGCCTCCCTCTTCTAACTCCCTCCACCCAGTCCCAGTCTCCTGTTCCTCAGCCTATCCCATCCACACCATCAGACCAGCCTGCACACACCTCAACACCCAAGGACAGCTCATCCAGACATAAGCACCACATATCCCACAAGCATTCACACAAACAACATCCAGATGAAGACATGCCAACAGTCACTACCACCTCTGTGTCCCCCTCCTCCTCGTCTCCCTCCTCCCTCCCTGTGACGTCTCCACTCACACCTGCATGCACACCACCATCAGCCAGTACTTCCATCACCAGCACACCCTCCATTACAGTCAGCACACGTGCAGTCACCACCCCGCTGCCATTTACACGTCCCCTGTGTCCTCTCCCACTGTGTCTGTCACCCCCTCTTCCAAAGCACACAAACGCAGGCAGCCACCCACCCAACAGCCATCCACCTCACGACAGCCTCCAGCCCAAGCACCTGCACCCAAAGACAGTACACTTGACTCTCCTACAACCACATCCACTTCCTCCACTCCCATACCCACTGCACCTACCGTTCCCATTGCTCCTAAAAAACTTTTCCTCTCCAAAATTAACCTCTTTGAATCACCTGACCCACCCCCTCCATCTTGTAAGAGTCCAAAGAGCACCTCAGCCACCACCAGCCCTGCATCTAGTATCACCATAGTGCAGGGTTATTGGAGTCCACCAGCTCCTAGGGAAGGAACATCGGCCAGCAGCAAGGGGACAGCCAGCCCACCCCCTGGGAAGAGGACAAGAAAACTTAAGGGCCGGCGCGAAAAGCCTGAGAAGGCTGCCAACACGGAGAGTGGCCTTGCCACGTCACCTGCCACATCATCTAAGGGAGGCAAGGGCCCGAGAGCTGCAGCAAAGGAGGGCAAGGGCAGCAGGGCGGAGAAGACATGCAGCAGCCGAGCGCACCAGGAGCGCCCCACCAGCCCCATACCGGGTGTGACGGACGACACCCACGGGCACAAGACTCCATCACAGGAGGGCCCCGCTACCGCAAGGTCGGAGGGCGACTAAGCAGGGAGTCTTGGCCAGGTCTGGCTCCCTTGAAAGACAGGACAAGCACCGCTGAAGAGGGCCCCGCCAAGACAGGCACCGCTGAACAGGGCCCCGCGGTGTGGAGCACCACTGAAGAGGGCCCCGCCAACACAGGCACCATTGAACAGGGCCCCGCCGTAAGGAGCACCGCTGAACAGGGCCCTGCCAAGACAGGCACCGCTGAACAGGGCCCCGCTGTGAGGAGCACCGCTGAAGAGGGCCCTGCCAAGACAGGCACCGCTGAACAGGGCCCCGCCATGAAGAGCACCGCTGAACAGGTCCCCGCCGTGAGGAGCACCGCTGAACAGGGCCCGCCAAGACAGGCACCGCTGAACAGGGCCCCGCCGTGAGGAGCACCGCTGAAGAGGGCCCCGCCAAGACAGGCACCGCTGAACAGGGCCCACCAAGACAGGCACCGCTGAACAGGGCCCGCCGTGAAGAGCACCGCTGAACAGGGCCCCGCCGTGAGGAGCACCGCTGAACAGGGCCCCGCCGTGAGGAGCACCGCTGAAGAGGGCCCCGCCAAGACAGGCACCGCTGAACAGGGCCCCGATGTGAAGAGCACCGCTGAACAGGGCCCCGCCGTCTCAAGCACCGCTCCGCTGGGCCCTTCCTGTCAAGCACCGCTCCGCTGGGCCCTTCATCTCAAGCACCGCTCCGCTGGGCCCTTCCTGTCAAGCACCGCTCCGCTGGGCCCTTCATCTGAAGCACCGCTCCGCTGGGCCCTTCATCTGAAGCACCGCTCCGCTGGGCCCTTCCTGTCAAGCACCGCTCCGCTGGGCCCTTCCTGTCAAGCCCCGCTCCGCTGGGCCCTTCATCTCAAGCACCGCTCCGCTGGGCCCTTCCTGTCAAGCACCGCTCCGCTGGGCCCTTCATCTCAAGCACCGCTCCGCAGGGCCCTTCATCTCAAGCACCGCTCTGCTGGGCCCTTCCTGTCAAGCACCGCTCCGCTGGGCCCTTCATCTCAAGCACCGCTCCGCTGGGCCCTTCATCTCAAGCACCGCTCCGCTGGGCACCGCCGTCTCAAGCACCGCTGGTCCATTGACAGTGCCGGTTCTGTGTCGAGCAGGTGTTCACGAAGCACTCTGGGCACCATGCCTCCTCCAATACCAGTGGAGTCGGTTATCCATCTGATGGACTGTGGCTTTGCACTCTCCAGGATGGTACAGTGGGCATGGAGGCCCCTCGTGGATCTAGCGTCGTGGACTCATGTGGCTGAGGTGCCCCACTTTCCCTTCCCCCTGAGGTGCCTGTTGTTTTCTCATCTGATGCCCCAGCAGTGTTCTCTCCAATGGTTTCCGGTCTCCTGTGTGGGCTTTGCCCATGTGTTTGTACACATTGGCCCACGGACTATGGATATTGAACGGACTGTGCAGGACTTATTGACTATGTTTATACTTTGCACTATGTTCATTATTACTTTTGTATATTTCATATGGCATATTTACCATGACTTAAATTAACCTATTTTATACATAAATTTTAAACTTCATTTGAATTATGTCTTTGAATTATTCCAGGGGGTTTGGGGGGTGTCACTCTGACTTGTTGCTCTGCATTGGTGTGTAGGTATTGGGGGGGTGAGTTGGGGGGGTGGTTGTGTCGCGTATGTGTGTGCCCGTAAGCTTTCCTCCTCCCCCCTCCCCTGTGTCGTAGGTGCAGTACTCACCGTTGTCGTCTGCGCCGGCGTTCGTACTCCTGGTAGATGAGCAGGTAGACAATAGCCGGTAGGATGTGTAATTCGGGCTCCATGCTGTCCTCCTTCCTCGTGGAGTGTGTATAGGTGAGCGTTTTCCCGTTCGTAGTCTGTTTACGCCGCGTTTTTATCGGCGGGGCTCCCGCCCCGGAAAAGGTGGCGGATTGGTGAGTTGTGATAGGGTGGGCGGGACATTGTCTGCCGCCTGCCTGTTGGCGGTGACCGCCGCGCTGTTTGTCGGTCCCACCGTGGCAGTCGGAGGGTTAATGTGGCGGGCTGTGTTGGCGGTTCCCGCCAGGGTCAGAATTCCTTTTATTGGACCGCCTGCCTGTTGGTGGGTTGGCCGCCGCTTTATCACCGACCGCCAGGGTCAGAATGACCCCCTTAGTCTTTTTTTCGAAGATTTTCTTCAGCGGGACGAACCTGCCAGTCCAATCCGACCTCCTGGAGCCCTTCTCTGGATACACGATGCTGGAATCCTCGGTGGAGACTTTTACCTTCGGACGTAGTCATTTTTTCGAGGTGAAAATCCTTCGTCCGAGGTAAACCTGGATCTTGATCCGACGTCCATGGAGCCCTCCTCGGATACGCTGGCTGGGAGGTCCCGGTCAACTTTTTACCTTTGGACTTAGTCTCTTTTTCGGAGATTTTCTTTACCGGGACGAACCAGCAAATCAGGCCGGGTCACGGTTGAGGCAACCCTCTATGGAGCTTTTTTTCAAAAGTTGTCCAAACTTCTCCAAACTTCTGGGGCTTCTCCCAGATGTCCTTTTAAGGTTCATTTGAGGTCCACAGCTCACCCCAAGGGTCCAGAAGTTCTGAGATGGTCCTTGGGGGGTGCGGACTACAACTCCCAGAATGCCCCTGGCGCAAACTCCTTTTTGGCCACTGGACAGTGGTCAACTGGTCGCTTTCTTCAGGAGTTGGTGCAAGGGACTCTGGTTAGCAATTTTTCACCTGTAGCAAACAGGGAGTCCCTCCTTGAACCAGTTGAAGCCAGGCAAAGTCCTTGTGGTGAAGCCCAAGTGTGCAGCTGGTGCAGTGCTTCTGAGTGCAGGTTCCAGGTGCAGGCCAGGGGTCCAGCAGAGCAGTCCTTCTTCTGTAGTTCTTCCTTGTTGGATGTTGTAGGTAACTGAGGTGTGGGTGCAGGTCTGCCAGTTTTATCCTTGCTCCTGGGTGAAAAGCAGGGGGGTCCTGGTTCTCCAATCAGGTGCAGGGTACTTCCCCCTGTGATGACCACTTCCTGGGAAGTGTGGCAAAAATCAATCGCAGGAGGCAACATTCTCTAAAAATCCATCATGGCTGAATCTGATTTTTGGAGGTTACATCTGGCTGAGCCCACCCACTGGTGTGGCTAAAAAGCATAAACACACCCCTCTCCTGCCCTCTCCTAATCTAATCAAGGGGGCACCTAGTTGTCTGGGGTTGCAGGATGTGGGGGTGTTGCTGGTTGCTCCAAATGTCCTTCTCTGCCTTTGAAGTCCAGTTTGGCAGCCCTCCCCTTTCCTGCCTCACCATCTGCTGAGGGGAGATTCCTTCCCACAGGCACATTCCTTTGTGTGAAGCCAGGCCACTTCACACCTCATCAAGGCAGCCTGGGCAAGCTGCTAGAGGCTGGCCAATCAGGGCACAGCAGCAAAAACAATGCAGGGCTGAAATTGGCAACTTTTCAGGTAAAGTTTAAAACTCTTTACCTGAACAAGTTATATTAAATTCAACAACTGGAAGTTGTGGGATTTATTACAACAATTAATTTGATACCAGATTCTTGGTATGCATCATTTAAGGAGACTTTAAAAATTAAAATAAAGTCTCCCGATTCTAGCCTATGAAGGCCATTTACTACAATGAGGGAAAAACGAATTTGGCTGTTTTCACCTCACCAGGGCTTACAAAACTATTTTTATAAAGTCCCTGCTTATAGTTACATGGCACCCAGCCCTAGGGGCACATAGGGCACACCTTAGGGGTGACTTATATGTAAAAATAGGGTAGTTTAAGACTTTGGAACTACTTTTAATTTCAAAGTCAAATTTGCATATAAGTTTAATTTAAAAGCAGCCAGCAAGGCAGGCCTGCCTTTAAAATGACACTGGGCAACTCAGCAGTGCACTATGCTGTGGTCCCTAAACCTACATGCCCTACCATATACTAGGGGCTTATAGGTAGGTTAACTTAGCCAATTATAATTAGCCTAATTTGCATATCCATTTTACATAGAACACAGGCCCTGTGACTGGTTAGCAGTACCCAGGGCACCATCAGAGTCAGGAAAACACCAGCAAAAAGTGGAAAATGGGGGCAAAAAATTAGGGGGGCCTCTGCAATCAGCCCTGTTTTCTCACACAAGCCCCCCCCAGCCCACACGCCCAGGAGACTCAGTCCAACCCTGGGAGAGTCTTCCTGGCTTGTTAGGCGAGGAAGACAGTGAAGAAATCTGTCTGTCCCCTTGCAGGGCCTACTCTGCCTTACATCCTCCTGCCATGGTCACTCCCTCTGGGTAGTAAAGCCATCCCAACAGTGAAAGGACCCATCTCAAACTGAAACTTCCCTCTAAAGGGGTCTTCCTCCTCTCTCTCTGCCAACTTGGGTAGTGAGGTGCCCACCTCCCCTACTCCTAACTTTGCTAGGGCAACACATAGCTTACCCAAAGAGGTCACCCAACACTTGAGCAACCCCACCATGACCAACAGGGTCAGGGGGCCTACTTTGCTATTGGCCCTGGGGTCTGCCTCCCAGGCCAAGTACAGTGCTGCCAGGAAGGCTAGCACCCAGCAGAGGCTACTGACAGCTGTCAGGACCCAGAACCACACCCTAAGCTCTCCACTGACAGGTGGCTGAGCTGCTTCAGGGGCAACTGTGGGGTCCTGGCACCCCTCTTGCTGTCTAGAGTGGGGGGCTACCATCTCCTGTGGCAGACACCCTCCTTCCACTCTCCCTTCTGTCAGTGCAGGGGCAACACCTTGCATCTGGACAGCTGCCTGACTACTCAGGACTTCCTTGGGGTCAGGTGAGGCCTCACCAGTGCCAACTCTGAGCTCTCCCCTTACTGGGGCAGAAGGCCTTTGGCTCCCTGGAACTCTCTTTAAGAGTGGCCTACCCTTCCTTTTCTTCTTTCCTTTTCTTGGGGACCCCTGTCTCCTAACTGTAGGGAATGACTCCCCAGGACTTTGGGTTGTGGGGGCGCCGTGGGCGACCGCCCCATCTGGGACCAGACTCACCTCTGGGAGGTCATTGCCCAGGATACAATCTAGGGGGAAGTCAGCACTGACTACCACCCTAAACCAGTCAAGGATACCCTCCCTCTCTAGGGGCACTATGGCTACAGGCTTGGAGGTGACCTCCCGGTGGCTATCTTGACTTTCCTGGTCTCTCCTGGGACATACATGTTTGGGGTCACTAACCGGTCACTCAGTATAGTGTGACTGGCACAGGTGTCTCTCAGGCCAGTGGTAGGGATCCCATTCACCTGAATGGGGTGGAAGTGCCTACTCCCACCCTCAGGGATCACCAGCTTACCATCTGGTCCTGTCTCCCAGCTCAATGATAGGAGGACTTCATCATCTGAGGAGTCCTCCTCCATGGTTACACTGGACAGCCCAGTGCTAACCACCTTTTTTGGACAGGCTGCATCTCCTCTGAAGTGACCTGTATGCTGACAGTCAAAGCAAGCCTTACTGTCCAAGAGCTTTTTTAACCCTGGGTCTCCCTGTCTCTGCTTGTCAGAGTGTGAGTGGGATTTACTCTCCTCCTTCTTAGGGTTCTGGGGTACAGAAGGAGTCTCTGTGGTGGGCTTACCACCTCCCTCCTTAGGTTTTTGGGGACATGACCCCCCTTCTTGGAGTCTCCCCCCTGGGACTTGACAACCACCCTGGTTCTCAACCACTCATCAGCTGCCTCCCCTAGCTCTCTAGGGTTGGTCTGCTTAGAGTCCACTAGATGCTGGCGTAACCTTTCTTGGGTACAATTGGTCAAGATGTGCTCTCTCATGATCAGATTGTATAACGCCTCATAAGTATTTACTTTGTTACCAATAATCCAGCCCTCTAGTGCCTTAAGTGAGGTGTCTACAAAGTCAACCCAAGACTGGGTACTGACCTTCTGGGTGTCCCTGAACTTCATTCTATACTGCTCTGAGGTTAGACCAAACTTCTTGTTTAAGCACCTCTTCATACTAGGGTATGAATCTGCCTCCTCCCCCTTAAGGTCAGAAGCCTATCCCTCCCTGAGCTGGGGACCAACTCCCACAAAAGGGAACCCCAGTATTGAGGCCTAACCCTTCTCATTTGGAGTGCCCTCTCAAAGGCCTCCAACCACTTGTCTATATCATCCCCCTCTATATAAGCAGGAACCACCCCCTTGGGTAATCTGGGGCAAACCCCCCACCCATGGACACCTCAACTTCTCTGTCGCTGCCACCATCTCTTTTCTCTCTCTTTGCCCACTTTTTCTTTTCTAGGGACAGCTTCTGTGCTTCCAAAGCTATAAATGCTAGCTGGGCCTCCAGCTCTCTTTCTCTGAGGGACAGGTTCTCTCCTCCTGAAGGGACCCCCTTCCCCCAATTAGCTTTGGGATTGCCCCTAGTGACTGTATGTAATGAGGACCGGTCTTCCTCATCCTCACTTAGGCTCAGATGCTCTCCCTCCCCTGAGTGGTGAGAGCTAGCATCCTCCCCTACTTCTCCCTCCTCTGGAGCTTCCTCTGGGTCTACCTCTTGGGCCTCAGCCCATGCTGTCAGGGATTTGATCAGGACATGCTTCCTGAGGTTAGTGGTTGCAGGCAACCCTCTTTCAGTACACAACCCCCTAAGCTGGACTACTGTCGGTGTGGTTAGGCTAGCCAGATCAAGCTCCATGGTTCCCTAGTTTTGTGTCAACAAAAACTTTTTGCAAAAATTGGAAACAAGAATTTAGAAAAATCACAAAAATTCAATAATTGAAATGAATCCAAATTAAAAATTTAAAAACAATTTTTGCACTAGGACAATTTAAAGGATTTTTTATTTGTTTTACTTAAAACTGTAACGTGATACTGAACACAAGTACAGGATCCCACCACTGCTCACCAAAAATGTTGGAAAATGGGTTATTGGGAAGGGCAGGTAGGTACCTACACTTAGCAATAGGCCACTAACCTCCACTAAGGTCCAGTTAGGTCTCAGTAAATTAACCCCAGCTCAACCTTTGGTAGCTTGGCAACGAGCGTCAAGGCTTAACTTAGGAGACAGAGTGTAAAGCATTCAAATATCACAAAACAGTAATCAAATAAAACACAGGAAGCAGTTTAAAAATCCAAAACCAATTTATGAAAATAGATTATATTGTTATCTTTAAAATGACACCAAAACGAATAAAATCGGATAAGGGGAACCGGAGATATGAATTTTTAAAGAATTATTATTGTTTTAGTGCCTAGAAACAAAAAGCGCCAATCGGGTCATCTGGTTGCACCTCGACCGGGGCAAAGTCAAAGTTTAAGGCCGACCGCGATGGAGCCCTGCTCGGCTACAGGCCGCGGGAGGCCTCGGTTAAAAGTTTACCTTCACACTTAGGCCCTCATTACAACCATGGCGGTCGGTGATAAAGTGGCGGTAATACCGCCAACATGCTGGCGGTAACTACCGCCAAATTATGACTATGGTGGTGAGAACTCAGATAGACAGCCACTTTACCACACCGACCGTCAGGTCGGAAACAATAGCCACCACAGCGGTAGCCGCCAACAGCCAGGCGGAAGTCAATGTACCGCCCACTGTATTATGAGATAGGAAACCGCCACCTTTTCCGGGGCTGTACCAATGACATCAAAAGCCTTGAGGAAACACTGCACAGAAGGGAAAGGACTCACCTTTGGAGACACAGGGAAGAACCACGCCACCATGGAGCCCCAAATGCAAATATTCCCAAATATTTTCTATATCCTGCTCCACCACGAACACCAACAATCAGCTGCAGTAATAGCACATATTTACCCCGTCCCCCTGAAGAATAATGCAAGTACAAGAGGAATGTGCAAAAGTGAGTGTAATAATAACAACACAGTAGAAATACGAAAATGCAATTTAATGGTATATACATATGTACAGTTCAAGGGACACTGCCCAGTCCTCAGTGGGTGTGGGCCACAGGCCAAAGTCCAAGGTCCCACTTATCACTTGCACCAACACAGAGAGAACACTGCAGGGGCATCAGTTGGAAAATAGGCAGGCACGTCAGTGGGACGGGGAACGGGGGGCACCTCAGTTGGCCGATGGACCAAGACCACTGGTTTTGGAGGGGGCAACATGCCCTGTGCTTGGTCCTGGGGAGTGCAAGGCCACAGTCTCTCAGGTGGGTGTCTTCCCCATTGGCTCTGGAGGGGGCATCGTGCCCTGTGTTTCTGATCCCGTTGAGGCTGGGGTTGTTGGGTGTCCTCCCCACTGGTTCTGGAGGGGGCATTGTGCCCTGTGCTTCTGATCCTGGGGAGGCTGGGGTTGCTGGGTGTTTTCCCCACTGGTTCTGGAGGGGGCATCAAAGTCACAGTCTCTCAGCTGGGTGTCATACCCACAGGATTTGCAGGGGGCAGGCAGCACAGCAGCCCATAGGGGCAGGAATACATACCATCCGCTGGCGGTGATGGCTGCTCAGTGGTGATGGTCGTGCTGCTGCAGCCGCTGGTGGTGGGAGGCTCCAGCCCATCCCCTGCAGCCTCGGATGGCTGCCCACTGGTGGTGGTGGTGCTGCTGCCGCCGTTGGTGGGGGAGGCTCCAGCCCATCCCCTGCAGCCTCGAATGGTTGCCCACTGGTGGTGGTGGTGCTGCTGCAGTCACTGGTGGGGGAGGCTCCAGCCCATCCCCTGCAGCCTCGGATTGCTGCCCACTGGTGATAATGGTGCTGCTGCTGCTGGTGGGAAGAGGCTCCTGCCTATCCCCTACAGCCTCGGATAGCTGGCTACTGGTGGTGGTGGTGCTGCTGCAGCCGCTGGTGGGGGGAAGCTCCTGCCCATCCCCTGCAGCCTCGGATGGCTGCACAACCATGGTTGGTGGTGGGGGCTCAGTCTGAGTCCCTGCACCAGGCCCCTTGTCCTTCCTGCCAGCTGGCTCCTTGCCCTTCCTGGCAGCAGCTGGGGCAGGCTCCTTGCCTTTCCTGGCAGCAGCTGGGGCTGGATCATTGCCCTTCCTGGCAGCAGCTGGGGAAGGCTCCTTGCCCTTCCTTACAGCAGCTGGGGCAGGCTCCTTGCCCCTCCTGGCAGCAGCTGGGGCAGGCTCCTTGCCCTTCTTGGCTGCAGCTGGGACAGGCTCCTTGGTCTTCCGGCCCTTAGCTGGGGCAGGCACCCATTCCTTTAGGCTGCCTGGTGCCCTGGAACCTTTCCCACCACGTGTGGGTGTGGAAACTACTGGGCCCGTGGACTGGGTGGTCGAGGTGCTTGCCTGGATTTTTGCCACCATGGCCAGAAGTGAAGGATGAAGGGTAGGGAAGAGGTCAATGGTGGAGAGGAATAACTTCTTGGGGACATCAGGGTGGGAAGAGGGAAAAGGTTTGGGAGTGGGGGAAGAGGAAGTGGTTGTAGGAGGTGTCTGTCTGCTGTATTCGGGTGCATGTGCTGGATGCTGTTGTGAGGTGGATGGCTGTTGGGTGTCTGAGTGCTTGCGTTTGTGTACCTTGGGGGGGATGACAGACACAGTGGGAGAGGAGACAGGCGAAGTGTGCATGGCTATTGTGGAGGTGTCTGCCAGTGAGGTGTGTGTTCTGCTAGGTGTGGTGGTGATGCTTGTAGTGGATGAGGATGTGGTGCATGCAGGAGTGAGTGTAGACGCAACTGGGAGAAAGGTGGAGGAGGAGGAGGAGGAGGAGGGGAGACAGTGGAAATTGTGGATGTTGGTATGTCTGCATCTGGATGGTGTTTGTGTGAGTGCCTATGGGATGATGTGTTGTGCTTGTGGTTGCCTGTGCCACTCTTGTGTGTTGTGTTGTGTGCATGCTCGTCTGCCTGTGTGCTTGGTATAGGTTGGGGTTGAGGGGAATGGGATTGGAAAGAATAAGTTGGAGGGGGGAGGGTAGAAACAGGGACAATGGCTGCCATCAGAGAGGAGGCTAGAGCCTGGATTGATCACTGTTGGGCCACTAAGCCAGTGTGAATGCCCTCCAGGATTACTCTGTTGCATCTGGCCTGCCAGCCCCTGGATGGCATTCACAATGGTTGACTGCCCTACAGAGATGGATCTCAGGAGGTCAATAACCTCCTCACTCAGGGCAGTAGGGTTGCCTGGGACAGGGCCTGAGGTGCCTGGGGCGAAAGAGATGCCCACCCTGCTGGGTGAGCGCCACGGGCAACTCGTTGACGGGTTGCTGGGAGGTTAGTGCTGGTAAGGGGGGTGGCAACTGTACCTGTAGCTGGGGTGGTCACAGAGGTGTCCGCCACCACCAGGGAGCTTCCATCGGAGGAGGTATCTGTGTCCAAACTGTCCCCTCCTGTCTCCGTCATGGTGCTCCCCTCGCCCTCCATCCCACTGGTGCTCTCAGCGTCGGTGGACTCAGCCTCCTGGGTCCTGTGGGATGCAGCTCCCTCCATCCCCGGTACCTCTGCTCCTCTGCCAGATTATGCTAATGCACATAAGGACACGGAGACAAAACAAAAAGGGGGGAAGAGACAAAGGATACACTGGGTCAATGGCTGCACCAACACCGCCGTTGGCGTACACACCACTGTCACATACAGGGAACAGCAATACGCACTATGCATTGCACTACCAGTTATAATGCTAGCCACCAAGGCATGGGGAGGGACACATACCACCAAATACAGCACAACTGGGACCCACTTAGCCCTGACCAGTTGTGGATGCCTACGGGCTAGGTTGCAGGATTATCACTGCAGAATCCTGTCCAACATGGATCCTACTCTGCAATGTCAGACCTGGCCTAGGGGCACCCAGTGACACACATCCCCCACCCGGGTCCCCCCCTACCATGCATAAGTTTTAATGATGGGCACTGTACTCACCCCCTTGTGGCTGCTGTGATGCCCTCAAGCGCCCATCCAGCTCCGGATAGGCCACTGCAAGTATGCAGGCCATCAGGGGGTCAGGGTTCGACAGCCACCCTTTCCTCATTGGGAGGCCATACCCAGCTGGGCCTCCGCCATCTTCTGTGCCCAGCGTCTCACGTCCTCCCACCGTTTCTGACAGTGGGCGCTCTGCCTGCCATAGACCCCCAGGTTCCGCACGTCCTTGGCTATGGCACTCCATATACCGTTCATTTGATGGATGCTGACCTGCAGAGAAATACACACAGGAAATGGTATCAGTCAGACCGTCCTGCCTGTTACACTTATGGCCACACATACCCCTTCACATCACCATTTGCACACACATAGCCCAGCACACAAGCTGTGCACCGCCCAGGGGACATCCACCCACCCCCCTGCACGAGGTCTTCACACACACCACTCACTCCATGCATTCATGCCACATGCATTGTGCTCACAATGTACTCACCTGTTGGTCTGGAGGCCCATACAGCAGTCTGTACTGGGGTCGGACCTCATCCACCAGTTGCTTCAACTCTGAAGCGGTGAAGGCAGGGGCACTTTCCACAATCACACGAGCCATGGTAGGTTCAAGACACAGGTCAGAGTGGCACATGCAGTGTAGGTCCTCTCCTGCTGAAGGTCAGGTAGCAAGTGAGTGATCAATTAAAAAATGTCGGTCACGTCCACGGCTGTGCATACCGTCACCGCCGGCATACATCACTTGGCCACTGCACCCCTATAAGGCCCAATGTCAACCAATGAGGAGTTGCACGGCGGTTCCCGACCGCCTACCGCAACGGCACACAACGTCAGCGGAATTACCTAATTTCCACCTGTCCCTCCACACAGGACAGGCGGATGCCATTTTTTTGGGGGGGGCAGGCCCTGGGTAATAACTGCATCATAGATACAAATAGGACATACAGGACAAATACCACTTAACCATTGCAAATTAACATTATACTGTTGTGGGTCCGATGTTCAGTTTGTGACCGGCTCTTCACTATTTTGTCCCTTAGACTGCAACCGCTGCTGATGAGTAGGAGATGGAGACATCCATGTTGACGGTTCTGATTAGAAGGGATCAAAGTTGGAAATCGAGGATTTGGTTGATGTGCTTGAAAAGATTTTAGACATGTTTTAATTGATTTGATGAGCTCATGAAAGACTGGTACCAAGCAAAACTCATGTTAAACACAGCGGACTAATTGAATCTGAAAGATAAAATGATCGGCTAGGGCTTTTGAGCAATTAGATCTGTTTTTAACTGTCTGGGTTTGTTTTGGTGCACACAAGACAACTTAATTTGGCTAAAGGAGCACACCCTAACTCTCTAGAAATATGTACATAAGTCAGTAGATTCTTCGCAATGGCATTTAATTGGAACTCAAAATCAAAGTGTTTGTGGAATGCTGATATGCGCTGTGCATAGGTGTTGGAAGTATGCAATGTTATTGAAGAGCCCTGAGAAACTACTCATTAATCAATATTTGGCTGAGTATTTACTTTATGACTTACATGGAGAATATATGCCCCAAAATAATAAAACATGTTTTTCTCAGATGGATCTAGTGAATATAAAATAGAAATTCAGGCCCTGATTAATATTTTTTTTGTGCTGCATTTGCGTCTTTGTTTGACGCAAAAGCGGCGCAAAGTTACAAATTACAATTGTATTTTGTAAGTTTGCGCCGCTTTTGTGTCACCTATCATCATGAGCAATTGGGCAATGTTGGGTAAAGGATACCTATCAACCACAACACATTTGTTCAACTGTCTAAGATCAATATATAGTCTAAAAGAACCGTTGGGATTCCTAGCAGCAACAACAGGAGCCAACCAAGCAGTACCCTCAACCTCCTCAATTATACCTTGATTCCTGAGTTTGTTCAACTCACACTGCATCTCCTCTCTTATGTTCACTGGAACACTCCTTACCTTGCTGCAAACAGAAACTGAATCAGGAATTTTTTTAATTTTGTGCTGATAACCCTTTAAACAACCCTGCTCATTCTTAAACACGGTAGGAAACTCATCACACAACATCTGCTGTGAAGTCAAGTCCGTCTCCGTAGATTTTTGTGTAACTGCGTTGACAGGAATTGTCTCTTTTAACACGTTAGGATTATCACTATTAGGATCCAACATAACCCCTAGGTCCCTTTGATGCCACCAGCTTATAATACTATTACCCTTCTTAGACACATAGGTGGTCATTATGACCCTGGCGGTATTACAACCGCAGGGCCAAAACGACGGGAGCACCGCCAACAGGCTGGCGGTGCCTCCCGGTGTATTTTGACCACGGCGATAGCGCCGCGGTCGCACCGTCGGGGCCGGCGGTTTCCCGCCGTTTTAGCCCCGGCGGTGATAATCCGCTAGGGCAGCGCTGCAAGCAGCGCTGCCCTGGGGATTATGACTTCCCTACCGCCAGCCTGTTTCTGGCGGTTTGCACCGCCAGGAAGAGGCTGGCAGTAAGGGGAGTCCTGGGGCCCCTGGGGGCCCCTGCACTGCCCATGCCACCGGCATGGGCAGTGCAGGGGCCCCCTAACAGGGCCCCATGCAGCTTTTCACTGTCTACATAGCAACTGCACCCGTCGCACGGCCGCAACACCGCCGGCTCCATTAGGAGCCGGCTAGTATGTTGCGGCCGCATCATATGTTGTAATGGGGACCGCGGGAGTGCGGCCGCACAGCGGTTACAGCTTGGCGGGCGGCATTAGCCACCCGCCAATGTTGTAATGACCCCCATATACTTTTGCAGAGGTATAAGGATCTTTATACTCGATTAGACCTATGAAATATCCATGTAATGGTATTAATTCGCCTCAATATGCACATGGTTTAATGTCAGGTTTGAGCAACTCAACAGTATTCTTCAAATGATGACAGAAGCTTACCGCCGTGCAGAAGACCGCCATCACACCGCCGCGGAAATCTGCCACAGCTATCATGACCCACAGCACGGAATCTGCCAAAATTCAGACACCCACACAAGTCTGCCACACCAAAGGTCAGTGATAAACTGGCGATAACAAATCCTCCACCGTCACGCCAACAGAAATACGCCCACACTATCACGACACACGAATCCACGCGGCGGTCTTTCAACCGCGGTATTCCATTGGCGGTACACACCGCCGCGCTCAAAATACACACACATATAAAAAACACAGCCACATTGGACAATTCGAAATGCACACACCTGATACACATACACACACCACTCCCACACACCCATTACAATATAAAACACACACCCACATCACCCACAAACCCCTACGACCAGAATTACTGAGAGAAGGCCAGAGAGAGACACTACAAACTACTACCAAGCATCCACAGGCACAAAATACCATCACCAACAGAACTTCCACGCACCTCACACAACACACCACTACATATCAGCACACTTATCACCACACACACCACCCCACACATCACCCACACCACCCCATGGTACGGCAAAGACCCCCCAGGTTCTCTGAGGAGGAGCTCAGGGTCATGGTGGAGGAAATCGTCCAGATAGAGCCACAGCTATTCTGATCACAGGTGCAGCACACCTCCATAGCTAGGAAGATGGAGCTATGGCGAAGAATAGTGGACAGGGTCAACGCAGTGGGACAGCACCCAAGAAATCGGGATGACATCAGGAAGAGGTGGAACGACCTACGGGGGAAGGTGTGTTCCATGGTCTCAAGACACCACCTTGCGGTTCAGAGGACTGGCGGCGGACCCCCACCGCCTCCCCCACAACTAACAACATGGGAGGAGCAGGTCTTGGCGATTCTGCATCCTGAGGGCCTCACAGTAGTAGATGGAGGAATGGACTCTGGTAAGTCAAAGCTTTACTATTACATTCCCACACTACCTGCATGCCATCACATACCCCCCCCTCACCCCCATCACTCCAACTCCTCACAAATGTCCCAATATCACAAACCACACATCCCAACACCAAGCCCTGCATGCAACAACAAAGCATGGACACCCATCACCAAAGCATGGCCACTGCACATACCCATACACCCCCCTAAACCATCATCACACAAGGTCCCACACAGGAATGCAAGCACTGGGGTACACGGTCACCCACCCATTGCACACCATGCCACACACAGATGTAATAAACATCCTTTTATACCCCTGCAGCACCCCTACTCAACGTCACCGGACAGGAGGGTCCACACATGTCCACACCACCAACAGAAGAGGCCCACAGTGATGACAGCACCTCTGTCCAACTGGATCTAGATGACCAGCCTGGCCCATCGGGGACCTCTGGACAGTCGGTTCCCCTCACACAGTCACAGGCCACTACAGAGCTTCCTCCCTCTGGAAACACCAGCACAGCACCCACCCAGCGGGCCCATACCTCTGTCCCCAGGACAAGTCAATCAGCAGTGTGTCCACCACTACAGGAAACCCAGGCTAACCCACCACCCCAACAACAACAGGGACCTGGGGGCAGTGGTAGTGGGCACACGGTCCAGGGGACGGAGGCCCAGGAACACAGGGGAACTGGGAGGGCTGCTGTTCGACAGGGGGAGGACAGGCCAAGGGAACCCACTCTCCACGAGGCCCTCTCCTCCATCATGGGAGCCTACCGCCACTCCCAAGAGACAATGGCAACGGTACTGGCCAAGTTTCAGGAGACCCAGCGGCTGCAGCAGGAACAGTATTTGGGCTTCAGGGAGGAACTCAGAACCATCAATTCCACCCTGGGCACCATCGTAGGGGTGCTGAAGGAAGTACTCAACACCAGGAGGGACACTGTGGCACAACAAGGGGCCCCTGACACTAGCATGGATGATGAACTGCCCACCACCTCCGCCGGCTCTGATGGACAGGACGCCCCGCCACAGGACCACCACACCAGCACCCCACCCCCTGCAGAGGGAGAACCACCCCGCAAACCATCCCCGAGATCTAGGACAAAGACAGAGAACAATGCTAAGACCCCTGCCAAGAAATGAGACCACCCTGAATGTCATCTTTCTGTCCCACTTTGTCACCCTGTCCATCCTCAAACTGCCCCAGCTCCACTTCCTATGCCCATTTGGGCAATGCACCTGTGAGACTAATAGACTGGACTCTGCCATGGACATTCCTCCACCATCACCCTCACTTTTTCACAACCCCACCCAATATTGAGAACTTAAATAAACACCCTTGAAGCACAAAACAATCTGGAGTCAGTCTGTGATTTTCGAAATGGTGTATTAGCAATTACAGTGACAAAATGCTCTTTCAATTGCAATGTCAACATACCTATGTCACACAGCTCTAGTTCATGAGGAAACAAAGCAGATGTCACACAGTGGGACCGACATCTGTGAAATCGTAAGGGAAAGTGACAACTCAGTGACCATACACTGGGTGAAAACGACAGACAGTAGAGAGGTAGTAGTGTTAAAGTACATGTAGTAGGCAGGTCTGTACTCCTACCTGTGTCTCACTGGAAATATTGCAGGATCACCAAGTTCCTGTTGTCTATGTCCTCTTCTTCTGCTTCCTCGTCTTCACTGTCCACAGACTCCACAGCTGCAACAACACCGCCATCTGGACCATCCTCCTGCAGAAAAGGCACCTGTCATCGCAAAGCTAAGTTGTGAAGCATACAGCAGGCCACGATGATCTGGCACACCATCTTTGGTGAGTAGAATAGGGATCCACCTGTCATATGGAGTCACCTGAACCTGGCCTTCAGGGGGCCGAAGGTCCGTTCTATAATCCGGCCGAGTTCGCCCATGGGCCTCATTGTAGCGTTCCTCTGCCCTTGTCCTGGGATTCCTCACTGGGGTCAGTAGCCATGACAGTAACCAGAGTCACCTGCAAATGGCGAGGGACAACTGTTAGACACACACTAATCTGTAGGGATATCCCGAGACCCAGACAACCATTCCCACTGTATTGCTTCCAGGTGCTCACCTAATAGGCACACACGGTGCCTCTGGAGTTGACCCATCACATAAGGGATGCTGCTATTCCGCAGGATGTAGGCGTCATGCACTGAGCCAGGGAACTTGGCATTCATATGGGAGATGTACTGGTCTGCCAAACACACTAACAGGACATTCATCGAATGATAACTCTTCTGGTTTCTGTACACCTGTTCACTCCTGTAGGGGGGACCAAAGCCACATGTGTGCCATCAATGGCACCTATGATGTTGGGGATATGTCCCAGGGCATAGAAATCACCTTTTTACTGTAGGCAAATCCTCCACCTGAGGGAAAACGATGTAGCTCCGCATGTGTTTCAGCAGGGCAGACAACACTCTTGACAACATGTTGGAAAATATAGGCTGGGACATCCCTGATGCTATGGCCCCTGTTGTTTGAAATGACCCACTTGCAAGGAAATGGAGTACTGAGAGCACCTGCTCTTGAGGGGGGATTCCTGTGGGGTGGCTGATAGCTGACATCAGGTCTGGCTCCAGCTGGGTACACAGTTCATGGATTGTGGCACGGTCAAGCCTGTAGGTGATGATCACATGTCTTTCCTCCATTGTCGACATGTCCACCAGCGGTCTGTACACCGGAGGATGCCGCCATCTCCTCACATGTCCCAGCGGACGGTGCCAATAAAGGACAACAGCGAGCACAGAGTCAACCAACTCAGAGGTACGTACCCACGGCTTACACAGAACACGAATCATAATCCGAAAAGTGGCCTGTATGTGTGTTTAGGCTAGGCGTAGGTATGTGTGACGCAGTTAAAAATTAAGCCATGTGGGCCTCTGAAATGGCGGCTGCCTGACCTCTAAAGTGGGACAATGGGATGTGAGGTAACTGCGCTGGCGTTGTACACCGTCGCGGTAGGCGGTCAAAGACCGCGGCGCAATGCTGCATTGGTTACCATTGGACCCTATGGATCCAGGAGTCAATGATGATGTACGCCGGCGGTGAAGGTACGCACCGCCGCGGACGTGACCCCCATTATCTATCTGTTCAATCACTCGATACCTGATCTTCGACAGGACAGGACCTACACTGCAAGTGCTGATGTGACCTCGGTCTGGAAGAGACAATGGCTCGAGTGTCTGGGGAAAGGGCCCCTGCCTTCACATCGGAGGAGTTGGAGAAACTCGTGGATGGGGTCCTCCCCCAGTAAACGCTACTCTACGGTCCTCCAGACAAACAGGTAAGTACACTGGGAGCATGCTGTATGGGCTATGCCTGTGTGGAGTGGGGTGGATGAAAGATGGGGGGGGGGAGATTGAGGCGTGCATGAAACGACGATGAATGCATGTGCCACATGGCAAGGGTAGGGATGGGGGCCAATGACTGTGACGGTGCAGTTGGTAATAACATTTCTCTTCCCCCTGTACAATTCATGTAGGTCAGCGCCCACCAGAAAAAAGATATTTGGGGTGCCATCGTCAAGGACGTCCGGACAGTGGGGATCTACCTCAGATGGAGCACCCACTGCCGGAAAAGATGGGAGGACATTCGCCGCTGGAGCAAGAAGACGGTGGTGGGTCAGCTGGGTATGGCCTCCCAACGTGGGAGGGGTGCCCGTCACAACATGACCCCCCTGATGTTCAGGATCCTGGCGGTGACGTACCCGGGGTTGGATGGGCGCTTGAGGGCATCACAGCAGCCACAAGGGGGTGAGTACACTCTCATCCTGCTGATTTTGCGCGCAGTGGAGGTGTCTGAGTGGGGTAGGTGGGCTGTGGGTTTCCCTAGGCCAGGGCGAGTTTAGTAGGCAAGATCCCTCCGTAAGGCAGGCCATGTGGCACCCCACCCCACCTCTGTAGAGGGCCAAGTACACCTAGTCATGCCCTTTGTCATCCATGTGTGCAGATGTCGTCCATAGCCTTGTAGGCCATGTCCCAGGGATTGAACAGTGGAGCCCAAGAGCGCAGCGTAGTGCAGGGGGCTTCTCTGTCTGTCGTGTCCGCCAACAGTTGCGGTAATGCATGCACTCAACATGTCTTTCTTCTGTCGTCCCCCACCTTTTTGTGGTCTCCCTGTTCTTTGGTGCATTAGCATCATCAGGCGAAGGAGCAGTGGCACCGGAGCAGGAGGGAGGTGCATCCCACATGGCCCTGGAGGGCGACATTACGGACTCAGAGTTCACCAGTGGGACGGAGGGCGAGGGGAGCTACACGGCGGGGACAGGAGCTGACACAAGTGACACAGACTCGTCCTCTGATGGGAGCTCCCTTGTGGTGGCGGCAACATCTGTGCACCCCGCAACTACAGGTACAGCCACCACCCCCCCACCAGCACTGCCCCCCCAGCAGCCCCTCAGCCTTTTCCCGTGCCGGCTCACCCAGGAGGGTGGGCATCACCTTCGCCCCAGGCACCTCAGGCCGTGCCCTAGTCACCCCTGCTGCCCTCAGTGAGGAGGCCATTGATCTCCTCAGGTCCCTCACTGTTGGGCAGTCTACCATTTTGAATGCCATCAAGTGTGTAGAAAGGCAGTTGCAACAAACAAATGCATTCCTGGAGGGCATTCATTCTGGTCAGGCTGCCCTTCCGCGAGCTTTTCAGACTCTGGCCTCAGCACTGATGGCAGCCATTGTCCCCGTCTCTAGCCTCCCCCCTCCAACTTCCTCCACCCAGACCCAATCCCCTCTACCCCAGCCTATCCCAAGCACACCTTCAGACCAGCGTGCACACACGTCAACAAACAAGGGAAGCTCTGGCAAACATAAGCACCACACATCCCACAGGCACTCATGCAAGCATCACACACATGCAGACACACCAAGATCCACTGCCTCCACTGTGTCTCCCTCCTCCTCGTCTCCCTCCTCCCTCCCAGTCTCGTCTACACTCACACCTGCATTCACTACAACTACAGCCACTACTGCCATCACCAGCACACACACCCCCACACCCGCTCTCATGCAGTCACCACCCCCACTACCATTCACACGTCCCCTGTGTCCTCTCCCAGTGTGCCTGTGACGCCACCTCCCAAGATACACAAACGCAGGTACATACCCACCCAACAGCCATCCACCTCACGACAGCCTTCAGCGCATGCACCTTCACCCAAAGTCACCAAACGAACACCTCCTACAACCACAACCTCTTCCTCCACTCCCAAACCCCCTCCAGCTACCCGTCCCAGTGTCTCCCAAAAACTTTTCCTGTCCAACGTTGACCTCTTTCCCACACCTCCCCCACCCCGTCGGTCTCCTAGGGCCCGACTGTCCAGGTCCCAACCTAGCTCCTCAGCCACAACATCTCCGGGACGAGTGGTGCCTGTAGTCACAGGAACCTGGAGTGCACCAGGGCAGCCAGTGTGGCACAGAGCCACAGCACGGACAGTTCCCCACCTGTCAAGCATCAAAAGTTGGCCAGTGCCCGGCAGAAGAGGGGGAAGACTCCAGCCACCAAATCCGCTCCCAGGGGTCCCGGTGGGAGTGTGGAGTCAGCTGCGACACCTTCCAAGGTGGGGAAGGGCCACAAGAAACCCAGCAAGTCTGGGAAGAGCAGCAGGGCGGAGAAGACCACCATCATCTCCGCTGCCCAGAAGACCACTGCCATCATCCCCGCTGCCCAGGAGGCCCCGCTGCCCAGGAGGCCACCGCCATCATCCCCGCTGCCCAGGAGGCCACCGCCAGCACCTGCCCTGCTGCCCAAGAGGCCACCGCCAACACCTGCCCTGCTGCCCAAGAGGCCACCGCCATCATCCCCGCTGACCAGGAGGCCACCGCCAGCACCTGCCCTGCTGCCCAAGAGGCCACCGCCATCATCCCCGCTGCCCAGGAGGCCACCGCCAGCACAAGCCCCGCTGGGCTAGAGAGGACCGCCAGCACAAGCCCCGCTGAGCTAGAGAGGACCACCAGCACAAGCCCCGCTGGGCTACAGAGGACCGCCAGCACAAGCCCCGCTGAGCTAGAGAGGACCGCCAGCAGCTGAGCCACTGCAAAGGAGCCCGCCGCCACAAGCACCACTGAACAGGGCACCGCCGCTACAAGCACCGCTGAACAGGGCACTGCCACCACAAGCACCGCTGAACAGGGCACCGCTGCTACAAGCACCACTGAACAGGGCACCGCCGCTACAAGCACAGCTGAACAGGGCACTGCAGCCACAAGCACCGCTGAACAGGGCACCGCCACCTCAAGCACCGCTGGCAAGGACACCGCCGCCTCAACCACAGCTGAACAAGGCACCGCCGCCTCAAGCACCGCTGGCCCATGAGCGCCAAGGGCACTGACACAACTGAGTCCGTCACAAGCAGGATGAAGCACTCTGGGCACCATGCCCCCTCCAGAATCAGTGGAGACTGTCATCCACTACCTCTCTTCAAAGCAGAATGAAGCGCTCTGGGCACAATGCCCCCTCCAGAACCAGTGGAGAGTGTCATCCACTACCTCTGACCTTTGCAGGATGAAGCACTCTGGGCACAATGCCCCCTCCAGAACCAGTGGAGATTCACATCCACTACCTCTGTCCTTAGCAGGATGAAGCACTCTGGGCACAATGCCCCCTCCAGAACCAGTGGAGACTGTCATCCACTACCTCTGACCTTTGCAGGATGAAGCACTCTGGGCACAATGCCCCCTCCAGAACCAGTGGAGACTGTCATCCACTACCTCTGTCCTTAGCAGGATGAAGCACTCTGGCCACAATGCCCCCTCCCGAACCAGTGGAGAGTGTCATCCACTACCTCTGACCTTTGCAGGATTAAGCACTCTGGGCACAATGCCCCCTCCAGAACCAGTGGAGATTCACATCCACTACCTCTGTCCTTAGCAGGATGAAGCACTCTGGGCACAATGCCCCCTCCAGAACCAGTGGAGACTGTCCTCCACTACCTCTGACCTTTGCAGGATGAAGCACTCTGGGCACAATGCCCCCTCCGGAACCAGTGGAGATTCACATCCACTATCACTGTCCTTAGCAAGATGAAGCACTCTGGGCACAATGCCCCCTCCAGAACCAGTGGAGACTGTTATCCACTTGAGAGACTGTGGCTTTGCACTCCCCAGGATGGAACAGTGGGCAGCCCACCCAATGTATAGACTTGAGAGACTGTGGCTTTGCACTCCCCAGGATGGAACAGTGGGCAACCCACCCACTGTAGAGACTTGAGAGACTGTGGCTTTGCACTCCCCAGGATGGAACAGTGGGCAACCCACCCTCTGTATAGACTTGAGAGACTGTGGCTTTGCACTCTCCAGGATGGAACAGTGGCATGTGGCCCTCTCATGGATTTGGCATCTTGCACTCAACCGGCTGAGGTGCCCCCTCTTTCCCTCCTCCTGAGGTGCCTGTTTTCTTGCTCTCTGATGCCCCTGCAGTGTTCTATCCATCATGGTCGGGGATCTTGTGTGGGCCTCGCCCATACCGTGTGGGCCCAGTGTTCCAGGGACTTCATTGGAGCACTACCTGGACTACTAAGCTTGGTGTATATGTTGTTTATAGTGTATATGTATATTTCTGCGTACTTGATTTTAATATATTACAATGGTTACACTCATTTTCTTTTGTCTTTGCATTCTTCCAGGGGGGATTGGGGTGTGTGACTGTAATGTATCATGCTGTATTGGTGTGTGTGTTGTAGTGGGTGACAGTGGGGGTGGGGGTGTTGCGTGTTACGTGTGTGTGTCCCTGTTTTTTCCCTCCCCCCTCCCCTGTGTTGTAGGTGCAGTACTCACCGTTGTCTTCGCCGCTGGCGTTCGTGTTCCTGGTAGAGGAGCAAGAAGATAAGGGCTGGCAGTTTCTGCAACTCTGGTCCCATGGCATCCCCGTTCCTCGTGGGGTGTGTAGAGGTGAGCGTTTTCCCTTCGTAGTCCTGTTTCCGCCGTGTTTTTGTCTGCGGTGAATCCGCCCTGGAAAAGGTGGTGAATTGGTAGCTTGTGATACAGTGGGTGGTACTTTGTCTTCCGCCTGTCTGTTGGCGGTGACCGCCGCGCTGTTTGTTTGTACCGCCGTGGTGGTCAGAGTGTTAAAGTGGCTGTCTTTGTTGGCGGTTTCCGCCACGGTCGTAATTCCAATTTTTTTACTGTCGGTCTGTTGGTGGTCTTACCGCCACTTTACCACCGTCCGCCAGGGTTGTAATGACCACCTATGTCTAATCTATATGGTGTTCTCCAAGGACGTCTGATTGAAATGTGCAGGCTTTCGTTTCTTTTTGCTCAAAAAGTCTATATTTCCTTTTTTTTTTATTTGTCGTTTGTATATCTGTTTTTTTGTGTTGTTTTATTCCTAATTTTTGTACAGCAGTGCTTTAACTCCCTCAGTCATGAATCTTCGATTCTGTATTGAAAGGAGGGAGTGTGATGCTATTAATTGTGTTTGACCAATGAAGTGGTGTTTCACCACTGCGCATATTAGTTGCTCAATGTTCACCAGTAGCACATTACATGTTGTATTCAGTTTAGCTGCCTATTGGCTTTAACATGGCATTAGACATTACATTTGGTAGGTATGTCAGCTGCCTATTGGCCTTAACATGGCATTAGACATTACATTTGGTATTTAGGTTAGCTGCCTATTTTCTTTAACGTGGAGTTAGACATTGCAGTTGAGACATTGCAGATGAGCTCTGTTTTTCCAAGCTGTGTTTTTCCACATGATAGACCAAGCTCTGTTTTTCAAATTGAATTCACACCAAACCCTAGCTGATAAGAGAGAGTACATTTGGTGTTTTCCTTTCTGCTCAGCCTTGGGAAGAGGAGCGGTCTAGGAGATCTGGCCAGTCTCCAAAGGCTTGCTTAGTTTTCCCGAGTCTGAGAGGAGGGGGCACGTTTTTGGAACGATGGCCCTGGGCAACAGTGAGAAGGGAGAAATATCTTGACTTCAGACAGGAACGGACGTCAGTTGTCTGTCCCCGTTTGGGTAGAAAATCTCTTTCTCGCAGTTGAACCGGAGTCATCAACTTGCAGCCCCAGAAAGATGAAGCAGAGTGATGGGCCGTACGGTGATGCAATTTTGACTTTTATGCTTTGCTTTGAAGTATTGCTATAATATAATCACATGTATTTGCTGTGTACATTCCAACTGAGAAGTACTTTGATATATTTTGCTTCCATTGCTGTGACTACTTTTAAACGTATGCTTCCAACCTACTAATTTCATCTTTCAGGAACCTCGTGGTGAAGTAATAATAACAATAAATATCTTCTTTAAACTAAGAAGTGCATTCCAGAGAGGTTTTGTAAGCTCGGTCATAAGATAAGAGAAGGAAAGCAGGACAGGGGGGTAGTATTCCTATTCTGATGTCCCCCAAAATTGTAATCTCTGGTATTTCCCTGCCCCTGGAATAACCAAGACTCTCAGCGGTGGGAAAATAATGGGATTTTAACTGGAAAATTGTAATGTGGTTTTGGGTTATAGTGTTGTGGCCAAGGGATGTGTTCCATACTTGGACATATGATTAGTAAAGCGAACATCTTGGAGGAGGGCCCTACATTTACATGGAGCTTGGTAAAGTATCTTTACTATGTCGGGTCCTGTCTTAATGAGAGTGGTCTAGTGAATCAAATTTCTTATTTTGATGGAATAAGTATTCACAGTGGTACATTAGGTGACATGACATTGTTATTTTCAATAGTCTCTACAATGCCAAAACAAGTCTTGTTAGATGTTAATCATGTATGCCCACCAGGACATTAAAACATTGCCGTCTTGCAAGAATGGAAGTTGTGTAATACTGTAGACCTAACAATGGGTATGAATGTGGGAAGTGACATCTTGTGAAATTATCAAGACACACATTTTTAAAGCATACCTGGGTTTGGTGAAACTAAGTGTGGTCCTTTTCATTCAAAAGGAACATTTTGACATGAGACTTATGAGGACTCCAGTAACATAGTTATAAAAGACATCCATTGTATAAGGTTTGTGTTAGTGAAAAACATTGAGGTGCACATGTAAGTAACAGTTGACTGTTCCAGACAAGCTGTGCATACTAGCTGAAGGAGACTTACCAGAGCCTCTCATTGATCCAGTCTGATTGGCCAGTCCTCATAGCACCGCAGGAACGTCAGATGCAATAGAGGTCATGGCAGGAGAGGTGGGCAACACAGGTCCTGCAATGGTGACTGAGACTTACAATATGTAATACCAGGAAGAGAAAATGTTTGGGTCTGATAGTGTGAAACTGTGAGCTGTGCACAGACAGACATGGTTAGTATTGGCACCTACTAGTGTCAGTAGGTTTATATAAAAAAGACATTGCCTTGCAAACTGTTTTGTGTCACTTATCCTTAGTGTCTGGTGAGGACAGACATTGCTCTGACCCCTAACTGGCTGAATGAGATGGACAGATAGATTTGACAGCCTTTGGTGTGACCTTTCCAAATCTGGAGTGCGATTTAATATTTTTTTATGCCATGCAGTGCAGCAACCAAATTTGCTGTACTGCATTGTACAAAGGGGAAAGGCAGCACAAAGCCATACGTAATTAAATGAGCCTGCTGCTGCTGTCTTTCTTTTCACTGGCACACAGACGGCCTGCCTTGCCCTATACACAGACTCACACCATGGTGAAGTGTACTGTATGAAATGTCGAGCATAAAATTTGAACCGGAATCATACCCTTCCAGTACAAAGTCCTATGCCTCAACAAACTCAGAATGATCTCACACAATAGATGTGTTCTGTGCACAGCAGAACACATAATGCATTTGTTGTTTGAAAAATAAACACTTTCGCCCTTATTAGCGCCTGCATCAACGAGGAGTTAGTTTAGGACACAAATCCAGTCTGGTTACTTTTAGTAGATTGGGCTTTGTGTTAAAACCTATGGTTATTTGCACTGATCCACCCAAGTAGTGTTCCAGTAACACACCTAATCCACAATAATGCAAGGCAATGCAAATAGTTTTTTTTGCAATGCGAAAAGGGCACCTTCACAGCTCAAAAAACCTTTTACAGTAGATAATATGTACTTCCACAAGACTGCGAGACAATTTGCATCGCTTTGGACTGTTGCAAAGCAGTGGTAAATGTGGGCCCAATAGTAGACTCTCCTGTCAATCTTGGAAGAGTAAAGGAGATGACTGTCAACATGGAAATGTGTTGCCTCTGTGTGGAGATGTGTTTGCAGTTAGATATTGTTAGAAATGGGGTCTTTGGTTGGCAGTCAGGTTACACCCTGTCCAAGCAAGGACCCTCACTCTAGTCAGGGTAAAAGAGAATCACCCTCAGCTAACCCCTGCTTCCCCCCTTGGTAACTTGGCATGAGCAGTAGGCTTAACTACAGAGTGCTAGTTGTAAAGTATTTGTACCAACACACATAGTAACTCAATGAAAACACTAGAAAATGACACAACACAGGTTTAAAAAATATAAAATATTTATCTGAACAAAACAAGACCAAAATAAAAAAAATCCACATTACACAAGTCAAGTTATCACTAAAAATGCAAAAAGAGTCTGTATGCAATTTTAAACACACACTAACGCTGTTAGCAGGAAAATTTACCTTGGGCGTGTCAAAAATAACCCAGCTCGGGTGAGTGTGCATCAAAAGGGGCTTGCGATGCGTCAATTTCACTCACAAGCGAGACACTGCGTCATTTCTCCTTTAGTCAGGCCAGCGTGCGTCATGTCTTCTCTCCGCAGGAGAACGATGCGTCGATCCGGTCAGCACTCTCGGGTCTGGGCAGGCCTTGCATCGTTTTTACATGCCCAGTGGTGTTTGCTTTCGGAAATCCAGCCACACCATGGTCCAAAAACCATGCAACGTGGGTTGCGATCTCACCCGCCTCTGTCAGCGATGCTGTGCATTGTTTCTCCAGCCCTGGGTTTCGATCTTCAGGTCGCATTGCAGGTGAGCATAGATTTTCAGCCGCAAAGCCGACGGCGCATCAATTTTTGAGCCCCAGATTGGAGTCGCATTGAACTTTTCCCCGCACGGCGGTCAGCGCGTGGATTTCTCACTCTTGGGCTGCCAGCTTCTCCTTTCAGGGCCCCAGGAACTGGATGGGCACCACTTGGCAGAGTAGTAGTGTGAGAAAACAGGGCTGATTGCAGAGGCCCCCTAACATTTTGCCCCCATTTTCCACTTTTTGCTGGTGTTTTCCTGACTCTGATGGTGCCCTGGGTACTGCTAACCAGTCCCAGGGCCTGTGCTCTGTGTAAAATGGCTATGCAAATTAGGCTAATTATAATTGGCTATGATAACCTACCTATAAGCCCCTAGTATATGGTAGGGCATGTAGGTTTAGGGACCACAGTATAGGTAGTGCACCCAGAGGTGCACTGCTGAAGTGCCCAGTGTTAATTTAAAGGCAGGCCTGCCTTGCTGGCTGCTTTTAAATTAAAGTTATATGCAAATTCGACTTTGGAATTAAAAGTAGTTCCAAAGTCTTAAACGACCTTGGGCCAGATGTAGGTAAGTATGGTTTTGCGAGTTGCAATTTGCGAGTCATAGAGACTCGCAAATTGCAACTCGCAAAACCACATGCAGAAAGGTGTCTCAGACACCTTCTGCGAGTCGGTATGGGGTCGCAATGACCCACCTCATTAATATTAATGAGGTGGGTCGCAAATTGCGGCCCCATACCGACTATGGGCACTCGCAAACATGGAGGCCTGCTGTCGTCAGCAGACCTCCATGTTTGCGACTGCTTTTCAATAAAGCAGGTTTTTTTTTTCAAAGTGCAACCCGTTTTCCTTAAAGGAAAACGAGCTGCACTTTGAAAAATAAACCGAAACCTTTTGTTTCGGTATTTTTCAGGGCAGGTAGTGGTCCATTGGACCACTGCCTGCTCTGAAAAATTATTTTTGTGATCATTCACAAAGGGGAAGGGGTCCCATGGGGACCCCTTCCCGTTTGCGAATGAGTTACCATCCACTTCAAGTGGATGGTAACTGCGAGTTGATTTGTGACCGCTTTTGCGGTCACAAATCAACTTACATCACGGTGCGAGTTGCAAATAGGAAGGGAACACCCCTTCCTATTTGCAAGTCGGAAACACATTTTGCGAGTCGGTTCCGACTCGCAAAATGTGTTTCTGCATCGCGCACAGGCATTAGCGCCTCGCAAACGGCGTTTTTCGCCGTTTGCGAGGCGCTAATGCCTTGCTACATCTGGCCCCTTATTTTTACATATAAGTCACCCCTAAGGTGTGACCTATGTGCCCCTAGGGCTGGGTGCCATGTAACTATAAGCAGGGACTTTATAAAAATAGTTTTGTAAGCCCTGATGAGGTAAAAACAGCCAAATTCATTTTTCCCTCATTGTAGTAAATGGCCTTCATAGGCTAGAATGGGGAGACTTTATTTTAATTTTTAAAGTCTCCTTAAATGATCCATACCAAGAATTTGGTATCAAATTAATTGTTGCAATAAATCCCATTTAATATAACTTGTTCAGGTAAAGAGTTATAAACTTCACCTGAAAAGTTGCCAATTTCAGCCCTGCATTGTTTTTGCTGCTGTGCCCTGATTGGCCAGCCTCTAGCAGCTTGGCCAGGCTGCTTGATGAGGTGTGAAGTGGCCTGGCTTCACACAAAGGAATGTGCCTGTGGGAAGGAATCTCCCCTCAGCACGTGGTGAGGCAGGAGGGGGGAGGGCTGCCAAACTGGTCTTCAAAGGCAAAGAAGGACATTTGGAGCAACCAGCAACACCCCCACATCCTGCAAACCCAGACAACTAGGTGCCCCCTTGATTAGATTAGGAGAGGGCAGGAGAGGGGTGTGTTTATGCTTTTTAGCCATACCAGTGGGTGGGCTCAGCCAGATGTAACCTCCAAAAATCAGATTCAGCCATGATGGATTTTTAGAGAATGTTGCCTCCTGGGATTGATTTTTGGCACACTTCCCAGGAAGTGGTCATCACAGGGGGAAGGACCCTGCACCTGATTGGAGAACCAGGACCCCCCTGCTTTTCACCCAGGAGCAAGGATAAAACTGGCAGACCTGCACCCACACCTCAGTTCCCTACGACATCCAACAAGGAAGAACTACAGAAGAAGAAGGACTGCCCTGCTGGACCCCTGGCCTGCACCTGGAACCTGCACTCAGAAGGACTGCACCAGCTGCACACTTGGGCTTCACCACAAGAAGGACTTTGCCTGGCTTCAACTGGTTCAAGGAGGGACTCCCTGTTTGCTACAGATGAAAAATTGCTAACCAGAGTCCCCTGCACCAACTCCTGAAGAAAGCGACCAGCTGACCACTGTCCAGTGGCCAAAAAGGAGTTTGTGCCAGGGGTATTCTGGGAGTTGTAGTCCGCACCCCCCAAGGACCATCTCAGAACTTCTGGACCCTTGGGGTAAGCTGTGGACCTCAAAAGAACCTTAAAAGGACATCTGGGAGAAGCCCCAGAAGTTTGGAGAAGTTTGGACAACCTTTGAAAAAAAGCTCCATAGAGGGACCGACCCGCCGCGGCAACTCTAGCCGGCTTGCCTCAACCGCGACCCGGCCTGATTTGCTGGTTCGTCCCGGTAAAGAAAATCTCCGAAAAAGAAACTAAGTCCGAAGGTAAAAAGTTGACCGGGACCTCCCAGCCAGCGTATCCGTGGAGGGCTCCGTGGACGTCGGATCAAGATCCAGGTTTATCCCGGTCAAAGGATTTTCACCTCAAAAAAACGACTAAGTCCGAAGGTAAAAATCTCCACCGAGGATTCCAGCATCGCGTATCCTGAGAAGGGCTCCAGGAGATCGGATTGGACTGGCAGGTTCGTCCCGCTGAAGAAAATCTTCGAAAAAAAGACTTAGGGGGTTATTGCAACTTTAGAGGAGGTGTTAATTCATCCCAAAAGTGACGGTAAAGTGACAGATATAGCACCAGCCGTATTACGAGTTCCATTGGATTTAATGGACTCGTAATACAGCTGGTGGTATATCCGTCACTTTACCGTCACATTTGGGACGGATTAACACCTCCTCCAAAGTTGTAATAACCCCCTAAACGTTTTTTAGCACTTAGAAATTTAATGTGCCACTCTGGATATCTAGTCACACCTCGACTGGGGCAAACTCAAAATTTGAGGCCGACCATGATGGAGCCCTGCTCGGCTACAGCAAGCGGGAGGCCACGATCAAACATTTACCTTTGGACTTAGGCCCTCATTATAAGCACAGCGGTAAACACCGCACCGCCGGCAGAGGCGGTAAAAACCGGCAACAGATGTGCGGTACGGACCGCCAAATAATGAACCAACTGAAACACAGGCATCCCGAAAACCACCCACCGCCAGCAGAGGTGTGCCGACAATGACGGCAGAGCCCGCCCACAGGCCGATGGAAAGGCCATACCTGCCCATCAAATAATGAACCACTAGACCGCCGTCAGTTCCGGGGTGGGAACCACTGCCACGCAAAGCCAGCTGGAAACAAAACAAATATTAGGAAACACTCACCGGAGGCTAACAGAACACGCCGAAGCAGACATGGATAGAGAGATGCAGATCATGCCAGCCCTTCTCCTTGCCATATGCCTCCACGACCGAGACCACCAACGAAGACGACGGCGGTAAGTACCGCAACCTACATAACAAGGCAAGAAAGGGCACAGTTATAGTCCCACCCAATCCACCCTCCCTGCAATGCTCCCACAACCCTTCACAGCAGCACAACCCATACACCCCACAGCAAGAGGTACTTACCCGACACAAGGCAAATCCAACCTGTCCAAAGTACATACATGTGCCCCACGCCCACAAACGATGAGTCAAGGGCGGGCTGTGATGTGGAAGGAGTGGTTAGGGTAAGAAGGTGTGCAAGTTTGGGGACGAGACGGGGTGTGCCAGTGGGTTGGAACAGGTCAGCACAGGAGAGGAAAAGTGTCTTTGGTGCAATTGGGTTGGGTCTCGAGGAAGGCATGGGAGTGGAGGTAGAGGGAGTGGTTGTGAGTGGTGTAGGTGTGCATGATGGAGGTGCAGGTGACTGGACAGTATGCTGAGGTGTGGTGGATGTGTGATGGGTAGGTGCTTTGGTGAGTTTGAGTGTCTTGGGAGGAGTGGGGGTGGACACAGTGAGACAAGACAGGCTGCCAGTGTGATTGTATGTTGTGTGGGTGTCTGGAAGTCTGGTGAGTGTGCTGCATGTAAAGTAGTTGTGGTGAGTGCAGGTGTGGTGTATGGGGTGCATGTATGGATGTGTGCTATTGTGGTGACTGCAAGAATAGGCTCAGCAACAGTGAATGAACGTGCAGTGTCTGCAGCTCAAATAGACCCGCAGCCTACAGACTGTCAAGACCTGATAAACCTCGTTTTGAGACTGGATCATCCTTTAGCAGAACGAGGGGGAACACGCCAAAAAACTGAGAAATATTCCTGGCGTGTTCATGATAACAGAGAATCACAAGTTCAAGAAGAGAACAATGAGGAACCAATCGAAATTGGAACTATCAGACGGTCCTTAACGACTGCCGAGAAAGACCTACGTCGGAAAAGGAGACAATGTTTGTATTGTGGCCAGGAAGCTCGTTTTGTTAAAGAGTGTCCAATAAAACAAAAGAGCAGATTGGCTGTTGCCAAAAAGGTTGAGACAAAACTAAAATCCCCAGAGTGCAAGGAAGGTTTAGTCTTGGGAGTTACCTCAGACCTTTCTCAGAAAGAGACACCACCGTTAAGAAAATCACGGTATTTGAAATTGGATCTAGAAATTCAAGTAGAAGGACACACCTACCTAAGAGAAGCTTTAGTGGACTCCGGTGATACTGAGAATTTCATAGACACTCAATTGGAGGAAGCATGGGGCATCCCGTGTGAAAAAAAAGAAAACACCGGGGTTAGTGGAGACCGGAGGTGGCAAACTCCTGACTAGAAGTCCAGTGACTCTACAGACCCTGCCCTTGTCAATAACTTGTAATGGACAAACCTATGACACTAAACACGTCGATTTAGTAACCTTTGATGTTATTCATGCTCCTCAGTATGGAATCATCCTCGGAATGCCCTGGTTGAGTCACCATAATCCTCAGATAGACTGGGAGGAGAGAAAGATAATATTCCAGTCATACTTTTGTAAGACAAGATGTCTTAAAACTTTGAATGTTCTCAATCTGAGGGAATCTACGTTAGCTATAGTTGCTACCAAGGAAATGACATTGCCTTCACAAAGCGTATCATGTACTGGTGTGGAGAAGGCAAGGAAGAACGGAGAGCCCTTCTTGTGGTCCCCAGAAGCCGATAAAGCCTTTTCGATTTCAAAGGAAGTCTTTTCCAGGACTCCTATCCTGACTCGACATGGTTGCAGCGTTTGTTGGCAGTAGTGGTATGTCCATCTATCATTTCCAGGTTTTTGGGGTTGTTTTTACATGGTGTGGACGTTGGTTTAGTGGCACACTTGGAGGACAGTTCTTGCCAAAGTCACTCCTTTGAGGGGGCCTTGGTATTTGCATGTGTTCCTGTCCCATATCTGGGCATGAGAGACCGTTTGGGTGCCTGGTGTTGGCCTGTACAGGTTGAGATGCAGGTCTCCTGTGTGTCCTGAGATGGTGGCACAAGTCCAGTTGCTGCTGCTAATGTTGTTTGCCGGTCAATATCTTGGCCTGTAGTAGGGGCTTCCTGGTCTGTGAGGGCCTCAGGCTGTGTTGGGACAACGTGCAGCAGCGTACCTGCTATGGTGGCCATGGTGGCATTGTGCAGTTTCCACTGCTCCATGGCCTCTTGGTGGTGTACTACCTTCATCCTTTGACTCTGCTCCAGGGTGGAAACTATCTGGGCCAATCTGTCCTGGGTATGGTGGTATGCTCCCAGGACCTCAGATATCCTGTCCTGGGCTGCAGCATCCATCATGTGACCTCCCCTCTGGGCCAGTGATGCCCTCCCAATGGGCCTAGCCCCCTGTGCCTGTGTCCCCGGCACAATACCACTTGTACTGGGGCCATTGTCTTCCTGCCTGTTGGTAGGGGGTGACTGTGGCCTCTGTCCATGTGTTCCACCAGTCTGTGGCCTGGATACATAGGTGTTAGGCCAGTTGCCCTGGGCTGATGTTGCTTGCCAGGTGGTAGGGGTGTCAGTAGTGTCCTGGGTGGGGCTGCTGGATGGTGACAGTCCAGGACTGTGTTCATGGTTCCCTCTCCAGTGTCCTGGGTGGTGCCTCTGTCTCCATGTGCGGCACTGTCAGTCCTTGTCCTGTCTGTCAGGGTGGCATGGGTGGTGGTGACTGTTGGGGGGAATGGACATGTCTGTTACAATTGCATGATCGCATGCGGTGCACAGGTCTGGGCTGTTTTGTGCAGGTTTTTCCACTTTTGGGCCATGCAGGGTGCCTTTGTGAGGTTGCCATTGCATTTTGCTTAGGATGTGGAGGTGCATTGTGGGTGTTGTAGTGCCTTTGTGATTCCTTGCAGGGGTAGGTGGCTGTGCACAGGGGGAGGGATGTGGGCCTGTTAGTGGGTTTGTGGGCATGCAGGGTGACTGGATGTTGTGAATGTGGCCTGGGTGGGTCAGTGGTCCTGGTGGCTGTTGGAGGGGTGGGGTGGTGCACGCATTATAGGTGTGATGGATATGGGGTAATTGTAGACGACTTACCCGAGTCTATTCCTGCAGTGAGTCCAGTGAGTCCCTCAGGGTGCAGCATGGCCAGTACCTTTTCCTCCCAGTCAATGTAGTCTGGTGGTGGTGATTGAGGTCCTCCCCTAGTCTTCTGGACTGCAATGTTGTGCCGGGATGCCATGGACCTCAATTTCCCGTGCAGGTCATTCCACCTCTTGCGGATGTCATCCCTCGTGCATGTATGGTGTCCCACTGCATTGACCTTGTTGTGTATTGTCTGCCATAGCTCCATCTTCCTGGCGATGGGTGTGTGCTGGACCTGTGCCCCGAATAGTTGTGGTTTGACCTTCAGTATCTCATCCACCATGGTCCTTAGCTCCCTTTCTGTGAAGCGTGCGTGTTTGGGGGGTGCCATGGGGTGTGCTGTGTGGATATAGGTGAGGGTGAGGTTGGGTGTATGTATCGTGTATTGTGGCGTTCAGTGTCTGCTTCTGGAGTTCTCAGTATCAGTTGTCCTAATGTCGTTGCAAACGATTGTGGGGTATGTCTGTGAGTGTTTTATAGTGTTGTGGATGTGTGTCATGTGTGTGGGTGTCAGACTTGCCAATGTGTGCATTTCTTACTGTTGGGTCCACTTGCTGGCCGTGGTGGTCTGTACCGCCAATGGTCGTTCGGCTTCCACTGACCACCGCAGTGATTTGTGCATCATTATTTGGAGGCTGGGGAGTTTTTGTCCTCGGCGGTGGAGGGGTGGGAGGTCCTGCATTTTCACCGATAAGGTCCTGGCGGTAACTGGTGGCTGGGATTTTTTGGGAGGATTCCGATTTTTTCATCTTTATATGGCAGGTTTTTGTTCACCGCCAATGGCGGTCTTCTGTACACCGTCACAACAGCGGTCTATGTTGTTTACTGCTCTGTTCATAATGACCCCCAGAGTTATAAAACTCTTTCCCTGAACTAGTTCTATTAAATTAAAAAATGGACAGTTGTTGGAGTTATTCTAACAATCGGTTTGATACTAAACGTGAAATATCTAGCTCCTTTTGGGACTTTATTACTTAAAAATAAAGTCTCCCTATTTTAGCTTATGGAGCCCAGTCACTACAGTGAGGGAAAAATTCATTTAGCTATTTTCCCTCACCAGGGCTTATAAAATATCTTTTATAAGGTCACTGCACCCAACACTAGGGGCACCTACGGCACACCTTAGGGGTGATTTATATGTACAAATAAGGTAGTTTAAGAATTTAGAAGCACTTTTAATTTTAAAGCCGAATTTGAAGGTAACTGTTTATTTAAAAGCAGCAGCAAGGCAGACCTGCCTTTGAAATGACACTGGGCACCTCAGCATTACACCAATAGGTGCACTACCTATGCTGGGGTCCCTAAACGTACTTTCCATAGCATATACTAGGGTCTTATAGGTAGGTTGATACTGCCAATTATGATTAGCCTAATTTGCATATCCACTCTACACAGAGCACTGGCCCTGGGACTGGTTAGCAGTACCCAGGGCACAGCCAAGAGTCCCATCAGTGGTACCCTCTCTCCTCTATCCTGTTCGCCATTGTCATGGATTCCCTAGTCATCTGCCTTAGAGCAGAGGGAGAACACTGGGGGATCTCGTTGGGCTTGACAACCCACACAATGCTGCTCTATGCTGACAATCTGCTGTTTATGCAACAGTAATACTGGCAATGAAGTGATACACACTACCCTTCAAGAGTTTGAGGTGGTGGCAGGCCTGCGAGTGAAATGGACAAAGTCACATGCCTTCCCCCTCTGCCAGGATGAACCAACATAGGGCCTCTGACTAGGCAACACCCAGCTGACCTGAGCGGTTGTAACAGTGCATTATCTTGTAATCCAGGTATACTACTCAAAGAGAAACCTCTTTGAGGGCAGTCTAAAGCAGGTCCTCACGGCCCTCAAATCCCATATCAAGTTCTGGAAATGGTTACCCCTGGCAATCATGGGTAAAATCATCCTCTCTAAGATGGGAATTCTCCCCCACACTATACTATTTTGTCAATATACAGGTATGCCCACCCAGGTAATTCTTCCTTGAGTTGGACTCCATGCTGGGGAAGATCATATGGGCTTACAAATAATATTGAATAGCTCTCAGCAAACTCCAACCACTGGTGGGGCTGGGCGGGTTGGTAGCTCCTTCCTTTGAATCATATTACTTAGCCGCCCAACTCCAGTAGGTGTCATAGTGGTTGGCAGGCATCAATGTATACGAAACCTGTGCCATATATAGTACCATTAGATATTGTTAGAAATGGGGTTCTTGTTGACAGTGGTTTGCACCCTGTCCAAGTAGGGGCCCTCACTCTAGTCAGGGTAAGGGAGCCACAGAGCAAAGATAAGCCCTGTTCACCCCCTTTGAGCATGAGCAGTCAGGCTTATCTCAGAGGCAATGTGTAGAGTATTTATTCATACACACACACACACAGTAACGCAGCAAAAACACTATGAAAGAACTCCACCCCAGTTTAGAAAATCATCCAATATTTATATGAATAAAACAAAATCTTAACAACAACAATCCAACATACACAAGCAAAGATGCAAATTTTAAAAAGACAAAATCTTAGTATAGGGCTTAGAAACACAATAGCTCCAACTGGGGTTGTCACAATGCTTTGACGGAGTCGTTACCCAAAAGTCCGATGCCACTCGCAAGGAAGTGTGGACCGGTCATGGAGTCACACGGACCCCAGGTACACTGGGAAAAGGAGGAGACAAAGACGTTGCATGGAGTCGGGGAGGTGAGACGTCGCTGGGGGTGTTGCGGCGTTGGTTCCATCCTGCTACCGGGGAGGTGAGGCGTTACTTCCTTATGGTTGCATAGGAGGTGATGCAGCATCAGTGGCAAGGCATTGGTTCTTTGTGTCAAGACAGGGTCAATGAATCCAGCAGGTTAAGACGTGAGGTGTCGACTTTGCGGTGGTGAGATCATATCACGTGGCCACAGGTGCTGCTCTGGAGTCGGCTGACACAGACATCGGTGACATGGCACTTGGGGTACTTCGGAGACACTGTGGTGGCATCGGGCCTGCAGCGGCGATCGTGGTCATTGCACTCATTGGAGACCACAACTCTAGTACAGGCAGAGGCGCGGAGATGGACAGTGGCACCAGTTCCGAAGTTGCTCTGGAGTCGATGTGCTTCTTTCTTCTTGGTTACACCAGAACTCACTCCCAAGGGCCCAGGAACTGGATTTGGCACCACTTTGCAATTCAGGACTCACAGCAAGATAATCCAGGTGCTGGCAGATGAAGTCTTTACTGTCCTTGAGACTTCTCAAAAGGATGGAAGCTCAGTCTAAGCCCTTGTAGAAACTTTTGAATGAGGATATAAAAAGCAAAGCCCAGTCTTTCACATCCCAGGCCAGAAGCAATAAGTAGCAGGCCAGCACAGAACAGCACAGCAAGAGGCAGAGTGGCAACCCACCTACAGCATCCAGCTCTTCTTCCTGGCTGAACGTCCTCAGTCCAGAAGGATTCTAAAGCTGTGGTCTCAGAGGTCCAGTACGTATACTCATTTCTGCCTTTGAAGTAGGCAAGTTTCAAAGAAAAGTATTTGTATTGGATAAGACCCTGCCTTTCCTACCCTGGCCCCAGACACACTCCAGGGGGTTGGAGACTGCTTTGTGTAAGGAAAGGCAGAGCCCTATTCAGATAAAGCTCCAGAAAACCCATCAGGACATGCAGGGCACACATCATTTCCCTTTGTGTGACTGTGTAGAGTGAATTCACAAACAGCCCGACTCTCAGTCTGACTAAGACATGTATTCCACAGCCAGACAGAGGCACTGAATAGTTAAGCAAGAAAATGCCCACTTTCTAAAAGTGGAATTTTCAAACTTACAACCCAAAAAACAACTTCACAAAAAGATGAACTTTTAAGTTGTGAGTTCGGAGATTTTAAACTCCATATCTCTATCTGCTCAAATGAGAAATACACTAAAAGATATTTCAAGGCAATCCCCATGTTACCGTTTGGGAGAGACAAGCCTTGCAACAGTGAAGATCAAATTTAGCAGTATTTCACTATCAGGACATGTAAAGCACACCAGTACATGTCCTAGCTTTTAAATACACTGCACCCTGACAATGGGATTGCATTGAGGTTACCTTAGGGGTGACATACATGTAGTAAAAGGGAAGGTTTGGGGGTGCACTTGCCAGGTCAAACTGGCAGTTCAAAACTGCACACACACACACTGCAGTGGCAGGTCTGAGGCATATTTACAGGGCTACTCGTGAGGGTGGCACAATTAGTGCTGCAGTGCCACTAGTAGCATTTGATTTACAGGCCATGGGCACACACTGTGCACTGTAAATCAAACATGCAAATCATGGATAAACCAATCATCAATACAATTTAGACAGAGAGCACTTGCACTTTAGCCCTGATCAGACTCCCAAAGCCAGCAAAAACAAAATTCAGCACAACAGATATCCTCCGTCAACTCCTGCTACCCTCCATTAAGAATACATTGCTCATAGTCATTGCATGTCTGTGTGGCTCAGATGCCTCACCTGGACCTTCCTCCTAGCATGCAATGTCCTCCCATATGCACCCACGATCCCCTATGAGGCCTGCCATGATTTACCGGGTCCTTCACCTTAGAGGAATAAGAGGAATTAGCCCCCTGGCAGAACTGGTCCATTGAAACAATCGAAAATCTATTTCAAGACCATCACCTACTGACATTCGACCAGGTGCAACAAGACTATGATATCCCTCCCAGCCAATTCCTCTTCCACGGCCATCTATTGGCTATTGGCTATGTGCCATCTATAAAGACGCACTGTTGATGAGGAACTCCCCTCCCATGCAGTCATACATTCCCTATACAGCATGGGTTCTGGGTGACACCTAATTGCATGGCTCAACAAAGTCATCTGAATGCACATGGGATTCTCTCTAGTGCCCCATAGAAAGGTGTGGGAGGAGGTTATTGGGTGCCCACTCCATGACTCAGAATGAACATCGAGAAGCAAGTCAACTCAAGATATCTCCTGTAATGCAATAGTTAGATTAGACTTAGAAACACAACTAACAGCAAACACAGATCAAGGCACAATAAATGATGTACCAAAACCTTATGAGTGGCTACAGGAAGCTTTTGATATCCTAATATCACTCAAAACAACTAACAGGACAAAAGATGACCAAAACCTTTGAGAAATACAGAACTAAAATGTGAAAACAACAAATCAGAAGGCTGCAACAAACCTGGCTCAAAACATTAAAGAAAAACGTCACCTGTGCACACTTAACAGAATATACAAATTATGATTAAAAAAAGCTGAAACAAATGCAGTACTCAGTCAGAATTCAAATGCTTAATCTGCTAATAAAGAATTTTATAAAATTATCAACAAATTGCGAAAACCTAAATGCCTGGAAGGAACTTATCCCTTTACTCAAGAATTCACAGACAAACTGGCAAATCATAACACAACTAAGGCAGACACAGTGGACTCCTACTTAAAACAAAGGAAAACCGCAAGCACCAACCCGTTTCCTAAAATCCCCTCCAAGAGTAAGCCAACTCAGCATCTGCACACCTTCAAACTAATATCACAAAATGAATTTATAGATTTGGTCAAAGCAAGCAGACCTTCCGACAGCCCTTCTGACCCTTGTCCAGCTATAAGAAGATTCTCTTATCTACTTCTGCTGCCACACCTGTAAGAAGAATCACCAATAATTCTTTAACTACAGGAACATTTCCTGAAGACCTTAAAAAGACACACATATACCCGTTATTAAAGAAAAGAAACCTGGACCCACAGGACCCCAGCAACTACAGACTGATTACAAATGGTCCTTTCCTGGGAAGCTGATACAGAGAGCAGTATTCACCCAGATGTCACAATTAATTGCAGATAACTCCATACTTTCAGACTACCAAACTGGATTCCGGGCAGAAAGAGGCACTGAATCTGCATTCATCACAATCTGGATTGTTTTTAAAAACACAGTAGACCACAATGGAGTTGCTGCACTACTTCTCTTGGACTTCTCAGCTGCCTTTGACAATGTTAACCATGACACCCTAATTCAAGGACTCTACGAAGCCGGCATAGAAGGAACTGCTCTCGACTGGATCACACCCTACCTTCAAAACAGAACAAATGTCATCTATTCTGCACCTTTCTTGTCCAAACCCTACTTCACAAAAGCAGGGGTCCCTCAAGGATCAATCATCTCACCTATGCTTTTCAACATCTACATGATGTCATTACCAGAACTGACAAATGAATTTCATCTCACATGCTACAAGTATTCATATAACACACAAATACTCCTTAAATTGGAATGCCCCAAATACATTGCGAACTCACAGACACTCAGTTGCCTTAGAATCTTTGATCAGTTGATGACTTGGAGCCATCACAAACTGAATGCTTACAAAACGGAAATACTAACATGAGGCGACTGAAAAATTATGACCCACTCTGCGCCGGGCCTGACAATCTGGGACCACATCCTCAAGTAACTAAGGAAGTTAAAAACCTTGGAATTACCAAGGACTCCATGTTAACAATGAGGGCCCAAGTGGACAAATTATCACAATCAAGCTTTATCACTTTGAAAACTCTGTGAAGCATCTTCCCCCACCTTGGATTCACACACAAAGTCCAGGCTACTATCTCCCTTGTACTATCTAAACTAGATTACTAGATTACTACCATGGATCATCTCTATCTGCTATGAAAAAACTACAGTGTGTTCAGAACCCGGCTGCCAGACTACTACTATATGTAAAGCCTCAAGCCCACATCTCCCCTGCCTTGAAGGCACTACATTGGTTACCGGTTACCAGAAGATCCACCTTCAAGCTGCTTTGTATCACCCACAAAGCAATACATGGAACAGGACCGCTTTTCATCAGGAATGGAGATCTATAATCAAAATAGGAAGCAGCTGGGTCCGCTTTACAAAACAAGCGTTACTGCTTGCCAGACGCACCCTTATTCTTCATTGCTGAGCTCCCCACCCGCCATTACCTTTACAGTGGCACAAGGCTTTTCTCCATTGGGGTGATGACAAAAGTACCAATCTACACTATGGGGAGGTGCTCTGCCTTCTAAAAAGGCCCATTGCAGTGGAATGAGACACTATGATTATGCAGTTCCAAGAACATTTATGCAAAGAAGAACCCCCCTCATGGCTACCCAATCCTACTCGCTCCATTTTCCCCATCCCACTCAGCCAGGAGACAGCGTGACCACCAGTAGCTGCATTGCTGGGAGCCCGGTCCTTCCCGCCACCCACCAATGATTGCCAGCTCTTCAACACATAGTACACTGCTCTTGCTCATGCTGCTACATGATCCCCGGCATCCCACAGCTAGGACACATAACACACAGAGCCCCAAATTATGAAGATTTGTTTTTGGCATCAGCCACTTGATCGCCAAACTCACCTCCAGCCCTGATGATAGCATACCTTGTTGCTATTCTGCCTAGATTCAGTGCGCCCTCACATCGTACAATGGGCTGGAACCTACAGATTGTTTTCATGTGTCATATTATATTATGTGATACAGGATTAGCGGTTGTCAGATATAATATGGCTTAACAATACACTGGTTAAATTGGTGGAAAAAAATTCACAACAGTAAGGGGTGCCCTGGAAATTAAAATAAAATGTGATGCAAGCGGTGTGAGACGTATGATCTGTAATAAAGCTTATCTGCATGTTTGCATAGCCAAGGACGGAGTGGAGTAAAGGGGGAAGGTGTATCAAATGTACCAATCTAATACATCTGGTATGTGTTCTGTTACTTTCTGGTCCGGGAGAGTAAGCTGTGACATCCTCCCCACTGGCCATACAAATGGAAGAGGGTCAAAAGGATGATATCATGTTTATGTTCTAAAGGTTGCTTCTACCTAATGATTAGGGTAGGGCTAACAGCATGTATATTTGTTTTAACTGAATTTCCATGGAAAAAAGAAAATTGTTTTTCTAAATAATAAAGTACAGTAGGTGTTGCGGGTTAGTAACTCAGCAAACTTGCACCATTAAACTCACTTCACAAAAAAGTATGCATGAGTAATATGCAACATAATGTGAGTTTGATACTCTCACATTAAAGAAGGACATAAGTAAAGCTGAGCACCCCCTTGCATACCCTTAACTAAAATTAGTCAGTGTTTTCCTTGCTCCACTCTTGGTTTTCAAGGGTTAAGAATGACACACTATGCATTACTTATTAAGCCTCGTCAACATGTCCCATTCTACCTAGAGATCAAAATTTGAATTCTGAGTATGAATTACGATCCCTAAGAGCTAAACAGCTAGTATTTTCAGACTCTGGAAGAAATGTAATTAAAGTTGGTAAAGGTTGTCAACTTGTATTTCTGATCACACACCTATGAAATACAATCCTGCAAATATTCTAAAAAGAACTATCGCCATAAGCTACAAAGTAATTTGATTACCTAACACACTTTCACTTGCAGGGTCACATTCCTTGAAAGCACTCCCACCCTCACGACAAGCGAAATACCTCCGTTAGACTTCATTATGCTCAGAATACCTTTCTCGCTGTGCCATCTCCATTGATTTCAATGAGTTCCCCCTCCAAACCCTTTCCGCAGTTCCTTATCCTCATTAAAATATATGAACTGGGCTGCTCCCCTGTCTAGTAAGTTACCACATGCAGCACAGATCTTTTCAATGCTAATTGCATACAATCATCAATAAGGCTACTCAGATGTTTGCCAGTGAATTATTGGGAATGAGAACTATTGTGTTATATATGTCATCTTATGTCATGGTACATTATTGCATTGTATAGGTTACACGCTTTTACAGGTTAAACGCTATATGTTATGTTGGACAGTAACAATATGACATGTGTTTTCATCCTAAATGCGTGCTCAGTTTACATACAAACAGCAAACCAATCAGGCCACCTAAGGGTGGAAATGTGATTCTATTTTGTGTCCTATAACTGGACTACTCTGTTGTCCAGACAAAGAAACTATTACAAATACATTTCCGTTGTGTATAATGAAAAGATATTCTGTGATTCTCATATTCTTTGGGCAAAGCCAGCTAGGTATTCTTAAGAAAATCAATAAAATATAGAAGTAACAAAATTCTCAAGGCTGTGGATTACAAGCGAAACATTGTTACCAGCAAAAATAAAAATAAAAACAAAAACCATAGCAAAATCCCATAAGCATTTCTAAAAGCATAGTTGAAACTACAAGGTCTCTGCAGCTGAGATAACAGAAAGTTATGCACGGTCAGCATGTATCGTTAAGAGTGTGGATTGTTTTTCTAACAATTTGGTTGTATTACTGACTATGGGGGGGAGTTCCTGTGTGCGGGACATCACTGCATTCTTGTGGACGCTGTTTTCTTTTTCCTCTGAGTCGACAAAAAACCCGCCATACATTTGGCGATGCAAAGAAAACGCAGCAGCTTGGATTTACAGAAACTAATATGCTTTTACCCTCCACCGTGCAATTTTTATCGGGAAAGCAAACAACCCACCCTGATGATACATGCACAGGCACTACAGACATTAGAAGTTATAAAATGTAATTATATTTACGTACAGAAAAATAGGGTTGTATTAATTACCCCCCCCATGCGTGTGAGTGAAATGTTAGTTAAATCAACATGTAAAGAATCTAAAAGTGCCCTGACAAGCTAGCAAACATTAGCAGGTCCTTAACCTCAAATTGTATCTCATCTCATTGCCTTTCATGGTGTACACATATAAAATACCACAGGTCTAAAGTTGAAGCTCAATAATATGAGGGGTAAGGAATGTCAGAAACAGACTAGTAAAGGGCAAAGTCCAGGCTCCCCCTTCGAGAGCTTATTGATTAGTTAATGGGTGGGGGGCTAATATATTTTGTGATGTGATTCCTTAACACAATACCATTTATTCACTTTTTCTGTGGTACAGTGCCAATTTGTTGAAGTGCAGCAGAAAAAGGATCTAATTTTGCTGTTAAAGGGTAGCATCTATAGGACAAAATGAGAAAGACTAAGAATTGTGGGAGCTGGTAGAATAGGACATGGAGAGGCTGCTTCATGCGCTGTCGAGAGGGATTTCTTTCAAGTCAAGGAAACTGACACAAGTAGGGTGATGCATTTGTCCTGACTACCTTCCTTCCACAGGCATCACTGAACCTTTTGTTAACTAGATGCTGTAGTCACCCGAAAAAAACTAAAAAGCCCAATTTCTCAGGGTGGCTTTCCCTGACCAAGCCAAAACAAACATCAACTCCCACATAACGCATGCTCAACACTCCACCTCATGCGTGGATGTGCCTCAAGGGCTTAACTCTCAATGGATCAGCCAGTTGAATAACACTGTGGCCCATGGGGGTGTGGCAGGATTGGGTGTGTTTTAAGTTCCTAGGCCAGGGAGACGGCGGGGGGAGGTTTGAGCTGCTTGCAATCTGGTCATTTGTGTTGCTTCCCTATACTTGAACAACATTTTTACTGTGAACAGCACATAATCACAAGTGTAGAGTAATAGCATAATTTCAAAAATTTCACGTAAAAAACAGAAGTCAAGATCACAAAACTTATGGAAGCAGAAGCCAGTGTAAAGAAAGTTCACCTGGACTGAATCAGTATCCACATACGCTGATGCCACTCCCACCCAAATAAATTAAGGGCCTAATTTACAAGAACTGACACATCAGCATCGATGAGTTAGATTTCTTGCCCCTGCTCCAAATGCCCTACAGATGCCATGGATGTTCTGTATTTAGAATACAGAGCTCCATGGCACAATTTTTCATGAATGCATTAGAAATTCTGATGCATCTGTTGGCGCTAAAGTGACGCATTGCCAGATTTGCATCATAAAACTGACACAACTCCAGCAATGTATCAGAACACAGAGGAGACTCTTATGTTAAAAGCCCTGCATCAATCCTTTCGCATGGTCTGAGCAGGCATAAGAATTTTGATGCAGTCAAGTATTAGAGTGATGCAGTGTAAAGCTGTAAATTTTACTGCATCAGTCTGCGTGGTTTTTAATGTGGGAATGCCTAGCTTGCATACATTATACCTGGTGCAGGTATAATGTGATGCAGCCCTCTACAAACTGACGCATTAGGCCTAATGTGTCAGTTTGTAGATATGGAGCAGTGATTGCGCCACCGCTGCGTAAAAATGACACAATGGTGGTGCAAGCTCCTTGTAAATGAGGTCCTCAGTTTGAAAACTTCTGCATTAAAGAGTAATGTATGAAAAGATACTGCAGCTAAGAAGAGACAAGGAAGTAAGGGGATGTAGGAGCTATTGAAAAATTATGAGAACTCTGAGGAGGAGATGCTGGTTCTATGGTTAAATAGGGGTTGATGAACAGGTAGTGGAGCAACAAGGCAGAGTAGACACGCAGGGGATATGGACGGTTGGGGCAGTGAAAAGATGCAGGTGCTGTACAGTAACGAGGCAGTGAAGAGATTTTATCAGATGGGGCAGTGGAGAGATGAGGGAACAATGGAGAAGAGCTGCAGAGGCTGTTGAGAGAGAGTTGCATGTTCTGTGGACAGACAATGGAGCAAGGAGATGTCAGGATTGTGATGAGAAGTAACAGCGGAAAGATGAAGGAGCTGTGGAGAGATCTGGAGTGAATGAATTATCAATGGGAACTGATATTCCTATGTATGGAACATCTCGATAAGGTATGTGCGTTTCACATTCCTGGTCAGCACATGGTTGAAAACATTGAAGTATGTGCTTTCTACAATTATCATTGTATTTAAAGAGTAAAAATATTTCTGATGTTAAGGAATCTAGTGATACATTAAGAAGAGAAAATGTGACAAACACATTAGTTAAGTGGTAAGGTATTTAACTGCAGCAAAATGTCAGATGGTCTTAAAAAACCCTAAACCTAATTCCGGTGACAATCTTGATAGAGCAGCCCTCTGCCTGTCCTATATACTTGTTTCACTCTCAGGGAACCCATCTGTTCCACAGAATTCACCAAGGTAGTGGGGTGCTATCACCCCTTAGATCAGGGTACAAATGCTATTTAGACTCGAATCATCTCCTGCAGACCACCGTTTCAAGACCAGAGGCTCTTTCAGATTTATCATAGCCACTCCTGCCTCCCTCCTCACCATGTCCAAATAACATTTCTACGTAGGGCTGAAAATATTGATCCTACAGTGAACATTTGTATTGTGCCTCCAGGGATCCTTCCTGGCCCAAAGAAGGGGACTCAGTTTCCTATCAGTAAGGTATTATGCCAATGTTGTATCTTAAGATGAATTCACGTATGTATCACCCATGAGGAGTTACATGTCTACGTATTATTGCCTTCTTGATGTAGAGGGCTTTCTTTAAAGGGTGCGGTGTTCCCCATCCTTCATGGAGGCTACAGTCTATATTTGCTGAACTTCTCAGTAGGGAGAAAGATTTTAGGTTATAGGTTGGACCGGACATGTTCCAGTTCTAAGAATCAACATTAATAAGACGTGTCCTCTTTTAAAAGAGATGGTTCTGCATTGAATACTGAGCTGTCAAGAAGAATGTTCTGTACACCAAACCAGGGTCTTGTCCAGATGCTGAAAAGCTGTGCTATATGAATTCAAAATAAGTGTTCTAGGCACCACAATGAGGTACTTATTCACTGAAATGAAGTCGCATTCATTAAGTTATTATCATTAAGCCCAACTGCCAGGGTATGGGAATTATGTCCCTTTTTGTTCTGTACATATAAGCTATTTCCTAAATCAGACTTTATTTGTGGAATCTTGACTTCCAGTGGGGGTACCCTTTATTTGCCTTTATGCTGCAGCTCTTTACATATCCTCTGTTGTATGTCGACCTGTGGCAGGTGCATAGCTATCGTTAGTGGTTAGCACAGGAACCCGGTGGTAGAAGTGGACCACTGCCCCCAGTTATGGTTCTCTTTTATTACCCAATTGTGAGGTAGAGGACTCATATTCCTTGCTTATAATACAGCCCATTGTCCTCTTACTGTGCCATTGTTGTGGTTGTGTGATACGGAAAGGATTATGGCTGACCATGCAGCTGGGCAATGACCATTCGTGTAAAGAAAACATAGCAGTCATATTTGAAAGTGAGTATTGGTTTGGGGAAAAGATTTCCAAAATAATTATTGAGGCCTAAATCGGTGCGTAATTTTTACATTTTTATGAAATGGGCTAGTAGAAACAGTCGGCAAACAGGAAGAAAGGGACTCGTGGCATAAACCCCTGCTCAAACCTTTTAAGGACTGTATAGTTTCTGCTCAGCTTGCTTGCTTTGATTGCTCTTCCACTTCCTCCATGGGGTGTATTTGTTTAGCAGTAGTTAGTATACTTGTCTTAAAAATAATAAAACCAAAATGGTGCATGACTACTGAGCATGTCACCAATTCCCATTCATGCCCTTTTGGAATCCAGCATCCATTTGCTCATTAGATAGCATCTCTCACTGGTGCATAATGCAATATGGATTACTGGACTTCTCTTATTATGCCCCTTTTTTGGATGTACACTCACACAGCATTAATGTGCAGCTGCCTGTACATTTGAGACATTATTGCAATTACAGTTTGGCCCTCATTACAACCCTGGCGTTTGGCAGAGAAGTAGCGGTCTTACTGCCAACAGGCTGGCGGTAAAAATTTTTGAATTATGACCATGGTGGTTACCGCCATGGTCACCCGCCACTTCTCCGAACCAACCGCCAGGGTGGAGACGACCGCTGGGCTGGAGACTTGGGTCTCCAGCCCAGCTGCCGTCACAAGACCGCCAGTGGTATCATGACCCGGCTGACCGCCATGGATTTCATGGGGTTGGGCACCGCCATGAAATCCATGGCGGTAAGCACTATCAGTGCTAGGGAATCCATTCCCTTGCACTGATAGGGGTCTCCGCCACCCTCCGAGCCCCACCCACCCCCCTGAGACCCCCCAAAGGTGGCAGGACCACCCTCCCCACCCCTACCCCTGACATCACTACACAGACACACACCCGACACGCATGCAGACACCACCAACACACATACCTGCACACACACGAACAAACATGCCAACAGACACACACACAGTCATACACGCACACCCACATTCAGACATACATGCACACATCCATACAGACATACATAAAGGCAGACATGCACACATTTCCACACACACTACACCCCCGCATGCATACACGCACTCACACACCCCCTCTTCATACTCACACGCACACCCCTATGCACACACACAACACCCCCGCACCCCCCTCCCCTAATGGACGATCAACTTACCTGGTCCGTTAATCCTCCGGGATGGGACGGGATCCATGGGGGCTGTTCCGCCGTCAGCACCCCGTCAACAGAACACCACCACGCCGAATCACGTAATGTGATTCGGTGGGCGGTGTTCTGTTGACGAGGCGGTGGAGGTAGAGCAAACTCCACTTCCCTGCCGACCACCAGTATGGCTGCTGGTGGCTCTCCGTCCGGAAAAGGACGGAGGGCTGCCAGCAGTCATAATTCACCGAGACTTCAGCACGGCGGTCCCTCGGCGGTCTTGTGAAAAGACCGCTGAGGTTGAAATGACCCCCTTTGTGTCTATCTCTCACATAACCTCACCAATCACAATGCCAGGTGCTGCATACCATAACATGAAAACTTCCAACCACATCCTTCTAAACACACACGCTACATGGTGCTGATTGCTGTCTGTGTGGGTAAGCCATTCTGCGCATCACATAGATCCTCATTGCGAGTGACATCATTGGAATTATGAGATCTGCCAAAAGCCCGCAGATCTCTTACCTTTTACAAAGAGATTTTGGCTACTAAAAGCAGCCGAAATGCTCTGAGTGAAAGTGTTGCACAACAAACTGCTTTTAGCATCCAAAATATATGGGTAAAAGAGAAGAGATCTGTGGGGTTTCCACATACTTAGCCCTTTAGTAAAATACGTTAAAGGAATGTTCCTGAAATCAGGTTTTTTCTACTGAAAGTGTTTAGCCCTGTTTAATGATGACCCATTTACTCCTAATTGTCTAAGCCCTGAAAGATGAAATTTCACTGCAGACACTTGGGGGGTCATTCTGACCCCGGCGGTCCTTGACCGCCGGGGCCAGGGTCGGCAGGAGCACCGCCAACAGGCTGGCGGTGCCCCGCAGGGCATTCTGACCGCGGTGGTTTGGCCGCGGTCAGAACAGGAAAACCGGTGGTTTTCCGCTGCCCGCCATGGGGATTCAGACACCCCATACCGCCATCCTGTTCCTGGCGGTTCGCCCGCCAGGAATAGGATGGCGGTATGGGGTGTTGTGGGGCCCCTGGGGGCCCCTGCAGTACCCATGCCAATGGCATGGGCACTGCAGGGGCCCCCGTAAGAGGGCCCCACAAAGAATTTCAGTGTCTGCTCAGCAGACACTGAAATTCGCGACGGGTGCAACTGCACCCGTCGCACCTTCCCACTCCGCCGGCTCCATTCGGAGCCGGCTTCCTCGTGGGAAGGGGGTTTCCCGCTGGGCTGGCGGGCGGCCATCTGGCGGTCGCCCGCCAGCCCAGCGGGAAACACAGAATAACCGCAGCGGTCTTCTGACCGCGGTGCAGTATTCTGGAGGGGGGAACTCTGGCGGGCGGCCTCCACCGCCCGCCAGAGTTAGAATGACCCCCTTGGTCTTTACAAAAGCAAGAGAGAAGAGTCCAATGAAGGGAAAGATTTAGCTTGACATTGCACTACAGAAGAGAATGATCAACACAAGGACTTGTGGATTGGATGCAGCAAAGCTCTGTAATATATAGCTTCACACTAATGCTCTTTGTTGATAGCAACCTAGTATACCGGTTCCCCTGAAAAACAAATTGTCCTGCAGTGCACTATAACTCTTATGGATGCTAGATATTAGCTTCTCTTCACCCATTTTGTAACACATCATTATTATAATGCTCTTAACTAAACATAACTCTTCAACTTCCTGAACTTGAAAATAGTCAAAAAGTGAAACACCCTAACCAGTACAATTCTTCATTTATCCACGCCGGCCTGCATTTTGCAAAATAATCAATCATCCTTGTCTACTTCTGAAGCTCTGAAACTGTCACAACTCCAGGAATAAGAGAACAAAAATTAAGATTACAGCATCTTTGGTGGATACAGGTACCCCAGGGCCTCAGGGACCAGTACACACCAAATGGACACCCGTATTTCTCCATAAACTTCAGACCTCCATTGCCTCCTCACGCCAAAAAATGCCACCCACAACCTCCGCTCACCGCAGGGGAACAGTACACACAAGAGCTCCTTGACTATCATGAAATCTATCGATTGTGTAACACTCCGCAACCCCTGCCCCCTTGACTTCTTCTACCTCAGGAGCAGGAGAATTAGCAGCAAACTCGCCACTATTCCCAAAGCATCCATCAACTCAGCCACCTTCCCCAATCAATGGAAACATGCACAAGTCAGAACTCTCCTATTGAAACCCCAGTGACTTCAAAAACTACCACCTCATCTCTCTGCTCCCTTCCCCACCAAAGTCCATTTAATCAACAACTTACCAAACACATGGAGAACAACAACCTGCTGGACACATTCCAGAACAACATCTGCCCCAAAAACAGCACCAAGACTGCCCTGATCGCTGCCACTGACAACATCAGAACCCTCTTTGTCAGGGGAGACCTAGCACACCTGATCGACTCCACCTCTCAGCAGCTTTCGACACTGTATCCCACCACACCCCCTTGTCAAGAGACTCCACCACATCGGCGTCCAGGGAGATGCCCTTTAATGGATCACTTCTTACCTCACAGGATGAACCCAGAGAATCCGCTGGTCACCCTTCACATCCGAACCCAAGACCATCATCTGTGGCATCCTGAAAGGTTCTTCCCTCAGCTCCACCCTGTTCAACATCTACGTGAAGTCCCTGGCTCATCTCGTCAGAACCTATGGACTCAACATCATCTCTTATGCAGGCAACACCCAGCTCATCCTCTTCCTTTCAGAAGACTCCTCCACCACTCTAACCAACTTCCACAACTGCGTGACCAGCATTGTCGACTGGATGAAGACCAACTACCTGAAGCTCAACAAAAACAAGACAGAAGTGCTGATCTTCGTAAACAACACCTCCCCCGTGGAACACTCCCAAACTCGGTCCCATGCCCATACTGTCAGACCACGACCGCAACCTTTTATTCATCCTGGACAGCAAACTCACCATGAATCACCAGATCAACAAAGTGACATCCCCCTGCTTCCTCACCCTTCACATGATCCAAAAGGTCTCCAGATGGCTCCCAGTCTACACCAGGAAAACTGTCACGCAAGCCCTAGTCACCAGCCAACTCGACTACGGCAACATGTTCTATACAGGAACCACCACCCAACACCTGATGATACAGAACTCGGCTGCCGGGCTCATTCTTAACCTCCCCAGATGGACCCACATCTCCCCCCACCGCAGGAACCTCCACTGGCTCCCAATCCAGAAAAGATACCAGTTCAAAATCTGACACACAACTATAAGGCCCTCCATGACTTTCGACCGGCTTGCATCAACTATAGCCTCAACATCCACCAACCCTTCAGACACCTGCGCTCCACCTCCCTCTTCCTCGCCCACTCTCACACTCGTCCATCAAAGCTTCAGCAGAGGTCACTCCTTCTCCTAACTCACCATCAAGTCATGGAAAACCCCCCACCTCTGAGTAGCACCCTCGCTCAGGGAATTCAGAAAGGGACTCAAGACCTGGCTCTTTGAGTGAAGATAGAAGGATACCCCCTTGGGTGAGAAGCAATTACTTATGAATCCTTATTGATAGATAGATTGATTGGTCAACTTGGCTCTCCACTGTTTGCAAGGGTGAGCAGACAAGTTTAGCTTACTTAATGCTGTAGGAAGGCTCGGTGATCTAATGCTTGTTAACTTCTGCTATGATGAATAGGTCTTAAATTTGAACCTCAACAAGTCCAACTCAGTCTTCTGTTATTACAGAAGTAGGCAATTGAGTACCATTATTTTGAGTAACAGCAACACCTTTTATTTGCAGCTCTTAGAAATGGTTCTTTGTGAAGTATTATGTGAAGTATTATATAAATAATGTTATTGTTATCAATAAGGTTGTGGATGGTTTGAAAACTATGGCCCATATTTATACTTTTTTAGCGCCGCATTTGTGTCTTTGTTTTACGCAAAATCAGCGCAAACGTAAAAAATTCTATTATTTTAAGTTTGCGCCACTTTTGCGTCAAAAAATGACGCAAGTGCGGCACTAAAAAAGTATAAATATGGGCCTATATATTTTAGGCCTTGCTGGGTTTATAACCACATTTACCTGTGCAGATTTCTGCTCTGCCAGTGCAGACAAATCCTCAGTAGTAAAACTCCGTCAAATAGTACAAAGAGGGTGTTCTAAGTTATAGTTTGACTTGGACACTTGTCTTTATTAACTGTCTCTTATGGGTGTTTATGTACCTCAAGCTGAAGCAGATTCCATGAGAAAAACAGTTCCATATCTGAATTTTCTTCTCTGATAGGTAATGCTCCTCTTGTGGGTGATGGCATAGCATGAGAGTCATGGGCCTATTTCAAGCATGGAAATTCAGCACAAATATCCCACCCATTAACTAATCAAAGACAAACAAAATGTGGCTGCTTTCACTAACTCACACACAATGACTACAGTGCAACTGTACCTCCTGAATATTAAGAGCTCTGTCACTGATTCTGCAGTGACTTGAGAATTCTAAGATTACAGTGGACATGGATTATCTATGCAAAGCTTTTCCTCAATGTGCCTCTGGATCTGTTAATAGTGGTGGGACATCTGGCTACCAAGGTTGACCCATAAGTGTCTTACAAAAGCTTAAAATACAAGACTGTCCTTTTACCTGCATTAAGTGGCCAGCATATGAATTAATCAATGCATTTTAATGGTGCACACAGCAGCACAATCCTTTACTGTGTATTTTTTAAGATGTCAAGGGCAGAAGTTTAAACCATATCACTCAACTATTGTTCATCTTCATTTGAAGTAGGAAATCCCTACAGTGCTGGAGTGTGTTTCCTATCTCCAGATAGACTGGGGTCTAGTCAAAATTATGGCATTTATACAAAGACTCATAATGATAAGGTTATATTTGACCACTAATCCAAGGCAGACTGCTTCTTTCTTCTACCCTCCAACTTCCTACCATTCCGTTGTCACTACAGCTATAGAACACTTTACTTCACCCCATGCAATACAGTCAGTAGTCTACAGAACCACAGATTAGTTATTCAACCAACCAGGCTTCTCCCCTGTTTTTTTCTAGCCTCATAGTCCCTGAGTGAATGAACTCAGCTCCACGCATCTTCAAAATAAATGTTGTCATTGGCTATGGTTTGAATTTTAGGATTCACATCTACCTCTGTCAGAAAAGCTAAGCTGCAATATGATTTCCTTACAACCTATGACCAGTGCCTCCATGTGGGTCTTGACAATCTCAGTTAATGTTTTGGGTTTTGGAGTATAGACAGTGTATTTCCGTTTACGGTTGAGCCTCAAGCTATCTCAAACGTCCATAAGTCTCGGATAAAAGGGCTTCTTACTATTTTTGAGTAAACCATTGTGGCTTTGGACCTTTTTTTAAATCTTAGCTTTAACAATGATCCCTAGGCTAAGTAGTGGGAATTCAGTTTTTGTTCTCTTGTAAGCACCTACTGAAATACATGACAGCAGTCAATGCCATCTCTATTGGTTCCATCTATTTAGTTTTGCTGCAGTGCTTCAAAACAGTTACAAAAATGTGCTATGATGTCAATAAATTAAACATTCATTCATATGTGGCACCACTTTGTTTTTTTAAATCAAGCCACTTCAAGGTCAAGTTTACTTATGCTTTCAAGTTCTGCCGAGAATTTATAATGGTGTCCCTTAAGCATACCAAGGTCTCCCCTGCAGTCTTACAAAACTATATTGAAATGTTTACTTTGCATGTGATTAAACAGTTATTTTTTGTGTTGTCTGTACATAGCAGTAGAAGCACCTTTATGTCTTATGTTAATTTAGTTAAGTTTCAAATGATTGTGCATTTCTTCAGTTATCCTTGCTTTTTCTATGTCGTATTTCTCTGGAATCAGTCTCTATTCATAGGACACACTTTTTCATTAATAATTTCTCTGATTGTTTTATTATGCAATGGGTATGCCTTTGTCATTTTTCCTTGACAGCATCCTACATTCCTATTCTAGTTTCCTCAGATTCCACTCCTCTTTCCTGAATTCTAGATGGGCTATCAGAGATCACTTGGTAATCATAATTCCACCAATAATTGAAATGACATGCTGAATTAGTAAATATGGGAATCCTAATGTTTTTAGGCCTCAGCTAGACAGAGCATGTGTTGTCTTGTAGAGACATGTTGTATATACTTTGTGAGCTTCATCATCGCTCTCCTAGTATTTCTCCCCATGTGTCTATGGCATACATGTGTAATGGCTCTTCCTATATTGAATCCCCCCTGAGAGCACGGACTAATTACTAATATCCATCCACTGCCCTCATTGTAGCAACTGTTTTAGGAACTGCTTTTTTATTTGAATTTGAGCACTTCACACAAGCACTCGTGTTTTCACTCACTCCGAGCGCCATTTCTGTAAACAGGCCTTTAAATCTTGTTCTCATCTTGTCACATTTCCTGCACATTCAAAGTCTGAGATCAAATGTCAGATGCTGTTTTCCGAGGGCACCTGTTCTGTCCCCCACCCCGTCCATCATTGCTGCTTTGCTCCTCTGTCCATCATTGCTTCTTACAGTTGTCGGCTGCTCTTTTCGTCTCCTCCCATCTGAGTCCAATGTTTGCACTTTATTTATTTCTTTGCATCTATGACTCTTTCTTCTTTCTTTTTTCATGACTGAGCAGTGAGAAACAACTTGTGACCTGGCTTTAAGGCTTCTTCTTATGATCCATTTTGTGCAGCATAGTGTGTGTTCCTGCTGCATTTTGAAGGCCCACACCAGTTCCTAGAGTGAAGAACAACAGCTTTATGGATTATTCTTTCCTGATCATGGCTTGTGTGTGATTGTTTTCCATACACAAATTTAGCCAAGCCCAATGCAGTACTGTATGAGGCCACAGGCAAACCAAATGCAGTCAGTGAATGTTACCAGTATGAAGAGGATTGCAGAATTAGGTAGGGGGAGGAACGTTCTGTGGATCATCTGTCTTTGGCTTGTGTTTATTTATGAAACTTTAAGGTAAAATGCAGTACTCATCTTTTTAACCTGCATGTTCAGAGTGTAGTGGCTTGCTAGCCAAGTCTTGTACTGTGTTTGTGTCTACTGTGTGCTCCAAATGCCAGAAGTTGTTTCTGATGGCCCCACCAGGTGCCTGGAGGTGGGTGATGATGGCAGGGTCATTCTACCATGCACTAAGAGTCAGATCAGAGAGGGAGGAGTTTATGTGAACAGTTACTTTCCCTTCAAGGGCTGAAAGGTACAGTGGCATTATTCCTGTTCATGCAGAATAACTGCGTGTACATGTATTTGCATACATGGAGCCTGAATGTATCTTTGAAAATAAATGTAACGTTCACTCCAGCACAGCTGCTGTTATCACACACATCTCATGTGTACAGCATTGGCACCTGCTCAATCATAGAGTGACTTTTTAAGGATGACCCTGGTTCTCAAATACTAAATATATATGATGGAACTCTGAAAAATAAAAATTGTACAGTGTGTTGTCTACTCTTGTCCAAATTACACTTTCCTACATATCTCACATAGGTCATGTATTCGGTCTGGATCCTGCATATCATAACACTGAAAAATGTGAGATGTACTTTTTGCACTAAAATATTCCCTGTAAAGTACCCCAGTGATTCTTTAAGCTGGGTCTTTGCTGTATAAAGTACTCAATAAATACATTTAGACCATTCCAAAGCTATCTATTTGCCAGTTTAATGGCACAAAACACACATTATTGTAGTTTATAATATTAAAGTACACAGCAGGTTTTCTGCAAAAAATAAATGCCACAGCTTACTTGAAACAACGCGACTGCTGCCTAAGTAAAAATGGCATATTAAAATATGACTGTGAACATTTTGAACCTGGCAGATGAAAAAGTAAGTTCTGAAGGTTATTTTCAATGTTGCTAGAAAGAAGAATATAAATATTTGGTTACTCTACAAATTTGGATTATTTGGCTGTTTCAGTATGTTTTTTTCTGTCAGCCCTCTGGGACATTTTTATGGAGGTTTGTTCAGGTGTGGTCTGTAGGCAAATCCACCTTATGCCATGTTCATCTCATGTGTATCACCTCATCTATCTTCTGCAACATTTTTTGCCATTCACAATTCTCAGAGCTCCCATCTGGGATGGCTTCAAAGCACCCCAATGCCTACTCATGTGCTTCACCAATCTCTACTATTTTCTGTATAGAAATTGAGCGTAGGAGTGAAGGATATATTTGGCACTCTAATACATAATGTGAGGCCACGCACTACCGCAGCGTCTCTTCATCGGACCGCGGTCGGGCCAGTGGTTCGCGTTTCGGAGCGCCGGCACCGCCACGGCCCATTTTTATGTCTTCATTTTTCTGTGGTGTGGCCCAGGAGGCGCATTTCGTGCTCTGCCTTGTGCCACAGCCCCTGACAGCCTCCCTGATTTTTCCCCTACTCACATCCTTGGGTTTTTCCTCTTCTTTCCTCCTTTTTTCTTTTTCTTCTGTCTTCGTTTCTTCTTTTTCTTGGTGTCCATATAGTGTTCTTCCTTGGTCTTCTTCCCAGCATGCATTTTTCCTTTTCCTTTTCCTTTTCTACTTGGTCTTTTTTCCTATTCATTTCTATATGGTCTTTCCCAATCCAAGATGGTGTTGTACTTTCTTCCTGTTGTGTCACTTCCTGTTTTCTGGTATATAAGCACTGTAGGTCCTTTCTTACTTGCATTGCAAACACTTCCACTTTGGTGGTGATCCTCACTCCTGTTTTCCATGTTTTCCGTGTTCCTGTTTCGTTCTGCAAGATTATATTCTATTTTTCCCTTTTTCATTGTTTCTTGGCCAGTCCAGAGCCAGTAAAAGACTGGGTGTTCCTTCAAGTTTTTCAGCCAACGGTGGTAAGAGACGTGCAGACCGTGACACACAATGCATGTTTATAGTGCATATTTTCATTGTATCATGTTCCACAGAACCTATCTCATGCTCTATAAAATATAATGTGAGCATTATTTTGTATTTGGTTAATCAGAAACTGCTTTCAACATATAGGTGGTCATTACAACCCTGGCGGACGGTGTTAAAGATGCGGTAATACCGCAAACAGTCAGACGGACAAAAAAAGGGAATTATGACCCTGGCGGAAACCGCCAACAAAGACAGCCACTTTAACACTTCGCCTGCCACGGCGGTACAGACAAGCAGCGTGACGGTCACCGCCAACAGACAGGCGGAAGGCAATGTACCGTCCACAGTATCACAACAGGCCAATCCGCCCCCTTTTCCGGGGCGGATTCACCGTGGATAAAAACATGGCGGACACAGCTATTGCTATGGGAAAACGCTCACCTTCTACACATCCCACGAGGAACGATGACTCCATGGACCCAGAACTCCAAATACTACCTGCCCTTGTCTTTCTGCTCCTCCACGACCAACAGCGACGTAGGCGCAGAAGATACCGGTGAGTACAGCACCTACGACACGGGGGAAGGGGGGGCAAAAGTTAGGGGGACACCCACCAAACACCCCCACCCTCGCATATTACAACATACACACCAATGCAGTCACAAAAATCACAGTAACAACTCACAATTCCCCCGGAAGAATGCAAAGACAATGCGAATTTCGGTCAAACTTTGTAATGTGCCAATATACATGTTATACAAAAATATACAAATATATGTATTATAAAATCACTCTTATTTACATATATACAATCCGAGAAGTAGTGCAGATATGTACACAACAATGTCCGTGCACAAACAGTCCAAAAATGCATGGGCGAGGCCCACAATAGATACCTGACCAAAATTGGAGAGAACACTGCCAGGGCATCAGATAGAAACACTACAGGCACCTCAGGGGGAAGGGAAGGGGGGGCACCTCAGCCACATGAATGCAAAGCCAGATCCACGACGGGGCTCCATGCCCATTGATGTATCCTGGGGAGTGTAAAGCCATGGTCTCTCAAGTCTCTACAGTGGGTGGGTAGGCCACTTTTCAATCCTGAGTAGTGCAAAGCCACAGTTTCTCAAGTCTCTACAGTGGGTGGGTTGCCCACTGTCAAATCCTGGGGAGTGCAAAGCCACAGTCTCTCAAGTTGATGCAGGTCCATACTGGTACTGGGGGGTGACTGGTGCCCAGACTGGATGAGTCTCCCCGTGAAAGGTAGTGTCCTGTCACTGTCCCAGCTGCACATGGGATAAGGATGCCTGATGTGGTGGGCCATTCATTCCTACCAGGTGCATTGCCCTGTTCAGCGGTGCTTTGACATGGCGGTCTTTGCCCTGTTCAGCAATGCTATGACATGGCGGTCTTTCCCCACCTCAGCGGTGCTATGACATGGCGGTCTTTGCCCTGTTCAGCATTGCTATGACATGGCGGTCTTTGCCCTGTTCAGCGGTGCTTTGACATGGCGGTCTTTGCCCTGTTCAGCGGTGCTATGACATGGCGGTCTTTGCCCTCTTCAGTGGTGCTTTGACATGGCGGTCTTTGCCCTCTTCAGCGGTGCTATGACATGGCGGTCTTTGCCCTCTTCAGCGGTGCTATGACATGGCGGTCTTTGCCCTGTTCAGCGGTGCTTTGACATGGCGGTCTTTGCCCTGTTCAGCGGTGCTATGACATGGCGGTCTTTGCCCTCTTCAGCAGTGCTATGACATGGCAGACTTTGCCCTGTTCAGCGGTGCTATGACATGGCGATCTTTGCCCTCTTCAGCGGTGCTATGACATGGCGGTCTTTGCCCTGTCCAGAGGTGCTTTGACATGGCATTCTTTGCCCTGTTCAGTGGTGCTATGACATGGCGGTCTTTGCCCTCTTCAGCGGTGCTATGACATGGCGGTCTTTGCCCTGTTCAGCGGTGCTATGACATGGCGGTCTTTGCCCTGTTCAGCGGTGCTATGACATGGCGGTCTTTGCCCTCTTCAGCGGTGCTTTGACATGGCGGTCTTTGCCCTCTTTAGCGGTGCTTTGACACAGCGGTTCTGGTACGGACATTGGTGTGTGGCATGACGATTTCCACATTGGACATTGGTGTGTGGCATGACGATCTCCATACTGGACATTGGTGTGTGGCATGACGATTTCCACACTGGACATTGGTGTGTGGCATGACGTTCCATCATTGCCCAGCGGGGCTGTGGCATCCTGGCCCCGCTTGGGCTGTGACTCCGGCGGTGGTCTCTGGACCAGTGACGATACTTGAGCCCTCCTGGGCTGTGACTCTGGCGGTGCTCTCTGGACCAGTGACGATACTTGAGCCCTCCTGGGCTGTGACTCTGGCGGTGCTCTCTGGACCAGTGACGATACTTGTGCCCTCCTGGGCTGTGACTCTGGCGGTGCTCTAAGGACCAGTGACGATATTTGAGCCCTCCTGGGCTGTGACTCTGGCGGTGCTCTCTGGACCAGTGACGATACTTGAGCCTTCCTGGGCTGTGACTCTAGTGGTGCTCTCTGGACCAGTGACGATACTTGAGCCCTCCTGGGCTGTGACTCTGGCGGTGCTCTCTGGACCAGTGACGACAGTGCTGGCGGTTGTGTATGGACCGCCGGAAATGATGGCGCACTTCTCCGCCGTGACACTCACAACAGGCTGGGCAGACTTCCTCTGGACCTTCCCCACCTTTTTTGGAGTTACAGCTGACTCACCAATCGCCTTCGAGCCCATTTCACTTGTTGTCCCACCAGGAATCTTGACACGGTCCTGTCGTCCACTCTCCAATTTCGGAGCCTTTACAGGGGGTGGGCTGCCAGTGCCTTGGCTCCGGGTCCTACTGCCTGCCCTGGTGGACGGTGCACTCCAAAAACCTTGAACAGGCACCACTGGTACTGGAGGATTTTTGGCTGAGGCGCTACGACGGGACTGATGAATTGGAGGGGGGGGCAAAAAGGTCAATTTGACAGAGGGACAGTTTCTGACGAACACTGGGATGGGTAGCTGGAGGGGGTCTGGGAGTAGAGGAAGAGGAGGTTGTTGTAGGAGGTGTCACTTTAGCTGTTTTGGGTGCAGGTGCAGGTACTGGAGGCTGTCGTGAGGTGGATGGATGTTGGGTGAGTGATTGCCGGCATTTGGGTACTTTGGGAAGGGGCGTCACAGACACACTGGGAGAGGACACAGGGGATGTGTAAATGGCAGTGGAGGTGGTGAGTGCAGGTGAGCGGCGTGTGGTGCTGGGTGTCCTGGTGCGAGTCCTAGTGCCTGTAGATGTGGTGCATGCAGGTGTGTGTGTAGACGAGACTGGGAGGGAGGAGGGAGAAGAGGAGGAGGGGGACACAGTGGAGACAGTGGATGTTGCTGTGTCTGTATGGGTGTGATGCTTGTGTGAGTGCCTGTGGTGTGTGTGGTGCCTATGATTGCTTGAGCTACTTGTGTGTGCTGACTTGTCTGCATGCTGGTCTGTAGGTGTGCTTGGGATGGGCTGGGATACAGGGGATTGGGTCTGGGTGGAGGAAGTTGGAGGAGGGGGGGCTGGACACAGGGACAATTGCTGCCATCACTGCTGAGGCCAGAGTTTTCAGGGTTCGCTGAAGGGCAGCCTGACCAGAATGAATGCCCTCCAGGAATGCATTACCGTGTTGCAACGCCCTTTCTACACCCTGGATGGCATTCACAATGGTAGACTGCCCAACAGTGAGTGACCTGAAGAGGTCAATGGCCTCCTCACTGAGGGCAGCAGGGGTGACTGGGGCAAGGCCTGTGGTGCCTGGGGCGAAGGTGATGCCCACCCTCCTGGGTGAGCGGGCACGGGGCGAACGCTGACGGGCTGCTGGGAGGGCGGTGCTGGTTGGGGGGGTGGTGGCTGTATCTGTAGAAGTGGGGCGCACAGATGGTGCCGCCACCACAGGGGAGCTCACATCGGCGGACAAGTCTGTGTCGCTGGTTGGTGATCCGGTGGCCGACGTGAAGCTCCCCTCGCCCTCCGTCCCACTGGTGTATTCAGAGTCTGTGGTGTGGCCCTTCATGGCCATGTGGGATGCAGCTCCCTCGTGCTCCGGTGCCACTGTACCTCCGCCTGTTGATGCTGATGTACAAAAGGACAGGGAGAGCAGGAAAAGGGGGGGAGACAGAAGAAAGAGAGTATTAGTGCATGGCATACCGCTACCGTTGGCGGACAAGACAGACGCAGCAGCCCCATGCACAACGCCGCGCTCCTGCCCTCTGCACATGCGATTTCATGGATATGGCCTACATGGCAATGTTGGAAATCTGAGCACATGGGTGCCACAGGGGCAACTATACCTCAACTTGCTAATTTTCTGAGGTGGGGTAGAGTACCACATGGCCTACATTACGGAGGGGCCTTGCCTAACTAACTTGCCCTGGCCTAGGGACACCCACAGCCCTCCTCCCCCACCCAGACTGCACGCAAAGTCAGCAGAATGAGGTTGTACTCACCCCCTTGTGTCTGCTGTGATGTCCTTAAGCGCCCATCAAACTCCGGGTAGGCCACCGCCAGGGTCCGGAACATCAGGGGGGTCATGGTATGACGGGCACCCCTCCCAAGTTGGGAGGCCATCCCCAGCTGAGCCTCCGCCGTCTTCTTGCTGCAGCTGCGAATGTCCTCCCATATCTTCCGGCAGTGGGTGCCCCATCTCTGGTGGGCCCCCAGGGTCCGGACCTCCTTGGCGATGGCATGCCAAATGTCCCTCTTCTGGTGGGCGCTGACCTACATGACATGCACAAGGGAAGAGGAACAGTCATTACCAATTGCACCATCAATGTGTGTGGCCCCCTCCATACTCTGACCATGTGGGCCATTTATTCCCATGCTTTACTGTAGTATGACTTCTGCCCCCTTTCCTCTTCCACCCAGCCCTGTCCACCCAGGTCTAGCCCCTACAACGTGCTCCCTGTGTACTAACCTGTTGGTCTGGAGGACCGGAGAGTAGCGTTTACTGGGGGAGGACCCCATCCACAAGTTTCTCCAACTCCTGTGCAGTGAAGGCAGGGGCCCTTTCCCCAGACGCAGCAACCATCGTCGCTTCCAGACCGAGGTCACAGCAGCACTAGCAGTGTAGGTCCTCTCCTGTCGAAGGTCAGGTATCTAGTGATTGAAGAGATAGAAAATGGTGGTGACGTCCGCGGCTGTGACGTCCGCGGCGGGGCGCATCATCACCGCCAGCGCACCTGTTCATTGGCTCCTGGGACCCATAGGGTCCAATGTTAACCAATGCAGCATTGCACCGAGCTCTACGACTGCCTACTGCGACGGTGTGCAACGCCAGCGCTGTTACCCCACAATCCCATTGTCCCACTTTAGAGGTCAGGCAGCCGCCATTTCAGGTGCCCACATGGATTCATTTTCAACTGCGTCACACATACTGAGGCCTACACTCAACACACATACAGGAAGGGTTTATTGTCTGGTGTAGTCTTGTGTGTGACTGTGGGTACATACCTGGAGGAATAGTTACTGTTTCTTTGCTGTTGTCCTTCGTAGGCACCGTCAGCTGGGACATATGAGAAGATGGCAGAATCCGCCGGTGTACCGACCGCTGGTGGACCTGTTGACAATGGAGGAGCAACATTTAATCGTGACCTACAGGTTTGACCGTGCCACAATCCAGGAACTGTGTACCCAGTTGGAGCCAGAGCTGATGTCACCAATCTGCCATCCGACTGGAATCCCCCCTGACGTGCAGGTGCTGTCAGTGCTCCATTTCCTTGCAAGTAGGTCATTTCAGACAACAGTGGCCATGGCATCAGGGATGTCCCAGCCTATGTTTTCCAACGTCTTGTCCAGAGTGTTGTCTGCCATGCTGAAACACTTAAGGAAATACATCATTTTCCCTGAGGTGGAGGATTTGGCTACAGTGAAAGGTGACTTCTATGCCCTTGGACATATCCCCAACGTCATAGGTGCCATTGATGGGACCCATGTAGCTCCGGTCCCCCCCCACAGGAGTGAACAGGTGTACAGGAACAGGAAGAGTTATCATTCGATGAATGTCCAGATGGTCTGTTTGGCAGATCAGTACATCTCGCAGGTAAATGCTATGTTCCCTGGCTCAGTGCATGACGCCTACATCCTGCGCAATAGCAGCATCCCTGATATGCTGGGTCAACTCCAGAGGCACCGTGTATGGCTATTGGGGGACTCTGGTTACCCCAACCTTTCCTGGCTATTGACCCCAGTGAGGAATCCCAGGACCAGTGCAGAGGAACGCTACAATGAGGCCCATGGGCGGACTAGGAGGGTTATCGAGCGCACCTTCGGCCTTCTTAAGGCCAGGTTCAGGTGCCTCCATATGAGAGGTGGATCCCTATTCTACTCACCAAAGAAGGTGTGCGACATCATCATCGCCTGCTCCATGCTCCATAACTTGGCATTGTGACGCCAGGTGCCTTTTCTGCAGGAGGATGATCCAGATGACGGTGTTGTAGCAGCTGTGGAGCCTGTGGAGCCTGTGGACAGTGATGAGGATGAAGCTCAGGAAGACGAAAACGACAACAGGGAGTCAGTCATACAGCAATATTTCCAGTGACACACAGGTGAAACCTTTTTCTTTTTTACCATTACATTGACTTTCACACATCTACCTCTATCCTGTACCTCCATTTCACTCACTATTTGTTAACTGAGTTGTCCCCTTCCATTTCAGTTTCACAAATGTGGTAACCTACGTGTTAACTGTTTGCATCCTTGAAGGGCTTGTGATGTGTGACATAGGTATGTTAGCCTTCCAATGGGTAACCCATTATGAAACTGTAATTGATAATACAGATTTACAAATCATAGACTCACTCATTTTTTTTGGGTGTTTCAAGGGTGTTTATTTAAGTGCAAAAAAATTAAGGGGGGTTGTAAAATGGTGATGGGTGATGGTGGAGGAATGTCCATGGCAGAGTTCAGTCTATTAGTCTCACAGGTACATTGCACATCTGGGCATTGGAAGTGGAGCTGGGGCAGTTCCGATTTGGGCAGGGTAACAAAGTGGGACAGTGGGAGGACAATCAGGGTGGTGTTATTTCCTGGCGGGGGTATTGCCATCTTGCTCTGTCCTGTTCCTGGATCTCAGGGACCGCTTGTGGGGTGGTTCTCCATCTGCAGGGGGTGGGGTGCTGGTGTGGTGGTCCTGTGGCGGTGCCTCCTGTCCACTAGCGCCGGCGGACGTGGTGGGCAGTTCGTCGTCCTGGCTAGTGTCAGGGGCCCCTTGGAGTGCCACGGTGTCCCTCAAGGTCTTTTGAATGTCCGTCAGCACCCCTACGATGGTGCCCAGGGCGGAGCCGATGGTCCGGAGCTCCTCCCTAAACCCCAAATATTGTTCCTCCTGCAGACGCAGGGTCTCCTGCAACTTGTCTAGGACCGTGGCCATCGTCTCCTGGGAGTGGTGGTATGCTCCCATGATGGAGGAGAGGGCCTCGTTGAGAGTGGGTTCCCTTGGCCTGTCCTCCCTCTGTCGCACAGCAGCCCTCCCAGTTCCCCTATGTTCCTGGGCCTCCGTCCCCTGGACCGTGTGCCTACTACCACTGCCCCCAGGTCCCTGTTGTTGTTGGGGTGGTGGGTTAGCCTGGGTGCCCTGTAGTGGTGGACACACCGCTGATTGACCTGTCCTGGGTAGGGAGGTTTGGGCCCGCTGGGTGGGTGCTGTGCTGGTGTTACCAGAGGGTGGAAGCTCGGTGTTGGGCTGTGGCTGGGCAAGGGGAACTGACTGTCCCGAGGCCCACAATGGTCCGGGCTGGTCATCAAGATCCAGTGGGGCAGAGCTGCTGTCGTCACTGTGGGCCTCTTCTGGGGGTGGAGTGGTGTTGTCTGGACCCTCTGGTGAGGTGACGTTCCTTCGGGTTCCTGGGGGGTTATAAGTACATGATTATTGCATGTGTGTGTTTCATGGTGTGCAATGGTTGGGTCTGCGTGAACCCCAGTGCAGGCATTTCTGTGGGGGGACTTGTGTGCTGATGGTTGGGGGGTGTTCTGGATCTGTGCAGTGGGCATGCTTTGGTGATGGGTGTCCATGCTTAGTTGTGTCATGCAGGGCTTGGTGTTGGGATGTGTGGTTTGTGTTATGAGTACATTAGTGAGGAGTTTGAGTGATAGGGGAGGGGGTGAGGGGGGGTGATAGCATGCAGGTAGGGTGGGGGTTATGATAGTTAAGATTTGACTTACCAGTGTCTGTTCCTCCAATGACTCCTCCGAGGCCCTCAGGATGCAAGATGGACAAGACTTGCTCCTCCAATGTTGTTAGTTGAGGGGGAGGAGGTGGTGGTCCGCCGCCAGTCCGCTGTACCGCGATGTGGTGCCTGGATACCATTGAACGCACCTTCCCCCGTAGGTCGTTCCACCTCTTCCTGATGTCCTCCCTATTTCTTGGGTGCTGTCCCACAGCGTTGACCCTGTCGACTATTCTTTGCCATAGCTCCATCTTCCTGGCTATTGATGTGTGCTGTACCTGTGAGCCAAATAGCTGTAACTCTACCCGGATGATTTCCTCCACCATGACCCTGAGCTCCTCCTCGGAGAAGCGGGGGTGTCTTTGGCGTGACATGGGGTGGTGTGTGTGATGTGTGGGGTGGTGTATGTGTTGATGAGTGTGGTGAGTGTAGTGGTATGTGGTGTTTTGTGCTTGGATGTTGCATGGGTGATGGTGTTGTGTGCCTCTGTGTGATGGGGTTGTCTGTTCTGTGCTATCTCTCTGGCCTTCGTTCGTGAATTGTGGTCATAGGGGTTTGTGGTTGATGTGGGTGTGTGTTTTATATTGTGTTGGGTGTGTGGGAGTGGTGTGTGTATGTGTATCAGGTGTGTGTATTTTGAATTGTCCAATGTGGCTGTGTTTTGGAGATGTGTGTGTATTTTGAGCACGGCAGTGTGTACCGCCAATGGAATACCGCGGTTGAAAGACCAACGCGTGGATTCGTGGGTCGTAATAGCATGGGCGTGTTTCTGTTGGCGTATAGGCGGAGGATTTGCTTCCGCATGTTTATCGCTGACCTTTGGTGTGGCGGTATTGTGTGTGTGTCTGAATTTCGGCGGATTCCATGATGTGTGTCATAATAGCTGTGGCGGTCTACCGCGGCCGCGGCAGTGTATTGGCAGTCTTCTGCACGGCGGTAAGCACCTTATACCGCCAATGTAGTAATGACCCCCATAATGTACAGGATTTAGCTAATTTAGGCCAAAAGGTTACTGCTAAAGTTATATTCTTCTTACTAGTTACTCTTATTAAAAAAACAAATATATTTGGCCTGGGATCAGATGTGCATCCCAGTATCCTACATTTCTGTCTGATATTGTACTCACTATTTGATTTGTTGTTATTAGGTCTCGGCTACACAGCGCATGCCTTGTCTCGAAGAGACATGTTGTTTATAATTCAGTGGGCTTCAGTCCACCCATGGGCTTACTATTTGTCCGCTCCATTGTCGCTCTTGTATGCTTCATTCGTGTTTGTTTGTAGCTTGAATATGTCATACCTCTTCCAGTGTTTGACACTCCCCCAAAGCATGGACCAAGTAGTTGTGTCCATCCTCTTCTCCCATTTTAGGAGCTACTTTATGCTTTGTCTTTGAGCACTCCTTGTTTTCACTCGCTCCCCCAACTCTGTTGCTTCTTTTCCTTTTCAGATCAGCTTTATTTATTACTCTTCTCACCCACCCTTGCACCATATCAGTTCCATTTTGTAACACATTTTCTTCTTTAGCTATGGCCGGGCATTCCCCAGACACCGATAAAAGGTTCTCTTTGTTGCTTGCCCTCGCTTGATCTTTTATGAGGAGATACATCTGAGGAGTGCTCCTGCACAGAGCACCTTCTGTCAGACTGGCATCAGTATACATGTACACCAAGAACACTGTTGCAGATCAGTGTCATATCTTCTGCCAATTACTGTCACACACAAAATTCCCTGACCCCATCCAATCTCTGATGCCAACTGCCTTCAATTCTCTACTTTGCAGTATTGTTTACAGTGCTGAGCGCAGAACGGTTTTAGAGGCCCACTCTTACGTGGCACCACCCGGGCTGTAAATCACACTGCAGATGAATGCTGCACAAATATTAGCATCAGCTCGGGCTTTTATGACTTCCATCTGTGCTTGTAAGCTGAACACAGGCAGGTGCTTCTCTCCATGGCTTCAGGCTGTGCTATGTAACTAGCCTCTGCATCAAGTTTCTCTATTCTTCCTTCCATATGAGACTGCCTCAGTCAGCTTTGAGTGATTTGTTAACTTGTCAGAGGCTGGGTTATAGTGTTTTTTGCATGACTTTCTGCTGCTATTTAAAATGGCTAAAAGGCACTGACAATACCAATACCTCTCAGATTGCCGAGACCTATTGACTTTGCTAATATTCATCAGGCAATTCACGAGCTGAACATTTGAAAAAATGTTTGGCTGGAAAACAAATGGTTAATAAGGTGTGGCTACTGTAAAACAGACTTCCACAGCATATCCCAAATGTTCAAGGCACTACTTGTTCCTACGCTTCGGTTTTCTGCTATTGGTAATTCTTAGTGCAGGAATTATAATTTGATTTCCTGGGCCACTCAGAAAGATAATGGCAGTCTAACATGTCTGCCCTATCTTCTGCAACATTTTTTGTCATTCACGATTCTCAGGGCACCCCCCTCTGGGATGGCTTCATAGGCACTATAATGTCTACTAGCAACCTCCCAGGCATTAATGCAGAATTTCCCAAAATTAAAATTGCGACCGGTCCCTCCTCTGAACTTATTTCTTGAATGTGAAAAAAATCTGAAGTTAAATGTGTGAGTGTTTTAACAAAAATAATAATGCAATTAACGTAGAAATTAAAAATGAAGGACTTAGATGAAAAGCAGTATTTTAAACGCAATATGCACAGTTGTCTGCAATAGCCACGTGTATTTCACTAAAACCACCCAGACACATGCATTTTTCTTTCTTTCTTTTACCCTGACCTCAGTCAGGATTGTATGTGTTAAACTTTCAATAAACCAAATGTGTTGAGACACTGGACTGAATAGATGAAGTTTTACATTTCAACTTTTTCAAAGACATAGGGGGTCATTACAACATTGGCGGTAAAAGCCACTTACCGCCGTGCAGAAGACCGCCAACACACCGCCGTGGCCGTGGAAATCCGCCACAGCTATTATGACCCACATCCCGAAATCCGACAAAATTCAGACACCCACACAACTCCGCCACACCAAAGGTGACTGATAAACTGGCAAAAAAAAAACCTCCACCGTCACGCCAAAAGAAATACGCCCATGTTATCACCACCCACGAATCCACGCGGTGGTCTTTCAACCGCGGTATTCCATTGGCGGTACACACCGCTGCGCTCAAAATACACACTCATCTCCAAAACACCACCACATTGGACAATTCGAAAGACACACATGAGACACATACACACTCCACTCCCACACACTCAATACTAGATAAAACACACACCCACATCACCCACAAACCCCTACAACCACAATTGAGAACGAAGCACAGAGAGAGACACCACCATCCACAAACTAGCAGCCACAGACACTCAACACCATCACTCACACAACTTCCACGCACACAACACCACACCACAACATATCACCACACTTATCACCACATACACCACCCCACACATCACCTACACCACCCCATGGCATGGCAAAGACACCCCAGGTTCTAGGAGGAGGAGCTCAGGGTCATGGTGGAGGAAATCGTATGGGTAGAGCCACAGCTATTTGGATCACAGGTGCAGCACACCTCCATAGCTAGGAAGATGGAGCTATGGCGAAGAATAGTCGACAACGCAGTGGGACAGCACCCAAGAAATCGGGACGACATCAGGAAGAGGTGGAACGACCTACGGGGGAAGGTGCGTTCCGTGGTCTCAAGACACAACATTGCGGTACAGCGGACTGGTGGCGGTCCCCCACCTCCTCCCCCACAACTAACAACATGGGAGGAGCAGGTCTTGGCGATTCTGCATCCTGAGGGCCTCGCAGGAGTCAGTGGAGGAATGGACTCTGGTAAGTCAAATCCTAACTATCATATCCCTCACCCTACCTGCATGCTATCACAGACCCCCACCCTCGCCCCCACCCCTATCACTCCAACTCCTCACAAATGTACCAATATCACAAACCACACATACCAACACCAAGCCCTGCATGCAAAACCAAAGCATGGACACCCATCACTAAAGCATGCCCACTGCACATACCCATAACACCCCCCTCAACCATCATCACGCAAGCCCACACACAGGAATGCTAGCACTGGGGTACACGGTCACCCACCCATTGCACACCATGAAACACACTGATGCAATAATCATGCCGGCAGGACCACTACCCAACGTCACCAGATAGGAGGGTCCAGACATCTCCACCCCACCCACAGAAGAGGCCCACAGTGATGACAGCAGCTCTGTCCACCTGGATCTAGATGACCAGCCCGGACCATCGTGGGCCTCGGGACAATCGGTTCCCCTCACACAGGCACAGCCCACCGCAGACCTTCCACCCTCTGGTAACACCAGCACAGCACCCACCCAGCGGGCCCATACCTCCGTCCCCAGGACACGTCAATCAGCTGTGTGTCCACCACTACAGGGAACCCAGGATAACCCACCACCCCAACAACAACAGGGACCTGGGGGCAGTGGCAGTGGGCACACGGTCCAGGGTACGGAGGCACAGGAACACAGGGGAACTGGGAGGGCTGCTGTGCGACAGGGGGCGGACAGGCCTAGGGAACCAGCTCTCCACGAGGCCCTCTCCTCCATCATGGGAGCATACCATCACTCCCAGGAGACGATGGCAACAGTCCTGGCCAAGTTTCAGGAGACCCAGCGCATGAAGGAGGAACAGTATTTGGGGTTCAGGGAGGAACTCAGAACCATCAGCTCCGCCCTGGGTACCATCGTAGGGGTGCTGAAGGAGATACTGAACACCAAGAGGGACACTGTGGCACTCCAAGGGGCCCCTGACACAAGCCTGGACGATGAACTGCCCACCACCTCCACCGGCGCTAGTGGACAGGAGGCACCGCCACAGGACCACCACACCAGCACCACCCCCCTGCAGATGGAGAACCACCCCGCAATCGGTCCCTGAGAACCAGGAACAAGACAGAGCACGATGCCAAGACCCCTGCCAAGAAATAAGACCACCCTGATTGTCATCCTACTGTCCCACTTTGTAACCCTGTCCATATTGGAACTGCCCCAGCTCCACTTCCAATGCCCATATGGGCAATGCACCTGTGAGACTAATAGACTGGACTCTGCCATGGACATGCCTCCACCATCACCCCTCACCATTTTACAACCCCCCTCCAATATTTAGCACTGCAATAAACACCCTTGAAGCACAAAACAACCTGGAGTCAGTCTGTGATTTTCAAAATGTGTATTAGCAATGACAGTGACAAAATGCGTTCTCAAATGTAATGTCAACATAACTATGTCACACATCTCAAGTCCATTAGGAATCTAAGCAGATGACACACGTTGGAAACCACACCTGTGAAACCGTAAGGGAAATGTATAACTCAGTTACCATATACTGGTTGAAATCGACAGACAGGATAGAGGTAGAAGTGTGAAAGTACTTGTAGTGGGCAGGAATGTATTCTCACCTGTGTGTCACTGGAAATATTGCTGGATAACTGAGTCCCTGTTGTCAATGTCTTCTCCCTCTGCTTCCTCCTCATCACTGTCCACAGGCTCCACAGCTGCCACAACACCGTCATCTGGACCATCCTCCTGCAGAAAAGGCACCTGTCGTCGCAAAGCCAAATTGTGAAGCATACAGCAGGCCACGATGATCTGGCACACCTTCCTTGGTGAGTAGAATAGGGAACCACCTGTCACATGGAGGCACCTGAACCTGGCCTTCAGGAGGCCGAAGGTGCGTTCGATCACCCTCCTAGTCCTTCCATGGGCCTCATTGTAGCGTTCCTCTGCCCTGGTCCTGGGATTCCTCACTGGGGTCAGCAGCCATGACAGGTTGGGGTAACCAGAGTCCCCTAATAGCCACACCCAGTGCCTCTGGAGTTGACCCATCACATAAGGGATGCTGCTATTCCGCAGGATGTAGGCGTCATGCACTGAGCCAGGGAACATAGCATTTACCTGGGAGATGTACTGGTCTGCCAAACATACCATCTGTACATTCATGGAATGATAACTCTTCCGCTTCCTGTACACCTGTTCACTCCTGTGGGGGGGGACCAGAGCTACATGGGTCCCATCAATGGCACCTATGATGTTGGGGATATGTCCAGGGGCATAGAAGTCACCTTTAACTGTAGGCAAATCCTCCACCTCAGGGAAAACGATGTAGCTCCGCATGTGTTTCAGCAGGGCAGACAACACTCTGGACAACACGTTGGAACACATAGGCTGGGAAATCCCTGATGCCATGGCCACTATTGTTTGAAATGACCCACTTGCAAGGAAATGGAGCACTGATAGCAACTGCACTTGAGGGGGGATTCCTGTGGGATGGTGGATTGCTGACATCAGGTCAGGCTCCAACTGGGCAAACAGTTCCTGGATTGTGGCACGGTCAAACCTGTAGGTGATGATTAAATGTCGCTCCTCCATTGTCAACAGGTTCACCAGCGGTCGGTACAGCGGAGGATTCCGCCATCTCCTCACATGTCCCAGCGGACAGTCCCTAGGAAGGACAACAGCGACCACAGAGTCAAACAACTCAGAGGTATGTACCCACAGTCTACACAGAACACGAATCATAATTCAAAACGTTGCCTGTATGTGTGTTGTGTCTAGGCCTAGGTATGTGTGACGCAGTTGAAAATGAAGCCATGTGGGCCCCTGAAATGGTGGCTGCCTGACCTCTTAACTGGGACAAAGGGATGTGAGGTAACTGCGCTGGCGTTGTACACCGTTGCGGTAGGCGGTCAGAGACTGGTGCGCAATGCTGCATTGGTCAACATTGGACCCTATGGGTCCCAGGAGCCAATGACGAAGTGCGCCGGCGGTGATGTTACGCCCTGCCGCGGAAGTCACTGCCGCGTACGTGACCGCCATTTTCTATCTGTTCAATCACTCGATACCTGATCTTCGACAAGAGAGGACCTACACTGCAAGTGCTGCTGTGACCTCGGTCTGGAAGAGACAATGGCTCGTGCATCTGGGGAAAGGGCCCCTGCTTTCTCTGCAGAGGAGTTGGAGAAGCTCGTGGACGGGGTCCTCCCCCAGTACACGCTACTCTATGGTCCTCCAGACCAACAGGTAGATACACAGGGAGCACTTTGTATGGGCTATGCCTGAGTGGAGAGGGCTGGTTGCAAGAAGGAAGGGGCCACAGTTCTGCGTGCATGAAGGACTGTGAATGCATGTGCCACATGGCAAGGGTAGGGATGTGGGCCACTCACTTCGACGGTGCAGTTGCTAATGACTTCTCTTCTTCCCCTGTACATTTCATTTAGGTCAGCGCCCACCAGAAGAAGGATATTTGGCGTGCCATCGGCAAGGACGTCCGGACCCCTTGGGGTCCACCACAGATGGAGCACCCACTGCCGTAAAAGATGGGAGGACATTCGCCGCTGGAGCAAGAAGTCGGCGGAGGCTCAGCTGGGGATGGCCTCGCAACGTGGGAGGGGTGCCCGTCGCACCATGACCCCCCTGATGTTTCAGATCCTGGCGGTGGCCTACCCTGAGTTGGATGGGCGCTTGAGGGCATCACAGCAGACACAAGGGGGTGAGTACAACATCATTCAGCGGACTTTGCGCGCAGTGAAGGTGTCTGGGTGGGGGAGGAGGGCTGTGGGTTCCCCTAGGCCAGGGCCAGTTCCGTAGGCTAGGCCCCTCCGTAATGCAGGCCATGTGGCACTCCACCCCACCGCAGTAGAGTGCCAAGTACAGGCATACATGCCCCTGTGGCATCCATGTGTGCAGATGTCCATCATAGCCATGTAGGCCAGATCCCAGGAATTGCATCTGTAGAGGCCAGGAGCACGGCGTAGTGCAGGGGGCTGCTGTGTCTGTATTGTCCCCCAACGGTAGAGGTAAGCCATGCACTCAACCTGTCTTTCTTCTGTCCCCCCCCTTTTTGTGGTCTCCCTGTTCTTGTGTGCATCAGCATCATCAGGCGGAGGTAGAGTGGCACCGGAGCACGAGGGAGCTGCATCCCACATGGCCATGGAGGGCCACAACACAGACTCGGAATACACCAGTGGTACGGAGGGCGAGGGGAGCTTCACTGCGGTCACAGGATCTGCTACGAGCGACACGGACTCGTCCTCCTATGGGAGCTCCCTTGTGGTGGCGGCAAAATCTGTGCCCCCCACTTCTACAGGTACAGCGGCCACCCCCCCTACCAGCACCGCCCTCCCAGCAGCCCCTCATCCTTCACCCCATGCCCGCTCACCCAGAAGGGTAGGCATCACCTTCGCCCCAGGCACCTCAGCCCCTGCCCCTGTCACCTCTGCTGCCCTCAGTGAGGAGGTCATTGACCTCCTCAGGTCCCTCACTGTTGGGCAGTCTACCATTTTGAATGCCATCCAGGGTGTAGAAAGGGAATTGCAACACACAAATGCATTCCTGGAGGGCATTCATTCTGGTCAGGCTGCCCTTCATCGAACCCTGCAAACTCTGGCCTCAGCACTGATGGCAGCCATTGTCCCTGTGTCTAGCCTCCCCCCTCCAACTTCCTCCACCCAGACCCAATCCCCTGTACCTCTGCCTATCCCAAGCACACCATCAGACCAGCCTGCACACACGTCAACACACAAGGGAAGCTCAGGCAAACATAAGCATCACACATCCCACAGGCACTCATGCAAGCATCACACACATACAGACACACCAACATCCACTGCCTCCACTGTGTCCCCCTCCTCATCGTCTCCCTTCTCCCTCCCAGTCTCGTCTACACTCACACCTGCATGCACTACCTCTGCAGCCACTAGGTCCCGCACCAGCACACCCACCACCACACCCCGCTCACATGCAGTCACCACCCCCACTACCATTTACACGTCCCCTGTGTCCTCTCCCAGTGTGTCTGTGACGCCCCCTCCCAAACACAAATGCAGGCACACACCCACCCAACATACATCCACCTCACGAAAGCCTCCAGCGCATGCACCTGCACCCAAAGCCACAAAAGTTACACCTCCTACAACCACCTCCTCTTCCTCCACTCCCAGACCCCCTCCAGCTACCCGTCCCATTGTACCTAAGAAACTGTTCCTGACCAAGCTTGACCTCTTTCCCACCCCCCCCTCCAATTCATAGGTCTCGTACTAGCACCTCAGCCAAAAAATCTCTGGGACCAGTGGTATGTGGAGTGCACCGGCCACCAGGGCAGCCAGTGTGACACAGAGCCACAGCACAGCCAGTCCCCACCCTGTGAAGCACCAGAAGTTGGACAGTGCCCGGCGGGAGAGGGGGAAGACTCCAGCCAGCAATGCCGCTCACAAGGGTCCCGGGGGGAGTGTCCACTCAGCTGTGACTCCTCCCAAGGTGGGGAAGGGGCAGAAGAAATCGCCAAAGTCTGGGAGGAGCAGCACAGCAGAGAAGACCGCCATCATCCCCGCTGCCCAGGAGGCCACCGCCAGCCCAATCGTCACTGGCCAGGAGGCCACCGCCAGAGTCAGTGCCCAGGAGGGCAGCGCAATCGTCACTGGCCAGGAGGCCACCACCAGAGTCAGTGCCCAGGAGGGCAGCACAATCATCACTGGCCAGGAGACCAACAGCAGCCACAGCCCAGCTGCCCAGGAGGGCCCCGGCAGCCACAGCCCAGCTGCGCAATGAAGGACCGCCAGCCTCAGCCCAGCTGGGCAATGAAGGACCACCATGGCAAGCACCGCTGAACAGGGCAAGCACCGCTGAACAGGTCAGAAACTGCAAACTCAAGCACAGCTGAACAGGGCACAGACCGCCATGGCAAGCATCGCTGAACAGGGCAAGCACCGCCAACTTAAGCACCGCTAGCCCATGAGCGGCAGGGGCAGTGACGCTACTGGGACACGGCACGGGTGAGTGATGCACTCTGGGCACCAGTCCCCCTCCAGAACCAGTGGAGACCTGCATCCACTCCGTCTGTCCTGCACAGGATGAAGCACTCTGGGCACCAGTCCCCCTCCAGAACCAGTGGAGACCTGCATCCACTCCGTCTGTCCTGCACAGGATGAAGCACTCTGGGCACCAGTCCCCCTCCAGAACCAGTGGAGACCTGCATCCACTCCGTCTGTCCTGCACAGGATGAAGCACTCTGGGCACCAGTCCCCCTCCAGAACCAGAGGAGACCTGCATCCACTCCGTCTGTCCTGCACAGGATGAAGCACTCTAGGCACCAGTCCCCCTCCAGAACCAGTGGAGACATGCATCCACTTGAGAGACTGTGGCTTTGCATACCCCAGGATTGAACAGTGGGCAACCCACCCACTGTAGAGACTTGAGAGACTGTGGCTTTGCACTGCCCAGGATTGAACAGTGGGCAAACCACCCACTGCAGAGACTTGAGAGACTGTGGCTTTGCACTCCCCAGGATGGAACAATGGGCAACCCACCCACTGTAGAGACTTGAGAGACTGTGGCTTTGCACTCCCCAGGATGAAACAGTGGGCAAACCACCCACTTGTGAGACTTGAGAGACTGTGGCTTTGCACTCACCAGGATGGTACAGTGGGCAAACCACCCACTGTAGAGACTTGAGAGACTGTGGCTTTGCACTCCCCAGGATTGAACAGTGGGCAAACCACCCACTGTAGAGACTTGAGAGACTGTGGCTTTGCACTACCCAGGATTGAAAAGTGGGCAACCCACCCACTGTAGAGACTTGAGAGACTGTGGCTTTGCTCTCCCCAGGATGGTACAGTGGGCAACCCACCCACTGTAGAGACTTGAGAGACTGTGGCTTTGCACTCCCCAGGATGGTACAGTGGGCAACCCACCCACTGTAGAGACTTGAGAGACTGTGGCTTTGCACTCCCCAGGATACATCAATGGGCATGGAGCCCCCTCGTGGATCTGGCGCGGTGCACTCATCCGGCTGAGGTGCCCTCCCTTCCCCCTGAGGTGCCTGTTGTATTTCTATCTGATGCCCCAGCAGTGTTCTCTTCGTTTTGATCAGGTATCTGTTGTGGGCCTCGCCCATGCATTTTGGGCCCAGTGGTCCACGGACTATGACTTGTGCATTACCTGCAATACTAATCGTGGTGTATATTTTGTTGAATGTGTATATATATATATATATGTGTAGATATTTGGTTACTGAATTTTGATATATTACAATGGTTCCACTCATGTACTTTGGTCTTTGCATTCTTCCGGGGGGGTTGGGGGTTGTTACTGTAATGTTTGGATATGAATTGGTGTGTGTGTTGTAGTGGGTGAGGGTCGGGGTGGGGGTGTTGCATGTGTGTGTCCCTGTCTTTTGCCTCCCCCTCCCCTGTGTCGTAAGTGCAGTACTCACCGTTGTCTTCGCCGCCGGCGTTGATGCTCCTCGTAGATGAGCAGGAAGACTATCGCAGGTAGAATATGGAGTTCCGGCTCCATGGTGCCCTCCTTCTTCGTGGAGTGTGTAGAGGTGAGCGTTTTCCCTTTGAAATGGCTGTTTCCGCCGTGTTTTTATCCGCGGTGAATCCGCCCTGGAAAAGGTGGCGGATTGGTAGGTTGTGATACTGTGGGCGGTACTTTGTCTCCCGCCTGTCTGTTGGCGGTGACCGCCGCGCTCTTTGTTCGTACCGCCGTGGCGGTCGGAGTGTTAAAGTGGCTGTCTTTGTTGGCGGTTTCCGCCACGGTCATAATTCCAATTTTTTTACCGCCGGCCTGTTGGCAGTCTTACCGCCGCTTTAACAACGTCCGCCAGGGTTGTAATGATCACCATAGTTTTCATAAAATATGATAATGTATTGAAAGGTTTAGTTTAGTTTCCATAGAATGTTTCTTCATGAATAGGATTTGTCAATATAAGCGTATAGGAAGAGGAATGGTTTTACCTAGTAATGTAGGGGGTGATTTTAACCTTGGCGGACGGCGGAGGCCGTCCGCCAAGGTACCGCCGCCAAATGACCGCACCGCGGTCAAAAGACCGCGGCGGCCATTCAAACATTTCCTCTGGGCCGGCGGGCGCTCTCCAAAAGAGCACCCGCCTGCCCAGAGGAAATGCCCCTGCAACGAGGACGCCGGCTCAGAATTGAGCCGGCGTACTTGCAGGGGTGCGACAGGTGCAGTTGCACCCGTCGCGTATTTCAGTGTCTGCAAAGCAGACACTGAAATACTTTTTGGGGCCCTCTTACGGGGGCCCCTGCAGTGCCCATGCCATTGGCATGGGCACTGCAGGGGCCCCCAGGGGCCCCGCGGCACCCCCTACCGCCATCCTGTTCATGGCGGGTTTCCCGCCATGAACAGGATGGCGGTAGGGGGTGTCTGAATCCTCATGGCGGCGGAGCGCGCTCCGCCGCCATGGAGGATTCACTGGGGCAGCGGTAAACCGGCGGGAGACCGCCGGTTTACCCTTTCTGTCCGCGGCTGAACCGCCGCAGTCAGAATGCCATCGGGAGCACCGTCAGCCTGTTGGCGGTGCTCCCGTGGTCGGTGACCCTGGCGGTCACCGGCCGCCAGGGTCAGAATGACCCCCGTAGTGTCCTAGCAATTAACTGTTTTTGTCTTGTAGTAAAAGGCTCTCAGAACTGGGTCTGATTTGACAGTCATATTACAATTTGTAGCACATTTGTAGGTTAAGTTTAGAAGCTCTTTGATTTAAGTTTGCTTAGACGATGGAAGCTGACCTGTTCCCATAATGACACCTTGCTCTGATTGAATGAGCCTACTGTGGACTGCAACAGTTTGTTTCATCTACAGATATAAAGTTTCATAAAAGTGCATGCTCCTATTGTAAGCTCAGAACTCTCACTTCCCAGAGTCTCTGCAGAGCACTATGCTGATGCCTCTCAGATCTACAGCTTAGATTAGGGATCACTTATATTGAACATACTTCTTGCTTTGTTTTGCATAGTATTGATAATATTATTTTTCAATGTTGGTGATTTTCCAGTAAAGAAGTAATTACTAAAAACAAATGTATAACCTATTTACCTGTTCATTGTCCGAGAACTGCCGGTAAATATTGCTAAAGCTGACTTAATATTGGGAGGCAGTCACGTGCAAGGTAGGGGTGGAAGAAAACTACACTCTTAAATAATATCCTTTAGCATGCAAAATACAGCTATACATGGAATTAAGTAGCTGTAATCTCCCAGCTTTTAAAGATATTATTACCTAACTTTCAGATCCTTTAGTTATGGTTAATGGTATTTTTCAAGGTTAGTTTCAACCCGAAAGTTGTTCGATTTGGGCTGAGCTGTGTGAATGGGTTGAACAATGAGCATGGTTTCATGTATAATTGTGAAAAAGTAAACCATTGAATATGTGTCTCTCTACAACTGGTTGATCTTCAACATGCCAGGGTTAGTGTGAGGTTGTCAGCCTAGACTATCCTCATATGTGACAACACCTATCTTCTATATTCATCTTCAACAAATGTTAATACCTATATGTAAGCACATAGGAATTTGTAAAAACAATATATAGTTGAATCTCTGTGTAGATAATATGGGAGGAGATCAAGTGATAACAACCCCTACACTTATCAGTGGTGCTAGGTGATAAAGTCAGTAGCAGGCATGATGCAATAATTGCAAAACATAACTTATGGTGGCTTAAAGAGTTTGTGCAGCTGGAGCAAAGTTGTAAATCAACAGTTGTTCTTACTACTGTCCTTACTGGCTGTTATACCTTTCAATTTAAAATTTGAGGAAGTGCTTAGTTTTGCACATCCTCAGCTAACTCCATGGGCACTTGAACTGATGGCCCATCCACCAATAGGACATGAGATCAAAGTGACAGTCAATCTGCTTTATATAGATCAGGTGACCATCACTCCTCTTTTGTGCCTGGGAACATCATCTGAGACTTTGGGGTCATGGGTAGGGAACATGCATAATGGCTTTCAAGTACATGAGATAATTCCTTACATATCAAAGCTATTATTTGAGTTTTTTTGTTTCCAGAGTTTGTGTCTTGAAATACAAATTCTTCCTGAGGCGGCACAGAGATCCCAAACAGCCTAGTGGAGATCGCTGAATATGGCAGGTGGCCCTTCATCACCAGAAAAGCACAGTGTCAGCTGACGTAGCATACCAAAAGGCCACCTGCCAAGCTCCAAATATACCTTTTAATATTTATTGATAAAGTAAATTTAAAAAGAGTAAGCATCCATTAATCAAATGTCACTAGATTATTGAGGGAAAACTTTGTTGAAATATGTTTTAAGGTTCAGCTTGGATGAAACTAATTATTAACGTCATGTCATATCATGCTATCTAATGCCATCAATGGTTAAGAGAGATTTCTGATTAGCAAACTATTTTTACTTAGTATTATACATTTTTTGCAATAACACTAGGTTTGAACACTTTACAGAACTGTGCTTTCTTCAGGTTGGCCAGACAAGGACTAAACTAAGCACAACTCCAACTTGATTTTCTAACATGACTATATTTTCATCTGTCGCTGTTTCTGCACTCAGCAATATGTGTACTAATGCCTTGTGATAATACAAAGATACCAGTGAGCTTTGGAGGAAGCTGTCAAGGCCCTGCCAAGAACACTTGCACCGCAGCACACTCTTCATGGACACCTATAGGCCCTCATTACAACCCTGACGTACGGTGTTAAAGCGGTGGTAATGCCGCAAACAGGCCGGTGGAAAAAAATGGGATTACGACCGTGGCGGAAACCGCCAACATAGACAGCCACTTTAACACTCCGACCGCCACAGCGGGCCAAACAAACAGCACAGCGGACACCACCAACAGACAGGTGGAACACAATGTACCGCCCACCCTATTACAACAGGCCTATCCGCCGTCTTTTCCGGGGTAGAACCAACGCGAACAAAAACATGGCGGAAAAAGTACACAGAAGGGAAAACACTGTCCTCTCCACAACCCACGAGGAACGAGGACGCCATGGAGCCTGAATTGCAGATACTGCAGATGATGGTCTTCCTCCTCTTCTATCAGGAGCACCAATGACGGCGGTGACGACCACTGTGAGTACTGCATCTACAACACAGGGGCAGGGGAGAGGGGAAAAAGAGTGACACACACACGCAACACGCAACACCCCCACCCCAACCCACAACACCATACACACAAATACATGCAGCAACAGTACACATACACTCCCCGCCCACCCCCTAGAAGAACGCAAGGACAAATGGAATTGATTTGAACAAATGTAATCATGTGAAATCTCATTATCAAAGTTAAAAATCCAGTAAACGCAATTATGTACACCAACTACACAAGTCCGGATTGTGCACCAATCATTGTCCATGGACCACTGGGCCCAAAATGCATGGGCCAAGCCCACACATGACACCTGACTGTAAACGGAGATAACACTGCAGGGGCATCAGATCGAAATGAAACAGGCACCTCAGGGGGAAGGAGGGGGGGGGCACCTCAGCCAGATGAACGCACAATGCCACTGCTGCACGAGGGGGCTCCATGCCCACTGCTTTATCCTGGGGAGTGCAAAGCTACAGTCTCTCAAGTGGGTTGTTTGCCCACTGCTTTATCCGGGGGAGTGCAAAGCCACAGTCTCTCAAGTCTCTCAAGTGGGTGGTTTGCCCACTGCTTTACCCTGGGGAGTGCATAGCCACAGTCTCTCAAGTCTCTCAAGTGGGTGCTTTGCCCACTGCTTTATCCTGGGGAGTACAAAGCCACAGTCTCTTACGTCTCTCAAGTGGGTGGTTTGCCCACTGCTTTATCCTGGGAGTGCAAAGCCACAGTCTCTCAAGTGGGTGGTTTGCCCTCTGCTTTATCCTGGGGAGTGCAAAGCCACAGTCTCTCAAGTTGATAGCAGTCTCCACTGGTTCTGGAGGGGGCTTTGGGCCCAGAGTGCTTCATCCTGTGAAGGACAGACAGAGTGCATGCATGTCTCCACTGGTTCTGGAGTGGGACTGGTGCCAAGAGTGCTTCATCCTGTGCAGGACAGACGGAGTGGATGCATGTCTCCACTGGTTCTGGAGGGGGACTGGTGCCCAGAGTGCTTCATCCTGCCAAGAACTGAGGTAGTGGAGGGGATACTCCACTGGTTCTGGAGGGGGCTTGGTGCCCAGAGTGCTTCATCCTGCCAAGGACTGAGGTAGTGGATGCCTTTCTCCACTGGTTCTGGAGGGGGCTTGATGCCCAGAGTGCTTCATCCTGCCAAGGGCTGAGGTAGTGGATGCCTTTCTCCACTGGTTCTGGAGGGGGCTTGGTGCCCAGAGTACTTCATCCTGCCAAGGACTGAGGTAGTGGAGGGGATACTCCACTGGTTCTGGAGGGGGCTTGGTGCCCAGAGTGCTTCATCCTGCCAAGGACTGGATTAGTGGATGCCTTTCTCCACTGGTTCTGGAGGGGGCTTGGTGCCCAGAGTGCTTCATCCTGCCAAGAACTGAGGTAGTGGAGGGGATACTCCACTGGTTCTGGAGGGGGCTTGGTGCCCAGAGTGCTTCATCCTGCCAAGGACTGAGGTAGTGGATGCCTTTTTCCACTGGTTCTGGAGGGGGCTTGATGCCCAGAGTGCTTCATCCTGCCAAGGGCTGAGGTAGTGGATGCCTTTCTCCACTGGTTCTGGAGGGGGCTTGGTGCCCAGAGTACTTCATCCTGCCAAGGACTGAGGTAGTGGAGGGGATACTCCACTGGTTCTGGATGGGGCTTGGTGCCCAGAGTGCTTCATCCTGCCAAGGACTGAGGTAGTGGATGCCTTTCTCCACTGGTTCTGGAGGGGGCTTGGTGGTCAGAGTGCTTCATCCTGCCAAGGACAGAGGTAGTGGATGTGATACTCCACTGGTTCTGGAGGGGACTTGGTGCCCAGAGTGTTCCACGTGCAGTGTGGCCGGTACAATTCCCTCACCTTGGTGTGTGTGCCACAAGATTGCCGAGGTTCAGGTAGCATGATACGCCATGGAGGCTGCGACATACCCCACACTGCTGCGGCTTTGCATTCCACCTGCAGGTGACAACTGTGATGTCTGTAATGCTTCATGGAAGCTGCCCAGGGTCCTGGAACTCACCACCAGCCTCAAACGACTGACCACTGGGGATGGTAGGCATGTCTGCGGTAGTGCCACTGTCAGAGGACGTTGCGGGGCCGCTGGCAGTGCTTGCAGCGGTATCAGTCATGGCAGTGCTTTCGGTGGTGTCAGTCATGGCGGTGCTGGCTGCGGGGTCTGTAGCGGCGGTGCTGGCTGCAGGGTCTGCTGCGGCGGTGCTGGTGGCAGGGTCTGTGGCTTTGGTGCTGGCGGCGGGGTCTGTGGCGGCGGTGCTGGCTGCTGTGTCTGTGGCAGCGGTGCTAGCGGTGCTAGCGGTGCTGGCGGTGCTGGTGGCGGGGGCTGTGGCGGTGGTGCTGGCGGCAGGGTCCGTGGGGGAGGTGCTGGCGGCGGGATCTGTGGCGGCAGGGCATGTGTCAGCACCTGCTGAGGGAGAAAGCTGGATATCTCCTGCAGCCTCGGACGGCTGCCCACCGGGGAAGAGGGTGGGGACTGTCGCAGCGGCTGTAGATGGCAGGTGGCGGTGCAGGTGGTGGTGCAGGTGGCGGTGCAGATGGCGGTGCAGGTGGTGGTGTTCACCGCCGTACAGTTTGGCGCGGACATGAACAGAAGGTGTGACACTGGTCCCTCATTCTGTGCCACCATACCCTCTCCTGACCTGCCCTTCATTTTTTGGCCCTTCTCCACCTTTGATGGTGGCGCTGTTGTCTTGCCACCATCCCCTTTCGTTTTAGCTGACCCCTTGGTGGCAGGTGTTTTCGGCTTCTCCCTCTGGGATGTAGGCAACTTTTTAACCTTGGCAGGTGGCGGAATATCCTTGCCCTCGCTCCGTGGCACACTGGCAGCCCTGATGGTTGGAGCACTCCATGACCATGCAGTTGCTGGCACCACTGTGCCTGGGGATGTGGTGGATGAGGTGCTGGGCTGGGACCTGGAAAGCCTGGCCCTACGGGAAGGACCGGGGGGGAGGTGTAGGGAAGAGGTCAATGTTTGCCAGGAAATGTTTTTTAGACACACTAGGATGGGTAGATGAAGGGGGTTTGGGAGTGGAGGAAGAGGTAGTGGTTGTAGGGGGTGTACGTCTGCTGGGTGAAGATGCATGGGCTGGAGGGCGTTGTGAGGTGGATGGCTGTTGGGTGGGTGTATGAATGCGTTTGTGTACTTAGGGAGGAGGGCTCATGGGGATGTGTGAATGGTAGTGGGGGTGGTGAATGCATATGAGCAGTGTGTGGTGATGGGCGTGCTGGTGATGGAGGTAGTGGCTGAGGATGTAGTGCATGCAGGTGTGAGTGGAGAAGAGACTGGGAGGGAGGAGGGAGACGTGGAGGATGGGGATACAGTGGAGGAAGTGGATGGTGGTATGTGTGTCTGGGTATGTTGCTTATGTGAGTACCTGTGAGTTGGGTGGTGCTTATGTTTGCCATTTCCACTCTTGTGTGTTGATGTGTGTGCATACTGGTCTGATTGTGTGCTTGGGATAGGCTGAGGTACAGAGGATTGGGTCTGGGTGGAGGAGGTTGGAGGGGGGAGGCTGGACACAGGGACAATGGCTGCCATCAGTGCTGAGGCTAGAGCCTGAATTGCTCTCTGTTGGGCTGCTTGGCTAGAATGAATGCCCTATAGGTATGCATTTGTTTGTTGCAAATGCCTCTCAACACCCTGGATGGCATTCAGAATGGTAGACTGCCCAACAGTGAGGGATCTCAGGAGGTCAATAGCCTCCTCACTGAGGGCAGCAGGACTGACTGGGGCAGGGCCTGAGGTGCCTGGGGCGAAGGAGATGCCCACCCTCCTGGGTGAGCGGTCACGAGACACATGCTGAGAGGCTGCTGGGAGGGTGGCGCTGGTAGGGGTGGTGGCGGCTGTACCTGTTGTTGCGGTGGGCACAGAGGGGCCCGCCACCGCAAGGGAGCTGCCATCAGAGGAGGAGTCGCTGTCGCTGGTCTCTGCTCCTGTCCCCGCCGTGGAGCTCCCCTAGCCCTCCATCCCACTGGTGGCTTCAGATTCCATTGCTTCACCCTCCAGGGCCAAGTGGGATGCAGCTCCCTCCTGCTCCGGTGCCAATGCTCCTCCACCTGATGATGCTATTGCACACAAGAACTGGGAGTCCACTAAAAGGTGGGGGGGGAGACAGAAGAAAGACATGTTCAGTGCATGCAACACCACTACCGTTGGCGGACACACACACAGGGAGCAGCCCTCTGCACTACGCCATGCACTAACAGTTCCTAGAAATTTCAGCTGACCATGGGGTACGAGGCCTAAGCCCAATTGCTGCACACCTGGAAGTCACAGGAGCCTGACTAGGTGTAGATTGCTCTAACCACTAGTGGGGTTGGGGTGCCACATAGCCTGCCTCACAAGGGACATTGCCTATCAAGATCGCCCTGGCCTAGGGGAACCCAATGGCCACCTCCCCTGCCCAGACACCGTAATGCGCGCAAAGTCTGCTGAATGAGAGTGTACTCACCCCCTTGTGGCTGCTGTGATGCCCTCAAGCGCCCATCGAACTCCGGATACGCCACCGCCAGGATCTGGAACATCAGGGGGGTCATGGTGCGACGGGCACCCCTCCCACGTTGGGATGCCATCCCCAGCTGGGCCTCCGCCGTCTTCTTGCTCCAGCGGTGCAGGTCCTCCCATCTTTTCCGGCAGTGGGTGCTCCATCTGTGGTGGACCCCCAGGGTCTGGACGTCCTTGGGGATGGCACGCCAAATACCCTTCTTCTGGTGGGCACTGACCTAGAGGTATGGTACAGGTTTAAAGGACATTACTTACCCGTCCGGACCGTCATACTCATTGCCCCCCGTTCCCACCCTTGCCCTGATGCACATACACTCCCCATCCGCACAGGCAGGCCTCACCCTCCCCCATGTATCTTCCATCCACACCACTCACAACAAGCATTGCCCATGCTCTCAGTGTACTCGCCTGTTTGTCTGGAGGACCGTACAATTGCGTGTACTGGGGGAGGACCCCATCCACTAGTCTCTCCAACTCCTCAGAAGTGAAGGCAGGGGCCCTTTCCCCAGACACATGAGCCATCGTCGCTTCCAGACACAGGTCACAGCAGCACTTGCAGTGTAGGTCCTCTCCTGTTGAAGGTCAGGTATCAAGTGAGTGAACAGACAGAAAATGACGGTCACGTCCGTGGCGGTGCGTACCGTCACCGCCGGCGTACATCGTCATTGGCTCCTGGGACCCATAGGGCCCAATGTTAACCAATGCTGAATAGCACTGCGGTCTTCGCCCGCCCACCGCGACGGTGTAGAACGCCAGCGCAGTTACCTCATATCCCCTTGTCCCACCTTACAGGTCAGGCAGCCGCCATTTCAGGGGGCCACATGGCATTAATAATAACTGCGTCACACCTATGTAGGCCTGGAATGCTCACAGTTACAGTCACATTGAGTATTAATACATTTGTGCAAATGACATTTTGGGATACCACAGTGTTGGCTGACTCTCTGCTCGTTGTTCTCCTCCATAGGGCACATCTGCTAGGACAGGTTATGAGATGGCGGCATCCTCCGGTGTACAGACCTCTGGTGGACCTGTCCACAATGGAAGAGAGACACATAATTATCACATACAGACTTGATCATGCAATAATCCAGGAACTGTGTGCCCAGTTGGAGCCAGACCTGATGTCAGCTATCCACCATCCCACAGGGATACCCCCTCTAGTGCAGGTCCTGTCAGTACTCCATTTCCTGGCAAGTGGTTCATTTCAAACAACAGTGGCCATTGCATCAGGGATGTCCCAGACAATGTTCTCTAACGTGTTGTCCAGAGTGTTGTCTCCCCTGCTGAAACACATGCACAGCTAAATCGTGTTCCCTCAGGTGGAGGATTTGCCAACAGTGAAAGGTGACGTCTATGCCCTGGGACATATCCCCAACATCATTGGTGCCATTGATGGGACACATGTGGCATTGGTAGCCCCCTGCAGGAGTGAACAGGTGTACAGAAACCGGAAGAGCTACCATTCTATGAATGTGCAGATGGTGCGTTTGGCAGACCAGTACATCCCCCATGTGAATGCCAAGTTTCCTGGCTCAGTGCATGACCCCTACATTGTGAGGAATAGCAGCATCCCTTATGTGATGGGGTAACTCCAGAGGCACCAGGTGTGGCTAATAGGTGAGGGCAAGGACCCAATACTGTGTGAATAGATGTCTAGGTATGGGGTTGTACCTAAGGGTTAGTGTGTGTCTAACAGTTGTTCCTCGATATTTGCAGGTGACTCTGGTTACCCCAACCTGTCATGGCTACTGACCCCAGTGAGGAATCCCAGGACAAGGGCAGAGGAACACTACAATGAGGCACATGGACGAACTAGGAGGGTGATCGAACGAACCTTCGGCCTCCTGAAGGCCAGATTCCGGTGCCTCCATATGACAGGTGGTTCCCTCTACTACTCACCGAAGAAGGTGTGCCAGATAATCGTGGCCTACTGTATGCTGCACAACCGGGCTTTGCAACACCAGGTGCCTTTTCTGCAGGAGGATGGTCCAGCTGGTGGTCTAGTGGCAGCTGCGGAGCCTGTGGACAGTGAAGAAGAGGAGGCACAAGAAGAGGATATCGACAACCGAAATAACATAATCATGCAATACTTCCAGTGAGACACAGGTAAGAACATGTCATTACTTCCCATATCTCATACAATTTCTGGAGCTAGCATAAGTCTGTCATTTTCACTCAGTGTATGGACCCTGACTTGCCACTTTGCCTTTCCATTTCACAGATCTGGGTCCCACTTTGTGCCCTCCGCTATATTTCCTCCAGGCCTACAGCAGTGTTACATCAGTATCTGCACAAGTAAATTTACATTTCTATATTCCATAGTTATTGCAATTACACGTTTGTGAAAGCACAGACTGACCAGATTGTTTTGTGATTGAAGTGTGTTTATTTATGTGCAAATAAGTGGAGGGGGTTGTAAAATGAGCTGGGGGGATGGTGGAGGAATGTTCATGGCAGAGTCCAGTCTATCTGTTTCACAGGTACATTGTCCAAAGGGGCATAGGAAGTGGAACAATGGCAGTTGAAGAATGGACAGGGTGACATAGTGGGACAGAAGGGTGACATTCAAGGGGGTCTCATTTCCTGGTGGGGGTCTTGGCAATGTTCTCTGTCTTGCTCCTGGATTTCAGGGACCGTTTGTGGGGTGGTTCTCCATCTGCAGGGCTGGGGTGCTGGTGTTGTGTTCCTGTGGCGGTGCCTCCTGTCCACTAGCGCCGGTGGAGGTGGAGGGCTGTTCATCGTCCAGGCTAGTGTCAGGGGCCCCTTGTTTTGCCACTGTGTCCCTCCTGGTGTTGACAAGGTCATGCAGCACCCCTGCAATGGTGACCAGGGTGTTGTTAATGGACTTCAAGTCCTCCCTGATCCCAAGGTAGTGTTGATCCTGCAGCCGCTGGGTCTCCTGAAACTTGGCCTGTACCGTTGCCATAGTCTCCTGGGAATGATGGTAAGCTCCCATGATGTTGGAGAGAGCCTCGTGGAGAGTGGGTTCCCTGGGCCTGTCCTCCCCCTGTCGCACAGCAGTCCTCCCAGCTTCCCTGTTTTCCTGTGCCTCTGTCCCCTGAACCATGTGGCCACTGCCACTGCCCCCAAGTCCCTGATTTTGTTGGGTTTGTGGGGTTGCCTGGGTTCCCTGTAGTAGTGGACACACTGCTGATTGGCGTGTCCTGGGGACAGAGGGATGGGCCCGCTGGGTGGGGGCTGTGCTGTGTTACCTGCGGAGGGAGGTTCAGTGGTGGTTTGTGACTGTGTCAGGGGAACCAACTGTCCTGAGGTCCCTGATAGGCCGGGCTGGTCATCTTGATCCAGTTGTGCAGGGCTGCTGTCATCACTGTGGGTCTCTTCTATGGGGGGGACTGGCTATGTCTGGCACGTCCTGTCCGGTGACGTTGGGTAGGGGTCCTGTAGGGGTGTAAAGGCATGATTATTGCATCTGTGTGTGCCATTGTGTGCAATGGGTGAGTGACCCTGTACTCCAGTGCTTGCATTCTTGGCTTGGTCCTTGTGTGATAGTTGGTTAGGGGTAGGTGTCCAGGCTTTGGTGTTGCATGCAGGGCTTGGTATTGGTATGTGTGGGTTGTGTTCGTGGGGCATATGTGAGGTGTTGGAGTGATGGGGGTGACAGTGAGGGTGGGGGTATGTGTTGGCATGCAGGTGGGGTGGGGGGATAAAGTAGTAAAGATTTGCCTTACTAGAGTCCAGTCCTCCTGCTACTCCTGCGAGGCCCTCATGATGCAGTATTGCCAAGACTTGTTCCTCCCATGTTCTTAGTTGTGGGGGGGGAGGTTGGGGTCCACCGCCAGTCCTCTGTGCAGCAATCTGGTGTCTGGAGACCACGGAATGCACCTTCCCCCGTAGGTCATTCCACCTCTTCCTGATGTCATCCCGTGTTCTTGGATGTTGTACCACTGCGTTGACCCTGTCGACTATTCTTCGCCATAGCTCCATCTTCCTAGCTATGGAGGTGTGCTGCACCTGTGATCCAAATAGCTGTGGCTCTACCCATACGATTTCCTCCACCATGACCCTGAGCTCCTCCTCAGAGAACCTGGGGTGTCGTTGATGTGCTATGAAGTGGTGTGGCTGATGTGTGAGCTCCTCCTCCTAGAACCTGGGGTGTCTTTGCCATGCCATGGGGTGGTGTAGGTGATGTGTGGGGTGGTGTATTCCTTGCAATGGAGGTGTGCTGCACCTGTGATCTGAATAGCTGTGGCTCTACCCGGACGATTTCCTCCACCATGACCCTGAGCTCCTCCTCAGAGAACCTGGGGTGTCGTTGATGTGCTATGAAGTGGTGTGGCTGATGTGTGAGGTGGTGTGTGTTGTGATGTGTGAGGGGATGTGTTGTTGTGTGTTGTTTGAGGTGCGTGGATGTTGTGTAAGTGATGGTGTTGTGTGTTTGTGGATGCTGGTGTTGTTTTAGGTAGTGTATCTCTCTGGCCTGCTTTCAAATTTCTGGTAGTGAGGGTTTGTGGGTAATGTGGGTGTGTGTTCTATAGTATTGTGAGTGGGTGGGAGTGGTGTGTGTTTGTGTATCAGGTGTGTATATTTCGAATTGTCCAATGTGGTTGTGTTTTGTAAATGTGTGTGTATTTTGAGCGCAGCGGTGTGTACCACCAATGGATTACCGCGGTTGAAAGACCGCCGCGTTGATTCCTGGGTCATGAAAGCGTGGGCATATTCCTGTTGCATGACGGTGTTGGTTTTGTTACCACAAGTTTATCACTGACCTTTGGTGTGGCAGACTTGTGTGGGTGTCTGTATTATGGCGGATTCCGAGCTGTGGGTCGTAATAGCTGTAGCGGAATTCCATGGCCGCAGCGGTATGTTGGCGGTCTTCTGCACGGCGGAAAGCGGCATTTACCGCCAGGGTTGTAATGAGGGCCATAGTGCCTAGGACCAGTGCCTGTGTTTTTAGGAGTAAAACGCCGCACAGTCATTACCAAACCCTGAGCTCATGTACACTTTTTCAAAAGATTTATTCTGTGTAAAACTAAACACTATCATTGTATGAGTTATGCATGTATTTGGCATTGCCCTGGCTACTTTTGTCACCACAAAATCATATGAAGCATGTCTTTTCTATGTTGGTTTACATAGTTTTGTTAGTATTTTCCGACCTTTGCTTTAACTTGTGCTCAACCTGTCAGACACAGTGCACAAGCCTTTAACGTGGCTTTCCCTGGATGCCCACGGGCATCCACTATTGTACACACACAGAGATGACTCATTAATGCCAGGTGTAACCCTAATCAGCGGTCCTCTGGATGTTATTTAAACCACACCTGACATAACTGTATTGCTTTTCCTCAAGACACAACAAAGAAGCAATTCCTGTTGCCTGTCTTCTGTAGCCCTGCAATCAGCATTCCAGCATCCAAGACATCATAAAAGAAAGGACAAAACCTAAGCCTTACCTGACGGAGATCTGTTTTCTGCCCACATCAAAGGTACCTCCAAACGAAAGGCCACAATGTTAAAGAAGGGACACAAGATTAAAGGTACCCCTCTAGAAACAAAAACAGCCCTTCTATTTTGAAGACAGTATTGTCATTCTAGAACACTGCCACTTAATGCAACCATTTACTTACTCCTTCTCTTACTCACTAAAGTTCAGACACCTAAACTGATGTGGAGCAACATTGGTTTTACTAGGTGACACAATAACAAAGACCCTTTGGCAGATAGCAATTGACTGGCCCACATGTCTTCCAATCTTCTGTCAGACAGGCCCTGTTACCATCTCCACCTGAGGTACCACAGTATCGCTTTCTGACGTTTAAAAAGCAAGTTGCCTCGCAGGTATTTACAGAATAAACCGGGCGAGGAGGGATTCAAGAGAACGTAGAGAGGTTGTGTCATAATAGGATACGCGGTAATGCAAGTTGTCTTCACAGGCTGACAACTTACAAGCGATGAGAGCGTACAGTCCAGGGGGCCTTTTCCCTCTCCTTAATCAAGCCTATAGCTGTGAAAGCAAACAAGCTGTAGGTAAGGTCAAAAGGAGGAATTGGATTCCATATCATCTCTGCAAGGCTTTCGCACCTTCCAAAAGCTAAGAGTTGCATCTTAGCAACCTGTCAGAAGCTGCGTCATAAAATGCAACTGCTCAAGGTCCTTACAGTCTGTATTTCAGAGTGTCTAGTCTGAAACTGTTACTGTTTTCCAAATAACTAGATTTCTACTTTCACATCCGATGACATCAAAGGGGTACTAATTGAATATTCATTTAGGGGATGGTGTTAAGATAGTGTTAGATGATGGTGATGTATTCATTATATATTGTCATTCGATAAGCTCATGCAACATTCTGGTCACTTATGTGATTTTCAATGTGTATTTTCCACTAAAATTAGCTCAATCACGAGGGAAGCCAGATGTTGATCTCAAGACACTGGGGTTACCATGCAAGGTATTCTTAGAGAACAGACCAATGTTAGCTTAAGACTTTTAAAAAATGTCAGACTTTCATGCTGTATTTGACTGAGCTTTATGCTAATTCCCTATATTGATTGATTAACTATACTGTATTTTTGTGTTCTGTAATGAATTAAAAACCTATAATAGATGTTCATAGTTTCTAATTTATACCCTGTCTCAAGAAGCCTCATTAAACTGATTGTGTTAGCTGATTGATTGACAGATTGATTCTTTTAGGGGGACATTGCATTATCCACTCTTGAAGATTACACTGCCCCGGGTCCTGCTGAAATGCTGAGATGCTTTATCTACTATCTTATCAGAATATGAAAGATAGTGTCAACACATGCTTTTACACACTATCATATACATCTAATTTCTCATTCAATTTGGTGCATAGAATTAAGCAGTTTATTTTATAATTGTGAAAGAGAAGTGAAACTGTTTTCACTGAACATTAATTGTTTCAGATAGTTTTTGACCCACCTGAGTTCTGGCTCCATCTCAGATAAGTAGTTAGTCTCATAGTCTGGTTCAATGATGGAACCTTTGGATTTGAATGAGAATAACTTTGTTGAACCAGGGTGGATAGATAGCAGGAGCTGAATCCTCCCATAGGCATGTTTGTATAAAGTACATTCATACTAAGGGGGTTTGTGCTTTCCAACACAACAGTATCAAAGCCCTGTTCCTCTCTGACTCAATATTCTCTTGGTAGGAGAAAGGCCCCCTACCCTTCTACCAAGTCTCATACCCACAGCTGTTTTACCCAAAATAACTTTGGAGAAATATGTCCTCGTCTGTTGGCATCCTCCTGTCAGTGAATCACAGTCACTTAAAAGCCAATTCAATGGCTTTTAATTAAAGGTAGCACAATTTAAAGTGAGCCTGGAAGAAGCTTCTTTCTGAAAAGGACCATCCTAAGGCTGCACAAAGACAAGCTATTGAATAAACAGACAGATCTCAATGGAGAGGGTGCAACCTAACTGTTATCCATAATGTTGGATAAAAGATGCACCTAGATCACAAATATAAAGTGTATATGTTTCTCAGTTCTTGTTTGTGATCAATTCTTAAAACATCTGTAAATATTGAATGGGTTGTGTAAAATATAAGTAGTAGTATGTTGCTCTTACATCGCAGAAGTTACATTGGGAGTCATTGCATCATATCTTTTATATCGGGAGTCATCACATCACAGCTACGTTTTCCAGTCTTTTACATCACAGGTCTTTTCTTTGCAGGTAAGTCAGTTTTAAGTGCCCTAAACTAATATATGAATTTGCCCCTTTGTAGTTATAGTTAGGTTAGAGTTTCCACAGAATGAATGTTTTTAGTTTTACTAATCACTTTGGCTGCATTTGACAATTAATTCACTTCAGCTCTATCATCAAAAGTGTTGCATTGAACTGTCAAGCAAGGGCCCAGAAAAAAGTGGGAGAAGAGTCTCAAAATGTTGATGTCTTATGTTGATTCCCCCTGGGCTTTTTGTAAAGGGATACAGAAAAAAATGACTGTAGTGCGCCTACATAAGTATGCAAGGGCACCAAGGGGTATCCACTCCAATGCATACCACTTAGCACCCTTATATGTTAATGTAAGCATGCTGAGGGATAAACTGCACTGTAGTGGTTTAAACGTGGCTGGAAGAGGGAGTAGTCTCTCTGTGTTTAAAAATTACTGCTCTCTCTTCCAGCCCTTCTTAAAACCATTACAGTGCTGATTTAATTTCACCTGCACAATTAATTAGTAATTCCATGTTACATGAGTTATGTTCAATTACTAAATTACTCCGACTCTGCAGGCAGAATTAAGAATTCTGCCCATTCCCTAGTATTAACTCCGATTAAAGGAGAAGAACCATGCAGGTGACAGGATTTTATGGATCAGAATAGCAATCTGTCCTAAAGAGATACTCCAATTTATCACTGGTAATTATCATTTAAAAGTGCAGCATGCTGCAACAGATATTGCAATCTCAAAAAAACAAATAATGTGAACAATGCAAGATTGAAGGAAAGAGATAAAAGGAGAATGAGTAAAGCCAGAGAGGGAAAACATCAGAAAGAAACAGAACGTGAAAAAGGACAGAGAGACTGAAAGAGAGAAAAAAATAAGAATGTCAATGTAATAGAGTATGATGAATAACATAAGCAAAATACAGAGCAAGAGAGAGAACAAGATACATTTTTTAATATGTTTTAGGGGTTCTCTCACAAAGACAATAAGTAGAACCAAATACAGCTGTTTACAGTACATTTGATTTTCATCCAAAATACACCTAGATTTTACAGGAGCAACTCATGAAATGTTGAAATACCCTTGAGTCTGCCTTATTGTCTTAGAGGACACAACAATGAACAGACCGAGGGGTAGTAATAAAGGTCTTGAAGAAAGCCATAGACCCTTAGAAGCTAGTAACATGGATCTGAAACATGTCAATGTATAAATGAGTGCAAAGACATTATGGCCCTCATTCTGACCTTGGCGGTCTTTTCGCAAGACCGCCGAGTTACCGCCGCGGTAAAGACCGCCGACCGCGGCGGTATGCCGCTGCGCGTATTCCGACCGCTGGGAGCGTTCCGCCGGAATACCGCCAGCAGCCACACTGGCGGTCGGCGGGAAAGTGGAGACTGGTCAACCTCCACCGCCACGCCAGCAGAACACCGCCCCCAGAATTACGACCCACATTTCTGTGTGGCGGTCTTCTGTTGGCGGTCTTCTGTTGGCGGTCACGTCCCTATGGCTCCCGTCGCCTCCCGGAGGACCAACGCACAAGGTAAGTTGATCGTCCGTGAGGGGAGGGGGTGGGGGGGTGTTGTGTGATGTGTGCGTGCATGGGGGTGTGCGTGTGAGTGTGTAGAGGGGTGCTGCTGTGTCTATGGGTAATGTGTGCTGTTCGGCAGGTGCGCATGTCGGCATGTATGTGTGCGGGTATGTGTCCCCGTTGTGTATGTGTGTGTAGGGGGTGTGTATATGTGCATGTTGGGGGTGTGTGCATGTCGGGGTACATGTATGTACATGTCGGGGTGGGGGTGGGGAGGGGGTTCGTACCACCTCTGGGGGGTGGCAGGGGGGTGGAGGGTGTGGGGGGAGGACTCGGGTGGGTAGTGGGGGGTGGGGGAGACCCCTATCAGTGCCAGGGAAGGAATTCCCTGGCCCCGATAGTGCTTACCGCCATGGTTCGCACGGCGGTTCCCGCCCGCAAGAAACCGCGGCGGTAGGCAGGGTCATAATACCCTTGGCGGTCTTGGGACGACCGCGGGGCCGGAGTGCGCAAACTCCAGCCCCGCGGTCATGACCGCCGCGGCGGTCGGAGTGGAGAAGTAGCGGTCGGTCGCGGCGGGGACCGCCGCGGTCAGAATGCCATTTTTAATACCGCCGGTCTGTTCGCGGTCCGACCGCCGTCTCTCCGCCGACCGCCAGGGTCAGAATGAGGGCCTATATCCCTTTCAGAACACCCACATTACCTAATTTTCAACCATAGGGCACTAAACATTAACGTGACACTAGGGTGCCTCGTGACTATTTTCATCTTATATTTATCAGACTACCATCCGAGATAACATCTAAAGTACTGTCTTACTTTAGCATTTACATTATTTTAGTTCTGGCCTGTGGCCTGTGCCCTTTCACCTAGTTACATTTCATTTTTATTCCTTTTATTATTTTAGCAAAACTTCATTTTAGTGACAATATCATATTATTTGTATCAGTTTCCCTTCCATGCAGAATTTGTTATTCATTTCTTTGTATGGCATGTTCATCCTCCGCTTAACTCAAGGCTGTACACAATAGTTTACTGGGCATTGACAGTACAACAAGTATGATGTCTACTCTACATAGAAAAGTGTGTGTTCTCATGTCTGGAGAGTTCTTAGAACAACAGATGTTTATTATAAAACACCACAGTGCCCCCACCACATTAGAGGGGACATTCCAGCCAGCCAGCTAGCCATCTAATGCTACAGATTGTCATCACTGTTTTTGCTGAAAATCAGTTTGTTCTCTTCATCCATGTGGGAGGACTCCCAACAGACCAACAGACCTCTTATCTACCTATGGCACAGGTATGGGGATTGGGTTTCCTTCCAGGGAATAGACGGGCAGATTAGGGCTAACACTGCTATTGCTCTCATGTATAACCTTAGTAGTGCAGGTAGAGATTTTAGATTCACTATTGTGACAATATGGTGGGACTTTTCATCTGTTTCATTTTTCTTATCACTGCAACAATAGTGTGGTGTTTCATAATCCTAATAATCGCAATTCATGCCTTTTTACGTAGAATGCAATTGCTTCAATAAAACATATAAAAGCAAATCCTGCTTCTGTTTGTCTTTGCCTGTTTGAGGCATGTATAACTGAGAGAAAGGGGTAATATCTGTTCCTCCAAGACTTCCCTGAGGAGTCTTAAAGTGTCATGTGATGGGCTGACACAAATCGCCTTTACTCTTGGGTTCTGGTGAGGTGCTGCTAGCTAGCTGAATAGGTTAAGCCGACAACTGTCACACGGTGTGGGATCAGACTCAGTCCCATATGCTTGGTGGTGCCGCCACCCAAAATCCAGCAGTCTTGGTCCTCCAACAGGAGTCCTACGACATGGTGCCATCAACGTTGGTTATGCACCAACTTTACAGATTTCCCAAGTATCTTTGTCTCATTATGAGCAAAAGGCACCCTAATTACTTTATATATCGACATCCATGGTATATGGGAATATCCTCCTCAGCTAAATAGGAAGCACCTATTTGATGCTGCAGGTTATTCAAGCTTGAACTTTCAAAAAGATCTCCCCAACTGATGTTTCTATCTCTAAACAATACTATCTTAAATGTGGCAGACCCTCAAAGGGTCTTAGTTTCTGCAAACATGAGACTCCCCCTCACTACACATTTATGAAATAACAGCCTCACAGATGAGGGAGAAGAAGTTACATTTGCTGTTGAGGGCAAGACAGCATATAGAACTGACATTTTCTACTCTTGGGTCACCTTTCCAGCAGCGGATGGGAACACACACACATTTCACCACTACACTCCAGCAAATTCACCCTCACAGTTTAGACCTTACACATATTTAGAAACACCATTATCTTGTTAAGAACAGCAAAATTGCCTTGATGGCGTCCTACTACACGTTCCACAAATTGTTAGATTAGGTCCTCTATGTAATGATGGTCCAACATGCCCAGAATTGGCTACCGATACACCACACCCAAATGTAGGTACAATGGCGATAGCAGATGTACACCGCCTATACAGCAACCTAGTAGATATATCTAGACCCTTAATACAATTTGTAATGCAAATTTTAAACACCACCCCAGCAAGTGCTGCTCCAGCGCAACCACATATGGCTACATCGGGCATTAATCTTGCTACTGTGCATTCAATTATGGGCAAGGTACACATCAAACATGAAGAAATTCCATTTTGGTTAGCACAAAAAAGGGCTTTAAAGGCAGTGTTTCCCCAAATGGGACCCAAAGATAAACATAGAATTCTCACAATGTGATTGGCAGTTGGGATGGCTACCTCAGTTGACAACTGCACCGCTTGGGGTGCAGTGTTTGTTAAACTCTATACTACTGCACGCGGTACACCAACACTCGCTAATCTTTCAGAAGTGTTAAAGCAGATTCAAGATGAGTTCGGATCTGCTCCAGCCCTAGACTTGGGGATGCAATTGATGGAAATGTTTTCCATAGTAACCTTGATAATGTTAAATTATTTTAAAGTGGAAGCAGTAGCATTAGCAGTCCACCAGTGGCTCTGAGATGTTCCCTCACAGGATCAAGATCGTGAGTTGTCAAAGATTATTGCACAACGCCTATCCGAGTATAGGTCAGTATAGTCTGGTAGGCAGACCAGGTAGACCACAACTACAAGGTTAATCCAATAAGGATTCTACCAAGCAAGCCACAGAGAATTCTAAAAGCTCTGGGATAAACAAAAACAAATTAAAGACAGTCTAAAACAAAGAGGAGAATCTACGCATTTGGAGCCCTCTAAGAAATGCTATAATTTGAGAAATAGGGACAATTTAAAAACTCCTGACAGTTACCACTACACCGATTCACATCAATCTTGTTCCTTTCAGGACTCAAAGGATAAACACAGTGAGAGAGGAGGGCATTCAGAACACTGAAACAAGTATGTGAAACTGAGAAAAAAATCACAATGCTCATCTGAAGTTTTCATGAAAAAGAAAGAAAAACGTCCCCAACAAAAACCACAATTCAAAAAGAAAAAAGTGGCAGCAATATCAGCTAAAAGTGCCACACATAATGAGAACTTTACAGAAGAACAGGACATGGGCAGCAACTCTGCTAGACTGCACAGCAGAGGTCACAATAGTTTACTGGAATCTTCAAGAGCTTCTGAATGTGACGGCAAATAACAACTTTTTAGAAGTCAAAATTGCAGACAGGTGCATCTCCCCCCCGGGCAGCATGTAAAAAGTGAAAATACAAATAGGAGACATAGAGCACACAATTAAAGTAATATTATCGGGAAGATTAACACTGAGTTATGATATCCTCTTGGCAGAACAAGATTGACCACCTGAATTTGTCCATAAACTCCTACGAGGTGAATATGTTACTAACCCATCTTTCTCAGTCCGGGACCCTGTAGAATTAAGAACAATTTACACCATAGATTGGACAGCGGTGCAAGCTCCAGCACTGTATTGCAATAATGTAGGATGGGTTAAAGATTCCACCATCATATGATACCTAAATTACAAAGACAGAATGCAGCAGGCCTAGAGAGAACACGCATCCATCCCTACAAGTACCCAGTGTGAGACAATAATAATTCAGTAGATATGGTGTGCAACTCCACCCTGGCCCCCGATGCAAAAAGGAACCAAAGAGGCAAAAGAAGCCCCAACAATACAAGAACATTTAGGGGGTGCACCACTCTGGAAACATCCAATAGCCACAATATACAAGAAAAGTCCAATGTCGTAGAAATAATGCAAAGTTCCTTTCAGTTGCTTTCCGAATAAATTTTATTGTTGACAAGTAGAACTTGTTGTAACAAGAGGTTCATAAAGGAAAAGGCAGCCAACACGTTTCGCCCCCATACACAAGGGGCTTCATCAGGGCTGCAAAGTAACATATAACCATGAGACAATAAAAAATGATGTGAAAATGCCCATATACCACCAAAAAAAACCATATTGACAAATAAATGAAATACTTGTTTTTAATACTAGAAGTTAAGTGGACACCTTGTGTGGTAAATAATCAAAAATACAATATAGAAAAAGAATTCTAAATATTCGCAAATATTTTGAAATATTTTAATGTTGTGTAAACCAGAACAAGAAAGAGAAAACGCATGATCAAAAGAACCGGCAAGGATATGAAGCAAGCACCAAAGGAGTCCATAAAGTGCAACGTAAACTAGTTAGAAATTGAGGAAATTGCCATGCAAAAAGCGTGATAAGACCAGGTTCCTCATAGAAAATGAGTATACATGAAATATTAGAAGTTTCAGCAAAAAGAGGGGGGGGGGATTTCCCTACCAAGGGGCACCCTTTCATGTGAGTATGAGAAGTGAAACGAGTTAAGAAAAAATATTTTGAGTTAAAAAAAAGGGGCACATACCAAAGAAATCATTTCTAATGATGTAAGAGTAAGGTAGTAAAATATGGCCTCACGAAGGCGTATATTAGGCCTAGTGGGAAGAAATGGGAGATAATATTTGACCTGAAACGAGAATAAAAAATGAACGCGTGAAAAAATAAAAATATTGGGAAATTTAATATCTCCCAAAGAGTCACCCGGCAAATCGCCATGTTTACCTGTACAGTGCGTGGAAATAGCTTGTTTTCTTCTTTCTATCCTTCTCTCGAAAAAGTGTGAGAGGCCGGTAATTCAGGACGTATAAAGGGCCCGGCCGTATGCCGCCCGTATCGCTTGTTGTGTGTAAGCGCGTCCTGTGCGCGATGCAGTATTTAGAGGAAGTGGGAATAACGGAAGTCACTAGTCGAAAGCTTACGTCAGGCCAAAAACAGTGTAAACATAAAAGACGGACTACGTCTGAAATTAAATGCCGGTTATCACTATTCATAAATCCGTGCTTCCCATGTCCGATGCGATTGATCAAAGGAGGGTGGGGGACAGTGCGGAAGCCAATTCTTAAGAGCTTCCGTCATATCAAAAATAAGAAAAGGAAAAGAAAGTTAAGAATAAAAAACGGACCGCAAATTAGCAGTCGCCATGTTGTAATGTATTCACTATCGAGTCAGGGAAAAACGGAGAACTGAAAACAAAGGCGGCCATCTTAGAAAAGTAAAAAGGAGGCAAGAAAAAAATATATAACGTGCTGAAAATGGCCCTTTGTAAGCATATAATATGTGATAAGGTAACAATATAAAAAATCAACAAAAAAGAAGAGAAAAGAGGAAACGAAGAAAGAGAGAGAGAAGGTAAAGTGAGTGGAAGGAACTAAAATGTGAAAAAACTATAATGTGAAAGAAAGGGGGGGGGAGGGTGATTAATATTCCCAGGTAAAACACAGGTTGTAGGAAGAAATGTGTCATAACAAGTCCTAAAAGAAGGAAAAAAGAAGGAAGAAAAAGGGATAAAGTAAGAGAATCGAATAGAAGAATGTTACCAATAAGTTGTGAACAAAAAGAGGGTTGTGCATATTACACTTGAAAAAGTATCACCAATTCCATTAAACAATCCGATGGTAACGGTGTTGGGGTCACATAGACTAATCATACATGAAATTTGAGCAAAAAATACTTTGTGATGCCATAAATAAGAGATACAATTTGAGAGTATATACATTCACAGAGACTGGAAGGTCCCCAACAGGTTTTCAATAGACGGATGACATTGTGTGAAGAATTGTCTGAGCAGAGTACTAAGTGCAGTGTATCATAAAAAGAAATGAAATTCATGATCAGTATTGAGTCCCAATTCTACTGCTCGTAATCGGCATATCCACGCAGCCTCCCTTTTGCGTAATTGTAATTCCCTATTACCTCCCAGAGGAGGTTAAGTTCCAAAAATTGGAAAAACTAAGAAAACAGGAGCTAGCAAGATGGTGGGACGGGATCACCTTACAAAAATATTTAGACAATAACAAGATACCAAGAGGTCTTAGAATTTAGATTTTTCCAACCTATGAAGACTTAGATGAGGAGTCACTTAAGGACTGGGAGGACAATTTACAAAATGCATCATTTAACATGATGCGTATTTTAATCAAACATACTGTCAAAAAGGTCACCAAATTGCAGAGTGACAGAAATACTTGAGAAAGAGATTGACGAAATTCCTCAGAAAGATCTCATAAAAAAGAATTGCGAGATTTTGGAAAGGATAGTGGAGGACTACCAAATTTACCTTTGCGATAAAAAATTACGTAAAGTCAAACGCGATGACCTTGATTATAAATTGGGCAGAATTTATACTTTCGCCCGCAAATTTGACAACATAAAGGTCTCTGAGATCATGACTAACAGGGGTGGCCCCTCTAGCGATACCGATCTTTCCAGTGGTAGCTCCATGTCCTCCCTTGATAGTAGCATGTCTAAAACAAGTGGTTCCTCCAAGCAACTTCTTCACAGTGCTTCCAACAATTTTTTTGTCGAAATGGAGCGACTACGTCTTGGTACAAAAACAAACCGGAGAGAAATAAGACCAGAAGGGGTGGTAGACAGTGGAGAAAAAGGTTCAGAAAAACAGGGGGTCCGCACCCGCTCCAAAAAGAACTAGGCTTCATCACTCCTAGTCCCTCTGGAGAATCGGGAGGTGACCTGATTGTATAGTCAATCTATCTGACCGTCATTTGAGCAAAACAGAATGCAATCTATTGAGTAAGGGCTTGGGATTCTGTCCCACACAGACTAATGATCAGGTTGAGACCTTTGTTGATCTATTTAAATTTACCCATCAACTTAAACTGAAAAATTATTTTTCCTCCAGACATGGAGGGTTTTCAAGTGGCGGTACCCCCACTCCTCAGTCTGTTGATCACACACATGGGAATACTCACACACAAGTTGAATCAGTATCTGATCTGTATGGGATTCAACTTTTGATGTCCCTACAGGATGACAGTGAAATTAGTATTGACGACATCAGAACTGATCTAGAAATTAAGGAGAATGTCAACATTACTAGTGACCTCAAATTAAGGTCCAAATTCATTCCTTCTAATACACATAGTAACATTGACTTATTTTCTACAAAAGTCTCATCAGAGTTATCTAAATATCTCAGTACTTTTAAGTTTAACTGGCAGCATAAAGACAACCTTTCCTCACTAGAACGTAAGGCTCTTATCTGCCTTAAAAGGGATCAATCCATCGTAATTCGTGAGGAGGATAAAGGTGGGAATGTAGTCGTTATGAATAAGGGCGACTACATGCAAGAAATAGATAGACAATTGGCGGATCCTACATGTTACAAACGTCTCACTGGTAACCCAATTTATGCACTGACAGAGTATATCAACAACAAATTGTGGGGTTGGCATGAACTGGGTCTCCTTTCTGACCACGAATACAAATACCTATTAGTAAAACATCCTAGGTATCCTTGTATATGCATCCTCCCGAAAATACATAAAGAAGGCACTTTCCCCCCTGGGAGGCCTATTATATCGGGGATCGATTTCCCCACAGAGAGACTATCGGAATTTGTAGACTCTTTTTTACAAAAATTTGTTTCCAACTTACCATCATTTATCCAGGACAGTAAAGACATCCTCAATAAGTTTGAGGACTTTCCGTGGTCTGAAGATCTTATGTTTGTCACTATGGATGTAAATAGCCTGTATACTTGTATTCAGAAACCGTTTGGTATTTTGGCAGTTACTTCCTATCTCAATATTCGTACTGCTGATCATTTCTCTCACAACCAGATGCTTCTAGAAATGATTGATATAATTCAATCAAGGAACTATTTCTTACATAATACCAAGTGGTTTCAGCAAGTACAGGGGACGGAGATGGGTTCTAAATTCGCCCCGTCCTACGCCTGTCTCTTCATGGGATGGTTCGAGAAAATACATGCTTGGGGCAAACAAGCCTCCCCTGGACTGAATTTATTGTATTTTGGGGGAGGTATATCAATGCCATTATTTTGATATGGAATGGGTCTATTGAACAACTTACCCAGTATCATGCCTTCCTCAACGACAATCCCTACAACGTTAAACTTAGTCTTCAGCATAGTAAGTTGTCCATTGACTTCTTGGATATACGATTCTTCATACAACATAATTCCGTACAAAGTGTTCTATACAGGAAATCCACTTCTTGTAATAGCCTCCTTCATGCGACCACTGCCCATCCTTCTTCAATCATCAATAACATTCCCTTTGGTGAAATGATACGCGTATGACGTAACTGTAGTACAGATGACAAGTTTCTGGAACATATTGGATTGGTTAAGCAAAGATTCACCAACAGAGGCTATGATCATATGATCCTTTCCAAAGCAGAACAACACATCAGGAATACACCAAGAAAGGATACTTTGATTCTAATGCCTCATGGCAAAAATAACAAAAAACGCACTGAACACTTGTCTTTTTTTACTAGATACTCAGTTCTCAGTCAGGGTATCTACAAAATACTCAAACGACATTGGCACTTGCTAATTGATCTACCTGGCCTTAAAGGGCTCCTCCCTAAAACTCCCAAGATTACATACCGGAGGGGTAAGACCCTTAGGGACTACCTTTGTCCCAGTTATGTACCTGTATCTAATATTACAACATGGCTTACCACTAAACCCTCTGGTTTTTATACTTGTCGTGAATGTAATATGTGTATTTTTGGTTTGGACAAAATCAAGACTTTTTGTTACAATAATACTGGGATACACACCATCACCAGTTTTATCAACTGTAACACTAAATTTGTGATTTACATTTTACGATGTGCTTGTAATAAGATATATGTGGGTAGTACCATTAGATCCCTTAAATAGAGAATACAGGAACATGTGCGGGCCATTAGGAATAATGACAGTAGGTACCCAGTGACATCACATATTCCTTCTTTTTTCCTTCTTTTAGGACTTGTTATGACACATTTCTTCCTACAACCTGTGTTTTACCTGGGAATATTAACCACTCTCCCCCCCCCCCTTTCTTTCACATTATAGTTTTTTCACATTTTAGTTCCTTCCACTCACTTTACCTTCTCTCTCTTTCTTCGTTTCCTCTTTTCTCTTCTTTTTTGTTGATTTTTTATATTGTTACCTTATAACACATTATTTGCTTACAAGGGGCCATTTTCAGCACGTCATATATTTTTTTCTTGCCTCCTTTTTACTTTTCTAAGATGGCCGCCTTTGTTTTCAGTTCTCCGTTTTTCCCTGACTCGATAGTGAATACATTACAACATGGCGACTGCTAATTTGCGGTCTGTTTTTTATTCTTACCTTTCTTTTCTTTTTCTTATTTTTGATATGACGGAAGCACTTAAGAATTGGCTTCCGCACTGTCCCCCACCGTCTTTGATCAATCACATCGGACATGGGAAGCACGGATTTATGAATAGTGATAACCGGCATTTAATTTCAGACGTAGTCCGTCTTTTATGTTTACACTGTTTTTGGCCTGACGTAAGCTTTCGACTAATGACTTCCGTTATTCCCACTTCCTCTAAATACTGCATCGCGCACAGGACGCGCTTACACACAACAAGCAATACGGGCGGCATACGCCCGGGCCCTTTATACGTCCTGAATTGCCGGCCTCTCACACTTTTTGGAGAGAAGGATAGAAAGAAGAAAACAAGCTATTTCCACGCACTGTACAGGTAAACACGGCGATTTGCCGGGCGACTCTTTGGGAGATATTCAATTTCCCAATATTTTTATTTTTTCACACGTTCATTTTTTATTCTCGTTTCAGGTCAAATATTATCTCCCATTTCTTCCCACTAGGCCTAATATACGCCTTCGTGTGGCCATATTTTACTACCTTACTCTTACATCATCAGAAATTATTTCTTTGGTATGTGCCCCTTTTTTTTGACTCAAAATATTTTTTCTTAACTCGTTTCACTTCTCATACTCACATGAAAGGGTGCCCCTTGGTAGGGAAATCTCCCCCCGCCTCTTTTTGCTGAAACTTCTAATATTTCATGTATACTCATCTTCTATGAGGAACATGGTCTTATCATGCTTTTCGCACGGCAATTTCCTCAATTTCTAACTAGTTTATATTGCACTTTATGGACTCCTTTGGTGCTTGCTTCATATCCTTGCCGGTTCTTTTGATCATGCGTTTTCTCTTTCTTGTTCTGGTTTACACAACATTAAAATATTTCAAAATATTTGCGAATATTTAGAATTCTTTTTCTGTATTGTATTTTTGATTATTTACCACACAAGGTGTCCACTTAACTTCTAGTATTAAAAACAAGTATTTCATTTATTTGTCAATATGGTTTTTTTTGGTGGTATATGGGCATTTTCACATCATTTTTTATTGTCTCATGGTTATATGTTACTTTGTAGCCCTGATGAAGCCCCTTGTGTATGGGGCGAAACGCTTTGGCTGCCTTTTCCTTTATGAACCTCTTGTTTCAACAAGTTCTACTTGTCAACAATAAAATTGCTTCGGAAAGCAACTGAAAGGAACTTCGCATTATTTCTACGACATTGGACTTTTCTTGTATATTGTGGCTATTGGATATTTCCAGAGTGGTGCACCCCCTAAATGTTCTTGTATCATATGATACCTATTAGACCCGCATCACAGCCTCAACCATAATACTCCATTAAACATGAGGCTAAAGCACCAGTGAGAGAAACACTCACATAACTCGAGTACCAGGGTGTAATAGAACCCTGAATATCACCAATGAACAACGCTTTGTTGTTTGTAGCCAAGATGGACCATTCTTATAGAATAGCATTAGATTACAGACATTACACAGCACTTATTATCAATATAGTGTACAAAAAATACAAAACAACCTTGAATATTTCATATGGTTTCTTCTGCCAAAATCTAGTGCCATAATGTGGGATCTAAGTGCCTTCAGCGCACTTGGCTTGCAACAAAAATGTTATCGACTCCCACAGGAGTATAAGAAAAGTCCTGGACTGTTCTCAGCACGTGTGGCATCAATATTATATGATATAGACCCTAAGGGCGTTGTCCTGTGTAGATGACATCTGTCTTACAGATGACAACCTTTTCACACACATAAGATGGGTGGATCGCATTGTTGTGGGATTTGCCAAAATAGGCTACAAATTTAATCTCAACAAAAGAAAAATAGCTTTTCTCAATGAGTTATCCGATAAAGGAAATAGCCTGGTGCCCCACTGTCTAGAAAAATGCGTACAAATACAACCACCAAATACTATCTAAAAGTTACAATCATTTTTGAGGTTTCTACATTTTGGCAGAACATACATTCCGGATTATGCACAATGCACAAAACCACTCTGTTATTTAATACACCCAGACTTTTCAAGTAAATATTGGACAGTCGAACACGCATGCATTCTTAGAACATTGCAGCAGGACATGCTTGAAGCAAAACACTTACTCACACGTGATAACAAAATAAACTTGGTTATCTGAGTAATTGCTGGTGCCATCAGATTACCCTATAGAGCATTCAATGAAGGTGATACCATCCCAATAGCGTTCAAATCACATTTGTATTCCACCCAGAATGCCTCAGCATACCTTATCCTGGACATCCCCCGCCACTGCAACATCACAGACTACCTGAGAAACCTGCACTGCCTCCCAGTCAACAAGAGAATCACCTTCAAACTCCACACCCACGCTCACAAAGCACTGCAAAACACCAGACCAGAATACCTCAACAGACTGCTCTCCTTCTACACCCCGACCTGGTATCACTCTTGCAACCATCCCACGCGTCTGCAGAACTACAACCGGTGGTAGATCATTCTCACACCTCGCCGCCAAAACGTGCAATACTCTTCCCATCCACCTGTGTCAGACCAAAGACCTCTTTACATTCAGGAAACGTCTCAAGACCTGGCTGTTCGAGCAGTACCAGCACCTCCTCCCACCCCCCCCCAGCGCCTTGAGACCCTCACAGGTGATTAGTGTGTTTTACAAATTCCTGATTGATTGATTGATTGACCCTCAGAACACATACACAAATACCTTAGGGGACTGCACTGCACAACTGGCAGAGCTTAAGGCTTTAACATTGGCACTGGAGCATACCGATCCTGAACTTCTGACACTGATTGAGTGTAATTCGTACTACTGAATCCAGTCCTTTAATCAATATCTGCATTACTGGCACCAAAATGGGTTCAGAGATTCCAAAGGCAACAACATTCACCACAGTTTCCTGTGGAGGAAGGTAGCAGAAATTAAGGAAATGCTAGCAAATGCCCATGTAGTACTTATATTGGGCCATCAACATATAGGAATACACATTGTAGGAAACACTTTGGCTGAAGAAGCAGCAAAAAAAGCAGTAGCTACGACTTCTGTTGCTGCGATTACTCATTATCGAACGAGGTTGGATGATGAAACACTGGCTGCTGTGAAAGTTTCGGCTGACAGCAAGCCCTCGCAAAGCCGTATCCTAACAAATATTTCTACCATCTAAGCGATCAACACATTGCATTTGCAACAATACAAGGGGTCAGTGATTGTGTGATCCTCAATCAAGACCAAAGATTAGATCTCATAAAAACAGCGTACAGGGGGGTTGCTTCTGTCCATGCAGATGTGGCGGCTACTATTCCCTTACTGCAAAAATGCTACTGGTGGCCAGGTCTGTACATGCAGACCAAACAGTGTGTCCCATGCTGTGACATCTGCCAATAAATCAGAGAGTCCACTGTCAAGGGCCCACTGCATCACCCCTCCTAATTTCCAACAAACAACTACAATGTGTATACCTGGACTATTATGGTCCCCTAACACCTGATGGTGGATACAAATACATATTAGGCGCTGTTGATTCTTGCTCCAGATTTCTATGGGTATGGCTACAATGATCAGCTGATGCTCAAACTATTATTAAAGATTTGCAAGTCTTTATCGGTACATATGCAGTTGTGGCATTTCATGCAGACCAGGGCCCTGCCTTTGCCTCCGGGGCATTGAGTGTCACCATGGTGGGCGATGATTGCTGTTTAGCTCCATTTCTCATCTCCTTACCATCCCGAGGGAAACATAGATGTGTAGCAACAAAAACGAGTCTTAAAGCAATCCTTAACAGAAAGAGTATGATGTACGGTTCATAGTTGGCTTAACCACCTGTATGGAGTCGAGAGAGCACTTAATAGTCTGTCCAGAAGGTCTTGGGGAGGCGTACCCCATATGAGGTACCGTTCGGTATACCTATGTATGTCCCAGATCTTGATGGCTCTGGCATGGTGGCGGCAGACACATCTTTTGACATGAATGAACTTGTCACTGTTTTTCAGGAATTACAACAGTTCTGTGATGAAAACTCATCTGCATGGGCCGCCACCTTGGGAATGAGGGATTCGCCAACAACTGGCTGGATTCCAAGGGTTGGGGATCTAGTGTGAGAAAAGATTCCTGTAAAAGAGGAATTTGGCCCTACATATTGAGCACCGGTTCCAGTCCTGGGAATACGCGGTTTCAGAAGTGTTATTCTACCTCTACTGCCTAGTTCTAAAGAAAACCACTTTGTTTCAATTTATAGTGTCAAGTTAAACCATTTGGCCAGTCTTGCAAAGTAAACCACAAGGACTCCTGGGTAGTTCCTGAACCGCTCTCACTGCCAATCAGGATGTACCTCTACAAATTTTAAGCAACAGTGATGACAGTTACCAAAGCTTGGGAGGGTGGAAAATGAACTTTTATTAGTATCTGTCACTGCATCTATGACAAGAAATGTCCAAGGTTCTGACCTGTATTACTGAAATTCAACACTAATGGATGGAATAATTTACTACGAACTGCCAAAGGACATATCTGCCAGGTCTACATCCCTGCTCTGGCTCTAGTGTTTGCACAAACTGCTTCTGGATTTTTGGCCGACATTGATGACTCCTTTTGAAATTCTTCAGTGTCTTCTACAGCACCTATAGCAAGAGCATGTCAGCGATTCAACCTGCTTAAAACTAACTATCTTGTTCCATGGAACTATCTGTTGATTCTATTAACTTTGCCTGCCTTTCTTCTCTGGATTGCTTTTGTCATCATTTTCTTCCTGCTGATACATAATCATTATCTTCCTGAATACTCTGCTGTTCAAGTCGTGGATGATGTTTCAAAGCCTCAACTGACCTCACATAAGGTCCTAATGGACTTGTCTCTAGTGATCATTTTCTCTATGCTGATTGTTGATGGGATTGTTTGGGATAAAGTATCATTCGATAACTTCGGGCCCACAGAAATTATTCAAATTCCATATGTCTGGAACATTTCTATGTATGAGAACACCAGAGAGTTTTTCTGATGCTTGGAATACAAAAACCATTGATTCGAAACTTTCTGAGATTAAATATTATACTGTGTTTAAAGATGAAGATGTTTATCAAGGCAACACCAAATCATGGGGAAGGGTTCTATTATGGACATCATTTTATACATACAGCCAGCACCCCAAGAACTCTTTATAATCATACACAATGTGACCATTGTCCAACTCTGCCAGTGGGGAGTTCCAAAACATATGTAGAAAAGTTTGCATATTTTACCGGCCATGAGGTCAAAAATGCTGAGTCTCATTATTTTAAATTGCCACCTATGAAACTGCAGAAAATTTTAGAAACAGATACCAAATTAATTTATTCTGATTCCTTTGTTTGCCAGTTGGCTATATAAGGTTATGAATATTGGTTGAAGTTGATTGACTGAAAGAGTGTGTGGGGAAGTAGAGATTGGCAAATACAGGGAAGGGAAGACTTGTTTAGCGCATGCTTTATTCCGTTGCAAATTATATTTTTAAATGAAACTGTACAGCAAACAAGTTGTTTATGCCTTGCAAAGATTAAGGAATTAAAGGTACCCACTATTCCATCATCAGCTAAATTTGACAAATGGCAAAAGATTTTAAATGTCACTGAAGAACAGCTCAATGAGTAAGTCCAAAATGGAACATTTAATTCAACATTGTCAGGTCCCAAAGGGTGGCTGGTGTGGCCAATGGACACAATTGGTTCTCATGCGCATTTTGTAAACTCCACAGGGGGTTTTAGAGTGAGCTGACGTGACCCTCTTATATCTCACAACAACACTCTGGCATCATCACTACGAATAGCATGGGCAAACTGTGTCAACAATGGTTGAAATCTTCCAAATCAACAGCCGTTAAAGCACATCTTAACCTCCTGTCAGAAAACACAGACTTACAAGCCTTTCTGTTAGGTCCCAGTAAACCACACACAAAACGCTTCTTATATGAGACATGTAATGACATTGGGAAACTTACCCATATGGAAACCACCACCGGTTGAGGTAGATGGATTAGGAAAACTTGAAAAAAGCACTAACCGTTGTAGATAATGGTATGAACACTTTGTCCAACTGCATATACACCTTTAACAACATTGTTTAATCTGCAATTCACATCATACAAAACGATATGTCATTTTTACACTGTGAACAGAGTTCACTTTGGTCCATTATGTAGTTAGGTTAAACGTTACAAGTTCTGAAAAGTGGATGCATGCCCTGGCACTACCTCAGCTCCAGGGATCTATTTCTCTCATTTAACTTGACACAAAAGCAACAAATAATGGCTAAGAATGAAGCAACTTATATTATGCTCAACATTGAAAAGTTAGAAAAACTGCCTTTTACTGTGGCTGAAATACCATCTGTAGTTAGGTTAATATACGGGGCTATTAATCTGCCCATTTCAACACTTCATTTCACTTTGTGTTTGAAGCACATTCCTGTAGGCATATCTGAGAAGCTAGGAGATACTTACATCCATGAGATGTGGGAGCTACCATTTGCTCACAAATGTTTCAGTGACACGAAAGAGATCTTTCTTAGTGGAAGTGAATGCAAAACTTCGGTGAGCAATTCATTGATTTGCAAACAGATGCCCTTGCACGAAGCATGTAATTTAGCATGTTATCTGGAGGGTGTTCCTGTCCCTTAGATTCATCTGGCGTTCTATGTGCACTCAAATGGAAGTTATGTGAAGCTGAACGAAGAAAGGTTTTGTGGGATGTGAGCCAGAATTGCCTATGTGGATTCAGTCCCCCAGATTGTGACTTGTTGCATGAATGTGCTTTCCCCCATACAAGAGATAAAAGTAGCTGAAATATGGTCTCATATTGCTACTTCGTATATAAGTTTTGACAAGCTGAGCACACTGACGGCTCTTTTGTTTAAAAACATGTGACACTCACATCTGCCCATGAGACCTATGCTTTCCAAGTGGCGAGGTCATCTGCAGAGATCCAGTCCCTTTTATATACCAATGCTCCAAAACATTTTGGTGAACTTATAGGTTGTATTTTTTATGTGTCTAACAATGCTGGGATTGTACATTTTGTTAAGGGTGTAAGTTCTAATTTTGTCAGCACCTTCTCTTCTATCTTTGGCATAATACCTTCAGCCATGCACTCAATTCTCTCAAGGGTTTTTCGGAGATTCCCTGTTACTTTGGCATTTACTGGTGGCATTTTGCTGTTGCTACTTTTCCTTCTCAATGGTTGCTCCAACTCAACAAAGAGGACTGATGGTTCTTCCATCAGCCCAACTGTGACGTGAGCACATGATGCAGTATTTTGGAGCACCACTCCTGAAAGAATTGGAGTCCAACTGGTCTTTGTCATTCTGACTGTTTCTGACTTGTGTGCAGCCCGTATTTTGATGTTCCTGGTGCCCATTCAAACAAGCACCGGAAGTGTGTCTTGCAATGCCGCATGTACCTTCTTCAAATGCAGATATGTTGGTGTTGTCATTGAGGGTTAATTAAGACATGCACATTGAGATTGCGATTGCTATGAGAAGCTCCCTATGAGCCACCCCTTGTGGATCAAGTGGCTCCTGGTGCTACAACACCTGGCACTGCACGGGAAGCTGCCACCTCGGCCAGAGCTATGGCTGAGGCAAAGTAACATGAGTGCTTCCTCACTCTCCTTGTCAAGGAACTGGTTAATTCAACACCTGCTGAAGTGGGGTCTCTTCTGGATTCAATAACAACTGATGACATTGGTGAATTATTAAAAGATCATGATTATTGTTGATCTTCTGACATTCAGCCTTAATTGGTGTCCAAGTTTTTGTGAAATTCAAAATTGACCTTTTCAATTTGGCTCATTCTTGGTCTGTTTTGATTGACAACATGGGCATTTTACCTCTCTTTTTATGTTTTAGCTCGCTTTTAGAAATTATTGTAGACATGGTGAATTTAATAATAGGTTTTTATTGTAGACCTCTGCACCAACAATGGGGGAGGTGTTCTGAGGTTATTTTAACATTTACACAGGCACATTGTTTTAGTTCTGGGTCTGTGGCCTGTGCCCTGTCACCTAGTTAAATTTCATTGTTATTATTTTAGCAAAGCTTCATTTTAGTGGAGATGTTTTATTATTGTTTTAAGTTGCCCTTCCATGTAGAATTTGTTATACATTTCTTTGCACAACATTTTCATCCTGTGCTCAACTCAAGGCTGCACATGATAGTTGACCTGGTGTTGCCAGGACAAAGAGTACGATGTCTATCCTACACTGCCCCACCATATTAGATGGAACATTACAGCCAGTCAGCCAGTCAGCCATCTTATTATGCACATTGTCGTCACAGTTTCTGCCTAAATTCAGCTTTTTATCTTCAACCATGTGGGAAGACTTCCAGCAGACCAACAGACCTCTTTTCTACCTACAGCACAGGTATGGGGATTAGGTTTCTTTCCATGGACCAGATGGGCAGACTAGGGCTGTCACTGCTATTGGTCTCATGTAGCATGTTAGTAGTGCAGGTAGGGATTTTAGATTCACTATTGTAACAGTATGGTGGGACTTTTCCTCTGTTTCACTTTTCTAGTCACTGCAATATAAGTGCTGTTTTTCATTATCCTAAAATCATGAATATATGCCTTTTTAAATAGAATGCATTTGTTTCAATGAAACATATTGAACCAAATATTGCTTATGTTTGTCCTACGACAGTACTCCGTGGAACATGGTTGAGGCCATCCTGGTTTTTAGAGACCAGGATGAGACTCAATGATGATGTTTGACACCATTAAGGAGTGTGAGGGTCACAAAAAAACTATTTTGGGCATTACATTTGGGGTTATTGAGTAAATCTGGACATCCATCCAGCAGTTAGAGTACAGTATACTTGACTTGAGAGATGGTATCTGTTGCTCCCCTTCTTGATTTTGAGAAACCTTTCTCCTCCATTTAGACTGTGCCTTTGTACACCTTCTAGTATTAGTGGGAATAATAATTTATAGCAATTGATATAAATGTCACTCTTTCTAATAATTGTAAATACCAAGTTTTACCATTTAGCAGATTGCTGAAAGGCTGAGGGAGCCCAGCAAGAGAACAAACATATGACCTGGAGGTAATAAAACACAAATAGTAATGCGCAACTCAATGAGTCATATTGGTAGTCATAAATTTAAAACATTTTGCAATACTGATGAGACCAAAACAGATCCTCAACTGATCTGCCACCACAGTACAAATACCAGGTATCTCAAGATTGCTCAGAAAGGTGCTTCAGATTAAGGAAATAACTCGCTCACCACACACCCCACCCTTCTCTCTCTCTCTCTCTCTCTCTCTTTCTCTCCTCTCTCTCTCTCTCTGTCTTTCTCTCTCTCTCCCTCAATCAGTCTCTCTTTCTCTCTATCACAAACACACACACTCAAAAGCCTCCATCACAGAACATTCATAGGAAAGTAGTAAAAGCAACCCACAAATGAGTGACAAACTTATGTGATGTCTAACAAGACATTCAGGTGAATTATGATGCTGATCTTTGAGTGATAGTGGTGTCTCCATCCTAATGGAATTCCCTGATGTTTTTGTCTCAAACACTCTCAATTACATCTACTAATCACTGTCTCTGACAACTGGTCCTGTAGTGAAAGGGCAGCATTGTGGCCAGTGCCTAATTTGAGCTTGTGGTTGTAGGTGGGGCTTAAAGGCATTCATTTTTTTGCAGACCAAGACATTATCTATCAGATATTGATCCAGAACAAGAGAGAGAAACTCAAAAAAGGGGGAAAGGAGAAGGAAGGACAGGCAGAAAAACTGTGACAAGGGGAGAAGGAAGCATTCAGCTGTGAGATAAGGAGGATAAAGAGGAAGTGCGTGTATGGTGGTGGGTGAATAGGGCTTGTGGTGGAATTAAGAATAGAAAGTCTTGCTATTCAGCACTGTTGGAAGCAGGTATTTAAGAAACACTTTGGGCCTCTGCATTTTTTTATTTTTACAACTTAAGCACTGATTGTGCCAGACCTCATTTTTTACTATGAACAGACATGTTTGGGCTCCTACAGTTCAAGTGGTTAACCAAAAGCCCATTTTGGTTTGCTGTATATTGTATGTTTTGCAGACATGACATCTGGCAACAACTAAATCTGTCTGTAGCCAAAACTAAAACATCCTGTGCTTATCCTTCAAATGCTTGCTAAACACTACCCTACATGTCTGCAACAAGTCTTAGCCAATCCTTGAGTTCAGCTATTGGACATTTGACCTTTCTGCAGGGTGACCTGGGATTTTTTGCCTTTTACTGAACCCAATGTTTGTTGGCTGTAGAGCTGTGTAGGAGGCAGGCCTGGTTTATAGTGTGCACCAATGGTACTTACACCTTGTGCCAGGTCCAGTTATCCTTTATTAGTAGAGTAGTAGTGTTCTGGCAGCTTAGGCTGATAGAGGTAGCTATAGCAGAGCAGCCAAGGCTGAACTAGGAGACATGCAAAGCTCATACTATCCCACTTATATCATATAGGTACTATATCGTAAGAAAGACAATACTCAGGGTTACTGAAAATAAAGGTACTTTATTTTAGTGACAATGTGCCAAAAATATCTCAGAGGATATACTCCCTTAGGAGGTAAGTAAAATACACGAAATATACACACAAACCAAAATCAGATAAGTAAAACAGTCAGAAAGTAGTGCAAACACTGTGGAATACAATAGGATGCAATAGGCCTAGGGGCAACACAAACAATATACTAAGAAAGTGGAATGCCAACCACAAATGGACCCCTAGACTAGTGTAGTGTGTAGAGGGTCACTGGGAGTGTAAGAAAAGACTAAGAGTGTCCAAGATACTCCACCCCAAGACCCTGGAAAGTAGGAGTAAAGTACTACTACTTCCCCAGAAACACACTAAAGTCGTGATAAGGAATTTTGCAAAGACCACAACAGACTGCAAAACACTGAAGATGGATTCCTGGACCTGGGGACCTGCAAAGGAAGGGGACCAAGTCCAAGAGTCACAAAAGTGTCCAGGTGGGGCAGGAGCCCACTAAAATCCGGATGAAGGTGCAAAATGTCTGGTTCCGGTTGTAAGAATCTGAAGATTCTGCAACAACGGAAGGAGGTAGGAAGTTCTTTGTGAGGAAGATGTCCCATGGCGTGCTGGAGGATGCAGAAGTGTTTCCTCTGCAAAATACCGCAAGCAAGCCTTGATAGCTGCAAGAGTCGGGGTTAGAGAAAAAGGGTGCTGCCTGGGCCCAGGAAGGACCAGGATGTCGCCATTTAAGAGAGGAGACAGAGGGAGCCCTCAGCAATGTAGAGAACCCATGCACAAGCAGGAAGAACCCGCAGAAGTCCTTGAACATGGGATCAAGAAAACTGAACACGGCGGTCATCTCAACACTGCAAAAGAAGGTCCCATGACACCGGAGATCAACTCAGGGAGCTGAGCATCACGGGACAGAGTGCTGGGGACATAGGCTCAAAAGGGCATGCAGGATTTCTTGGAAAAGTGCACAGAAGCCCTTGTAGCTGCAGATCATGTGGTGTACAGGATTACTGTCTGGAGAGGGGAGGCAAGGACTTACCTCCTCCAAATTTGGACCGTTGGACCACTGGACAGTCTGGGTCACTTGGGTTCATCACCTCTGTTCCAGGGGCCACGCTCGTCAGGATGAGAGGGGTCCCAGAGTACTAGTGAAGATGAAGTTTGGTGCCTGCTGAAGCAGGGGGAAGATTCCGTCAACTGACAGGAGAGTTCTTCGTGGCTTCCAGTGCAGGGTGAAGGCAGGCAGCCCCCAGAGCATGCACTATGAGGAAACAGTCGAGAAAGCTGGCAGGATTAGGCGCTACAATGTTGCTGGTAGTCTTCTGGCTACTTTGTTGCAGTTTTGCAGGTGTCCTGGAGCAGTCAGCGGTCAATCCTTAGCAGAAGTCGAAGAGAGAAGTGCAGAGGAGTCCTGCAGGATTTTTGCAAGTCGTTTTCTGAGGAAAAGCCCACTGGAGAGACCCTAAATAGCCCTCAGAGGAGGATTGGCCACCTAGTCAGGTAAGCACCTATCAGGAGGGGTCTCTGACGTCACCTTCTGGCACTGGCCACTCAGAGGCATCCAGAGTGCCCTCACACCTCTGGAAACAAGATGGCAGAGGTCGGGGACACACTGGAGGAGCTCTGTGCACCACCCCTGGGTGGTGATGGACAGGGGAGTGGTCACTCCCCTTTCCTTTGTCCAGTTTCACACCAGAGCAGGGACTGGGGGTTCCCTAAACCAGTGTAGACTAGTTTATGCAAGGAGGGCATCATCTGTGCCCTTCAAAGCATTTCCAGAGGCTGGGAGAGGCTACCCCTCCCCAGCCTTTAACACCTGTAAGGAAATGCCTCCTTGGCATTGTTACCCCCTGACTTTTTGCCTTTGCTGATGCCAAGTTATGATTTGAAAGTGTGCTGAGGCCTGCTAACCAGGCCCCAGCACCAGTGTTCTTTCCCTAACCGGTACCTTTGTTTCCACAATTGGCACACCCTGGCATCCAGGTAAGTCCCTTGTAACTGGTACCCCTGGTACCAAGGGCCCTGATGCAAGGGAAGGTCTCTAAGGGCTGCAGCATGTCTTATGCCACCCTAGGGACCCCTCACTCAGCACAGACACACTGCTTGCCAGCTTGTGTGTGCTTGTGGGGAGAAAACGACTAAGTCAACATGGCACTCCCGTCAGTCTGTCATGCCAACCTCACACTGCCTATGGCATAGATAAGTCACCCCTCTAGCAGTCCTTACAGCCCTAAGGCAGGGTGCACTAAACAATAGGTGAGGGCATAGGTGCATGAGCACCATGCCCCTACAGTGTCTAAGCAAAACCTTAGACATTGTAAGTGCAGGGTAGCCATAAGAGTATATAGTCTGGGAGTCTGTCATACACGAACTCCACAGCACTATAATGGCTACACTGAAAACTGGGAAGTTTGGTATCAAACTTCTCAGCACAATAAATGCACACTGATGCCAGTGTGCATTTTATTGTGAAATACACCCCAGAGGGCATCTTAGAGATGCCCCCTGAAAACATACCCGAAAACATACCCGACTTCCAGTGTGGGCTGACTAGTTTTACCAGCCTGCCACACACCAGACATGTTGCTGGCCACATGGGGAGAGTGCCTTTGTCACTCTGTGGCTAGTAACAAAGCCTGTACTGTGAGGAGGTGCTTCACACCTCCCCCTGCAGGAACTGTAACACCTGGCGGTGAGCCTCAAAGGCTCACCCCCTTTGTCACAGCACCCCAGGGCACTCCAGCTAGTGGAGATGCCCACCCCCACTTTTGGCAGCAAGGCCAGAGGACATAATGAGAAAAACAAGGAGGAGTCACTGGCCAGTTAGGACAGCCCCTAAGGTGTCCTGAGCTGAGGTGACTCTGACTTTTACAAATCCTCCATCTTGCAGATGGAGGATTCCCCCAATGGGATTAGGGATGTGCCCCCCTCCCCTCAGGGAGGAGGCACAAAGTGGGTGTAGCCACCCTCAGGGCTAGTAGACTACTAACCCCCCAGACCTAAGCACACCCCTAAATTGAGTATTTAGGGGCTCCCAGAACCTAGCAAGATAGATTCCTGCAACCTAAGACGAAGAAGGACTGCTGACCTTAAAGCCCTGCAGAGAAGACGGAGACACCAACTGCTTTGGCCCCAGCCGTACCGACTTTTAAAGGACTGCACGTTTCCCACCGGAAGCGTGAGACTTTGCACTCTGCACCCGACACCCCCGGCTCGACCTGCGGAGAAACAACACTACAGGGAGGACTCCCCGGCGACTACGACCCTGTGAGTAGCCAGAGTTGACCCCCTTGAGCCCCCCCAGCGATACCTGCAGAGGGAATCCAGAGGCTCCCCCTTACCGCGACTGCCTGCTTCTAAGAACCCAACACCTGGTAAAGACCCTGCACCCGCAGCCCCCAGGACCTGAAGGATCCGACCTCCAGTGCAGAAGCGACCCCCAGGTGGCCCTCTCCCTTGCCCAGGTGGTGGCTACCCCGAGGAGACCCCCCCTTGCCTGCCTGCTTCGCTGAAGAGACCCCTGGGTCTCCAATTGAACTCCATTGCAAACCCGATGCCTGTTTGCACTCTGTACCCCGCCCCCCCCCGTGCCGCTGAGGGTGTACTTTTTGTGCTGACTTGTGTCTCCACTGGTGCCCTACAAAACCCCCCTGGTCTGCCCTCCGAAGACGCGGGTACCTACCTGCTGGCAGACTGGAACCGGGGCACCCCCTTCTCCATTGAAGTCTATGCGTTTTGGGCACCACTTTGACCTCTGCACCTGACCGGCCCTGAGCTGCTGGGGTGGTAACTTTGGGGTAGCCCTGAACCCCCAACGGTGGGCTACCTTGGACCCAACTTTGAACCCTGTAGGTGGTTTACTTACCTGCAAAACTAACAAACACTTACCTCCCCCAGGAACTGTTGAAAATTGTTTTAAAATAGCTTATTGTCATTTTTGTGAAAACTGTACATGCTATTTTGCTGATTCAAAGTTCCTAAGTTTCCTAAGTGAAGTACCTTTCATTTGAAATATTACTTGTAAATCTTGAACCTGTGGTTCTTAAAATAAAGTAAGAAAATATATTTTTCTATACAAAAACCTATTGGCCTGGAATTGTCTTGGAGTGTGTGTTCCTCATTTATTGCCTGTGTGTGTACAACAAATGCTTAACACTACCCTCTGATAAGCCTACTGCTCGACCACACTACCACAAAATAGAGCATTAGAATTATCTCTTTTTGCCACTATCTTACCTCTAAGGGGAACCCTTGGACTCTCTGCATGCTATTTCTTACTTTGAAATAGTACATACAGAGCCAACTTCCTACATTGGGGGATCAGCGGTGGGGTACAAGACTTTGCATTTGCTGGACTACTCAGCCAATACCTGATCACACGACTAAATTCCACAAATTGTCATTAGAAATTGATTTTTGAAATTTGAGCTATTTTTCTAAATTTTTTAAAGTCCTGCTAGGGCCTTGTGTTAGTCCCTATTCGCATTTCTTTTAGAGTTTAAAATTTTTGTAAAAGTTTGAATTAAGTTCTAGAGATAGTTTTAGATTCTTAAAAAGTATTCCAACTTTTAGAAACATAGGGGGTCATTCTGACCCTGGCGGTAAAAGGCAGTTACCGCCGGTCAGAAGACCGCCATAACACCGCCGTGGCCGCGGTAACCCGCCAGGGTCATTCTGACCCACAACTGGCAAACCGCCAAAAACCCGACCTCCACTGAAGGCCGCCACATCAGCGGTCAGCGATAAACTGGAGATGACCAAACCTCCACCGTCACGCCAACAGAAATACGCCCATGCCATTACGACCCACGAATCCACGCGGCGGTCTTTCAACCGCGGTATCCCATTGGCGGTACACACCGCCGCGCTCAAAATACACACACATCTACAAAACACTGCCACATTGGACAATTACAAATACACACACCTGATTCACATACAAACACCACTCCCACATAATCAATACGATATAAAACACACACCCACATCACCCACAAACCCCCACAAATCGAAATTCAGAGACAAGGCGCAATACACAGAGAGAGAGCACAGGGAACGCAAACCACAACACACACAGGAACCCAACATCATCCCCCACACTACATCTACGCACAAAACACCACACACCACTACACTCATCACCACAAACACCACCCCACACCTCATCCACACCACCCCATGGCACCCCAAAGACACCCCAGGTTCTCGGACCAAGAACTCAGGGTCATGGTGGAGTAAATAATTAGGGTAGAGCCCCAGCTCTTCGGCACACAGGTGCAGCACACCACAATAGCCAGGAAGGCAGAGCTATGGCAAAGGTTCGTCGACAGAGTCAACGCTGTGGGACAGCATCCCAGAAATCGGGAAGACATCCGAAAGCGCTGGAACGACCTACGGGGGAAGGTGCGGACGATGGTGTCAAGACACAACATCGCTGTGCAGAAGACTGGCGGCGGACCCCCACCCACTCCACCCGAATTCACAGCATGGGAGCAAGAGGTCCTGAACATCCTGCATCCTGAGGGCCTCGCTGGAGTAGGTGGAGGAATGGACTCTGGTAAGTCTAATCTCAACTACTTCACCCCCCTAACCACCAGCATGCCAACCCACACCCCCACCCTCACCCCCAACCCCCCAGCACATATCCTCCCTGCTAATGTCTCACCAGCACAACCCACCCAAACCAACACCAACCCCTGAATGCCAACACAAACCATGGACACCCATCACCTAAGCATGACCACTGCACATACCCATCCCCCCCCCCAAACCACCCTCACAACTCCCACAAGGGAATGCCAGCACTGGGGGACAAGGGCACCCACAAATCGCACGCCATGGCACACACAGAAGCAATAACCATACTCTTTTACCCCTGCAGGGCCCGAACGCCAACACACCGGCCCGGAGGGTCCAGAAATGTCCATCCCACCCCCAGAACAGGCCCCCAGCGATGACAGCAGCTCTGTCGACCTAGAACCTGATGACCAGCCCGGACCATCGGGGACCTCTAGACAGTTGGTTCCCCTCAGGCAGCCACAGGCCACAGCAGACCTACCCCCCTCTGGAAACCCCAGCACAGCACCCACCCAGCGGGCCCATGCCTCTGTCTCCAGGACAGGTCAAGCAGCGGTGTGTCTACCACTACAGGGCACCCAGGGCAAACCACCACCCCAACAACAACAGGGAACTGGGGGCAGTGGTAGTGGGCACACCGGCCAGGGGACAGAGGCCCAGGAACAAAGGGGAACTGGGAGGGCTGCTGTGCGACAGAGGGAGGACAGGCCTAGGGAACCCACTGTCCAAGAGGCCCTCACCACCGTCATGGGAGCGTACCACCACTCCCAAGAGACGATGGCGACGGTCCTGGCCAGGTTCCAGGAGATCCAGGACATGCAGGAGGGCCAGTACATGGGGTTCCGGGAAGAACTGCGCTGCATCAGTTCCGCAATGGGTACAATCGTGGTGGCACTCAACCAGATTGTCACCACATTGCGGGACCATGTGGTCCCCCAAAGGGGCCCTGCCACTAGCATGGAGGAAGAACAGCCCACCACCTCCGCCGGCGCTAGTGGTCAGGAGGCCCCGACACAACAGCAACGGGCCACCCGGACCCCACCCCCTGCAGAACAAGAACCACCCCGCAAGAAAGGCCTGAGATCTAGGAAGAAGACAGAGTAGGATGTCAAGCCCCCCGCCATGCACGGATCCCCCGGATGTCATCCCACTGTCCCACTTGTTCACCCTGTCCAACCTTGAACTGCCCCTGCTCCACCTTCCACAGGCATATGGACAATGCACCTGTGCGAACAAGAGTCTGGACTCTGCCATGGACATGCCTCCACCATCACCCATCACCCTTTTTGAACTATACACCAATTGTTGCACTTCAATAAACACAATTATTGCACAAAAACCATCTGGAGTCTGCTATTTTTTTTTTTAAACCAAATGTATTTGATATAACCAACCAAAAATGTCCAATTACATTGTGATGACAACATACCAGTGTCACACAGCGGTAGTCCATGGGGAAATAAACCAGAGGGCACTCCGTGGGGACCAGATCACTGAAATAGGAAGGCAAATTCACAACTAAGTTACCATACATTGGGGTGAAAGGTCAGACAGTAGAGAGCCAGTACTGTTACAGATATAATAAAATGCAGGAGTAGATTCTTACCCGTGTGTTACTGGAAATACTGCAGTATCACTCTGTCCCTGTTGTCTGTGTAGTCCTCTTCGTCTTCCTCCTCTTCACTCTCCGCAGGCTCCACAGCGGCCACAACACCACCATCTGGACCATCCTCCTGCAGGAAAGGCACCTGGCGTTGCAAAGCCAGGTTGTGAAGCATGCAGCAGGCCACGATGATATGACACACCTTCTTTGGTGAGTACATTAGGGATCCACCTGTCATATGCAGGCACCTAAACCTGGCCTTCAGGAGGCCGAAGGTCCGCTCGATCACCCTCCTAGTACGCCCATGGGCCTCATTGTACCATTCCTCTGCCCTTGTCCTGGGATTCCTCACCGGGGTCAATAGCCAAGGCAGGTTGGGGTAACCAGAGTCACCAATTAGCCACACACGCTGTCTCTGTAGCTGTTCCATCACATAAGGGATGCTGCTATTTCGCATGACGTACGCGTCATGCACTGACCCTGGGAACTTGGCATTTAAATGGGAGATGTACTGGTCAGCCAAACAGACCACCTGGACATTCATCGAATGATAACTTTTTCGGTTCCTGTACACCTGCTCATTGTCTTTTGGGGGGACCAAAGCCACATGGGTACCATCAATGGCACCAATGATATTGGGAATGTGTCCAAGGGCATAGAAATCACCCTTCACTGTAGGCAAGTCACCCACCTCAGGGAATATGATGTAGCTCCGCATGTATTTCATCAGGGCAGACAACACTCTGGACAATACCTTTGAAAACATAGGCTGAGACATCCCAGATGAAATGGCCACTGTAGTTTGAAATGATCCACTAGCCAAAAAATGCAGTACTGACAGCACCTGCACTAGAGGCGGAATCCCTGTGGGTTGGCGGATGGGTGACATCAGGTCTGGCTCCAGCTGGGCACACAGTTCCTGTATAGTGGCACTGTTGAGTCTGTAGGTGAGTATGACATGTCGTTCTTCCATTGTCGACAGGTCCACCAGCGGTCTGTACACAGGAACATTCCTCCGTCTCCTCGCAAGTCCCAGCGGACGGTGCCTAGGAAGGACAACATGGAGCACAGAGTCAATCAACCCACAGGTAAGTTCCCACAGCCTGCACAGTACACGAATCTCTCTGGATTGAATGGCTTGTATGAGTGTCGATGTAAGGCCTAGCCATGTGTGACGCAGTAGGAATTAAGCCATGTGGGCCCTTTAAATGGCGGCTGCCTGACCTGTGAAGTGTGACAATGTGAAGTGAGGTCATTGCGCTGGCGTGGCACGCCGTGGCGGTAGGCGGTCGGAGACCGCGGCGCAAAGCAGCATTGGTTAACAGTGAACCCTATGGGTTTCAGGAGCCAATGACGATGTGCGCCGGCGGTCGCGGTACGCACCGCCGCGATACGCACCGCCGCGGGAGTGACCGCCATTTTCTCTCTGCTTAATCACACGAGACCTGAGCATCCACAGGAGAGGACCTATACTGCAAGTGCTGCTGTGACCTCGGTCTGGAAGTGACAATGGCTGCTGCGACTGGGGAAAGGGCCCCCGCCTTCAGTTCTGAAGAGTTGGAAAAGCTCGTGGATGGGGTCCTCCCCCAGTATGCGCTACTCTACGGTCCTCCAGACCAACAGGTGAGTACACGGGGGCCAATGCATAGTGGGCAATGCCTGTGATGAGTGGGGTGGATGTACGATGGAGGGGAGCGAATTACGAATGCATGGCACGACAGATGAGAGCATGTGCCACATGGCAAGTTTGGGGAGGGGGGGCCACTCACATCGAGCATGCAGAAAAGTGATGATGTTTCTTTTCCCACCCTGTACATGTCACATAGGTCAGCGCCTATCAGAAGATCGATATTTGGCGTGCCATCGCCAAGGACGTCCGGGCCCTGGGGGTCCACAACAGACGGGGCACACAGTGCCGCAAGCGGTGGGAGGACATCCGCTGCGGGAGCAGGAAGACCGCCGAGGCTCTGCTGGGGATGGCCTCCCAACCTAGGAGGGGTGCCAGTCGTACCTTGACCCCCCTGATGTCCCGGATCCTGGCGGTGGCCTACCCCGATTTAGATGGGCGCTTGAGGACATCACAGCAGACACAAGGGGGTGAGTACCAGCACATTCAGCTATATTTGCACGCAGTGGAGGTGCCTGGGTTGGGGGAGGAGGGCTGTGGGTATCCCTAGGCCAGGGCGATTTCTGTAGGCTAGTCCCCTCCGTGAGGTATGGTCCTGTGCCCCCGCCCCCATCTCTGTACGGTGCCTAGTAACGCTATTCATAGACCTGTGTATTCTGTGTGGGCAGTTGTCGCCCATAGGCTTGTAGGGCATGTCCCAGTGAATGAGTAGTGTACCCCAAGTGCGCAGCGTAGTGCAGGGGGCTTCTGTGTCTGTCCTCTCCGCCAACGGTGTCCCCAATGCATGCACTCAACTTGTCTTTATTTCTCCACCCCCCCCCAATTTTCTTTGTTTTTCTGTGAATGTGTGCATTAGCATCATCAGGCGGAGGAGAAGTGGCATCGGCGCAAGAGGGAGCTGCATCTCACATGGCCCCGGAGGGCCATGCAACGGACTCCGACATGACCAGTGAGACGGAGTGCGAGGGGGGCACCATCACGGGGACCCGTGCAGACGTCAGTGACACCGACACGTCCTCGGATGGGAGCTCCCTTGCGGTGGCGGCAACATCCGTGCACACCGAAACTACAGGTACAGCCGCCACCCAGCGCACCAGCTCCGCCCTCCCAGCAGCCCCTCGGCCTTCGGCCCGTGCCCGCACGGCCAGGAAGGCGGCCATCTCCTTCGCCCCAGGCACCTCAGGCCCTGCCCCAGTCACCCCTGCTGCGCTCAGAGGGGAGGTCATTGACCTCCTGAGGACCATCATTGTTGGGCAGTCTACCCTTTTGAATGCCATCCAGGGTGTGGAGAGGGAGGTGCATCAAAGCAATGCATACCTGGAGGGCCTTCATTCGGGTCAGGCTGCCCAGCAGCGATCGTTCAACGCTCTGGCCTCAGCACTGACGGCAGCGATTGTCCCTGTCTCCAGCCTCCCTCTTCTAACTCCCTCCACCCAGTCCCACTCCCCTGTTCCTCTGCCTATCCCATCCACACCTACAGACCAGCCTGCACACACCTCAACACCCAAGGGAAGCTCATCCAGACATAAGCACCACAGAACACACAAGCATTCACACAAGCAACATACAGATGCAGACATGCCAACAGCCACTACCTCCTCTGTGTCCCCCACCTCCTCGTCTCCCTCCTCCCTCCCTGTGACGTCTACACTCACACCTGCATGCACACCACCATCAGCCAGTACACCCATCACCAGCACACCCTCCAGACCAGTCTGCACACGTGCAGTCACCACCCCCACTGACATGTACACGTCCCCTGTGTCCTCTCCCAGTGTGTCTGTCACCCCCGCTTCCAAACCACACAAACGCAGGCAGGCACCCAACCAACAGCCATCCACCTCACGTCAGCCTCCAGCCCAAGCACCTGCACCCAAAGACACCAGACTTGACTCTCCTACAACCACATCCTCTTCCTCCACTCCCATACCCACTCCAGCTACCCTTCCCATTGCTCCTAAAAAACTATTCCTCTCTAAAGTGAACCTCTTTTCCTCACCTGACCCACCCCCTCCATCTCGTAAGAGTTCCAAAAACACCTCAGCCACCACCAGCCCAGCAACTTCCAAGAACGTCGTGCATGGTTTTTGGAGTCCGCCCTTTCCTTGGGCAGGGACATCGGCCAGCAGCAAAGGCACAGCCAGCACCCCCCCTGGGAAGAGGAGCAAAAAACTTAAGGGCAGGCGCGAGAGGCCTGATATGCCTCCCCCCAAGGAGGGTAGCCTTGCACCGTCACCTGCCACATCGGGTAAGGGAGCCAAGGGCCACGGAGAGTCTGCCAAGGAGGGCAAGGGCAGCAAAGCGGCGAAGGCAGGGAGCAGCTGACCTGGCCATGAGGGCCCCACCAGACCCATTTCGGGGGGTATCGGAGGAGACCCAGGGCCCCAGGACTCCATCACAGGAGGGCCCCGCAACGGAAAGGTCCGATGCTGACTGAGCGGGAAGTATTGGCCAGGTGTGGTTCACTCTAAACACAAGACAGGCACCGCTGAACAGGCCCCGCCGTGAGAAGCACCGCTGGACAGGGCCCGCCGTGAGAAGCACCGCTGGACAGGGCCCCGCCAAGACAGGCACCGCTGAACAGGGCCCGCCGTGAGAAGCACCGCTGAACAGGCCCCGCCGTGAGAAGCACCGCTGAACAGGGCCCCGCCGTGAGAAGCACCGCTGAACAGGGCCCCGCCGTGAGAAAGCACCGCTGGACAGGGCCCCGCCATGAGAAGCACTGCTGGACAGGGCCCCGCCAAGACAGGCACCGCTGGACAGGGCCCCGCCAAGACAGGCACCGCTGAACAGGGCCCTCCTGTCAAGCACCGCTCCGCTGGGCCCTCATCTCAAGCACTGCTCCGCTGGGCCCTCATCTCAAGCACCACTCCGCTGGGCCCTCCTGTCAAGCACCGCTCCGCTGGGCCCTCATCTCAAGCACCGCTCCGCTGGGCCCTCATCTCAAGCACGGCTCCGCTGGGCCCTCCTGTCAAGCACGGCTCCGCTGGGCCCTCATCTCAAGCACCGCTCCGCTGGGCCCTCCTGTCAAGCACCGCTCCGCTGGGCCCTCCTGTCAAGCACCGCTCCACTGGGCCCTCATCTCAAGCACCGCTGGCCCATTGGCAGGCCCGGTTCTGTGTCGGGCAGGGCTTCACGAGGCACTCTGCCCACCATGCCTCCTCCATGACCAGTGGACTCTGTAATCCACCTGATGGACTGTGGCTTTGCACTCCCCAGGATGGCACAGTGGGCAATCCACCCACTGTAGAGACTTGAGAGACTGTGGCTTTGCACTCCCCAGGATGGCACAGTGGGCAATCCACCCACTGTAGAGACTTGAGAGACTGTGGCTTTGCACTCCCCAGGATGGCACAGTGGGCATGGAGGCCCTTCGTGGATCTGGCGTCGTGGACTCATGTGGCTCAGGTGCCCCCCTTTCCCTTCCCCCTGAGGTGCCAGTATTTTATTATTGTGATGCCCCAGCAGTGTTCTCTCCAATGGACTCGATCTCGTGTGTGGGCTTTGCCCATGTGTTGCTGCACATTGGCCCACGGACATTTGAACTTTGCAAAACTGTGCCGGACTTTTGCTACTTGTATATATATAGTTCTAGATGTGTAATAATTCTGTATTTATTGCTAAGTTCGCTATACTTCATTATTGCTATAATATAGTTCTATTTTTACAATCATTGCCTTTTGTCTTTGCATTTTTGTTTTGGGAGTTTGGGGGTGTCACTCTGACTTTTTACTCTGCATTGGTGTGTAGGTATTTCGGAGGGGGTGAGGGTGGGGGTGGGTGTGTGGCATATGTGTGTGCCTGTAACCTTTCCTCCTCCCCCCTCCCCTGTGTCGTAGGTGCAGTACTCACCGTTGTCGTCTGCGGCGACCTTCGTGATCCTGGAAGAAGAGCAGGAAGGCAATGGCTGGGAGGATGTGGAGTTCCGGTTCCATGCTGTTCCGATTCCGCGTGGAGTGTGTCGAGGTGAGTGTTTTCCATTGAAAATGTCTGTTTCCGCCTTGTTTTTATCGGCGGGGCTCCCGCCCCGGAAAAGGTGGCAGATTGGTGAGTCGTGATAGGGTGGGCGGTACATTGTCTGCCGCCTGGCTGTTGGTGGTGACCGCTGCGCTGTTTGTTTGTGCCGCCGTGGCGGTCGGAGTGTTAAAGCGGCGGCCTGTGTTGGCGGTTCCCGCCAGGGTCAGAATTCAATTTTTTGAACCGCCAGCCTGTTGGCGGGTTGGCCGCCGCTTTAACACTGACCGCCAGGGTCAGAATGACCCCCATAACGTCTGCTGCAGAAGAGATAGTGATGGAACTCAACCTCACCCCTTACCTGCATCTTAGGATGTCAGAGTTAAGGTCTCTCTGCAAAATCAAAAAGATAAAGACTGGCTCAAACCCTACCAAAGTACAGCTCCAGGAGCTCTTGGCAGAGTTTGCTAAAAATAACCCCTCTGATGATACCTTCCCAGAGGGGGAAGCTAGTGATGTGGAGGATTTCCCACCTCCAGTCCTAGATAGGGATCCCAGGGTTTCTCAAACCCTGTCTCCACAAGTGATAGTCAGAGATGTTGCTTCTCTCACAGGAGAGTCCAACAGCTCTGCAAGCATTGAGGGCAGCCTCAATGAAGATGACCTCCTGTTAGCCAGGATGGCCAAAAGGTTGGCTTTGGAAAGACAGATCCTAGCCATAGAAAGGGAAAGACAAGAGATGGGCCTAGGTCCCATCGATGGTGGCAGCAACATAAATAGGGTCAGAGATTCTCCTGACATGTTGAAAATCCCTAAAGGGATTGGAACTAAATATGAAGATGGTGATGATATCACCAAATGGTTCACAGCTTTTGAGAGGGCTTGTGCAACCAGAAAAGTAAACAGATCTCACTGGGGTGCTCTCCTTTGGGAAATGTTCACTGGAAAGGGTAGGGATAGACTCCTCACACTCTCTGGAAAAGATGCAGAATCCTATGACCTCATGAAGGCTACCCTGATTGAGGGCTTTGGATTCTCAACTGAGGAGTACAGGATTAGGTTCAGGGGGGCTCAAAAATCCTCGAGCCAGACCTGGGTTGATTTTGTTGACTACTCAGTTAAAACACTGGATGGTTGGATTCATGGCAGTGGTGTAAATGATTATGATGTGCTGTACAATTGAAAGAACACCTGTTAAGTAATTGTTTCAATGATAAACTGTATCAGCATCTGGTAGACCTAGGACCAATTTCTCCCCAAGAATTGGGAAAGAAGGCGGACCATTGGGTCAAGACTAGGGTGACCAAGACTTCCACAGGGGGTGACCAAAAGAAAGGGGTCACAAAGACTCCCCAGGGGAAGAGTGTTGAGACATCCAAGGGAAAAAGTAAAGAGTCTTCTACAGGGCCCCAAAACCTGCTCAGGAGGGAGGGTCCAAAGCCTCTTCACAATCCAATTTTGGGTACAAGGGTAAAAACGTTGATGCCAAAAAGGCCTGGTGTCGTAGCTGTAATCAGCAGGGACACCAAACTGGAGACAAGGCCTGTCCCAAGAAAGGTTCCACTTCAAACTCTACTCCAGCTAACACTGAAATAGCCAGTCTCCAGGTGGGATCAACAGTGGGCTCAGAGCAAATCAGGGTTCACACTGAAGCTACATTAGTCTCTGAGGGTGGGGTGGACTTAGCCACACTGGCTGCCTGGCCCCCTAATATGCAAAAATACAGACAGCGACTCTTAATTAATGGGACAAGTGTAGAAGGCCTGAGGGATACAGGTGCCAGTGTCACCATGGTGACAGAGAAACTGGTTTCCCCTGGTCAATACCTGGCTGAACAAACTTATCCAGTCACCAACGCTGACAATCAGACTAAAGTACATCCCATGGCTATGGTAACTTTAGAGTGGGGAAGGGTCAATGGCCTGAAACAGGTGGTGGTCTCCTCAAATATCCTAGTAGACTGTTTGCTTGGAAATGACCTGGAGTCCTCAGCATGGGCTGAGGTAGAACTCAAAACCCATGCAGCCATGCTGGGTATCCGTGAACTGGTGTGTGTCAAGACAAGGGAACAGTGCAAGGCTGAGGGTGAAAAAGTGGTGTTGGAGCCTGGAAAAAGGGCCCAACCCTCCAAGAGAAAAGGAAATAAGACTGGGGAACCAGCTTCAACACGACAAGAGAAAGAGAACTTCTCTTCCCAGGAAGAAGTTCTGCCCTCTGCGGGAACTGAGGGAACTGAGCCCATGGAGTTGGAACCTTATCAGGTTGAACTCTTAGGCCCAGGGGGACCCACAAGGGAACAGTTGTGTAAGGGGCAAGAAACATGTCCCTCTCTTGAAGGCCTTAGGCAGCAAGCTGCTGAAGAGACCAAAGGAAAGGTTATTGGAACACATAGGGGGTCATTCTGACCCTGGCGGTAGACTACCGCCAGGCCAACGACCGCGGATGCACCGCCAACAGGCCAGCGGTGCATCCATGGGCATTCTGACCGCGGCGGTACCGCCGCGGTCAGAAACGGAAAACCGGCGGTGTCCCGCCGGTTTCCTGCTGCCATGGGGATTCCGACCCCCTTACCGCCAGCCTGGCTCTGGCGGTTTTGACCGCCAGAACCTGGCTGGCGGTAACGGGTGTCGCGGGGCCCCTGGGGGCCACTGCAGTGCCCATGCCACCGGCATGGGCACTGCAGGGGCCCCCTAACAGGGCCCCACCAAGATTTTCAGTGTCTGCCAAGCAGACACTGAAAATCGCGACGGTGCAACTGCACCCGTCGCACCCCTTCCACTCCGCCGGCTCCATTCGGAGCCGGCATCCTCATGGAAGGGGGTTTCCCGCTGGGCTGGCGGGCGGCCTTCTGGCGGTCGCCTGCCAACCCAGCGGGAAACTCAGAATTACCGCGGCGGTCTTTTGACCGCACAGCGGTATTCTGACGGCGGTACTTTGGCGGGCGGCCTCCGCCGCCCGCCAAAGTCATAATGACCCCCATAGAGTCTATTGGGAAGATGGACTCCTCTACACTGAGGCAAGAGATCCCAAACCTGGTGCCACTAGGAGAGTGGTAGTGCCTCAGGAGTTTAGGGAGTTCATTCTAACCTTAGCTCATGATATTCCACTTGCTGGGCATTTGGGACAAACCAAGACTTGGGAAAGGTTAGTTAACCATTTCTATTGGCCCAACATGTCCCAGAAAGTACAGGAGGTTTGGGTCTCCTGTGCCACCTGTCACGCCAGTGATAAGACAGGTGGACACCCAAAGGCTCCCCTCATTCCATTTCCAGTGGTGGGGGTCCCCTTTGAAAGAGTGGGTGTGGTCATAGTGGGTCCACTTGAACCTCCCACAGCCTCAGGGAACCAGTATATCCTAGTGGTAGTGGATCATGCCACTAGGCACCCTGAAGCAATTCCCCTTAGGTCCACTACTGCCCCTGCAGTAGCTAAAGCACTCATTGATATCTTTACCAGAGTGGGATTTCCTAAGGAGGTGGTGTCTGACAGGGGTACCAACTTCATGTCAGCATACCTGAAGCATATGTGGAATGAGTGTGGGGTGACTTACAAATTCACCACACCATACCATCCACAAACCAATGGTCTTGTAGAAAGGTTCAACAAGACATTGAAAGGCATGATCATGGGGCTCCCTGAAAAGCTCAAAAGGAGATGGGATGTCCTCTTGCCATGTCTGCTTTTTGCCTACAGAGAGGTGCCTCAGAAGGGAGTAGGGTTTTCCCCATTTGAACTTCTGTTTGGCCATCCTGTAAGGGGACCACTAGCTCTTGTAAAAGAAGGCTGGGAGAGTTCTCTTTGTGAGCCTAAACAAGATATAGTGGACTATGTACTAGGCCAACGTTCCAGGATGGCAGTACATGGAAAAGGCAAGCAAAAACCTTGAGGCCAGCCAACAACTCCAGAAGATGTGGTGTGACCAAAAGGCTGCTATGGTTGAATTTCAGCCAGGGCAGAAAGTCTGGGTTCTGGAGCCTGTGGCTCCCAGGGCACTTCAGGACAGATGGAGTGGCCATTACCCAGTGCTAGAGAGAAAGAGTCAGGTCACCTACCTGGTAGACCTAGGCACTAGCAGGACCCCCAAAAGGGTGATCCATGTGAACCGCCTCAAACTCTTTCATGACAGGGCAGATGTGAATCTGTTGCTGGTAACAGATGAGGACCAGGAAGCTGAGAGTGAACCTCTCCCTGATCTCCTCTCCACAGACCCTAAAGATGGCACAGTTGATGGAGTGATCTATTCAGACACCCTCTCTGGCCATCAGCAATATGACTGTAGGAAGGTCTTACAACAGTTTGCTGAGCTCTTTTCCCTAACCCCTGGTCAGACACACCTTTGTACCCATGATGTGGACACAGGAGACAGCATGTCTGTCAAAAACAACATTTTCAGACAGTCTCACCAAGTTAAAGAAAGCATCAAAGTGGGAGTCCACAAGATTTTGGAATTGGGAGTCATTGAGCACTCTGACAGCCCCTGGGCTAGCCCAGTGGTTTTAGTCCCCAAACCTCACACCAAAGATGGAAAGAGAGAGATGAGGTTTTGTGTGGACTACAGAGGACTTAATTCTGTCACCAAGACAGATGCCCGTCCCATTCCAAGGGCAGACGAATTGATTGACAAACTAGGTGCTGCCAGATACTTAAGTACCTTTGACTTGACAGCAGGGTACTGGCAAATCAAAATGGCACCAGGAGCAAAAGAAAAGACATAATTCTCCACACCTGATGATCACTATCAGTTTACTGTTATGCCCTTTGGTTTAAGAATGTCCCTGCCACCTTCCAAAGGTTGGTGAATCAAGTCCTTGCTGGCTTGGAGTCCTTTAGTGCAGCTTATCTTGACGATATTGCTGTCTTTAGCTCCAGCTGGCAGGATAACCTGGTCCACCTGAGGAAGGTTTTGAAGGCCCTGCAAGCAGCAGGCCTCTCTATCAAGGCCTCCAAATGCCAGATAGGGCATGGAACTGTGGTTTACTTGGGACACCTTGAAGGTGGAGGCCAAGTTCAGCCACTCCAGCCCAAGATCCAGACTATTCTGGACTGGGCAGCTCCAAAAACCCAAACTCAAGTCAGGGCATTCCTTGGCTTGACTGGGTACTACTGGAGGTGTGTGAAGGGATATGGATCAATAGTGACCCCCCTCACAGAACTTAACTCCAAGAAAATGCCCAAGAAGGTAAACTGGACTGTAGAATGCCAACAGGCCTTTGACACCCTGAAACAAGCTATGTGCACAGCACCAGTTCTAAGAGCTCCAGATTACTCCAAGCAGTTCATTGTGCAGACTGATGCCTCTGAACATGGGATAGGGGCAGTTTTGTTCCAAACAAATGATGATGGCCTTGACCAGCCTCTTGCTTTCATTAGCAGGAGGTTACTCCCCAGGGAGCAGCGTTGGAGTGCCATTGAGAGGGAGGCATTTGCTGTGGTTTGGTCCCTGAAGAAGCTGAGACCATACCTCTTTGGTACTCACTTTGTAGTTCAAACTGACCACAGACCTCTCAGATGGCTAATGTAAATGAAAGGTGAAATTCCAAAACTGTTGAGGTGGTCCATCTCCCTACAGGGAATGGACTTTATAGTGGAACACAGACCTGGGACTGCCCATGCGAATGCAGATGGCCTTTCCAGGTTCTTCCACTTAGAAAATGAAGACTCTCTTGGGAAAGGTTAGTCTCATCCTCTTTCATTTGGGGAGGGTTGTGTAAGGAAATGCCTCCTTGGCATGGTTACCCCCTAACTTTTTGCCTTTGCTGATCCCAAGTTATTATTTGAAAGTGTGCTGAGGCCTGCTAACCAGGCCCTAGCACCAGTGTTCTTTACCTAACCTGTACCTTTGTTTCCAGAATTGGCACACCCTGGCATCCAGGTAAGTCCCTTGTAACTGGTACCCTGGTACCAAGGGCCCTGATGCCAGGGAAGGTCTCTAAGGGCTGCAGCATGTCTTGTGCCACCCCGGGGACCCCTCACTCAGCACAGACACACTGCTTGCCAGCTTGTGTGTGCTGGTGGGGAGAAAACGACTAAGTCAACATGGCACTCCCCTCAGGGTGCCATGCCAACCTCACACTGCCTGTGGTATAGATATGTCACCCCTCTAGCAGGCCTTACAGCCCTAAGGCAGGGTACACTATACCATAGGTGAGGGCATAGGTGCATGAGCACAATGCCCCTACAGTGTCTAAGCAAAACCTTAGACATTGTAAGTGCAGGGTAGCCATAAGAGTATATGGTCTGGGAGTCTGTCATACACGAACTCCACAGCACCATAATGGCTATACTGAAAACTGGGAAGTTTGGTATCAAACTTCTCAGCACAATAAATGCACACTGATGCCAGTGTACATTTTATTGTGAAATACACCCCAGAGGGCATCTTAGAGATGCCCCCTGAAAACATACCCGACTTCCAGTGTGGGCTGACTAGTTTTACCAGCCTGCCACACACCAGACATGTTGCTGGCCACATGGGGAGAGTGCCTTTGTCACTCTGTGGCTAGTAACAAAGCCTGTACTGGGTGGAGGTGCTTCTCACCTCCCCCTGCAGGAACTGTAACACCTGGCGGTGAGCCTCAATGGCTCACCCCCTTTGTCACAGCACCCCAGGGCACTCCAGCTAGTGGAGATGCCCGCCCCCTCTGGCCACGGCCCCACTTTTGGCGGCAACGCCGGAGGAGATAATGAGAAAAAAAAGGAGGAGTAACTGGCCAGTCAGGACAGCCCCTAAGGTGTCCTGAGCTGAGGTGACTCTGACTTTTACAAATGCTCCATCTTGCAGATGGAGGATTCCCCCCATAGGATTAGGGATGTGCCCCCCTCCCCTCGGAGGAGGCACAAAGAGGGTGTAGCCACCCTCAGGGCTAGTAGCCATTGGCTACTAACCCCCCAGACCTAAACACACCCCTAAATTGAGTATTTAGGGGCTCCCAGAACCTAGCAAGATAGATTCCTGCAACCTAAGACGAAGAAGGACTGCTGACCTTAAAGCCCTGCAGAGAAGACGGAGACACCAACTGCTTTGGCCCCAGCCCTACCGGCCTGTCTCCCCACTTAAAAAAAAACTGCACCAGTGATGCGTCCCCCAGGGTCCAGCGACCTCTGAAGCCTCAGAGGACTACCCTGCATTTAAAAGGACCAAGAACTCCCGAGGACAGCGGCTCTGCTCCAAAGAAGAAAAAACTTTGCAACAAAGAAACAACTTTTAAAGGACTGCACGTTTCCCGCCGGAAGCGTGAGACTTTGCACTCTGCACCCGACGCCCCCGGCTCGACCTGCGGAGAAACAACACTATAGGGAGGACTCCCCGGCGACTTCGACCCTGTGAGTAGCCAGAGTTGACCCCCCTGAGCCCCCCCAGCGATGCCTGCAGAGGGAATCCAGAGGCTCCCCCTTACCGCGACTGCCTGCTTCTAAGAACCCAACACCTGGTAAAGACCCTGCACCCGCATCCCCCAGGACCTGAAGGATCCGACCTCCAGTGCAGAAGCGACCCCCAGGTGGCCCTCTCCCTTGCCCAGGTGGCGGCTACCCTGAGGAGCCCCCCCCCCGCCTGACTGCTTTGCTGAAGAGACCCCTGGGTCTCCCATTGAACTCCATTGCAAACCCGATGCCTGTTTGCACTCTGCACCCTGCCTCCCCCGTGCCACTGAGGGTGTACTTTTTGTGCTGACTTGTGTCCCCCCCGGTGCCCTACAAAACCCCCCTGGTCTGCCCACCGAAGACGCGGGTACCTACCTGCTGTCAGAATGGAACCGGGGCACCCCCTTCTCCATTGAAGTCTATGCGTTTTGGGCACCACTTTGACCTCTGCACCTGAGCTGCTGGTGTGGTAACTTTGGGGTTGCCCTGAACCCCCAACGGTGGGCTACCTTGGACCCAACTTTAAACCCTGTAGGTGGTTTACTTACCTGCAAAACTAACAAACACTTACCTCCCCCAGGAACTGTTGAAAATTGCACTGTCTAGTTTAAAAAAGCTTATTGTAATTTTTGTGAAAACTGTACATGCTATTTTGATGATTCAAAGTCCCTAAGTTACCTAAGTGAAGTACCTTTCATTTGAAGTATTACTTGTAAATCTTGAACCTGTGGTTCTTAAAATAAAGTAAGAAAATATATTTTTCTAAACAAAAACATATTGGCCTGGAATTGTCTTTGAGTGTGTGTTCCTCATTTATTGCCTGTGTGTGTACAACAAATGCTTAACTCTACCCTCTGATAAGCCACTGCTCGACCACACTACCACAAAATAGATCATTAGAATTATCTCTTTTTGCCACTATCTTACCTCTAAGGGGAACCCTTGGACTCTGTGCATGCTATTTCTTACTTTGAAATAGTACATACAGAGCCAACTTCCTACATTGGGGGATCAGCAGTGGGGTACAAGACTTTGCATTTGCTGGACTACTCAGCGAATACCTGATCATACGACTAAATTCCAAAAATTGTCATTAGAAACTGATTTTTGAAATTTGAGCTATTTTTCTAAATTTTTAAAAGACCTGCTAGGGCCTTGTGTTAGTCCCTGTTAGCATTTCTTTTAGAGTTTAAAAGTTTTGTAAAAGTTTGAATTAAGTTCTAGAGATAGTTTTAGATTCTTAAAAAGTATTCCAACTTTTAGAAACATAGGTGGTCATTCCAACCTCGGCGGTAAAAGGCGCTTACCGCCGTTCAGAAGACCGCCATAACACCGCCGCGGTAAACCGCCACGGTCATTCTGACCCACAACAGTCAAACCGCCAAAATACTGACATCCACAAAAGTCCGCCATACCAAAGGGCAGCGAGAAACTGGCAATGACCAAACCTCCACCGTCACGCCAACAGAAATACGCCCACACTATCACGACACACGAATCCACGCGGCGATCTTTCAACTGCGGTATTCCATTGGCGGTACACACCGCCGCGCTCAAAATACACACACACTTACAAAATACAACCACATTGGACAATTCCAAATACACACACCTGATACACATACACACACCACTCCCACACACCCATTACAATATAAAATACACACCCACATCACCCACAAACCTCCACTCCTAGAGATTCGTGAACACGCACAGAGAAAAGACATCCGAGCACCGAGACGCCCAATTCACTGTCACCCAGCAATATTTGCACGCACTTCACACAACACAACAATACACATCACCACACTTAGCACCACACAATCCACCCTACACATCACCCACACCACCCCATGGCACCGCAAAGACACCCCAGGTTCTCTGATGATGAACTCAGTGTCATGGTGGATGAAATTGTACGAGTAGAGCCACAGCTGTTCGGGGCACAGGTGCAGCACACCACCATTGCCAGGAAGATGGAGCTATGGAGCAGAATAGTGGACAGGGTCAACGCTGTGGGACAGCACCCAAGAAATCGGGACGACATCAGGAAGAGGTGGAACGACCTACGGGGGAAGGTGCATTCCATGGTATCCAGGCACAACATCGCGGTGCAGCAGACTGGTGGCGGACCCCCACCTCCTCCCCCAGAATTTACAACATGGGAGGAGCAAGTCTTGAACATCCTGCATCCTGAGGGCCTCGCAGGAGTAGGCGGAGGAATGGACTCTGGAAAGTCAAATCTTCACTACTTCTTCCCCCCACCCCACCTGCATGCCAACTCATACCCCCACCCTCACCCCCACCCCCATCACACCTACTCCTTGCAAATGTCTCATCATCACAACCCACCCATCCCAAAACCTAGCCTTGCATGCGTCCACAAAGCATGGACACATGGACACCCATCACCTAATCATGCCCACTGCACATACACAAACAACCCCCCCCAACCACCGTTACAACAGCCCCCACAAAGGAATGCCAGCACTGGGGTACACGGGCAGCCACCCATTGCACGCTATGGCACACACAGAAGCAATAACCATACTTTTATACCCCTGCAGGACCAGAACGCCACGTCACCGCGCAGCAGGGTCCACAAATGTCCACTCCACCCCCAGAAGAGGCCCACAGTGAGGACAGCAGCTCTGTCTCCCTGGATCTAGATGACCAGCCCAGTCCATCGGGGACCTCAGGACAGTCGGTTCCCCTCACACAGCCACAGGCCACAGCAGACCTTCCCCCCTCTAGGAACACCAGCACAGCACCCACCCAGCGGGCCCATACCTCTGTCCCCAGGACACGTCAATCAGCGGTGTGTCCACCACTACAGGGAACCCAGGCTAACCCAACACCCCAACAACAACAGGGACCTGGGGGCAGTGGTAGTGGGCACACGGTCCAGGGGACAGAGGCCCAGGGAAACAGGGGAACTGGGAGGGCTGCTGTGCGACAGGGGGGGGACAGGCCCAGGAAACCCACTCTCCACAAGGCCCTCTCCTCCATCATGGGAGCATACCACCGCTCCCAGGAGACGATGGCGACGGTCCTGGCCAGGTTTCAGGAGATCCAGCTTCTGCAGGAGCAACAGTATATGGGGTTCAGGGAGGAACTAAGAAACATAAGTTCCGCCATGGGTACCATCGTAGTGGCCCTGAATGAGGTAGTCACCACATTGCGGGACACTGTGGCACCTCAAAGGGCCCCTGACACTAGCATCCACCAAGAACTGCCTACCACCTCCGCTGGCGCCAGTGGACAGGAGGCCCCGACACAAGACCAACAGGCCACCAGAACCCCACCCCCTGCAGAAGGAGAACCACCCCGCAAGCGGGCCCTGAGATCCAGGAAGAAGACAGAGTAAGATGTCAAGACCCCCGCCAGCAAAGGATACCACCCTTATTGTCATCCCACTGTCCCACATTGTCACCCTGTCCAACCTTAAACTGCCCCTGCTCCACTTCCCACAGGCATTTGGACAATGCACCTGTGAAACTGATAGTCTGGACTCTGCCATGGACAATCCTCCACCATCACCCCTCACCGATTTGCAACCACCCATCCAATTTAGAGCACTTGAATAAAAACACTTATTGCACAAAACAATCTGGAGTCTGGCTGTGATTTAGAACAAATTTATTAGACATGACCGTGCCTAAATGTTCATTCACATTGTGATGCCAACAAACCGCTGTCACACAGCTGTAGTCCATGGGGAAACAAAGCAGATGTCACGCAGTGGGGCCCACAGCTCTGAAAACGGAAGGGAAAGTCACAACACAGTTACTATACACTGGGGGAAAAAGTCAGACAGTAGAGAGGTAGGATTCTTTAAGTAAATGTAATATGCCGGTGTGTACTCTTACCTGTGTGTCACTGAAAATACTGCTGTATTACTGTGTTCCTGTTCTCTCTGTCGTCCTCTTCGGCTTCCTCCTCTTCACTCTCCACAGGCTCCACAGCTGCTACAACAGCACCATCTGGACCATCCTCCTGCAGAAAAGGCACCTGGCGGCGCAAAGCCAGGTTGTGAAGCATACAGCAGGCCACGATGATCTGGCACACCTTCTTTGGTGAGTACATTAGGGATCCACCTGTCATATGGAGGCACCTGAACCTGGCCTTCAGGAGGCCAAAGGTTCGCTCGATCACCCTCCTAGTCCGCCCATGGGCCTCATTGTACCGTTCCTCTGCCCTTGTCCTGGGATTCCTCACTGGGGTCAGTAGCCATGACAGGTTGGGGTAACCAGAGTCCCCTAATAGCCACACCCGGTGCCTCTGGAGTTGACCCATCACATACGGGATGCTGCTATTCCGCAGGATGTACGCGTCATGCACTGACCCAGGGAACTTGGCATTAACATGGGAGATGTACTGGTCAGCCAAACACACCATCTGGACATTCATGGAATGATAACTCTTCCGGTTCCTGTACACCTGTTCACTCCTGCTGGGGGGGACCAAACCAACATGTGTCCCATCAATGGCACCTATGATGTTGGGGATATGTCCAAGGGCATACAAATCACCCTTCACTGTAGGCAAATCCCCCACCTCAGGGAAAACGATGTAGCTCCGCATGTGTTTGAGCAGGGCAGACAACACTCTGGACAACACCTTGGAAAACATAGGCTGGGACATCCCTGATGATATGGCCACTGTTGTTTGAAATGACCCACTTGCTAAGAAATGGAGTACTGACAGCACCTGCACTAGAGGGGGGATCCCTGTGGGTTGGCGGATGGGTGACATCAGGTCTGGCTCCAGCTGGGCACACAATTCCTGTATAGTGGCTCGGTCAAGCCTGTATGTCAGTATGACATGTCGTTCCTCCATTGTCGACAGGTCCACCAGCGGTCTGTACACGGGAAGATTCCTCCATCTCCTCGCATGTCCCAGCGGACGGTGCCTATGAAGGACAACAGCGAGCACAGAGTCAATCAACCCATAGGTACGTAACCACAGCTTGCACATAACACGATTCCCAATGCATTGGTTGGCTTGTATGAGTGTTGGTGCAAGGCCTAGGTATGTGTGACGCAGTTGGTAATTAGGCCATGTGGGCCCTTGAAATGGCAGCTGCCTGACCTGTGAAGTGCGACAGTGGGATGTGAGGTCAATGCGCTGGCGTGGCACACCGCGGCGGTAGGCGGTCGAAGACCGCGGCGCAAAGCCGCATTGGTTAACATTGAACCCTATGGGTTTCAGGAGCCAATGACGATGTGCGCCGGCGGTCGTGGTACGCACCGCCGCGGTACGCACCGCCGCGGGCGTGACTGCCATTTTCTATCTGCTTAATCACTCGATACCTGATCTTCGACAGGAGAGGACCTACACTTCAAGTGCTGCTGTGACCTCGGTCTGGAAGAGACAATGGCTCATGCGACTGGGGAAAGGGCCCCTGCCTTCACTGCGGAGGAGTTGGAGAAACTTGTGGATGGGGTCCTCCCCCAGTATGCGCTACTCTACGGTCCTCCAGACCAACAGGTAAGTACACTGGGACCATGCTTAGTGGGCAATGCCTGGGTTGAGTGGGGTGGATGAAAGATGGTGGGGAGGGGAGCGATTGAGGCATGCATCAAACGACAGATGAGAGCATGTGCCACATGGCAAGGGTGGGGATGGGGGGCCACTCACATCGAGCATGCAGAAGGTGATGACAATTTTTCTCTCCCTGTACATGTCACATAGGTCAGCGCCCACCAGAAAGTCACGATTTGGCGTGCCATCGCCAAGGACGTCCGGACCCTGGGGGTCCACAACAGACGGGGCACCCACTGCCGGAAGAGGTGGGAGGACATCCGACGCTGGAGCAGGAAGACGGCGGAGGCTCAGCTGGGGATGGCCTCCCAACATAGGAGGGGTGCCAGTAGTCATTTGACCCCCCAGATGTCCCGGATCCTGGCGGTGGCCTACCCCGATTTGGATGGGCGCGTGAGGACATCACAGCAGACACAAGGGGGTGAGTACAAATACATTCTGCTGACTTTGCGCGCAGTGGAGGTGTCTGGGTGGGGGAGGAGGGCTGTGGGTATCCCTAGGCCAGGGCGATTTCTGTAGGCTAGGCCCCTCTGTAAGGCATGGCCCTGTGCCCCCACCCCCCACCTCTGTAGGGTGCCAAGTACAGGTATCCATGGCCCTGTGTCATCTATGTGTGCAGTTGTCGTCCATAGGCTTGTAGGCCATGTCCCATGGATTGCGTAGTGGACCCCAAGTGCGCGGCGTAGTGCAGGGGGCTTCTGTGTCTGTCTTGTCTGCCAACGGTAGCGGTAATCCATGCACTCAACATGTCTTTATTTCTCCCCCCCCCCTTTTTTGTGGTCTTCCTGTTCATGTGTGCATTAGCATCATCAGGCGGAGGAGAAGTGGCATCAGAGCACGAGGGTGCTGCATCCCACATGGCCCTGGAGGGCCATGCAACGGAGTCCGAATACACCAGTGGGACGGAGGGCGAGGGGAGCTCCACAGCGGGGACTCGTGCTGATGTCAGTGACAGCGACTCGTCCTCTGAAGGGAGCTCCCTTGTGGTGGCGGCAACATCCGTGCCCCCCGCAACAACAGGTACAGCCGCCACCCAGCGCACCACCACCGCCCTCCCAGCAGCCCCTCAGCGTTTGCCCCGTGCCCGCTCACCCAGGAAGGTGGGCATCTCCTTCGCCTCAGGCACCTCAGTCCCTGCCCCTGTCGCCCCTGCTGCCCTCAGTGAGGAGGTCATTGACCTCCTGAGGACCATCATTGTTGGGCAGTCTACCCTTTTGAATGCCATCCAGGGTGTACAAAGGGAGGTGCACCAGAGTAATGCATACCTGGAGGGCATTCATTCGGGTCAGGCTGCCCATCAGCGATCGTTCAACGCTCTGGCCTCAGCACTGACGGCAGCAATTGTCCCTGTCTCTAGCCTCCCCCCTCCAACTTCCTCCACCCAGACCCAATCCACTGTACCTCTGCCTATCCCAGACACACCATCAGACCAGCCTGCACACACCTCCACACCCAAGGGAAGCTCATCCAGACATAAGCATCACACTTCACACAAGCATTCACACAAGCAACATCCACATGCAGACATACCAACAGCCACTGCCTCCACTGTGTCCCCCTCCTCCTCATCTCCCTCCACCCTCCCTGTCACGTCTCCACTCACACTTGCATGCACAACATCTTCAGCCACTACGTCCATCACCAGCACAAGCACCAGAACACTCCGCACACGTGCAGTCATCACCCCCACTACCATTTACACGTCCCCTGTGTCCTCTCCCAGTGTGTCTGTCACCCCCTCTTCCAAACTACACAAACGCAGGCAGCCACCCACCCAACAGCCATCCACCTCACGACAGCCTCCAGCCCAAGCACCGGCACCCAAAAACACCAGACTTCACACTCTTACAACCACATCCTCTTCCTCCACTCCCATACCCACTACACCTACCCGTCCCTCTCTTTCCAAATTGCTTTTCTTTTCCAAACTTGACCTCTTTCCAACAACTCCCCCACCCCGTCCATCTCATAAGACTCCAATCAGCACCTCAGCCACCACAAAACCGGTACCTGTAAAGACTGTTGTCCATGGACTGTGGAATCCCCCACCCTCAAGGACATCCAGTTCAGCTAGGAGTCAAGGCACGGCCAGCCCACCCCCGGAAAAGCATTCGAAGATTGCCAGTGCCCGGCGCGAGAGACCAAAGACCCCAGGGACCAAAATCCCTACATTGGCTCCGGCAGGAAGTCGGGTGCCACCTGGCACACCGCCAAAGGTGGGAAAGGGCCACAAGCGTACAGGGAAGGGTGGGAAGGGCAGCACGCCCGACAAGTCCGGCAGCAGGTCAGCTGGCCAGGAGGGCCCCACCAGCCCCATCCCAGGTGTGCAGGAGGACACCCACAGGCCCGGTACTGCAGCCCAGGAGGGCCCCGCAAGCCACATCCCGGGTGGGCAGGAGGACACCCACAGGCCAGGTACTGCAGCCCAGGAGGGCCCCGCAAGCCACCAGACATATGGGCAGGAAGGCCCCGCCAGCCACTTGTCAGGTGGCGAGTGACATCCATGCCTGGGCCGGATCCGCTGACCAGGACACTCATCTCAAGCACCGCTCCGCTGGGCACCGCCGTCTCAAGCACCGCTGAACAGGGCACCGCCGTCTCAAGCACCGCTGAACTGGGCCCTTCATCTCAAGCACTGCTCCGCTGGGCACCGCCGTCTCAAGCACCGCTGAACAGGGCACCGCCGTCTCAAGCACCGCTGAACAGGGCACCGCCGTCTCAAGCACCGCTGAACTGGGCCCTTCATCTCAAGCACCGCTGAACAGGGCCCTTCATCTCAAGCACCGCTGAACTGGGCACCGCCGTCTCAAGCACCGCTGAACAGGGCACCGCCGTCTCAAGCACCGCTGAACAGGGCCCTTCATCTCAAGCACTGCTCCGCTGGGCACCGCCGTCTCAAGCACCGCTGAACAGGGCACCGCCGTCTCAAGCACCGCTGAACAGGGCACCGCCGTCTCAAGCACCGCTGAACAGGGCACTGCCGTCTCAAGCACCGCTGAACTGGGCCCTTCATCTCAAGCACTGCTCCGCTGGGCACCGCCGTCTCAAGCACCGCTGAACAGGGCACCGCCGTCTCAAGCACCGCCCTTCATCTCAAGCACTGCTCCGCTGGGCACCGCCGTCTCAAGCACCGCTGAACAGGGCACCGCCGTCTCAAGCACCGCTGAACAGTGCCCTTCATCTCAAGCACTGCTCCGCTGGGCACCGCCGTCTCAAGCACCGCTGAACAGGGCACCGCCGTCTCAAGCAACGCTGAACTGGGCCCTTCATCTCAAGCACTGCTCCGCTGGGCACCGCCGTCTCAAGCACCGCTGAACAGGGCACCGCCGTCTCAAGCACCGCTGAACAGGGCCCTTCATCTCAAGCACTGCTCAGCTGGGCACCGCCGTCTCAAGCACCGCTGAACAGGGCACCGCCGTCTCAAGCACTGCTGAACTGGGCCCTTCATCTCAAGCACCGCTGAACAGGGCCCTTCATCTCAAGCACTGCTGAACAGGGCCCTTCATCTCAAGAACCGCTGGCCCATTGGCTGAAGGGGCAGGCCCGCATCTGTGTCGGGCAGGGCTGCACGAAGCACTCTGGGCACTAGTCCCCCTCCAGTACCAGTGGAGACTGTTATCCACTTGAGAGACTGTGGCTTTGCACTCCCCAGGATGGCACAGTGGGCAAGCCACCCACTGTAGAGACTTGAGAGACTGTGGCTTTGCACTCCCCAGGATGGAACAGTGGGCAAGCCACCCACTGTAGAGACTTGAGAGACTGTGGCTTTGCACTCCCCAGGATGGCACAGTGGGCAAGCCACCCACTGTAGAGACTTGAGAGACTGTGGCTTTGCACTCCCCAGGATGGCACAGTGGGCAACCCACCCACTGTAGCGACTTGAGAGACTGTGGCTTTGCACTCCCCAGGATGGCACAGTGGGCAAGCCACCCACTGTAGAGACTTGAGAGACTGTGGCTTTGCACTCCCCAGGATGGCACAGTGGGCAACCCACCCACTGTGGAGACTTGAGAGACTGTGGCTTTGCACTCTCCAGGATGGCACAGTGGCCATGGAGGCCCCTCGTGGATCTGGCGTCGTGGACTCATGTGGCTGAGGTGCCCCCCCTTCCCTTCCCCCTGAGGTGCCTGTAGTTTTCCTATCTGATGCCCCTGCAGTGTTCTCTCCGTTGGAGGCAGGTATCCTGTGTGGGCTTTGCCCATGTGTTTTGGCCCAGTGGCCCACGAACAATGGCTGATAGACATATCGGACTGGACAATTTATGTATATAAAGTTATAGATGTGTGACATATTTTATACTCAGTCTTACAATATAATTCTATATTTATAATCATTTCCTTTTGCCTTTGCATTCTTCCGGGGGGTTTGTGGGGGGTAACTGATGTGTTTCTATGCATTGATGTGTGTGTTGTAGTGGGTGAGGGTGGGGGTGGGTGTGTCGCGTATGTGTGTCCCCGTAATATTTTCTCCTCCCCCCTCCCCTGTGTCGTAGGTGCAGTACTCACCGTTGTCTTCTGCGTCAGCTTTCGTGCTCCTGGTAGAGGAGCAGGAAGACAATGGCTGGTAGGATGTGGAGTTCGGGTTCCATGCTGTCCAGATTCCTTGTGGGGTGTATGGAGGTGAGCGTTTTCTGTTTGAAATGTCTGTTTCCGCCGTGTTTTTATCGGTGGGGCTACCGCCCCGGAAAAGGTGGCGGATTGGTGGGTTGTGATAGGGTGGGCGGTACATTGTCTCGGGCGGTGTGTTAAAGTGGCGGTCTCTGTTGGCAGTTTCCGCCAGAGTCGGAATTGCATTTTTTTTACCGCCAGCCTGTTGGCGGTTTGGCTGCCGCTTTAACACCGACCGCCAGGGTTCGAATGACCCCCATAATGTCTGCTGCAGAAGAGATAGTGATGGAACTCAACCTCACCCCTTACCTGCATCTTAGGATGTCAGAGTTAAGGTCTCTCTGCAAAATCTAAAAGATAAAGACTGGCTCAAACCCTACCAAATTACAGCTCCAGGAGCTCTTGGCAGAGTTTGCTAAAAATAACCCCTCTGATGATACCTTCCCAGAGGGGGAAGCTAGTGATGTGGAGGATTTCCCACCTCCAGTCCTAGATAGGGATCCCAGGGTTTCTCAAACCCTGTCTCCACAAGTGATAGTCAGAGATGTTGCTTCTCTCACAGGAGAGTCCTACAGCTCTGCAAGCATTGAGGGCAGCCTCGATTAAGATGACCTCCTGTTAGCCAGGATGGCCAAAAGGTTGGCTTTGGAAAGACAGATCCTAGCCATAGAAAGGGAAAGACAAGAGATGGGCCTAGGTCCCATCAATGGTGGCAGCAACATAAATAGAGTCAGAGATTCTCCTGACATGTTGAAAATCCCTAAAGGGATTGTAACTAAATATGAAGATGGTGATGATATCACCAAATGGTTCACAGCTTTTGAGAGGGCTTGTGCAACTAGAAAAGTAAACAGATCTCACTGGGGTGCTCTCCTTTAGGAAATGTTCACTGGAAAATGTAGGGATAGAATCCTCACACTCTCTGGAAAAGATGCAGAATCCTATGACCTCATGAAAGCTACCCTGATTGAGGGCTTTGGATTCTCAACTGAGGAGTACAGGATTAGGTTCAGGGGGGCTCAAAAATCCTCGAGCCAGACCTGGGTTGATTTTGTTGACTACTCAGTTAAAACACTGGATGGTTGGATTCATGGCAGTGGTGTAAATGATTATGATGGGCTGTACAATTGAAAGAACACCTGTTAAGTAATTGTTTCAATGATAAACTGCATCAGCATCTGGTAGACCTAGGACCAATTTCTCCCCAAGAATTGGGAAAGAAGGCGGACCATTGGGTCAAGACTAGGGTGACCAAGACTTCCACAGGGGGAGACCAAAGAAAGGGGTCACAAAGACTCCCCAGGGGAAGAGTGTTGAGACATGCAAGGGAAAAAGTAAAGAGTCTTCTACAGGGCCCCAAAACCTGCTCAGGAGGGAGGGTCCAAAGCCTCTTCACAATCCAATATTGGGGACAAGGGTAAAAACGTTGATGCCAAAAAGGCCTGGTGTCGTAGCTGTAATCAGCAGGGACACCAAACTGGAGACAAGGCCTGTCCCAAAAAAGGTTCCACTTCAAACTCTACTCCAGCTAACACTGAAATAGCCAGTCTCCAGGTGGGATCAACAGTGGGCTCAGAGCAAATCAGGGTTCACACTGAAGCTACATTAGTCTCTGAGGGTGGGGTGGACTTAGCCACACTGGCTGCCAGGCCCCCTAATATGCAAAAATACAGGCAGCAACTCTTAATTAAAGGGACAAGAAGGCCTGAGGGATACAGGTGCCAGTGTCACCATGGTGACAGAGAAACTGGTTTCCCCTGGTCAATACCTGGCTGAACAAACTTATCCAGTCACCAACGCTGACAATCAGACTAAAGTACATCCCATGGCTATGGTAACTTTAGAGTGGGGAGGTGTCAATGGCCTGAAACAGGTGGTGGTCTCCTCAAATATCCTAGTAGACTGTTTGCTTGGAAATGACCTGGAGTCCTCAGCATGGGCTGAGGTAGAACTCAAAACCCATGCAGCCATGCTGGGTATCCCTGAACTGGTGTGTGTCAAGACAAGGGCACAGTGCAAGGCTCAGGGTGAAAAAGTGGTGTTGGAGCCTGGAAAAAGGGCCCAACCCTCCAAGAGAAAAGGAAATAAGACTGGGGAACCAGCTTCAACACGGCAAGAGAAAGAGAACCTCCCTTCCCAGGAAGAAGTTCTGCCCTCTGCGGGAACTGAGGGAACTGAGCCCATGGAGTTGGAACCTTATCAGGTTGAACTCTTAGGCCCAGGGGGACCCACAAGGGAACAGTTGTGTAAGGGGCAAGAAACATGTCCCTCTCTTGAAGGCCTTAGGCAGCAAGCTGCTGAAGAGACCAAAGGAAAGATTATTGGAACACATAGAGTCTATTGGGAAGATGGACTCCTCTACACTGAGGCAAGAGATCCCAAACCTGGTGCCACTAGGAGAGTGGTAGTGCCTCAGGAGTTTAGGGAGTTCATTCTAACCTTAGCTCATGATATTCCACTTGCTGGGCATTTGGGACAAACCAAGACTTGGGAAAGGTTAGTTAACCATTTCTATTGGCCCAACATGTCCCAGAGAGTAAAGAAGGTTTGGGTCTCCTGTGCCATCTGTCACGCCAGTGATAAGACAGGTGGACACCCAAAGGCTCCCCTCATTCCACTTCCAGTGGTGGGGGTCCCCTTTGAAAGAGTGTTTGTTGACATAGTGGGTCCACTTAACCTCCCACAGCCTCAGGGAACCAGTATATCCTAGTGGTAGTGGATCATGCCACTAGGCACCCTGAAGCAATTCCCCTTAGGTCCACTACTGCCCCTGCAGTAGCTAAAGCACTCATTAGTATCTTTACCAGAGTGGGATTTCCTAAGGAGGTGGTGTCTGACAGGGGTACCAACTTCATGTCAGCATACCTGAAGCATATGTGGAATGAGTGTGGGGTGACTTACAAATTCACCACACCATACTATCCACAAACCAATGGTCTTGTAGAAAGGTTTAACAAGACATTGAAAGGCATGATCATGGGGCTCCCTGAAAAGCTCAAAAGGAGATGGGATGTCCTCTTGCCATGTCTGCTTTTTGCCTACAGAGAGGTGCCTCAGAAGGGAGTAGGGTTTTCCCCCTTTGAACTTCTGTTTGGCAATCCTGTAAGTGGACCACTAGCTCTTGTAAAAGAAGGCTGGGAGAGACCTCTTCGTGAGCCTAAACAAGATATAGTGGACTATGTACTAGGCCTACGTTCCAGGATGGCAGAGTACATGGAAAAAGCAAGCAAAAACCTTGAGGCCAGCCAACAACTCCAGAAGATGTGGTGTGACCAAAATGCTGCTATGGTTGAATTTCAGCCAGGGCAGAAAGTCTGGGTTCTGGAGCCTGTGGCTCCCAGGGCACTTCAGGACAGATGGAGTGGCCCTTACCCAGTGCTAGAGAGAAAGAGTCAGGTCACCTACCTGGTAGACCTAGGCACTAGCAGGACCCCCAAAAGGGTGAGCCATGTAAACCGCCTCAAACTCTTTCATGACAGGGCAGATGTGAATCTGTTGCTGGTAACAGATGAGGACCAGGAAGCTGAGAGTGAACCTCTAAATGATCTCCTCTCCACAGACCCTAAAGATGGCACAGTTGATGGAGTGATCTATTCAGACACCCTCTCTGGCCATCAGCAATCTGACTGTAGGAAGGTCTTACAACAGTTTGCTGAGCTCTTTTCCCTAACCCCTGGTCAGACACACCTGTGTACCCATGATGTGGACACAGGAGACAGCATGCCTGTCAAAAACAAAACTTTCAGACAGTCTGACCAAGTTAAGGAAAGCATCAAAGTGGAAGTCCACAAGATGCTGGAATTGGGAGTCATTGAGCACTCTGACAGCCCCTGGGCTAGCCCAGTGGTTTTAGTCCCCAAACCTTACACCAAAGATGGAAAGAGAGAGATGAGGTTTTGTGTGGACTACAGAGGACTTACTTCTGTCACCAAGACAGATGCCCATCCCATTCCAAGGGCAGACGAATTGATTGACAAACTAGGTGCTGCCAGATACTTAAGTACCTTTGACTTGACAGCAGGGTACTGGGAAATCAAAATGGCACCAGGAGCAAAAGAAAAGACAGCATTCTCCACACCTGATGGGCACTGTCAGTTTACTGTTATGCCCTTTGGTTTAAAGAATCCCCCTGCCACCTTCCAAAGGTTGGTGAATCAAGTCCTTGCTGGCTTGGAGTCCTATAGTGCAGGCTTATCTTGACGATATTGCTGTCTTTAGCTCCAGCTGGCAGGATCACCTGGTCCACCTGAGGAAGGTTTTGAAGGCCCTGCAAGCAGCAGGCCTCTCTATCAAGGCATCCAAATGCCAGATAGGGCAGGGAACTGTGGTTTACTTGGGACACCTTGTAGGTGGAGGCCAAGTTCAGCCACTCCAGCCCAAGATCCAGACTATTCTGGACTGGGCAGCTCCAAAAACCCAAACTCAAGTCAGAGCATTCCTTGGCTTGACTGGGTACTACGGGAGGTTTGTGAAGGGATATGGATCAATAGTGACCCCCCTCACAGAACTTTCCTCCAAGGAAATGCCCAAGAAGGTAAACTGGACTGTAGAATGCCAACAGGCCTTTGACACCCTGAAACAAGCTATGTGCACAGCACCAGTTCTAAGAGCTCCAGATTACTCCAAGCAGTTCATTGTGCAGACTGATGCCTCTGAACATGGGATAGGGGCAGTTTTGTTCCAAACAAATGATGATGGCCTTGACCAGCCTCTTGCTTTCATTAGCAGGAGGTTACTCCCCAGGGAGCAGCGTTGGAGTGCCATTGAGAGGGAGGCATTTGCTGTGGTTTGGTCCCTGAAGAAGCTGAGACCATACCTCTTTGGTACTCACTTTGTAGTTCAAACTGACCACAGACCTCTCAGATGGCTAATACAAATGAAAGGTGAAAATCCAAAACTGTTGAGGTGGTCCATCTCCCTACAGGGAATGGACTTTATAGTTTAACACAGACCTGGGACTGCCCATGCCAATGCAGATGGCCTTTCCAGGTTCTTCCACTTAGAAAATGAAGACTATCTTGGGAAAGGTTAGTCTCATCCTCTTTTGTTTGGGGGAGGTTGTGTAAGGAAAGGCCTCCTTGGCATGGTTACCCCCTGACTTTTTGCCTTTGCTGATGCCAATTTATGATTTGAAAGTGTGCTGAGGCCTGCTAACCAGGCCCCAGCACAAGTGTTCTTTACCTAACCTGTACCTTTGCTTCCACAATTGGCACACCCTGGCATCCAAGTAAGTCCCTTGTAACTGGTACCCTGGTACCAAGGGCCCTGATGCCAGGGAAGGTCTCTAAGGGCTGCAGCATGTCTTGTGCCACCCTGGGGACCCCTCACTCAGCACAGACACACTGCTTGCCAGCTTGTGTGTGCTGGTGGGGAGAAAACGACTAAGTCGACATGGCACTCCCCTCAGGGTGCCATGCCAACCTCACACTGCCTATGGCATAGATAAGTCACCCCTCTAGCAGGCCTTACAGCCCTAAGGCATGTGCACTATACCATAGGTGAGGGCATAGGTGCATGAACACTATGCCCCTACAGTGTCTAAGCAAAACCTTAGACATTGTAAGTGCAGGGTAGGCATAAGAGTATATGGTCTGGGAGTCTGTCATACACGAACTCCACAGCACCATAATGGCTACACTGAAAACTGGGAAGTTTGGTATCAAACTTCTCCGCACAATAAATGCACACAGATGCCAGTGTACATTTTATTGTGAAATACACCCCAGAGGGCATCTAGAAGATGCCCCCTGAAAACATACCCGACTTCCAGTGTGGGCTGACTAGTTTTACCAGCCTGCCACACACCAGACATGTTGCTGGCCATATGGGGAGAGTGCCTTTGTCACTCTGTGGCTAGTAACAAAGCCTGTACTGGGTGGAGGTGCTTCTCACCTCCCCCTGCAGGAACTGTAACACCTGGTGGTGAGCCTCAAAGGCTCACCCCCTTTGTTACAGCACCCCAGGGCAGTCCAGCTAGTGGAGATGCCCGCCCCCTTCGGCTACGGCCCCACTTTTGGCGGCAAGGCCGGAGGAGATAATGAGAAAAACAAGGAGGAGTCACTGGCCAGTCAGGACAGCCCCTAAGGTGTCCTGAGCTGAGGTGACTCTGACTTTTAGAAATCCTCCATCTTGCAGATGGAGGATTCCCCCAATAGGATTAGGGATGTGCCCCCCTCCCCTCAGGGAGGAGGCACAAAGAGGGTGTAGCCACCCTCAGGGCTAGTAGCCATTGGCTACTAACCCCCCAGACCTAAACACCCCCCTAAATTGAGTATTTAGGGGCTCCCAGAACCTAGCAAGATAGATTCCTGCAACCTAAGACGAAGAAGGACTGCTGACCTGAAAGCCCTGCAGAGAAGACAGAGACACCAACTGCTTTGGCCCCAGCCCTACTGGCCTGTCTCCCCACTTCAAGAAAAACTGCACCAGAGACGCGTCCCCCAGGGTCCAGCGACCTCTGAAGCCTCAGAGGACTACCCTGTATTTAAAAGGACCAAGAATTCCCGAGGACAGCGGCTCTGCTCCAAAGAAAAAACAACTTTGCAACAAAGAAACAACTTTTGAAGGACTGCACGTTTCCCGCCGGAAGCGTGAGACTTTGCACTCTGCACCCGACGCCCCCGGCTCGACCTGCGGAGAAACAACACTACAGGGAGGACTCCCCGGCGACTACGACCCTGTGAGTAACCAGAGTTGACCCCCCTGAGCCCTCCCAGCGACGCCTGCAGAGGGAATCCAGAGGATCCCCATGACCGCGACTGTCTGCTTCTAAGAACCCAACACCTGGTAAAGACCCTGCACCCGCAGTCCACAGGACCTGAAGGATCCGACCTCCAGTGCAGAAGCAACCCCCAGGTGGCCCTCTCCCTTGCCCAGGTGGTGGCTTCCCCGAGGAGCCCCCCCCTTGCCTGCCTGCTTCTCTGAAGAGACCCCTGGGTCTCCCATTGAACTCCATTGCAAACCCAATGCCTGTTTGCACTCTGCACCCGGCCGCCCCCGTGCCGCTGAGGGTGTACTTTTTGTGCTGACTTGTGTCCCCCCCGGTGCCCTACAAAACCCCCCTGGTCTGCCCACCGAAGACGCGGGTACCTACCTGCTGTCAGAATGGAACCGGGGCACCCCCTTCTCCATTGAAGTCTATGCGTTTTGGGCACCACTTTGACCTCTGCACCTGAGCTGCTGGTGTGGTAACTTTGGGGTTGCCCTGAACCCCCAACGGTGGGCTACCTTGGACCCAACTTTAAACCCTGTAGGTGGTTTACTTACCTGCAAAACTAACAAACACTTACCTCCCCCAGGAACTGTTGAAAATTGCACTGTCTAGTTTAAAAAAGCTTATTGTAATTTTTGTGAAAACTGTACATGCTATTTTGATGATTCAAAGTCCCTAAGTTACCTAAGTGAAGTACCTTTCATTTGAAGTATTACTTGTAAATCTTGAACCTGTGGTTCTTTAAATAAACTAAGAAAATATATTTTTCTATACAAAAACCTATTGGCCTGGAATTGTCTTTGAGTGTGTGTTCCTCATTTATTGCCTGTGTGTGTACAACAAATGCTTAACACTACCCTCTGATAAGCCTACTGCTCGACCACACTACCGCAAAATAGAGCATTAGAATGATCTCTTTTTGCCACTATCTTACCTCTAAGGGGAACCCTTGGACTCTGTGCATGCTATTTCTTACTTTGAAATAGTACATACAGAGCCAACTTCCTACAACACCTATTTCCAAAGAGAGAGGGTGTAACACCCTGCTCTCAGAGGAAATGCTTTGTTCTGCCTTCCTGGGACGGGCTGCCCAGATTCCAGGAGGGCAGAACCCTGTCTGTGGGGTGGCAGTAGCCGTAGCTACAGAGAAAACCCCAGAGAGCTGGTTTGGCAGTACCCGGGGTCCATATTGGGGCACCTGGGATGCATGGAATTGGCTCCCCAATACCGGATTTGGCTTGGGTGGACAATTCCATGATCTTAGACATGTTACATGGCCATATTCGGAGTTACCATTGTGAAGCTACATATAGGTATTGACCTATATGTAGTGCACACGTGGAATGGTGTCCCTGCACTCACAAAGTCCAGGGAAATGGCCCTGAACTATGTGGGGGCTCCTTTGCTAGTGCAAGGGTGCCCTCATACTTAGTAACTTTGCACCTAACCTTCAGCAAGTGAAGGTTAGACATATAGGTGACTTATAAGTTACTTAAGTGCAGTGAAAATGGCTGTAGGTGTGCGTTATTTCACTAAGGCTGCAGTGGCAGTTCTGTGTAAAGGTTTGTCTTAGCTCCCTATGGGTGGCAAAAGAAATGCTGCAGCCCATAGGGATCTCTTGGAACCCCAATACCCTGGGTATCTGGGTACCATATACTAGGGAATTATAAAGGTGTTCCAGTGTGCCAATTGAAATTGGTAAAAGTGGTCACTAGCCTATAGTGACAAATTTAAAGGCAGAGAGAGCATAAGCACTGAGGTTCTGATTAGCAGAGCCTCTGTGACACAGTTAGTCACTACACAGGTATACACATTCAGGCCACAAACTATGAGCACTGGGGTCCTGGCTAGCAGGATCCCAGTGAGACAGGCAAAAACAAACTGACATACATGTAAAAATGGGGGTGCCAGGCAAGATGGTAGTTTCCTACAAGCTGGCATACATGTAATTTGCACATTTAATCTACATAGAAGTCCCTAGCATATGGTACTACCTGTACCCAGGACCAACTAAAGATGCGCTCTAAAACCACACTGCCACAGCAACATGGTGTGTGGTATTGAACTGCCATTTCAACAACACTTTTACCAGGCCTAAATCGTTCTCATTAATACTTATAAGTCATTCCTAAGGTAGGCCTTAACAGCCTAAGTGGCAAGGTGCATGGCATTTAAAATTAGGACACATATATTTATTGGCACATATGCCCTAGCAGTTAAAAACCTCTAAAGTCCCTGGTTTATGCTATCACATTTAATAAATGCTCTGTTGAATTTGTAAATAGACAGATAAATATTTCCAGGACTTGTGACAATAGTAATTTTAAATCCAAATCAGGGTTAATATTGTTATTTTGGAAATTACACTATTAGAATGTTGTCATTTTTCTGTCTGAATCAAAAAGCTTTCCTGCCAGTGTCCAGCTGTCACCTGCCCCTGATGGCTCCCCTGTGGAGAGATGCTATTGCGTCCAGACAGTGGACAAAAGGCTCTGGTTAAGTGAAAAAGGTGTCCTCCCTTGACAAGTTAGCCTGGGGCCTGTGTCTTGACCCTTCCTGAGTTTCAAAGGATGCCTAAGCTGTCACTGACAGTTGAAGCTCGCATTTAGGTATGAACCCCTTTTGGCATTCTAGTGAGACTGGCGCCAACCCTGTGGGAGGGAAGGAAGTCACCAGAAATGGTTTAGGGGACAGACAAAGGATTGCCCTCTGCCCACAGGGTGTCCCCCAAAAGACTTCTCCTCTGGACCCTCTTGGGCTGTTGAAGAATCAGAAGAAGGAATCAACCTGCTTGCTTGAACACAATACCACATAAGTGACTCCAAAGGTCAGTTGGCTGACCTCCTGTTTTAGCTAAAGAGACACAAGCTTCCAGAGGTCTATTTCCCTTCAATTTCCAGGTGACCAGGTCCAACTGGATCTGCCCTGGTCCCTGCTACTAGCCTCTCTTGGACTGAGGCCTAACCCCCAAATGGTGCCTCTAGGTCCTGGACCTTTTGCTGGTGTTAGAGTCTACTCCTCCTGCCCCCCCAAATCACAAGACGTGGGGCTTAGAAACTGCTATTCAACTTGTTCCCTGGAGTACCTACTGAGACTGGTGTCTCTGTGGGAGCTGCCTCGATCCGCGGCAAATCAATGCTTTCGTTTCAGCTAGCAGGTCTCCCACACTGAAGGAGGTCTGATTTTCAGAAAGGGTTTAAAGTCCAAGCATAGATGCTCTCATTGGAACCAATGTAGAGCAGCATCCAATCAACTTCGAGGCCTTCCTAGACGTGGACTTTGGCTGCTCAAAACTTTCCTGCCTTTGTTGACGACCACCCTGGGCTCTTCAGCAGCTCAAATTAATCAAGCCCCATTTTGTATTCAGCTTCCAGCTTGCTCTCCTGGATGACTCATCAACAACCATTGTTCTAAAAAACAATTGTAAGTCGGAAGGTAAACTTTCCACCAGGACAAACCTGGTCTCTGTATCTGACTGTCGATCCATCACGATCGGCTTTACTTTTGGCTTTGCTTCAGTCTAGTGAAACCACATACCAGTGGTTGGTGCTTTGTGATTTTTGGTGCTATTTGTTTTTTTAAAACTCATGTCTGCTGTTCTACTTATTGGATTATTGTTGTCATTATTTTTTTAACATTCTCTATTTTTCTAAACTGGTTTTGGGATTTGTAATGTGTTGTGCTTTCTGTTTAAGTACTGCATAAATACTTTAAACATTGCCTCTAAGTTAAGCCTTGCTGCTCTGTGCCATAGCTACTACAGGTTTGAGCACAGGTTTATTTAGTGTCTTTTGCAATTCACCCTAACAAGATTTTTAATTAATATTTGATGTGGGTTCTCATTCCTCTCAACTAATACTCTTATTTCTTAAAATCAGTCAATCGCCATAGACTTAAAATCCTCACTTCGGATTCACAGGTCCTGAAGCTATATTAGAGCCCAGATTATGCTGATCTCCTTCCGGGATAAAATATTTGTCTATATATTCTGTTAAAACACTGCCTGGCTAAGCCCTGCATGGGATGAACACTCCCGTACAGAAAAAGCCACACTTAGGGATTGTGTTTGTAGTTTCCAGTTACATTGTGTCACATGATCAAAGGTACATCCCCTGCTTTTTGTAAATAGTTCTACCTGCTTTCCAACAAAGAACGTGTATGCTTTGATACCTATGTTTTGTTTCCTATCATCTCAAATTGTACATCTTTACCCATTGTGATTCCGATACATATTTTTTAAAAATACATTGATGTTTTAGCCCTTGAACCATTCACATCATTTTCAAGGATTCATGCGTTCGGGTAAATACACAATAGGTTATTGTTAGAAATTGGGTTTTTGATTGGCAGTCAGGTTACCCTCTGTCCAAGCAAAAACCCTCACTCTAGTCAGGGTAAGTCACACACAATCCAAGATTATCCTCTGCCCACCCTCTGGTAGTTTGGCACGAGCAGTCAGGCTTAATTTAGAAGGCAATGTGTAAAGTATTTGTGCAATAAATCATACAATACCACCATATAGCACCACAAAAATACACCACACAGTATTTAGAAAAATATATAATATTTATCAGGATAATTGTAGGTCAAAACGAATATAGTTGCAATGTGAATTTGTAGAGATATCACTGAAAAGTGATATAAAGTGTCTTAAGTCTTTAAAAAGCAAACAAAGGGGGTCATTCTGACCTCGGCGGTAAAAGGCGCTTACTGCCGGTCAGAAGACCGCCATAACACCACCGCTGCCGCGGGAAACCGCCACGGTCATTCTGACCCGCAACAGGCAAACTGCCAAAAACCCGACATCCACAAAAGTCCGCCACACCAACGGCCAGCGAAAACTAAACCTCCACCGTCACGCCAACAGAAATACGCCCATTCCATTCTGACCCACGAATCCACGCGGCGGTCTTTCAACCGCGGTATTCCATTGGCGGTACACACCGCCGCAGTCAAAATACACACACAGCTCCAAAACACTGCCACATTGGTCATTTTGAAACACACACACCTGATACACATACTAACACCACTCCCACACACTCAACACAATATAAAACACACACCCACATCACCCACAAACCCCTACGACCCAAAATTATTGACGAAGGCCAGAGAGAGAGCACAGAATAGACAATCCCACCACACAGAGGCACACAACACCATCACCCACACAACATCCACGCACAAAACACCACACACCACCACACACACCACACTCATCACCACAAATGCCACCCCACGCCTCATCCACACCACCCCATGGCACCCCAAAGACACCCCAGGTTTTCAGACGCTGAACTCAGGGTCATGGTGGAGGAAATAGTTCGGGTAGAGCCCCAGCTCTTCGGGGCACAGGTGCAGCACACCACCATTGCCAGGAAGATGGAGCTATGGCAAAGAATAGTGGACAGGGTCAACGCTGTGGGACAGCATCCATGAAATCGAAACGACATCAGGAAGCGGTGGAACGACCTACGGGGCAAGGTGCGTTCCATGGTATCCAGACACAACATTGCGGTGCAGAAGACAGGCGGCGGACCCCCACCTCAACCCCCAGAATTTACAACATGGGAGGAACAGGTCTTGGCGATCCTGCATCCTGAGGGCTTCGCAGGAGTAGGCGGAGGAATGGACTCTGGTAAGTCGAATCTCAACTACTTCACCCCCCCCACCCACCGGCATGCCAAATCATACCCCCGCCATCCCCCCCCCAAACCACCGTCACAACAGCCCCCACAAGGGAATGCCAGCACTGGGGTACACGGGCACCCACCCATTGCACGCTATGGCACACACAGAAGCAATAACCATACTTTTATACCCCTGCAGGACCCGAATGCCACGACACCGCCCAGGAGGGTCTAGAAATGTCCATTCCACCCCCAGAAGTGGCCAACAGTGATGACAGCAGCTCTGTCTCCCTGGACCCAGATGACCAGCCCGGCCCATCGGGGACCTCGGGACAGTCGGTTCCCCTCAGACAGCCACAGGCCACAGCAGACCAACCCCCCCCTCTGGGAACACCAGCACAGCACCCACCCAGCGGGCCCATGCCTCTGTCTCCAGGACACGTCAATCAGCGGTGTGTCCACCACTACAGGACACCCAGGTTTACCCACCACCCCAACAACAACAGGAACCTGGGGGCAGTGGTAGTGGGCACACGGTCCAGGGGACAGAGGCCCAGGGAAACAGGGGAACTGGGAGGGCTGCTGTGCGACAGGGGGGGGACAGGCCCAGGGAACCCACTCTCCACGAGGCCCTCTCCTCCATCATGGGAGCATACCACCGCTCCCAGGAGACGATGGCGACGGTCCTGGCCAGGTTCTAGGAGAGCCAGGTACTGCAGGAGGAACAGTTTATGGGGTTCAGGGAAGAACTCAGAATCATCAGTTCCGCAATGGGCACCATTGTTCTGGCTCTCAATCAGATTGTCAGCACATTGCGGGACCATGTGGCACCACAAAGGGCCCCTGTCACTAGCATGGACCAAGAACAGGCTACCACCTCCGCCGGCGCTAGTGGACAGAAGGCCCCGACACAAGAACAGGCCACCAGAACCCCACCTCCTGCAGAAGGAGAACCACCCCGCAAGCGGTGCCTGAGATCTAGGAAGAAGACAGAGTAGGATGCCAAGACCCCCGCCAGGAAAGGATACCCCCTGATTGTCATCCCACTGTCCCACATTGTCACCCTGTCCAACCTTAAACTGCCCCTGCTCCACCTTCCACAGGCATATGGACAATGCACCTGTGAGACTGAAAATCTGGACTCTGCCATGGACATTCCTCCACCATCACCCATCACCGAATTGCAACCATTTCCCAAAATTTTACACTTTAATAAACACACTTATTGCACAAAAATAATCTGGAGTCTGCCTGTATTTTTGAACAAATGTATTACACAGAACCGTGCCAAAATGTCCAGTTACATTGTGATGACAACATACCACTGTCACACAGCTGTAGTCCATGGGGAAACAAAGCAGAGGTCACGGAGTGGGGCCCACATCTCTGAAATTGGAAGGCAAAGACACAACTCAGTGAACATACACTGGGTGGAAACTCAGACAGTAGAGAGGCAGGAGACTTTAAGTAAATGTAAATTCCGGTGTTGATTCTTACCTGTATGTTATTGAAAATACTGCTGTATTACTCTGTCCCTGTTGTCTGTGTCGTCCTCTTCGTCTTCCTCCTCTTCACTCTCCGCAGGCTCCACAGCTGCCACAACACCACCATCTGGACCATCCTCCTGCAGGAAAGGCACCTGGCGGCGCAACGCCAGGTTGTGAAGCATACAGCAGGCCACGATGATATGGCACACCTTCTTTGGTGAGTACATTAGGGATCCACCTGTCATATGGAGGGACCTAAACCTGGCCTTCAGGAGGCCGAAGGTCCGCTCGATCACCCTCCTAGTACGCCCATGGGCCTCATTGTACCGTTCCTCTGCCCTTGTCCTGGGATTCCTCACTGGGGTCAGTAGCCATGACAGGTTAGGGTAACCAGAGTCACCAATTAGCCACACACGGTGTCTCTGAAGTAGTTCCATCAGGTAAGGGATGCTGCTATTTCGCATGATGTAGGCGTCATGCACTGACCCAGGGAACTTGGCATTTACATGGGAGATGTACTGGTCAGCCAAACAGACCACCTGGACATTCATGGAATGATAACTTTTTCTGTTCCTGTACACCTGTTCACTCGTGCTGGGGGGGACCAAAGCAACATGTGTCCCATCAATTGCACCAATGATGTTGGGAATATGTCCAAGTGCATAGAAATCACCCTTCACCGTAGCCAAATCGCCCACCTCAGGGAAAACAATGTAGCTCCGCATGTATTTCAACAGGGCAGACAACACTCTGGACAACACCTTGGAAAACATAGGCTGTGACTTCCCTGATGAAATGGCCACTGTAGTTTGGAATGACCCACTTGCCAAGAAATGGAGTACTGACAGAACCTGCACTAGAGGGGGAATCCCTGTGGGTTGGTGGATGGGTGACATCAGGTCTGGCTCCAGTTGGGCACACAGTTCCTGTATAGTGGCTCTGTCAAGCCTGTATGTCAGTATGACATGTCTTTCTTCCATTGTCGACAGGTCCACCAGCGGTCTGTACACGGGAAGATTCCTCCATCTCCTCGCAAGTCCCAGCGGACGGTGCCTAGGAAGGACAACATGGAGCACAGAGTCAATCAACCCACAGGTACGTTCCCACAGCTTGCACAGTACACGATTCTCAATGCATTGAATGGCTTGTATAAGTGTTGATGCAAGGCCTAGGTATGTCTGACGCCTACATTTCAAGCCATGTGGGCCCTTGAAATGGCGGCTGCCTGACCTGTGAAGTGCGACAGTGGGATGTGAGGTCAATGCGCTGGCGTGGCACACCGTGGCGGGAGGCGGTCGAAGACCGCGGCGCAAAGCCGCATTGGTTAACATTGAACTCTATGTGTCTCAGGAGCCAATGACGATGTGCTCCGGCGGTCGCGGTACGCACTGCCGCGGTACGCACCGCCGCTGGCGTGACCGCCATTTTCTATCTGCTTAATCACTCGATACCTGATCATCCACAGGAGAGGACCTATACTGCAAGTGCTGCTGTGACCTCGGTCTGGAAGAGACAATGGCTGCTGTGACTGGGGAAAGGGCCCCTGCCTTCACTTCTGAAGAATTGGAGAAATTCGTGGATGGGGTCCTCCCCCAGTATGCGCTACTCTACGGTCCTCCAGACCAACAGGTAAGTACACTGGGACCATGATTTGTGGCCAATGCCTGGGTTGAGTGGGGTGAATGAACGATGGTGGGGAGGGGAGCGAATGAGGCATGCATCAAACGACAGATGAGAGCATGTGCCACATGGCAAGGGTGGGGATGGGGGGCCACTCACATCGAGCATGCAGAAAATGATTGTTTATTTTTCTCCCCCTGTACATGTCACATAGGTCGGCGCCCATCAGAAAATCGACATTTGGCGTGCCATCGCCAAGGACGTCCGGACCCTGGGGGTCCACAACAGACGGGGTACCCACTGCCGCAAGAGGTGGGAGGACATCAGCTGCGGGAGCAGGAAGACCGCGGAGGCTCTGCTGGGGATGGCCTCCCAACGTAGGAGGGGTGGCACTCGTCAATTGACCCCCCTGATGTCCCGGATCCTGGCGGTGGCCTACCCCGATTTGGATGGGCGCGTGAGGACATCACAGCAGACACAAGGGGGTGAGTACAAATACATTCTGCTAACTTTGCGCGCAGTGGAGGTGTCTGGGTGGGGGAGGAGGGCTGTGGCTAACCCTAGGCCAGGGCAATTTCCGTAGGCTAGGCCCCTCCGTTAGGCATGGCCCTGTGCCCCCGCCCCCCACCTCTGTAGGTTGCCTAGTACAGCTAATCATGGCCCTGTGTCACCTATGTGTGGATTTGTCATCCATAGGCTTGTAGGCCATGTCCCATGGATTGAGTAGTGTACCCCAAGTGCACGGCGTAGTGCAGGGGGCTTCTATGTCTGTCCTCTCCGCCAACTGTGTCGCCAATGCATGCACTCAACATGTCTTTATTTCTCCCCCCCCCCTTTTTTTGGTCCTCTTCCTGTTCATGTGTGCATTAGCATCATCAGGCGGAGGAGAAGTGGCATCGGAGGACGAGGGAGCTGCATCTCACATGGCCATGGAGGGCCATGCAACCAACTCGGAGTTCACCAGTGAGACGGAGGGCGAGGGGAGCTCCACAGCGGGGACACGTGGTGACACCAGCGACACAGACACGTCCTCGGAAGGGAGCTCCCTTGTGGTGGCGGCAACATCCGTGCCCACCGCAACAACAGGTACAGCCGCCACCCAGCGCACCAGCTCTGCCCTCCCAGCAGCCCCTCAGCCTTCGCCCCGTGCCCGCTCACCCAGGAAGGTGGGCATCTCTTTCGCCCCAGGCCCCTCAGGCCCTGCCCCAGTTACCACTGCTGCCCTCAGTGAGGAGGTCATTGACCTCCTGAGGACGCTCATTCTTGGGCAGTCTACCCTTTTGAATGCCATCCAGGGTGTAGAAAGGGAGGTGCACCCGAGTGATGCATACCTGGAGGGCATTCATTCGGGTCAGGCTGCCCATCAGCGATCGTTCAGCGCTCTGGCCTCAGCACTGACGGCAGCCATTGTCCCTGTCTCCTGCCTCCCTCCTCCAACTTCCTCAACCCAGTCCCACTCCCCTGTACCTCTGCCTATCCCAGACACACCTACAGACCAGCCTGCACACACCTCAACACCCAAGGGAAGCTCATCCAGACATAAGCACCACACATCACACAAGCATTCACCCAAGCAACAGCCACATGCAGACATGCCAACAGCCACTGCCTCCTGTGTGTCCCCCTCCTCCTCGTCTCCCTCCTTGTGACGTCTCCACTCACACTTGCATGCACAACATCATCAGCCACTACGTCCATCACCAGCACACCCACCAGAACACTCCGCACACGTGCAGTCTCCACCCCCACTACCATTTACACATCCCCTGTGTCCTCTCCCAGTGTGTCTGTCACCCCCTCTTCCAAACCACACAAACGCAGGCAGCCACCCACCCAACAGCCATCCACCTCACGACAGCCTCCAGCACAAGCACCTGCACCCAAAGACACCAGACTTGACTCACCTACAACCACATCCTCTTCCTCCACTCCCATACCCACAACACCTACCCTTCCCACTGCTCCAAAAAAGTTTTTCCTGTCCAAAATTAACCTCTTTCCATCACCTGACCCACCCCCTCCATCTCATAAGACTCCAACCAGCACCTAAGCCACCACAAAACCTGGACCTACAAGGACAATAGTCCAAGGATTTTGGAGTCCAACACCTTCAAGGCCAGCTACTTCGGCTAGCAGTAAAGATACAGCCAGCCCACCCCCTGGAAAGAAAGCCAAAAAAGCCAGTGCCCGGCGCGAGAGGCCAGAGACAGCAGGCTCCAAGGGCACTACCCTGGCACCATCAGGAAGTGGGGTGCCACCTGGCACACCGACAAAGGGAGGAAAGGGCCACAGAGGAGCAGGGAAGGGTGGCAAGGGCAGCACGCCCGACAAGTCCGGCAGCAGGCGAGCTGCCCAGGAGGGCCCCACCAGTCCCATTCCAGGGGTGAAGGAGGACACCCACGGGCCCGGGACGGCAGCACAGGAGGGCCCCGCAAGCGAGAAGACAGATGTGCACGAAGGGCACGGCAGCCACATGTCGGGTGGCGAGTGAGATCCATGTCATGGCCGGATCTGGTGGCCTGGAGACACATGTCAAGCACCGCTGAACAGGGCCCTTCAAGTCAAGCACCGCTGAACAGGGCACCGCCGTCTCAAGAACCGCTGAACAGGGCCCTTCAAGACAAGCACTGCTGAACAGGGCACCGCCGTCTAAAGAGCCGCTGAACAGGGCCCATCAAGACAAGCACCGCTGAACAGGGCACCGCCGTCTCAAGAACCGCTGAACAGGGCCCTTCAAGACAAGCACCACTGAACAGGGCCTGCCGTCTCAAGAACCGCTGAACAGGGCCCTTCAAGTCAAGCACCGCTGAACAGGGCACCGCCGTCTCAAGAACCGCTGAACAGGGCCCTTCAAGACAAGCACCGCTGAACAGGGCACCGCCGTCTCAAGAACCGCTGAACAGGGCCCTTCAAGACAAGCACCACTGAACAGGGCACCGCCGTCTCAAGAACCGCTGAACAGGGCCCTTCAAGACAAGCACCGCTGGGCCCTTCAAGTCAAGCACTGCTCCGCTGGGCCCTTCAAGTCAAGCACCGCTCCGCTGGGCACCGCCGTCTCTGCACCACTCCGCAGGGCCCTTCAAGTCAAGCACCGCTCCGCTGGGCCCTTCAAGTCAAGCACCGCTCCGCTGGGCACCGCCGTCTCTGCACCGCTCCGCTGGGCCCTTCAAGTCAAGCACCGCTCCGCTGGGCCCTTCAAGTCAAGCACCGCTCCGCTGGGCACCGCCGTCTCTGCACCGCTCCGCTGGGCCCTTCAAGTCAAGCACCGCTCCGCTGGGCACCGCCGTCTCTGCACCGCTCCGCTGGGCCCTTCAAGTCAAGCACCGCTCCGCTGGGCCCTTCAAGTCAAGCACCGCTCCGCTGGGCACCGCCGTCTCTGCACCACTCCGCTGGGCCCTTCATGTCAAGCACCGCTCCGCTGGGCCCTTCAAGTCAAGCACCGCTCCGCTGGGCACCGCCGTCTCTGCACCGCTCCGCTGGGCCCTTCAAGTCAAGCACTGCTCCGCTGGGCCCTTCAAGTCAAGCACCGCTCCGCTGGGCACCGCCGTCTCTGCACCGCTCCGCTGGGCCCTTCAAGTCAAGCACCGCTCCGCTGGGCCCTTCAAGTCAAGCACCGCTCCGCAGGTCACCGCCGTCTCTGCACCGCTCCGCTGGGCCCTTCAAGTCAAGCACCGCTCCGCTGGGCACCGCCGTCTCTGCACCGCTCCGCTGGGCCCTTCAAGTCAAGCACCGCTGGACAGGGCACCGCAGTCTCATGCACCGCTGGCCCATTGGCAGAAGGGGCAGGGCCGGATCTGTGTCGGGCAGGGCTGCACGAAGCACTCTGGGCACCATGCCTCCTCCAGAACCAGTGGAGTCTGTAATCCACTTGATTGACTGTGGCTTTGCACTCCCCAGGATGGCACAGTGGGCAATCCACCCACTGCCTGGACTTGATTGACTGTGGCTTTGCACTCCCCAGGATGGCACAGTGGGCAATCCACCCACTGTCTCGACTTGTGAGACTGTGGCTTTGCACTCCCCAGGATTGAACAGTGGGCATGGAGGCCCCTCGTGGATCTGGCGCCGTGGACTCATCTGGCTGAGGTGCCCCCCCTTCCCCCTGAGGTGCCTGAAGTTTTGCTATCTGATGCCCCTGCAGTGTTCTCTCCAATGGATTCGGGTATCGTGTGTGGGCTTTGCCCATGTGTTTAGGCCCAATGGCCCATGAACAATGGCTGATACCCAATTTGCACAGGACAATTTACATTTGTATATATAGTTATAGATGTTGGATATATTTTTTAACTTAGCCATTCAATATACTTCAAAATTCATGAACATTTTATTTTGTCTTTGCATTCTTCCGGGGGGTTTGGGGGTGTCACTCTGAGTTGTTGCTCTGCATTGATGTGTATGTAGTTGTGGGTGAGGGTGGGTGTGTCGCGTATGTGTGTGCCCGTCATTTTTTGCCTTCCCTCTCCCCTGTGTCGTAGGTGCAGTACTCACCGGTGTCTTCTGCGCCGGCGTTCGTGCTCCTGGCAGAGGAGCAGGAATACAATAGCTGGTAGGATGTGTAGTTCGGGTTCCATGCTGTCCAGATTCCTCGTGGAGTGTGTAGAGGTGAGCGTTTTCCGTTCGTAATGTCTGTTTCCGCCGTGTTTTTATCGGCGGGGCTACCGCCCCGGAAAAGGTGGCGGATTGGTGGGTTGTGATAGGGTGGGCGGTACATTGGCTCCCGCCTGTCTGTTGGCGGTGACCGCCGCGCTGTTTGTTTGTCCCACCGTGGCGGTCGCAGTGTTAAAGTGGCGGTCTCTGTTGGCGGTTCCTGCCAGGGTCAGAATTCCATTTTTTTTACCGCCTGCCTGTTGGCGGGTTGGCCGCCGCTTTAACACCAACCGCCAGGGTTCGAATGACCACCAAAGTCTCTTTCAAGCACAAAGTAACTGGTTTGGAGTGGAAAATCTCCTCAGAGGGCCACAGAAGAAGAGATACGTGGAAAAATGGTGTGTGCATCGATTTCTCCCCAGCACACACGGACTTGTGTCGTTATTTTTCACGCGGGGAAGTCGTGCGTCGTTTTCCGGCGCGCGGACAGTCTCTTTCTGTGGATCGCGAGGATTACCAGATGTCCCGGGTCTGTGCGTGGATTCTCCTGCTTGTTTTCCGGCTGCGCGTCGTTCTGTGGGGCTGCGCGTCGAAGTTTCGCTCTCACGGCAGGCGTTGCGTCGATTTCTCCTCTAGAGGTCGGGCGGCGTTGTCCTTGCGAGGCCGTGCGTCGAAGTTCCGGTCGTCCCAAAGGCGTTGCGTCGATCAGCATCGGTGTGCGGCGTTTTTCTCGCCGCGGAACAAGCTGTGTGTCGAACATTTCGGCGCACGAAGCATCCAAGTGAAAAAGAGAAGTCTTTTTGGTCCTGAGACTTCAGGGAACAGGAGGCAAGCTTTATCCAAGCCCTTGGAGAGCACTTTCACAGCCAGACAAGAGTTCAGCAAGGCAGCAGGGCAACAGCAAGGCAGCAGTCCTTTATAGAAAGCAGTCAGGTGAGTCCTTTAGGCAGCCAGGCAGTTCTTCTTGGCAGGATGCAGGTTCTGGTTCAGGTTTCTTCTCCAGCAAGTGTCTGATGAGGTAGGGCAGAGGCCCTGTTTTATACCCAAATGTGCCGTTGAAGTGGGAGAGACTTCAAAGAGTGGCTAAGAAGTGCACCAGGTCCCCTTTCAGTCCAATCCTGTCTGCCAGGGTCCCAGTAGGGGGTGTGGCAGTCCTTTGTGTGAGAGCAGGCCCTCCACCCTCCCAGCCCAGGAAGACCCATTCAAAATGCAGATGTATGCAAGTGAGGCTGAGTACCCTGTGTTTGGGGTGTGTCTGAGTGAATGCACAAGGAGCTGTCAACCAAGCCCAGCCAGACGTGGATTGTAAGGCACAGAAAGATTTAAGTGCAAAGAAATGCTCACTTTCTAAAAGTGGCATTTCTAGAATAGTAATATTAAATCCAACTTCACCAGTCAGCAGGATTTGGTATTACTATTCTGGCCATACTAAATATGACCTTCCTACTCCTTTCAGATCAGCAGCTACCACTTCAATATTGTATGAAGGGCTTTGCCCTCGACGTACCCCGCAACAGCCACATCTCCGCACACCTGAGACACCTGCATTGGCTCCCAGTCAGCAAAAGGATCACCTTCCGTCTTCTCACCCACGCACACAAAGCCCTCCACAACAAGGGACCGGAATACCTCAACAGACGCCTCAGCTTCTACGTCCCCACCCGCCCCCTCCGCTCCGCTGGCCTCGCACTTGCTGCCGTCCCTCGCACCCGCCGCTCCACGGCGGGTGGGAGATCTTTCTCCTTCCTGGCGGCCAAGACCTGGAACTCCCTCCCCACCAGCCTCAGGACCACCCAGGACCACTCCGCTTTCCGGAGACTCCTAAAGACTTGGCTGTTCGAGCAGCGATAACCCCCCCTTTCCCCCCTAGCGCCTTGAGACCCGCACGGGTGAGTAGCGCGCTTTATAAATGTTAATGATTTGATTTGATTTGATTTGAGGGCAGCCCCAATGTTAGCCTATGAAGGGAGCAGGCCTCACAGTAATGCAAAACGAATTTAGGATTTTTACACTACCAGGACATGTAAACTACACAGGTACATGTCCTACCTTTCCCCCACACAGCACCCTGCTCTAGGGGTTACCTAGGGCACACATTAGAGGTGACTTATATGTGGAGAAAGGGGAGTTTTAGGCTTGGCAAGTACTTTTAAATGCCAAGTCGAGGTGTCAGTGAAACTGCACACACAGGCCATGCAATGGCAGGCCTGAGACAAGGAAAAAGGAGCTACTTAAGTGGGTGGCACAACCAGTGCTGCAGGCCCACTAGTAGCATTTAATCTACCGGCCCTAGGCACATATAGTGCACATTACTAGGGACTTATAATTAAATTAAGTTACCATGTTTAAAGGGAGAGAGCATATGCACTTTAGCACTGGTTAGCAGTGGTAAAGTGCGCAGAGTCTAAAAGCCAGCAAAAACAGTGTCCAAAAAGTGCAGGGAGGCAGGCAAAAAGTTAGGGGTGACCACCCTAAGGCTGTCAGGTCTAACAGTTATGCTATGATAAAGTAGCAAAGCTTAAATCTGCACACGAGGCATGCAGTGCTTAATTTGTTCTTGGTGTTTCCGGTGCTGAGCACCAGCACTTATTTTTTAGGGCCGGCGCTTATTCTTCTGCCCCAAGCATTTACTGCGAGCAAAAGGGGAAAGACGGAGGAAGAGAAAAACGAAAAGAGTCACAATGGGAGAAAGAAGACAGCTGCAGGAGTGAGCTGGAGGGGCAGGGGGTGGCTGTAAATGGATTGAAGAGGCCCGAGATGGCTTCAGGATTATGCTCCCTCAGTATTCCATGCTCACACATTTAATTGCAGCAGCCACGTGTTTAAGAGGAGGGCTTTGAGCACCGGAAAGTTTTTATTTACAAATTAAGCACTGGAGGCATGTTAATATGGGTATTCAAGGCTCTTGGTAATTATCTGACCCAGAACAAATAGAATAGACGTCCTTACAGTTTGTTCTATAAGCAGTCATGTGTATCGGTCGTAAAGGAATAGGAAAAGGGCACGAGAAAGAGCGGTCAATGGTTTCCTCCAGATAGCTTTTCGAAAACCCAAAAGTTACATCATTTATATTTTGCTTTCAAATTGTTTTTAGGTAAAAAAAAAAAAAGAAAGAAAAGTCCTGACTTCCCTCCATGTAAAGAGGTAGTATGTTGGAGACCATTTCCGCGAGCATAGAGCACAGAATGGGGTCAGAGCCCACTTAGAAGCGGGAATCAGTCTATTCAGCTACACAATGGTTCACTTTGCACAAAGAGCTGTAAGCCGCGTGAGCACATTTTGAATTCCCATATCACACTGGTTCATTTAAAAAGCTAGCCAAACCGGGCAGCCGTACAGCAAGAGATTATATAGAACTGCAAAAAATGAGCACAGAAATGCATGGGTCTCAGTAGGACTCTGCTCATCTATGCCGCAGCACACATCTTTTATCTGGTAGCGACTCGGCGCAAAGTGAATAGGCTGGCCTAACAGAGAAGGAAAAGTACTCTACACATATTTCCTTTAATAGCTCATTTAACGGGTGAACTTGGAGTCATCTCACTGTTTGGACGCTATAATTTGGACTCAGCTGGACTTCTCTTCATGCAGAGAAAATGAAAGGCTCTTCCTTATTAGCCGCCGTGTGTGTCTTCTTTCATTGTGCTAGGTCACATGCATGCTGATTGCAGTTCATGTTCAATAAGGGGAAAAACGACCCTTCTCTGTTTTCGTAGAAGATTCAGTGACAGAATCATGCGAGAATCTCAGTAATGTCGTCCCCCCTCCCGGCTCTGCTGCACCTGTTCACAGGCACCACTGCTATCAACTACAGCCTTTAGAAACAATCACGCTCTTTGGAGCGCTAGAATACCAACTTACCTGCGACACCTAAGGCACATTGCTAAAAGTGACTGTTGTAGTGCTCCTGGCTTACTTCGGAATTCCTCGAATAAACCAGGAGAAAACTAGACGTACTCCCTACATACAGTTGAAATTCATGAGAAAGCCACAAAAGCAAGTCACACCTGCTCATACACCAATCTTTAAACACCTAACTCCATGGGGCATATTTAGGAGCCCCTAGTGACTCCTTGCACCACATTTTTCTGACGCTAATGTGGCCCAAGGAGTCCAAAATCCCTGTGACATATTTACAAAGAATTGAAGCTTTGAGCTACGTTATGCAAAATGGGCGTTCCCTCATTAGGGGTGCTGAAAAAATGGCCCAAAGAAATCTAAAAGATTTTGTTGCGTCATTTTTTTTCGTCACTTTTAACGCCTGCTCACAGCAGGATTAGTGTCAAAAATTTTTACCTTAATCCTGCAAAGTTCCAGACTAGCATCAACATTTTTTACTCTAGTCCCCTAACTACTGCCATTGTGCGCCATATTTTAAATATGGCGCATACATGGTGGCATTGGGGGTGGCGCTAAGGGGCCGCAAGAATTAGGCCACTTTTCTTAAATATGCCCCTATGTTTTTATTTTTTTCTAAGATTCTGCAATCAGATATTCTAGGCAAGTAATATAAAAAGGATGATGGAAGGAATGCTTAGAAATATGTGAACCACTGGTAATCGTACTGAGAAGCATTCCAACCCCTTGTTTCAGTCTCCTGTGTTATACTAGAGACAGTCCCACCTTGTACTGACTCTGTTCCCCTGGAAAACGTGCGGCTTAAAATACTTGGTGAGACTCCCTCCAAAAGGGAAACAAAAGAAACCCCACTGTCCTTGTTAGGACTTGTCAGTTAGCTATAGCTTAGATGATGTGGGACAGTGAGAAAGGGACCCACACAGGGGCATCCCCTTGCCCAGATAGAGTGTTCCACCAAATGCACAAAACGTGATTGCATATAGTCTGAACCACTGTCAACCCCTTTTTGTAGCATTCTAACAAATCATTTTTAGCTCACTGTGCCACTGTAGACAGAGGCAGTGGCTGCTAACGACCAATTAAACTGCTGGGTGAATATTTGAGGCATTGACAGCCATTGATAAAATTAGAAATCAGTAGTCCCCTTAGGATCAACGCCAAAGCGCTCTTTCATGGTCCATTTTAAACAATGTTTATAATCAGCTATAACTGAGAGCTCTGGAGTTGAAGGCACTTCGATTTTCTCACAGTGCGCATCAGTGAGTTAAAGTCAATTTAAATAAAAACTAAAAGGTTTACTTACCTTTTGCTTTAGTGCTCGGCGATCCCCTCCATCTCGTTGTCAGTCTGTGGCTCCAGCACAGGCTTCCAGAGCCTCAGCCATTTCCCTTCTACCAATCCAGATGCTGCTATTATGCTGCCCATGCAGCATAAAAGAAGCATTGGGATTGGCTGGAGTGGGCTGTCTCGATGCTCTCTCAGGCACTAGGGGCCTGCTCCCCAACCATCTGTCTAAGACAGTTGGTTGAAGAGGTTTAACATGCGCGTGTCAGGCTGGCATTCTCAAGAAAGCTGGCCAAAATGACATGCGTGCTCTAAATTGGAATGAGCACCACTCCCATGCTACCTGTCAGCAGTAGTGGTAATAAATCGTAATTAATTAATTTTCTTACTATTTTATTTATCACCTCTGCTCCCCTTGTAGTATGGGTGGCAACGCTCCTCCACCCTAATGGAGAGACAGAGGTTCACCTTGTGCAAATCAATACAGTCCCTGCTTCTCATAGGAACAGTTCATCCTGAAATGCCAAACAAGCTGCCTTCTAAAATAGAACATAAGTAGCTCCCACTGGTTCAACCTTTTAAGACCTAATCAGCGAGGTATGGCTTGGATCCTTCGGCACAGCGAACAAGGGATCCAGGCCTAGACATAACCTTGGTCAATTTGGGGCATTGCATCAAACATACAAAAGGTGATGAAAGGAATGATTGTGAATAGTCTTAATCACTATATTCAAACACATCATTGTTTCCCATTGTTCCACTCTGGACAGAGGTCCATCTTATGCAAACCAGTACAGACTAACCAACTCATGGGCACAGTTCATCTTAAGCTGCCGAAGTAGGCATCCTCCAGAAGAGACCTCAAGCAATACCAGACCAATTTTGCTCTTGTTATGCCTCATCACAAGGCATAGTTTGTCCTGTGGTAAAAACAGCAAGGGGATAATGTGTGAGCATACCCTCAGCCACATAGAGTGTTACATCAAATGCACAAAAAGTGATGGAGAGAATGCATGCAAATAATCCAAACCACTGTCAATCATTCTGAATAGACGTCCCATGAATTGTCTTTCACCCACTGTACCTCTCTAAACAGTGGCCAATCTTATGCATGTCAGTTCTGACCTGCATCTGTTCTCAAGAAGGGACAGGGCAGCACTGAGCTACCTAGAGCTGAAACCAATCTGGGGTCATTTGTGTTCTCATCTGGAGGAGTTCTCATCTGGCAGTCAGTGATAAACTGTTCCAAAGAAAAACACGGCCAATAATGATATTCATAAGAGGCTTAGGTGTAGAGTGGCATATATTGATGGTTTTAAATGTTACCCAAAGCAAATGACAGTGATTTAAACTATTCCCAAGCATTCCTTCCATCACCTCCTTTTTGGTCTCCAGATCCACCTTGGGTGTGTGCAATGCCATTTTAGTAAAGGTCCACTTGTACCTCTCGGCCATAAAGCATGTTTTTGTAACACCCAGTTAAAGATTGACCATTCCAACAAAACAAACTGGAGTCAGTTTACCTTATTTTACTTTTCTCTTCTTCTCGGGTGTACAGTGTAACATACAGCACAATTTCTATTGTGCCTAACTGCCTGACAAGTCAATTTAAAGTAGATCTCACATTTACAGTTAAATATTATATCCAAAATCTCTCACTACTACATTGTCCTTTAATTCTACTGCTACCAATCTTAAGTAGAAGAGCTCCTCTAGTATGTTTGCTATAATTTTCCACTTTAATGGGAGAATGTGAATTTCTATAGAACAAACCTGGCCACAAAGCAGTGGAGTACTGTATAGTAGTGAGGGGTTAACATGCATAGGGTGGTGGAATAATAGGAGGTGATGATGGATTTAGAGGATGTGCGGCAACAATGGTTGGCCATCAGGAGATTATGCTTTAGGCATACATTTAGGATGGAGAGTAAGAGAGAGTTTATAGTGAGGTTGTTAGGGTAGAATGATAAACCCGAAGTTAAACATTGATTTGTTGCTTGATTTGAAGAATCTTCAGCTTTATCCTGACGGTGGGAGGGACAGAAGTGAGCCCGGTTGACCTTTACACGGATGGAATTAGATACACCCAGCATTGATAAGGAAAAGGCCTGGAATCTGAGTTTCTCCTTTTTGCATTTCTTCACTGTTGTGATTGCCTCCACGGACCCAGATTTTGGATGCTTTGAAAAAGGAATAACATTATTGCTGCCTTATAGATGATGCATATTTGAAGTGAGGTTAAGAGTGAAAGCAAGCAAATCTCTATAAATGTAGATGTTTTTTCTTTAAGTTCAAGCTTTTGAAGATCTTTGCTTAGCATAAGGATGAACTTCAAATGGAACAGATAATTTTCTGAGATGCCAGCAGACTTTCCTTTGCATCTGTTGAAATGAGAGATGACTAATACATGTATGAATTTGTCTTCTGACTAGGAATTGCTTGACTCTTGGAACCAAATGAAACAACAAATTAAATGCATTTTTTCTCAAATTAGCATCTTTCTGCTAATGAAACATTACACTGAAACTTGTATTTTAAAGTAGTTATTCCACTCTAACTCTGGAAAAGGACTGCTCTTGTTCACATCTACTGTGTCGGGCTTCCTCTTATACCCAAGTCGCCTAGGATATCACTGATCCTGCATAGCAAAGGTATTATGTTCTAATCATCACTAGGGCTATTGTTTTGCTTTCATTAATCTTATGACCGCGCTGACAAAACTTCTCTGGAATGCACTACTTAGTTTAAAGAAGACACTTATTATTATTACTTCACCACGAGGTTCCTGAGAGATGAGATTAGTAGGTTGGAAGCACACGTTTAAAAGTAGTCACAGCAATGAAAGGAAAATATATCAAAGTACTTCTCAATTGTAATGTACACAGCAAATATATGTGATTATATTACAGCATAACTTCAAAGCAAAGAATAAAAGTCAAAATTAATCACCCTAGGGCCTATCACTGCTCATCAGCTTTCTCATGCCTGCAAGTTGATGACTCCTGTTCAACTGCGAGAAAGAGATTTTCCACCCAAACGGGAGGTCAGGCAGCTGACGTACGCTCCTGACTGAAGTCTTGGAAAATTCCCCCTTGATGCTGCCCAGGGACACCGTCTCATAATGAAAAATACTGCTAACAGGCCCTTTCCTCTAATCACAGATGGAAAAGAACAAGCTGGAGAGTGGCCAAGTCTCCAAAACCTCGCTTCTTCCCAAGGCTGAGTAGAGAGGAAAACACCAAAATATACGCTCTCTTATCACGCTAGGGTTCGGTGTGAACAGAATACGAAAAACACAGCTTGGTCTACCATGTGGAAAAACACAGCTCATCTGCAATGTCTCAACTGCAATGTCTAACTCCACGATAAAGCCCATAGGCAGCTAAACTGAATACAAAATGTAATGTCTAATGCCACGTTAAAGTCAATAGGCAGCTAACCTAAATACCAAATGTAATGTCTAATGCCACGTTAAAGCCAATAAGCAGCTAAACTGAATACAGAATGTAATGTCTAATGCCATGTTAAAGCCAATAGGCAGCTAAACTGAATACAACATGTAATGTGCTACTGGTGAACATTGAACAACTAATATGCGGAGTGGTGAAACACAAAGTCAGTGGTCAAACACAATTAATGGCATAACATATCCACCCTATGACCAATGACTTTTGTTTACATTCCCTTATTTCAAACAAAAACAAGAACAAAAACAAAAAAAAACATTATAAGCAAATCAGATTTGAATGATAAAAACAATCATTGTAAAGCAATGGAAGTGCATTAACATATCGATCTCATAACCTTTCATATCAGGTACACCTACAATGAAAAGACTGAAGCTTATATACTCTGATTGGGATAATAACTGATTGAATAGTGTCTCTAAAATAGCAAGATGATGTAGCATGAGTTCTACTCATGTAAAGGTACACGGTCCACCTGAAAGGTTTGCTGGAATGTAATTGAAAGTAAGGGTTCCACATGAAAAAACACAGACAGTTAACTGGCAATGTTGCTTAGTTCTAGTGGAAGAATGTAATCAAACAAGTAGACAAACTTTATATTGTTCCCATGTAGAACTTGAACTGAAGGCGCCAGTTGCGCAAAATGGATCCATGGGGTTTGTACTTTAATCAATCAGATTCAGGTTGGGGGTGCAGTCCCTCCCCCGACCCCACACGCAAACACCTAAAGGGAGACCACACAGCACACTCATGGTCAGTGGCAAGTCATAGTAGGATCTGCAAAAGAAAAAAGTATGACTTTTCTTGAAAATAACATTTGTCATCTGAAATGTGCCCTCCTTTCCTTGTTTTGTAATCAGCAGGACGTTATTGGGGCCCTTTGTTATGATTTCTGCAGGTTCTGGAAGGTCATTTGGGGATTCAACCCACACCTTAGCACTGAGGTTTTCATCTGCTGCACCACAGCTTCCCTTTCCTTGCACTGTCAGAAGGGCTGGGGCAGACTCCTTCCTTACCAAAGCTCCATTCACTGCACTTATGACAAGTTGGGCAATTCTGTCTCCAGTCTGTATGAATAAATCAGATTCTCTTCTAGTTATCAGAATAATGTTGATTTCTCCTTGGTAATATGCAGCAATCACTCCCCCTAAAACCTGATCAATTTGCCATATCTGTCCTTGTAACTTTCCTCTCCCCAACTGATCTTTGACTGTTTGTGGGACAGATCTCTGTTGTGTGTGCTGACAAATAGGACATTGCAAAATCACAGTTTTTATCAAATCTAGGGGAATGTGCATCTTTCTAATCTCTGCCCACCTGTAAGTGGCTTTTTCTCCCAGATGTCCACATTTCTGGTGCACCCACTTAGCCATCCCCACCAAGTCAGAATTCTGGGTCGACACTTCTGTCTTTGTACTTCTCTCTTTAACATCTGCAAGGGAATTGAACTAGTTATGTACAAGCCATATGGAAAACCAAACAGATAATCCATTTGCAGTGAACCAAGAATCAGTGTAAAAATGACACATCTCAAGCAGCTCTTGCTTTAAAGTCTGACACACATTGTACAACTCTTCATATTGGTTATTTTTTCCTTCTCCTGATGTAGACAACAACTTTTCAGTAACTAGATTGTATAACACTGCTTTCCATTGTCTTTTAGGATCCATACATTTCAATGAATCATTAGTCAAACAAACACGCTTTCTATCCTCAGGGGACAAGAATTCAAATGGTGAACTCAATTTCACTGGTGACTCTTTTACCTGTGGTACTCCCTGCACCCTCTCCTCATCCTGTAAAGGGGCTTGTGACACCTGTTCATGTAGGGCTGCAGTGACTCGAGCCCTGTTTTGTAAGTACCAGATCCAGTGTATGATACTAGCCTCTTGTGCATGTCCTATACTGTGAGATTTAGGTGAACTCATCACCCACTTCATGATTGGTAGTTCAGGTTTCAGAATTGCATTATCATTTAATGTCATTTGCTCAGTATTCACTAGAGCCCAATAACAAGTCAGAAGCTGTTTTTCAAAAGGAGTACAGCGCTCCACAAAGTCAGATAGTTTTCTAATCCAAAATTCCAGGGGCACCCTTATCCTCCCCTGTTCCTGATTTACATGTAAATCATTGTTTCCTTCTTGCACTGCGCACAAATCTAAAGTCTGTTGAATTATTTCATTTGCCAAATCAAAAGCACACAGCTGCTTCTCTCTCCCTTCAAACTCATGTTTTTTCCTAGTTACCTTGTACCAAAGTGATAAGATTTTACTCAGATGAGGGCTATACTGTTTCCAAAAATCAAACAAGCTTGTGAAACTCAGTGTCTCTTGCTTAGTGCAAATAGTAAGAAACTCTAAAATCTTTTGTTTTACCTGTGACAACATCTGTCTATTTTCTGGATTCCACTGAATTCCCAGAAACGACACATTTTGCGACAGTAACTCTGCCTTGTCTGAATTAATTTTACACATCATACTTTGCAAAAGCAATCTGAATATAACATTCTCAACTTCGTGTTCAGTGTAATCTTTTAAGGAATGCACTTGAACTCCTGCCAAAAACCGTGGGCTGCTCTGTGCATGGAGATCTACGCTCTGCTCGTGAGGCTTACACTGCCCCCCACCTTTTTTAACCTCCTCATTACTGGAATGTGAAAATCCAGATTCTCCTGCAACAGCTTTATAAATTTCAGTTTTATCTTACAACAATTTGTTCTGGCTAATTTGCTCACATAGATTCCTATTTTCATATTCTAACTGCCTACATCTCTCATGCATTTTTCTGTAAGCAGACAAAAGTATCCAAACCCTTCTGTCAAGAACAAAAAGGACATCATTTCTTTCAAAAAGCACATTTTCTAAATATGAAAACACTTTTGCTTTATCCAAGCACTCATCCCAGACTCAGAAAGTCCTGATAAACAAGAAAACATGTTTCTCACAGCACCATAAGGCAGTTTAACTTCACATGCATTTTCAAACATGGTCTGCCGTGCTTCTTTGATTCTTTAAACAACAAAAACAATTACACTTTTAAATCGTGCACCTCCAATCTCTAATTCGACTCCCAGGCTGACGACTCACGCCAAAATGTTTTGCTTTCATTAATCTTATGACCGAGCTGACAAAACTTCTCTGGAATGCACTACTTAGTTTAAAGAAGACATTTATTATTATTACTTCACCACGAGGTTCCTGAGAGATGAGATTAGTAGGTTGGAAGCACACGTTTAAAAGTAGTCACAGCAATGAAAGGAAAATATATCAAAGTACTTCTCAATTGCAATGTACACAGCAAATATATGTGATTATATTATAGCATAACTTCAAAGCAAAGAATAACAGTCAAAATTCATCACCGTAGGGCCTATCACTGCTCGTCAGCTTTCTCATGCGTGCAAGTTGATGACTCCTGTTCAACTGCGAGAAAGAGATTTTCCACCCAAACGGGAGGTCAGGCAGCTGACGTCTGCTCCTGACTGAAGTCTTGGAAAATTCCCCCTTGCTGCTGCCCAGGGACACCGTCTTATAATGAAAAAAACTGCTAACAGGCCCTTTCCTCCAATCACAGCCGGAAAAGAACAAGCTGGAGAGTGGCCAAGTCTCCAAAACCTCACTCCTTCCCAAGGCTGAGTAGAAAGGAAAACACCAAAATATACGCTCTCTTATCACGCTAGGGTTCGGTGTGAACACAATATGAAAAACATAGCTTGGTCTACCATGTGGAAAAACAAAGCTCAACTGCAATGTCTCAACTGCAATGTCTAACTCCACAATAAAGCCCATAGGCAGCTAAACTGAACACAAACTGTAATGTCTAATGCCACGTTAAAGCCAATAGGCAGCTAACCTAAATACCAAATGTAATGTCTAATGCCACGTTAAAGCCAATAGGAAGCTAAACTGAATACAGAATGTAATGTCTAATGCCATGTTAAAGCCAATAGGCAGCTAAACTGAATACAGAATGTTATGTCTAATGCCATGTTAAAGCCAATAGGCAGCTAAACTGAATACAGCATGTAATGTGCTACTGGTGAACACTGAACAACTAATATGCGCAGTGGTGAAACACAAAGTCAGTGGTCAAACACAATTAATGGCATAACAGCTATCCAACTTACTTGGATCACAGGGGGCCTACACTTCCTCCCTTGGATGTCCTGCTAGAGAGTGATGACCCAAAATTCCATCAACACTTTTTTGTCCTTACTGAGGATCTCTCTGGGGCCAATCCACAAGGGTAACCAGAATAGTGTATCTCTACCCTTCCCATAAATATACTTACCTGGGATGGGATCCCCCATCCTATGGTGTACCTCTGGTGTGGGTGGGAGTGTTCCTGGGGCTTGGGGAGGACACCTGTGGGCTCTTTCCATGGTGTTTGACCATGGAAATGGGTCCACAGGTCCTCTAACACCTGCCCTGACCCAGGCATTAAATAATGGTGCTAAGCAGGCTTAGCAACATTATTTAGGCCTGCCTCCCTCCCGTGCCCCAATTTTGCACTGGAGGATAAATAAGGTGCTAAGGCCTTAGAGTCATATTTTGGATGGGAACACCCACCCTGCATCTCATTGATGAAAGGTGGGTTCACGCATCCACAAAATGACTCTAACTCCAATATTTTGATGTTAGACTAGTCTAGCATCAAAATATAAAAATGGAGTTAGGTTTGCGCTGAATTAGCGTAACAAAATGACGCTAATTCAGCACAAACAGAGTATAAATCTGGGCCTAAGTCTGAAACTTTATTGTCTTGATTTAGACTGGGTCCTCACTTGTGTCTGGACACAGCTTTACCTCTCTGATGACCATCCAGGCCCTGCAACCAGCCCTCTCTGGGCGGCAATACCATCACGAGTGGCACATCGGCCACAGACCCCACCCATCTTTAATTTTTATTTTTGCTCCAACCGGAGTCCCATGGATCACACGGGGCTACGCTGTCTCCTGCAGATGTCCAGCCAGTTCATGATGACATAAAAAATGTATTAAAAATGTTGTGCCTTGAGAGGGTCCCCCTGAGACAAACCCACAAGGGCAAGAGGTTAGTGTATATGTACTTTGGCCTTTTAAATACTTTTTACTTTAAATGCAGGACTCTAGGACCGGGTGTGAAATGCTGTAATGGTAGCCACAATACTTATCTTTGTTGCTGCCAGCCAATGACATCTCTCATTCCCGCGGGTATCCAGCGGGAACTTCTAATCGATATCCCAATCCTATGCAACCCCTGCTGGAATCCCATGGGAGTCCTACAGCAACAAATATCACTACTTTTGAAACCATAGTTTTCCAAAAGCAACTAAATCAATTTACATCAAAGAACAAAAAGCATGCTTTCTTAGCAAAAATGTAGCTTCTTTCCAAATTTCATGTTATTCTGTTCAGCTGTTTTCTATGTATCCCTGTTCAGTTTTCCCTGAAGATAATGCATGTGGAAAAAAAGTTCTTTCGACACACTCTTTTTCTCGACCGCCGCGTGACCAATCAACCTGAAAATTTCCAGGAACAAACTGAGGAGGATGAACTTTAAAAAAAAGTTTTGTTAAGGTTCATCTATAGGCCTATCTAAACAAAAAACGCTCTTCCTATGGAAACTATGACTCACCTATAATTAGAATAACTGGAATGGCAAAGCAAGTGGTTGTGTGACTGGTTATATAAATAACCGAATGGGTGTGTGAGTAAGTTTTACAATGAGTGAATGTTTTTGGGTAGGTATGGGCGTGTGAATGGGTATGTGAGAAGTTGTGTGAGGATAAAAGTGTGCATATGAGAGGTTTGTTTTGGGATGTAAGTGGGGTGTGAGAGTCTTTAGGTTGAGGATGTCATCAGTAATGTCATTTGAGATGTTACCAGTGATGTCACTGACCATGTCATCAGTGATGCGATATGTGAGGTCATGAGCAGTGCATTACGAGGACATAAGTGATAGACACAGTTTCAGGTGGGTTACATTAAGAGAGTAAAAAAACAAAAAAAGGGGAAAGGGAAGAATCACCTGACCCCTTAGCTCTGGTGGGACCAGAGGGACCTCCCATGGCTTGTAAAGCATTTTTTAAAATTTTCGGCGCATGTAGGAAAGTGCCTTTTTTGACATTGCCACCCCCTACTTTTTGCCTGGTTTTTGGTCACATTTTGACAGAAAGTGCACTCGCTCCCTGCTAAACAGGTCCCCAGTGCCAGACCTCTTTCTCTAAGCTTCCCAATTGGCAACCCTTTGGTTGCCACTTTAAGTCCCTAGTAAATGGTAGCCCTGGTAATTGGGCATGGGGTACTGAAGGAAGGTCCCTGAGGGCTGCAGCACAGATTGTTCCACCCTCAGGGACCCTCACACTAAGTGCTCACAGAGCTGCCTTCGCAGGCTGCGTGTCTTGGTGCAGACCTAAAATGAAAACACAGCATGGCACGCAGCATGCAATATATGTAAGTCACCCCTCTGGCAGGCCTTCCAGTCCTAAAGGCAGGGTGCAATATATTACATGTGAGGGCATAGCTGCATGAGCAGATATGCCCCTGCTATGTCTCTGTCGATTCTCAGACATAGTAAGTGAACAGTGCAGCCATTTTCAGTGCATGTGCTGGACACTGGTCATTACAAGTTCCCAAGCTACATGATGGCTTTACTGATGGTAGGGATGTTTCGTCCTAAAACATCTCGTATTAATAAAGACTCACTGAATCCATTGATGGATTTATTAATGCGTTCAGTTAGAGGGCACCTTAGAGGTGCCCCCTTCTAACCTCCCAACTCCTAGAGTGGGCACTGACTGGTCAGAACCAGTGCATCCAGTTTAGACTCCCCCTAAGGTGAGAGACAATGCTCTTAAGGTCTCAAACCAAAGGCCTGCTCTGGGAAGAGATGTAATGTCCTCTCCCAGGCAGGATGGGCATTTCAGGGTGGGGAGCTACAAAGGTCATGCCACCTTTGAAATGTGACCCAGGCCTCCCCAAATGGTAAAAGAGGCCGACCCCCCAGCTTCTTGCATATCCTCGCAACACCCCTACATTCAATATTTAAGTGGCACCCCTGAACTCTAGAATCAGATTCCTGTTGACCTAAAAAGAGCCAGACACCACAAAAGTTGCCTAGCAGAGAAGACTGAAGACACCAACTGACTTGGCCCCAGCCCTAGCGGCCTGGCTGCAGCCTTCAAAGAACATGTGCCTAAAAGAAGACTGTCCTGCAGTCCAGTGGCCTCCAAAGCCTTGGGGGGTGTGCCTGCATTCAATAAAGAACAAGAACTCCTGTGGACAGTTGACCTGTCCAAAACAAACATCTTCAAAGAAGAAAGAAGTCTTCCTAAGGAACTGCAAAACCGCCACCTGGAACCACCTCTGCACTTGATGCCCACAGCCCGAGTTCAACTGGCCCACCAGTCCAGCAAAGGTTCCCCAGCACTTCTGACCCAGAGTCCATTGTGGGCTGACACCAGCCAGACTCCACAGCAATGCCTACAGCCTAAATCCGAAGGTTCCCCATGACCACAACCTGCCCAGTAAGTTGTTTCTGGCTCCAAATGACACACCTGCACCCAGAGCTCCTGGGTCTTGGGGAGCTAGACCGCTGATGTTCCTATGACTCCTGGCATCTTAACTTACCTGGGCAGCTGTGTGTTGACCTCTTTCAGCCTCGTGGCCAGAGCCTGCAGCCTTTTTCTGAAAGTGATCTCCTTCGTTGACTAACATTGGGAACCCAACTCGGTGTTGGCACTCTGCACCCAGCCGCCCCTGTGCCACTGAGGGTGTAAGTTTGGAATTGCCTTGTGACAACCCTTGTCCTTGTTTCAACCCCAGGAGATCCACCCCTGACCCATCTCTTCTCATCTGTAAGCAGCACTGCAGCAGACACCCCCTGTCTCCATTGGATAACATTGGGCATCCAACACTGTATTAGCACACTGCACCGAGCCACCACTGTGCCGCTAAGGGTGTAAGCTTGGTGCTGCCTTGTGGCCCCTTTGGTGCTTGCCTCACCCCTGGAGACCAACCTCTGACACTGCCTGTACTTACCTGGGAGCAGCGCATTGTCAGTTTACCCACAGTCCCCATTGACTAACATGGGGCACCGACTCCGACTTCGACTTGGCATCCAGCCGCCCCTATGGCGCTTTGGGTACACTCTTGGTACCAACCTGAACCTTGCCCGGTGCTAGCCTGAAACCCTAAAGACTGGAGTTGTAAGCTGTGTACTTAACTGAGAAACTACGTTCTTGTATTCGTTCCGTAGGTTAACGTTGAAGACTATTAAAATTGCACTGTGTCGATTTTTGAAACTACAAAGTATTTTGTTCTTGGGTTCAAAGCAAATATTAAAGCAACTGTTATTTTTCTAAATTGGTCTCTGATTTATTCTTTGAGTGTGCATCTCATTTATTGCCTCTGTGAGTATAACAAATGCTTAACACGACTCCTTGATGATCCGAGCTGCTCACCCACAGTACCATAAAAAGGGCACTAGACCTATCTATTGTTCCCTCTACCAACCTTTGGGCATCCACTGGACTCTCTGCACAGTGTAGTTTGTTTTAGTGTACTCTATAGAGAGACAGCTTCTTACAGCATCAATCTCATGAAAATGAAAAAAAAAACAAGTGCAGGCTCCCCCGCTTGTTTTGTAAACAGCCCTTGGCTGGACCAGGTCCTGGGGTAATTTAATTTTGCATGGGGGGGCCACTTGCCCCCCCTGCAGCCCTGATGACTGCAACCTTCCCGAAGACCACCTCATCACTAGGGTGTTAAATAACTATAAGTCAGGGGCAGCTTGCCCCCCTGCAGCCCCGGGTACTACCACCTCCCTGGGGCTTTAAACAAATATACGTCAGGGAAGCTTGGCCTTCTCCCCCCCCCCCTCCGGAGGTCCCAGGGACCGCCACCTCCTCGTGGCTTTAAACAAATATAAGGTGTGTGGACGCTCAGCCCCGCCACAGCCCTGGGGACCACCACCTCACCGGAGCTCCAATTAAAGTGTGAAGGGCATCTGTCGTGCGGCCCTGGGGTCACCACCTCCCCAGGACAATGCACATTGGAGGGGAAGCCCTGCGGCCTCCCTTTTGGAGCCAATAATGGCCCTGGGGACTGCCACACCCCAGGGCTGTGTTCTGCTATGTCCTGGGGTGCCCACTCCCAGGACATATCTGATTACTTTTTAAGCAAAAGCAAACAAAGTCAGTTTTTCTGACAGTGGGAACTGTCAAACAGCTCCTGCTGGCAGAAAACAGAGTTTTAATCCGTTTCTGTTTCCTTGCTTGTGGGAGCAATGGCAGCTCCTGCAGTATGGGGGAAGCCGGCTAGGATCGTAGGGCCTTGAGGATCCCCCACAGTCCTGTCACTCTCTCTCTCTCTCTTTCATTCCAAAATGGCCGTAGGGGCAACCATTGCCACTAAGGGCCAAAGGCCGTGCATGGTGGAAGAGTGGATGATTATAGAGGATCGGCATCAGTGCACAGCGGTGGTTGGATTAAAGTATAGTAATGAAAATTATTGTACTTTTTAAAAAAAACATGAAATTCACTAAAAAGCAAAGGTTACAGGGACATTGTAGTTAGGAAACGAAATAAAACAAGCATTTGCAATGCTATAGGTCTTGCGTAAGCAAGAGTTAGAGCGGTGTAAATGATAATGACAACCTTGCATTTGGGACCTTATAAATATTTAGCCATGCAACACAATAAGCCTTTATCAGAAATATGTTTGTGCATTCCTTCATACACTTGGCACTAGATTGGAATGGTTTGAACAGCCTCTACCGAGCACCACAGTAAAAATAGCATTTGGAAGAATCATGGCCATGTAACCATATATTCAGCACCTAGAAGGCATAATCACATAAAAAAGAATGATAAAGAACATTGCAGTGTAACCATATAATCAGCCACTTGAGGGCATAGTGTATTACTCCTAACATAGGTATCAATAGCAGACTGCTGATGGATGCTTTACACTCATCAACAATTTACAAACTCAGATTCTCTTGCATGATCCTCTGAAAATTTCCTTACCTTATCTACCAGGGCTGGACTGTCTAAATGGCGTTTTGGTGGATTCGCAGGTGGGGGCCAGTTTCACTGGTGTGTTGGCTTATTCTGTTGTGGGGGGCGTGCCCACTACGTTTCCCTCCCAATCTTGTGATGATATCTGATTGGCTGCCAACACTTAGGGAAGGAAGTTTTGGCAGCCATATTGGGGCGGACTTCAGTCGAGTCCCAGAAAAAAAGATGAAAAAAAAGGGGCCAGGGTAGGGAGACCCTGACCCCTTAGCTCTGGTGCTGGGGTCCCAGAAGGATCCCTCCAGAACTAAAAAGCATTTTCTTTTACATTTTTACCCCAACTCATAACGGATCTGTGAATATGGTTTAATATGGAATAAAAAAATTAAAAAAACAAGCGATGTTTCCCATGTTTGTTTCTCTGCGGCCCCTGGGTGGGCCAAGTCCAAGGGGTATTGCAATTTTAATATTGAGGTTGCCAAGCCCCCCACGCAGTCCTGGGGACCACCACCTCCCTGGAGCAAATATGCAGTGGAATGCGGGGGGGCACCCAACACCCCCTTCAGCTCAAGGGACGGCCTCCTCTCCGGGGCTTTTATCTAATGAAACACGGAGGTCTGCCCTGCCTCCCACAGCCTCAGGGACTGCCACCTTCCTGCGGCTTTTAATAAATATAATGCATGGGAGCTGCACGGTGCCCCTGCAGCTCGGGGACTGTTACCTCCCTGGGGCTTTAAACAATTGTAACAGGGGTGCTGCCTAGCCCCATCCCCCACAGCCCTGGAGACTGGCACATCCCAAGGCTTTTAACAAATATAATGTGTGGGAGCCAAGCACCCCCTTACAGCCCCGGGTCCACCACCTCCCTGAGCCCCAGGGACGATCACCTCGCTGGGGTTAGATTACATTGGAGGAGGGCCGCTCGCCCACCCTCATAGAGCAAGTTATGGCCCTGGGGACCAAGGGGCTGGCTCCTGCTATGTTATGTCCCAGGAACAAAGCTGTTTGCTTTTGCACAGCTTCCACCAAGCAAAAGCAAACAAAGTCTGGGCTCTGACAGCAGGAGCTATCAAACAGTTCTCGCTGTCAGAAAGCTGAGTTTTCATCTGCTTCTGTGAAACAAATATGTGTGCAGGGGAACATATGAAAACGTTGCTCTGACAAGCAGGGAGCTGCTTTTTGAAGTAGTTCCCCTCTTGTGGGAGCAATGCCGGGTCCTGCAGGACGTGGGGAGCTGGCTAGGACTGCAAGGAGTTTGAGGCTTCCTCAGTCACGGCCTAAGGTAACTATAACTCTCACCCTCACCATGCAATGCTAATTACCCCACATATTACAACACTCATGATCATTTTTGTAACATCAACAAAAATATCAATAAAACATTAGAACTTAAATTACTGAAGAAAAAACTATGCATGGGCGGGTGCAAGTTATAGTTCCCTGAGGCCGCAAGTTATATTTTCTTGAATTAACTCTTTAATTATCTGCTGAATTTCTCTGGCTTGGTGCAAGTAAACTCAGAAGTTAACTATAACCTTTGATTTTTTTAAGTGAATAAATATATATATACTTGATTTAACAATTTCATAAAATTACACCAGATGTACTTATCTGTGTTGTAAAGGATGCAATGTTCTTGTCTCCCAATATACTAGATGTGATGTACAAGAAATTAACCTTATAGAATTTTGAGAGTTCCCTTCCTGGTTTTAACAATTGTTTTTGCATTAGTTAGAAGCACTGCAAGTAGAAACGTAGTGGGCACGCCCCCCACAAAAGAATAAGCCAACACACCAGTGAAACTGGCCCCCACCTGCGAATCCACCAAAACGCCATTTAGACAGTCCAGCCCTGGTAGATAAGGTAAGGACATTTTCAGAGGATCATGCAAGAGAATCTGAGTCTGTAAATTGTAGATGAGTGTAAAGCATCCATCAGCAGTCTGCTATTGCCTTACTCTTCCATTTTTGCATATCTAATTTTTTTAGCCTTAGGACTGTGTGCTATTTACCACTTCTAACCAGTGCTAAGGCATATGTGCTCTCTCCTTTAAATATGTTGAAATCGGCTTTCACTCAATTGCACAGGTGACTTACTTGTAAGTCCCTAGTATATGTACTCAGGGCCTGTAAATTAAATGCTACTAGTAGGCCTGCAGCACTTATTATGCCATCCACTTAAGAAGACTTTTAAAAATGTCTCAGACCTGCTATTGCAGCCTATGTGTGCACTGTTAAATTGCCATTTTGACCTGGCAAATTAAACCTTTTGGTACGCCTAACCTTTCCTTTTTAATAGATATTCCACCCTGTAGCATCCTACATTGCAGGGTGCAGTGTATTTAAAATGTTGGACACATACTTTTCACTTTTCCTGATAATGAAAATTCTTCAATTCATTTTTCACTATTGCAATGCCTACCTCTCTCATAGGATACCATTAAGTTAACGTATTACATTTAAGAAGTGATAATTGACAATTGAAAGCAGATTGTAATGTTGAGTTTAGTGTCTAAATAATTGTAATTTAAAGACCACTTTAATGGTAAACTTGGATTATGGTCACAGTTCTGAAGATACCTCTTCTAGAAAGATGGCGTTTTCTTGTCCTAACCATTTTGTGCCTGAAGCCTGCGTCCTGGGTAACATGACTACGTGTAACTCTCAGGTGGTCTTTGTGTATTGCTATAAGACAATGGAACAAAGGGGACTAGTAGCTGGCAGGAAGGGCCATCTCTGTCCTGATGAGGGAGAAGAGCTGTCATCTACTACACGTCTACAGCAGAAAGGCTCTGACCAGCACACTCACAGAGGGTTCTGGCACTAGTCTTTTGTGACACCTGACAAGCTGGAGCCAGGAAAGAGTGACAGGAAATTCCAAACACTTTTGGGTATGGAAGCCTCAAGAACCTTCTCCTACTTCAAAGAAAGCACCAGGTGTAAATAATGGACCCTCAGATCCAAATCTTCAGGCTTGTGGATGGCTCAGAAGGACTGCTGTGCTACTTTACAAGAAGGACTTATGCCCTGTTGCCCTGCCTCCCTGCTGCCCTGAGGGAAAGGACTGGACCTGCACCTTGATCCCATGACCACCAGAGCCTCCTGATCAGAGTCTCAGGGACAGAAAAGGCTCCAACCATCTTGAACCCTGCACCTGGACTCTACTTGCTGTGAGTCTTGCCTTCCAAGTGGTCCCCCGCTCCCCCCGATCCTGGATCCTTGGACGTGGGCATGAAGGTGTTCTGCCAGCCAGTTGTGGTCCTGTTGACAGAGGCAATGCCGCACTATGCATCTCCTTGCAGCTCTGCTTTGGAACTGCCACTGCACAATGCATCATGATGCAGGCCCTTGAACTGCAAGTCCCTTGTAGACAGCATACTCTATGATGACGCAGGACTCCACGTCACAGCCGTGCAGCTTCCATAGAACAATTGCTGTGAAATGTATCCTTGATGCGGAATATCGCAACAATCCACAAACTAGGATTTAAGGTACTTTTGTCAGTGGGCCTAACTAGCTCTCTGTATCTAGCTGCACGCCATTATGGTTGACCTGATCTTACAACTTTTTCCCGGTCCAACATGACCAGATAGCCACCATTGACACTTTCTGCTTTTAGGCACTATTTGCACTTAAATCTTTAAAATGGCATATTTTCACTTCTACTGATCAGATTTTTGTCAAATAATTTATTACATTTTACTCTAGTTTTCTCCTAAATCAGTGTGGAATTTTTCCTGTATTGTTTTTTCACTTTATTACTGTTTGAAGTGCTGCATAAGTGCTTTACATATTGCTTCTAAGTTAAACCTGACTGCTTTGTATGAAGCTACCATAGGGCTAAGTATAGGTTACTTTGAGGTGTGCTTGGGACTTCACCCTGAAAGAGGTTGTGGCTGCTGGTTGAGTAGAGTTTCAGCTTCTTCAACCTTTACCCCAGTTTGCAACGTCATGTTTATGTCTTCAATAATTTGTTGTATGCAGGCATATTTGCAGTCAGTCAGCTTTGCAGTCACTGTTAAGGTTTCAAATGATTGAATCCACCCTTTGAAGTGACCGTTATTTATTGTGCTAGGTCCAAGAGAACAGTAGGACAGAGTTAGTAAGCTATTTTGGGAATGATCAATGATTGTAAGGTTAAATGAGGAGCCTTGGATAGGGGCATACTTCAAGAGTAAGGGACCTCCCTCCTAAGGAGAGGCACATTGTAAAACCAACCCAGGCCACCCCAAAACCGGATCAAACACAAAACAGAAGCTGATTTGTTTGTTTCTATGGCTGCACACATTTAGAATATCTCAGTTGCACCTCACCACTTGCCACATAATGTGGTTAACAGAAAAAATCCTGGGAAAGGTTTGGACCCACTAGCCTCAAAGGTAAGCTACACCCTAATGTGTGTTCATGTCATTACTAGGAAAATAAAATTCTAATGAATGACAAACTGTTTAACCTCAATGTCATAACAAGTAACTCACTGGATGTTGGGTACCTAAGTGCTCACATATATAGGGGAATATAGGGATGGGACAGCGGCAATATACATTTGTACACTTAGGCCCTCATTACAACCCTGGTGGTCGGTGTTAAAGCGGCGATAATACCGTCAACATGCCGGAGGTAAAAAAAATGGGATCACGACCACGATGGAAACCGCCAAAACATACAGCCACTTTAACACACCAACCGCCACGGTGGTAGCAACAAATACCACAGTGGTAACTGCCAACAGCCAGGCGGAAGACAATGTACCGCCCACCCCATCACAACCCGCCCATCCGCTAGCATTTCCTGGGCGGTACAAACGCCATCAAAAGCATGGCGGAAACAGTACATGGAATGGAAACCACTCACCTCTAGACACTCAATGAAGAACCAGGAAGCCAAGGAGCCCGAGCTGCAGGTCCCCCCATGCTGGTCTACCTCCTCATCCACCAGGAGTACCAACGGCGGTGATGACGACGGTGAGTACTGCACATAGGAGACAGGGGAGGGGAGAAGGAAAAAGAGAGTGACACACACACGCAACACGCCGCGTCCCCACCCCCATCCTCAAACACAACACCATACACACAAACACATGCAGCAACATGACATTTACACCCCGTAACCCCCTGGAAGAACACAAGGACAAAAGGAATAGCGTCAAATCAGTGATATTTTATAAATAATCAGATAAACGTAATAATTTAAAAAACAGTATTTACAAAAATATACAACATGTACATAAGGCGGTACATTGGCCACTTAAAATGTCCATGGGCCACTGGGCCAAAACTCATAGGCCAGACCCACACTTGACTCCTGCCTCAATACGGAGAGAACACTACAGGGGCATCAGGTCGAAAACACACAGGCATCTCAGGGGGAGGGTGAAAGGAGCTGCACCTCAGTCGGAAGATGGGACAGCGCCACTGCTCCTGGAGGAGGCTCCATGCCCACAGCAATGTCCTGGGGAGTGCAAGGCCACAGTCTCTCATGTGGGTGGGTTGCCCACTGCTTGCTCCTGGAGAGTGCAAAGCCACAGTCTCTCAAGTGGGTGGTTTGCCCACTGCTTGGTCCTGGGGAGTGCCTTTCTCCACTGGTTCTGGAGGGGGCTTTGTACCCAGTGTGCTTCATCCTGCCAAGGATAGGGTGAGTGGATGCCTTTCTCCACTGGTCCTGGGAGGGGCTTTGTGCCCAGTGTGCTTCATTCTGCTAAGGATAGGGTGAGTGGATGCCTTTCTCCACTGGTTCTGGAGGGGGCTTTGTGCCCAGTGATGCAAACTTGGGGCGTGGCTATTCACAGTCCCTCACCTGGGTGTCTGAGGCACGAGATTTTCAGAGACGAGGTTGCATAATAGTCCATGGAGGCAGGGCTAGACTCCACCTGGTGACGGCTACGGCTGCAAACTGGTGGTAGTGCCTGGGCCGGTGGGGGGGGTGCTGCCAGTGATGGAGGGAGGCACAAGCCCTTCTCCTGCAGCCTCTGACGGCTGCCCACTGGGGCTGCTGCCAGTGGTGCTACTGTCAGCGGTGCAGGCGGTGGTGCTTGCGACAGGGCCTGCGGCGGTGCTAGAGGCGGTGCAGGTGGCGGTGCTGGCCGCGGTGCAGGTGCCGGTGCTACCAGTGGTGGAGGGAAGCTCCAGCCCTTCTCCTGCAGCCTCAGACGGCTGCCCACTGTGGCTGCTGCTGACAATAGTGGTATTTGCACCGGTGCAGGTGGCGGGGCTTCCGTCGATGCTGGTGGCAGGACTGCTGGCGGTGCTGGCCGTGGTGCAGGTGGCGGTTCTGGCAGTTGTGCTGGTACACACCAGGCCTTCACCGGCAGCCTTGCCTGTTTTTTATGCCCCTCCCTCACCTTGGCAGATGGTGGTGTGACCTTGGGTCTGTCAGCTGGAGTCTTTGAGGTGGCCTGATGGGTGGTTGTGGCACCTTCTTCTTGCTGGATCCTGTCCCCCTCTTCACCTTGTCAGGTGGAGGAATGGCTTTGGCCTTGGCAGGGGTTGGTTGCACATTGGCTGGGCTGACGGGTGCCCCCTTTGAGCCTTTGAAGGCTGCAGGAATCACAGTGGACAACGATTTGGTGGCTGAGGTGCTGGGTTGGGTTCTTGCCACCCTGGCCCAAGGGAAAGGATGGGGGGCGGGGGTAGGGGTAGGGAAGAGGTCACTGTTTGCCAGGAAAAGCTTCTTTGGGACACCGTGGCGGGAAGAGGGAGAGGGTTTGGGAGTGGAGGAAGAGGGAGAGGTTGTAGGAGGTGTCTGTCTGCTGAGTTTGGGTGCAGGGTGCAGGTGCATGGGCTGGATGCTGCTGTGAGGTGGATGGCTGTTGGGTGGCTGGGTGGGTGCTTGCATTTGTGTACTTTGGGAGGAGGGGTCACAGACACACTGGAAAAAGACATAGGGGACGTGTGCATGGATGTGGGATTGGTGACTGCCAGTGAGGGGTGTGTAGTGATGGGCGTGCTGGTGATGGAGGTAGTTGATGAGGATGTAGTGCATGCAGGCATGAGTGGAGACACTACTGGGAGGGAGGTGGACGACGAGGAGGAGGGGGACACAGTGGAGGCAGTGGATGTTGGTGTGTATGCATGGGGATGGTGCTTGTGTAAGTGCCTGGGATAAGCTGAGGTTGAGGGGATTGGGACTGGGTAGAGGAAGTTGAAGGAGGGAGGCTAGAGACAGGGACAATGGCTGCCATCAGTGCTGAGGCCAGAGTCTGAAATGCTCTCTGTTGGGCCGGCACGCCAGAGTGAATGCCCTCCAGTTATGCATTTGTTTGCTGCAAATGCCTCTTGACACTCTGGATGGCATTCAGTATGGTTGACTCCCAACAGTAAGGGATCTCAGGATGTCAATAGCCTTCTCACTAAGGGCAGCAGGGCTGACTGTGGCAGGGCCTGAGGTGCCTGGGGCGAAGGAGATGCCCACCCTCCTGGGTGAGCGGGCATGGGAAACACGCTGAGGGGCTGCTGGGAGGGCGGTGCTGGTAGGGGGGGTAGCGGCTGTACCTGCTGTTGGGGTGGGCACAGAGCGGTCCGCCACTGCCAGGGAGCTTCCATCGGAGGAGGATTCACTGTCTGTGGTGTCCCTTCCTGTCCCCGTCGTAGTGCTCCCCTCGCCCTCCTCCTTACTGGTGCCCTCACTGTCGGTAGATTTGGCCTCCAGGCCCATGTGGGATGCAGCTCCCTCCGTCGCTGGTGCCTCTGCTCCTCTGCCAGTTGATGCTAATGCACACAAGGACAGGGTGACAAAACAAAAAGGGGGGGGAGAGACAGAGGATACACTTGGTCAATGCCAGTAACAACACTATCTTTGGCTTACACAACTCACAGGGAGCAGCCCTATGCACTAGGCCATGCACTACCAGTTACTAAGATTGTCACCAGCCCATGGGGTACAATGCCTAACACCATTAGCTGCACACCTGAAACCCACAGGACCCTGCCCAGTAGTAAATGAACACTAACACTATTGTGGGTGGAGTGCTTCAGAGCCTGCCCAACAAGGGACCTACCCTGCTATTTTCGCCTTGGCCTAGGGGCACCCACAGCCCACATCCCCCACCCAGGTAATCCTTAACGCGCGCATAGTCATGATTCCTAATCTGTACTTACCCCCTTGTGGCTGCTGTGATGCCTTCAAGTGCCCATCCAACTCCTGATAGGCCACCGCCTGGATGCAGAACATCAGGGGGGGTCAGAGAACAACGTGCACCTCTTCCTCATTGGGAGGCCAGCCCCAGCTGGGCCTCCGCCATCTTCCTTGCCCAGTGGCACAGGTCCTCCCACTGTTTGCGGCAGTGGGTGCTCTACCTGTCAAAGACCCCCAGGGTCCGCACCTCCTTGGCGATGGCACTCCAAATACCCTTTTTCTGATGGGCACTGACCTGCAGGGAAAAAGACAGCAGAAAAGGGAATTACTTAACCGTCCAGACCATCACACTCATGGCCCACCAAATCCCTTCCATCCCCTGATGCACATACATTGACCACCATACATGCATCACCCTGGCCAGGACGCCTCAGCCCCCACTACATGTGGCTTACACACGCAGCAATCCATACATTCATGGCCCATGCATCATGCTCACAGTGTACTCACCTGTTTGTCTAGAGGACCGTAGAGTAACGTGTACTGGGGTAGGACCCCATCCGCCAGTTTCTCCAACTCCTCCGCAGTGAAGGCAGGGGCCCTTTCCCCAGACACATGAGCCATTGTTGCTTCCAAACACAGGTCACAGCAGCACTTGCAGTGTAGGTCCTCTCCTGTTGAAGGTCAGGTAGCAAGTGAGTGAACAGATAGAAAATGGCAGTCACGTCCAAAGCGGTGCGTCCCGTCACCGCTGGCGTACATCGCCATTGGCTCCTGGAACCCATAGGGCCCAATGATATCCAATACGAAGTTGCGTGGCGTTCGTAGACCGCCTACCGCAACGGCACACAATGCCAGCGGAATTACCTCATTTCCACTTGTTCCTCCTCACAGGTCAGGCAGCTGCCATTTCAGGGGGGCACAGGCTATGGCACCTAACTGCGTCACAGCAGACATTGGCAAAGGAACTGACTCTCAGATTCACATGCAGGTTCTGTAAAGTAAAAGAAGCATCATTATTTCAATTTATGTGTGAATAAGGCCCTCAGCTCACCGTTTTCCTCCATAGGCTTCTGTCGCTGAGGATGAATATGAGATGGCGACATCCTCCGGTGTACAGACCTCTTGTGGACCTTGTGACAATGGAGGACAGACACATTATCCTAACCTACAGACTTTATCGGGCCACAATCCAAGAACTGTGTGGCCAATTGGAGCCAGACCTGATGTCAGCTTTCCGCCAGCCCACAGGTATCCCCCTTCTAGTGCAGGTCCTGTCAGTGCTCCATTTCCTGGCAAGTGGTTCCTTCCAAACAACAGTGGCCATGGCATCAGGGATGTCTCAGCCAATGTTCTCAAACATATTAACCAGAGTGTTGTCAGCCCTGCTGAAACACATGCGCAGCTACACTGTATTCCCCCAGGTGGAGGATTTGGCCACAGTGAAAGCTGACGTTCATGCCCTGGGACATATCCCCAACATCATTGGTGCCACAGATAGTACACATGTAGCATTTGTGCCACCCCGGAGAAATGAGCACGTGTTCAGGAATAGAAAAAGCTATCACTCTATGAATGTGCAGATAGTGTGTTTGGAGGGCCAGTACATCTCCCATGTGAATGCCAGGTTTCCTGGCTCTGTGCATGACACCTTTATCTTGAGGAACAGCAGCATCCCATATGTGATGGGCCAACTCCAGAGGCACTGGGTGTGGCTAATAGGTGACCACCCAGTATAAGTTTGTGTCTGGGTATGTGGTTGTCCCAAAGGGTTAGTGTGGGTCTAACAGGTATCCCTCGATATTTGCAGGTGACTTTGGTTACCCCAACCTCTCCTGGCTACTGACCCCAGTGAGGAATGCCAGGACAAGGGCAGAGGAACGTTACAATGAGGCACATGGGCGAACAAGGAGGATCATTGAATGAACCTTTGGCCTCCTGAAGGCCAAGTTCCGGTGCCTCCATCTGACAGGTGGATCCCTGTACTACTCACCCAAGAAGGTGAGCCAGATCATCGCTGCATGTTGCATGTTGCACACCTGGCCTTGAGACGCCAGGTGCCTTTTCTGCAGGAAAATGAGCCTGGAGATGGGCTTGTGGCAGCGGTGGAGCCTGTGGACAGTGAGGAAGAGGAGGCAGAGGAAGAAGATGTGGACAACAGAAGTAATATAATAAAGCAGTACTTCCAGAGACACAGGTAAGACACTGTAACTTCACTTCACATTGCAGTTTTCTGTTGGACATTGTACATGGCAGCCTGATTTCCCTATGTCTATGGCCACTTACTGTATCCCTACGATTTTGTTTCACCATTACTGAGAGCCAAGTGGGATTATCGCACCACGGAGTGTCACTCCTGGATATAGATATTTATTTTAAAGATAGGTTTCCCAGCTGTATACTTAGTTATCGATTATTCTTTTCCCCGTACTTCGCGTTTAGGGAACGCATGAGGATTCCTTCATTAGACGACGTATTATGGAATGCTTTGTACTTATTAGAGATTTTACAGAGTTTTACTAGGACTGGTTTCTTACATAAGACTTATTTTGAATCAAGCCCTGATGAAGTCCGTGAGAATATTCTCTCATAGGACGAAACACGTGTTGGCTATGGTTGCTACATGAACATTAAGACTTTGGCTGCTACATGAATATCTCAAGTTCAGTGATGATTTTTTTTATATTTATGGCGAACCTTGTGCTTCAAGAATAAATGGTTTATGAACTCTCTATGGTGTTATTGCCAGTCCACACTGAAGTTTCTATACCGTATTAACTTTCAATCATTTGATCATGAGTGCCCTGACAGCTGGCCTTTTCTATGGCCACTTACTGTATCCTTTGGCATCTCTATTTTCAGATCTCTGTGGCCCACTCTGGATCCTGGTATGTTTACTGCTGCCCACTAAAGGTCATACTAATGTATATATAACTGTATATATGACTTGCAATATTTTCAGAATGTTGTACTAATACATGATTCAATCATTTGACACTCTCAAGATTAGTATTTGTTCCAAGAGTGTTTATGTAGGTGCTCATACATAGAGGGGGATGTGCAATGGGCTGGGGTGATGGTGGAGGAATGTCCAGTTTGATTCCAGTCTCTTTGTATCACAGGTGCATTGTCCAATGGGGCATAGGAAGGGGAGTAATGGCAGTTCAAGGGGGACAGGGTGACGGAGTCGGACAGAGGGGTGACAATCAGGAGAGTCTTATTTCCTGACGGGGGTCTTGGCAATGTTCTCTTGCTTCTGTCTGGATCACAGGGACCGCTTGCAGGGTGGTCCTCCTTCTGCAGTGGGTGAGGTGCTGGTGGCCTGTTGGTCTGTTGGTCCTGTGGTGGGGCCTCCTGTCCACTAGCGCCGGAGGAGGTGGAGGGCTGTTCTTTGGTGTGGCTAGTGTCAGGGGCCCGTTGGTGTGCTACTGCCTCCCTCATGGTCTTGCCCATGTCTGTCAACACCCCTGCAATGGTGACCAGAATGGTGTAGACTTTTTTGAGGTCCTCCCTGATCCCCTGGTACTGTCCCTCCTGCAGCCACTGGGTCTCCTGCAACTTGTACAGTATCTGGCCCATGATCTCCTGGGAATGGTGGTATGCTCCTAGGATGTTGGAGAGTGCCTCCTGGAGAGTGGGTTCCCTGGCCTGTCCTCCCCCTGTCACACAACAGTCCTCCCAGTTTCCCTGTTGTCCTGTGTCTCTGTCCCCTGAACTGTGTGCCCACTGCCCCTGATTATCCTGTGTTTGTGGGGTTGCCTGGGGTCCCTGTAGTGGTGGACACACTGCTGATTGACGTGTCCTGGGGACAGTGGCATGGGCCCGGTGAGTGGGTGCTGTGCTGGTGTTTCCCGAGGGGGGAGGCTCTGTGGTGGGTTGGGACTGTGCCTGGGTACCCGACTGTCCAGAGGTCATTGATGGGCCGGGTTGGTCATGTGATCCAGGCGTGCAGAGCTGCTGTGATCACTGGGGGCCTCCTCTGGGGGGGGACTGGATGTTGGTGGCAACTCCTCTCCGGTGACGTTGAGTAACGGTCCTGTGGGGATGAAAATGCAGTGTAATTGTATCTGCGTGTGCCATCTTGTGCATGGGTATGTTTCCCTCTATGGTTGTTATTAGCAAGGCAGCTTTGGCTTGTGTGAGTTGTGCTAGGTTTGGCTAAGTGATTGTCAGTAGTGTGCATGCTGTGGTGATGGGTGTCCATGCAGTTCTGTGATGGGGTCCATGGATTGGTGTTAAATGCAGGGCTTGGTTTTGGGATAGGTGGGTTGTGATCATGGGTTTATGTGAGGTGGTGGAGTGATGAGGGTGGGAGTGGGGGTAGGAGTTTGTGATGGCATGCAGGTAGGGTGGGGGATATAGTAGTAATGATTTGACTTACCAGAGTCCAGTCCTCCTGCTACTCCTGTGAGGCCCTCAGGATGCATTATTGCCAAGACTTGCTCCTCCCATGTTGTTAGATGTGGGGGAGGAGGTGGGGGTCCACCGCCAGTACTCTGTACAGCGACCTGGTGTCTTGCAACCACGGAACACACCTTTCCCCAAAAGGTTGTTCCACCTCTTCCTGATATCATCCCTTGTTCTTGGGTGCTGTCCCACGGCATTGACTCTGTCCACAATCCTGCGCCATAGCTCCATCTTCCTAACAATGGACGTCTCCTGCACCTGTGATCCGAATAGCTGTGGCTCTACCCGGATGATTTCCTCCACCATGACCCTTAGCTCCTTGTTTGAAAACCTGGGGTGTCTTTGGGGTGCCATGGATGTGGTGTGAGTGATGATATGTGTGAGGATGTGTGGGGTGATGTGTTGTGGTGTGTGTTGTGAGGTGCGTGGATGGTGTATGGTTGATGGTGTTCTATGCCTCAGATTTAGTGGGTGCGCCTGGCTTGTGTCTCTCCCTGTTGGCAATCTTTTTTTTCATGGAAAGGATGGTGGGTAATGTGGGTGGGTGTTTTATATTGGATTGGGTGTGTGGGTGTGGTGTGTGTATGAGTGTCAGGTGTCTGCAGTTTGAATTGTCCAATGTGGTGTAGTTTTCTAAGTGTGTGTGTATTTTGAGCGTGGCGGTGTGTACCGCCTATGGTTTACAGTGGTTGAAAGACCGCTGCAGCGATTCATGGGTCCTGATACTGTGGGCGTATTCCTGTTGGCGTAACGGTGTGGGTTTTGGTACCGCCAATTTATCACTCACCTTTGGTCTGGCAGACTTGTGTGGGTGTCTGTATAGTGGCGGATTTCTCAGTGTGGGTCATAATACCCGCAGCGGAATACCGTCTCGGTCACGGTATCTTGGCGGCCGTCAGCACGGCGGTAGGTGGAATTTACCACCAGGGTTGTAATGAGGGCCTTAGTTTTGATTGTATAAATAGTGAGTTCCTTACAATGTTGTTGAAACTTAATAAGGATATATTAATACAAGAGTAAAGAACTAATTTTGAGTTTAGTGTAGCAGGAGGACTGGCATAAAGCAGTGGTCCTACTGCCCACAAAAAACTATTATTTCCCTGTCTCATTTAGTGATGGGACGGCCACTGAAATTTACATTCGGCAAAGCCTTAGCTGGCTCCAGCAAAGGTAAACAGTGATCTGTTAGTCCATCCATAATTTGGTCATGCAGGAGGTTGCTTGACCTACTTAGGGGGATGAAACTGTCGCTAACTTTACCAGCGTGTTTGCCAGTGCAGATATGAAAACATGCAGGAAATATGTAGAATAACCCCGACATTCAGGGGGAGGGGGTTTGTTTTTCTTTAGAGGAAGCAAGATCCCTCTTCGGGAGTTTGTTTCCATAAACAAAAATTTGCTGAGAGTACATTTTAAACATGCTACCCATTCAGCCAACATACAGGGCTGTGAGGGGAGGCACAAAAAGTGTGGTTCTCTTTACACTGCAGAGATGCCGATAAGGCAAGCAGGGATCTCTAAATGGAGCAAACTATTCTCTGCCAGGGTGGTAGAGGCCATTACCAGCAACAACATTGTAGACCAGCAGACCATCGTCTACGGTGTAATTGAGTCTCAAAGTATTCAAAAGCTTTGTACTGTCCGACTATTAGTTGTTGCGGGTAATTAAAGCAACGTCTTCACATCAGTCTCTTTATTGGGGAAATAATGAACAATGTTGGTGCACCTATCTTTAAGGTGAGCTGTCAGTGTTTGTGGACATTTACTTTTGTGTTAGAAAGAAAGTTATTTGCAAGTTAGAGGATGGATGTGGAACAGGAGAAGAACCCTTCTCCCACTTCATCATCCCTGTTCTTCACAGCGTGTTTATACTTTCCAGTTTTTTTTACATTCACTTATTATCACAAGGACATTCCTGAGATTCTTTAGAATTTCATTAGAGACATATGATTTGGTGCCCACCATGTGAACCCTATCGAGTTTAATAGATGTTGATTTCTTTCCCAAGAAGTGGTGCAACGCTGTCCATCATAAATCCTGCAAGCCCTCACAAGCTGCTGTCTCTTGCAGCCCCATAATGATGAGGTTCTCTTGATCGGATCAATTTTCCAAGTCTTCTTATTTGGAATACTCCATTGCTGTCTGATTGAGTGAGGTTTTCTACATTTTCTACCAAATTGCGGTAGACAAGACTGATCTGTTCCACCCAATGTTCTATTCGTTGATGACTCCCCTCACTGACTGACATCTTTTCTTAGACCTTAACATAGATAGCAGAACCCTACTTTGAGAATGCCCTTAAAATCAGAATTCTATTTTGCTTATCCAGCAAAAATCGACCATCACACTCTCATTAATTATTTATCTTTGTCATGTTTTAACTACCGTTTCCAGGATGACAAAGCGCTCATATTTGACCACCCTTATGGTTTAATGTCAGTTGTGCATCTTAAGGAATCCTGGGATTTTATTTTGTGCTTTCTTTTCAGTAACATGGCATAAAGCAAAATAATGCCCCAAGAGAATCCTCTGCAATGCATTCCAACTTTGTTTGGCATTGAGTGCTAGTGAGGACTCATGCAAACATTGATGAAAAGCCGTGTAATGTTATCTACTTATATGATTGTGGTTTTATATAATCTGAAACACACTCATCCGAGTAGCAGAGTGCGCTACAAAAGAAGGAAGTGACACTCCTGTATTTGAATGAATATAATATAGATAATATAACGCTAAATCTGTGGGTGATAAATTTGGGAAGTCCCTTTGTTGATTCAGAGATAACGGTCCAGGATCACGAGTTAAGAGAAAAAGAAAAAAAACAATATATTAAATATTCAGAGAGTCTTAGTCTAATATAACATTCTTATTGGGAGAACATCAACAGATAGATATGTAATGACACAATCTTCAGTATATCTCAATAAGCAGAGAGTCTGAGATTATATAAACAATCTCTCAGAATTCATCTTTTTTTAGTGTGACTTTGTTTTGTTTATTGGGACCCAGATGTAATGTGCCGGGACACCATTCCACTTTAAGGCGTTTCCTTATAGTAAAGCAGATAGCAAATCAGATATGATCATTTTCTGGGTGTTCAGGCCCTAGACTGAGGGGTGACTACTTGTGGCATCACTGTGAGAGTCTCCTTCGTGTGCTTCATTTTACGTCTTTTGTTTTGGACCAGGGGGGTTATTTCACCAGATCCCAGAGGTATAGCTTTCCTGCTACCCCAGCATGACAGCTCGCCTGGCTGCTGAGCAGAAGTGGCAGTCCAGAATCTCTCACAAGTGAAGAAGGGGCCCTCTCTCTAGCCATTACGTGGTAATTTTATTGTCTTCTGCAGGAAGATTTCTTAAAGGAGCAAGATCATTTTAGGCCTGAAGGTGCAAAAGCAGCACTACTTTAGGCACACCACTAACCACCTAATGCGACGCATGGCTTTTAAATGAAACACATACCATGGCTTGGAGGGATGCCAAAAGTTGTTGTGCCTGTGGCCTTAGGGTGATGTCCTTAGCTTAAATGCCCGGGTGATGGTGCTTTTGTTAGGGCCTGCTGGCACAATGCGCACTGCTGCCTTAGTGGCAAGTGACTGTCTCCACCAGTGCTGTAACCAATCCTCTGTCTGCTGTCCTTGTAAACATTTTGAAAAATCCTCAAAGTCATATCTTTCACATATCTGATACTTTAAGCCTTTGTCTGTCGAATTCTGCTGTCCCTTGTGTGTGTGTGTGGGGGGGGGGGGGTTGGGGGGCGGTTAGTGTCGATTGACTACAAGTGGCATACACCAATATGCTATATGATGTTTTAATGTGTTATAGTGGTATTAAAGGGCTACCTGTGGGTGATCCACATACTTGAAGTTTTCACGAATCTTTGTTCATGGGGGGGTCAATGTGCACGTTGTGCTCACACTATATACATATACGTAGATTTCTGGAAACCAAGAATTAAGCATCACCTGGTTATCGTAAATATTGGCTGCATATTCTCGCATAATTAACCTTTAATCGATTCTCATTTGTTGATCATTTTTACGCTATTTTTTAACTGATAAGGACAACGGGAATATTATTTCACATTTAGTTGCGCACTTTCAAACCAACTGGTCGCTCGCTTTCGCGACTTCGTATTATACTTAAATATCGAGATGATCACCTTTATTCAGGCACATCTAGGACAATAGCTATATAAACCATTTTTATTATTCATGGGATTTATTTGCCTGCTTTCCCTAAAGGCACTATATTTATGCTCTTTTAAAACATACGATGCGAGATTCTGCTTTAAGACAAACACTGCTATATAACAATTGGTTGCAGGCGCCATGCTTCAGCCTTTATTACGACCTCACCTTTGTACTTTTCACTTTAAAAATTGACATTGACTATAAATTACCAGGGGTGAAAAAAATCACCAGTTATTTACAGAGCACTGACACGGTCGGTAGTATTGCGATTTAACATTTTCTTGCTGAGAAGCTAGGAGCAGAAGGTCAAAAAATGGCTGAGTAACAAATCTGAAAACAGAAAAGAGTTGACTTATATTGTAAAACCGACTTTTAATAATGTAACACAAATACACTGTGGAGACCGCTAATATATGGAAAATATACTGCTGGGACAGCAAGAAGACACCAAGGTCATTCGAGAAATTACCGGCAGCTATTGGGAAAAAACACAATTTGCTTCTATGAATGAGATCCCAAGGGGCAAACCATTTCTCTCTTCAAAGATGCTGTTGTTGAAATACCATAGAGATGTATGTTGTATGTAGATATTTTAGAGAGGAAATACATAATATGGGCATGTACCTTGGCAGAGTAACGGATGTGCTACATCTTTCACCAGCTTAAGATGTATGTAAAAACAGTTATGGAGCAGAAGATTCGAGCTTTACACAGATATAGATTTAAAACAGTGTGTGGTATATGAAGTAAAAGTACAAACAGCGTGTTATCTCATTGTATATATTTCGTGCTGAAATGATTAAAGTGTAACACATTACAAACAGAGACATAGGCAAGACCTATTGTTTTGGCTTGTGAAAAAACGTCCGTAAACTGTAGCAATTCACACAAGAGGTATGGTACCTCGGTAACAGTGGTGGATGCTTAAGTTAAAACACAGGAAATATCGCACTGTTGCTGTCCATGTTTTGTCTGTGTTTGCTCTGGAAAGGAGGTGCAGCCTCGTGGAGCGAGGACTCAGGAAAGTGCTGGTTGCAAGGGAGCAGTACAGCGTTCGGGTTGATGCAGGGTGCAAAATGTATAGCAGGATGCAAGACGTCATGCAGAGTGTAAGTGGGTTTTGCAGGGTGGCGGGCGGATCAGAGGGTTCACGAGGGAATGGGTGGTTCAAGGGGGAGCACACGGTGAAAGGAGAGATTGTAGTTTGAAGGGGGGTAGTGCCAAGCGTTTAATATGAGGAAACCCAGATACATGTGGGTATCAAGGGGCGAAACGTATCTCAATGTGTGAAGAGTGTGCACAGCTATGAAATAACAGATTTCATGTGCAAACAAGCAGTGTGGTTGCTATTCAGCATGGGTAAACGTTAGCGGTGTAGAGGAGAGTGGTGTAGAATGGAGTGGTAAAGAGTGGAGTAGAGTGGCAAACAGTAAAAAAGAGTGGAGTAGACTGTCTTGGAGAGGAGCAGACTGTTGTAGAATGGAGTGGAGTGTCATGAAGTGTCATGGACTGTACTATCATGGAGTGGAGTGTCGTGAAATGGCATGTCGTGACGTGGAGCAAAGTGGTGTAGATTGGAATAAGGTGTAGTGGAGTGGATTGGCATAGAGTGGCATGGACAGTCACTGAGCAGAGTGTTGTGGAGTGATGGAGAGTGAAGCCCAGTCATTAATTGGAGTGGCACAGAATGGAGTTAAGTCATAAAGTGGAGTGGAGTGGCATAGAGAGAAGTTGAGTAGAGTGGCCTAGAGTGAAGTGGCTTAGAGTGGAGTGGCATATAGAAGCATAGAGTGGAGTAAAGTGCCATAGACTGGAGTCTAGTAGAGTGGAGATGAGTGTTATAGAGTGGGGTAGAGTGTCAGAGTGGAGTGGTGTAGAGTTGGTGTAGAGTGGAGTGGCATTAAGTGGAGACGAGTGGAATAAAGTAGAGTGTCAGAGTGGAGGGGACCTACAGTGAAGGGGTATAGAGTTTGAGGGGTGTAGAGTGGAATACAGTGGAGTAAAGTGGAGTGGCGCAAAGTGGTGAACAGTTGAGTGGTGTAAACTGGAGTGGTGTAGCATGGAGTTGAGTAAAGTGTTAGAGTGGCATGCCATGGAATGAAGTGGTGCAGAGAGGAGTAAAAAAAAAAAAAGGAGTGTTGTTGTGTGGAGTAGAGTGGCATAGATTGTCATGGAGTGTCATAGAGTAGAGTGAAGTGGCATAGAATGGAGTAGAGTAGCCTAGAGTGAAGTGGTATGAGGTGGGGTATCATAAAGGGGAGTGGAGAGGCAGAGAGAGGAGTGGCACAGAGTGAAGTAGAGTGTCAGGGTGGAGTTGTGTGGAGTGGAGTGGCTTAATGTAGAGAAGAGTAGAATAAAGTACAGTGTCAAAGTGGGGGGCATAGAGTAGAGGTGCATAGAGTTGTGGGGTGTAGAGTGAAGTAACGTGCCATGACGTGGAGTGGCATAAAATGGAGTGGCAAACAGTTGCGTGATGTAGAGTGGAGTGACATAGCATAGAGTTGAGTAAAGTGATTGAGTGGAGTGGTGTAAAGAGGATTAAAGTGACAAGGAGTGTTGTAGACTGGAGAGTGGCATAGATCTTCATGGAGTGTCATAGCGTAGAGTGGCATAGAGTGAAGTGGTGTAGAGTGGAGTAGAGAGGCCTAGGCTGAGGTAGCATGGGGAGGAGTTGAGTGGACTGCAGTGTGATGGACTGGTGTAGAGTGTAATAGTGTGGAGTAGAGTGTTGTAGAGTGGTATAGAGTGGAGTGGGGTAGAGTATAGTATGCATGGTTGTTAGCGAACTGCCATTACAGACAACACATTTTCACATTTTCAATTGAAATGCTCATTTTACTGATAAATATATATGGCACACAAACAGTATTGTGTGGAAATGGCATCACCTAGTGTACTGATTTTTTGGGATCCTATTAAAATATTTATTTCCCCCATATATTTCTGAATTATAAAATTAGTTTTTCATTTGTGCTTTCCTAATTCTGATATATTCTAAAAATATATCCACAGTTCATGAACAGACATTTCAATTTTGTTGCGTGTTGCAAAAAAAACTTTTCTTTCCCAGCACCTGTCAAGATTGTCTCATAAATCCTTTGCTTTGAAGTCAGAGAAAGAAAAAAAACACCAATCTCCCTGGAAGACAGAGCCTGACATTTGACCTCTATCTTGAAAAGCACAATAAATGGGACAAGATGAGAACACAATTTAAAAGCCAGTTTAAAGAAAGCAAGGACTCATGGAAGAGTACAAGGAGTAATGGTGAACAAGCTTTTCTCCACAGGGGGAGGAGGGGCAAAGGCATGCTTGACAGCCTAGAACAAATGAAGCCAGCAAATAGAAAGTGAGAACATGTGAGTAACAAACCAAAAAGCCAATGATAAGCAATGGGTTGAATTCATTCACAAGAAAGCTTACAGAACACCCATAAGAAGTATTTTGGCACGCAGACATCTTGCTGTCTGGTAGCCTTCGACCTAGCAAGCTTTGCTGCATATGAAGGATGAAGACATGCTGGCCAGTTTAAAATAAATAAAGTAAGCAAATAGGTAAACAATAGCTGAAATGCATTCCCAGAGAAGCTTTCAGAATGCCTACAAGAAGTCTTTCCACAACCAGACAGCTGTGTAGTCTGGTTAGTGGTGGTTCTGGAGTTCCCCCCTTAACAGGTGCAGCAAACATGAAAACTAAATTGGTCATAAAATAAATGTATTGCTTTTTTAGTTTTCATTCTGGCAGCCGAGTCTGAGGTGCAGGGAAGGAGTGGTGTGCTTTTCAGTTTAAAGTATGTATGTCACTTTGCCTGGCTGTCTTGTGACAGCCAGCCTGGCACATGCACTTTAAACCTCTCTAACCCAACCTATGTTAGGCAGCTGGGTGAAGAGAAGGCACAGGCACCCAGTGACTGAAAAAGCACTGAGCCTGCACACCCCAAACAATCTTGGTGCTACTCTCATGCAGCTTAACATTATCATCAGCATATAGAGCAGCATTTGGAATAGTAGAGGGGAGTTGGCTGAGGCTCTGGAAGCCTGTGTTGGAACCACAGACTGATGAGACAGAGAAGAGCACCGAGGCAGTAGGTAAGTACACGTTTTTATTTTTTGAATAAAGTTAATGTTGATTCACTTATAGGCACTGTGAGAAACTCACACTGCTTCCAGACTTAAATCCAGAGCTCTCAATCGTGATCCATTAAAAACACTTTTTAAAATGGACCACAGTTGAGAACTTTAGCGTTAAGCCTCAGGGCTCTGCTGGTTTTTAGCAGTGCCTGTCAGGGGGTCAAAATATTAGCACCACCACTTAAACTTGTCAGCAGCCGCCCTTGAGTCTGGTAGGCTTCAACCTAAAAACAATGATGCAACAAAGTAATGGAATGTTAACACAAACCAACATCACACATGAGAACTCTTGCAGTATAGCTGAAATGTTTGTTTTATTTTTTAACCTTGAGGCTCACTTATTCTGGCTGAAACCATTGGTGTATCGCAAAGACATGGGGGGCCCTGCAGATTGTGGTGAGGGGCCCTCTAGTCAGCCCTATCTCACAGATATTCATTGGCCTTGAGCTGAGTTGAGGCCCCCTGAATGCATGTGGGCCCCTTGAACAGTTTGCGCTCCCTCACTGAGCAGAAGGGCTGCAAAGGCTTGTGTTACACCCCTGGCCCAAACATTCTTTCTCTAATGGAAGTAAATCAGCCTGTAGAGTTCGCTCTTTGTCTGTTATTTACTGACAGGCAAATCATTTTTAATCACTTTTATTCACATTTTTAAATAAACATTTACACATTATAGAAAGACGGAACAACCAATTCAATATATTTAGAGTTTTCACCATATGGAGTTACTGACAATGGTTTAGGCGTAGGAGAATGATGGATCAGCCTGTCAGGTTCGTTTCTCAGATTCTATGTCAGGAACGGAGGCTTCTGATTATGCTTCTCTTTCTTGACTGTCAATAATATAGCAGCCAATGAAAATTAAAACTACATTACCCATGAGGTCACAGCCTCGACATCACCCCCAATCAGGGTCTACCCCTCCCTATATATAACATATTCTACCAAAGTCAGTCCTCTTTCTTTGCTGCTGCAGTGAAAAGTTAAGTCATTACAGCCTTTCCTATTGTTCTAAAGTATATTTTTGACTCGAGTGCAGCCCAGTGCCTGCAAGCGCCTTATTCCTTTTCTTTATTTATACTTCTGTTTGCTTATAATTTGCTGCTTTGATCATCAGGTTGTGTGTCGGGCTTACGCGCCCGTGCGCGCATTGTTATTTCAAAACCTTTGAACAGTGGTAGAAATCAGCAGGATGTTTAGCGGGCTTAGGCGCCCGTATGCGTGTTGCCTTTGACAAAATATTTTCAGTGATTTACTCATGTTTCACTCGATTGCGCGTGCTTTTTTCCATTCATAGCCCCACTGGTGAGGAGGCCTGAAGCGTGCAGGCCCTTTCCTCTAAATCACCTCTCTCGCGGGAACGCGCGCATGTGCACAAATGCTTCTGTGCGAGCGCGTGTTTCCCAGTGAGAAGACGCGTTCCTTTTCCCACCGGAGCAGTAACTGTTGCCTGCATCACTTCAGCTACGCCCGGAGGGGCTGAAATACTACTATAGAGCCTGGCTCCAGGGAAAACTTGCCTCAGAATGCCTTCCTCCTCATTTCTCCGGCACATTCCTATTTCAATACAAGGCACTTGTTTTTTCCCCCCCCACTCTACTGCTGTGCATTGGGGCCTCTCAAATATTTTATAGCACAGCAATATGGCCCAATTTAATGATGTCTATTGGGAATATGAAGCTGGTCACTATGATCAACACATGGAGGAGCGCCTTGTTGAAGCCCTTGACTTCCATGTGCAGGACTCTGTTAACAAGGCGCTAGTCAAAACCTTATGTCCTTTTGCCCAGCCTATTTTTAACTGTGGATTCAGGCACTTTGGCGCAGGCTCGGGGAACCCCACCCCAGCAGAGGTCAATATTACTGAGCCTGGCCGGTCATCCAATGACCTCTTTGACCAGACCGTTAATTCAGTCTTAAATGAATCATGAATATGGGGCTTTCTCAACACCCTCTGGACACGCTAGCCAACATTCTGACTCGGACTCTTCCACTTCAGATAAATCCCCTGTTCAAGACACAATTCAAGGGAAACGCAAATGCAAGACACACCATGCCGATGATCCCGAGACACCAGTTGTGGGAAAGAATTTACAATTTGACCCTGATTCCATCATTCATCCCCGCTCCACTGAATGGGTTCCATGTCAGTAGGTGGATGAGTATGTGCAATCTAGATTGAGAAAGAGCTTTGAGAAAGACGTCAGAAATACCCTCCACTCTAAGTGCCCCCGTCAAGCACTATCAGGCAAGGTTGCGGAGATGCCAGAATTAGACCCACACATGGTGACTTTCTTAAAGAAGTACGCGAAAGACCCCAAAAAAGGTATTGACAGGCCCTGGCGAGGTCGCCAAGACAAATTGCTAGATATTTCTAGCCCTCTTACTAAGATTTTGGATTTGGCAGTCCTGTCAACATCAGGGCAGTGCGCGCTCTGCGGGTGACTAGAATGCAAAAACCCAGCACTCTCAAGATAACATAATTTCTGCATTGTGCTGATATGTTGTTGTTTAAACTTTTGCATTGCAGAGTTTAATCCTGAAGACTTATGTTCAAGGTGCTTATAAATACTGTTCATTTGCAATGTTTTGCTGCAGGCTTTCAGAGTGTGTCAGGGTGTGGTCCCTTTCCAGGGCCTTCTATAAGCTTTCCCTGCAGCATGCCTGAATGTGGTTTGTGGGCTGGGCCAAGACTCTTTATAAGGGAGCCAGCCCAGCTCCACGTGCTCACTATTCAGAGGTCCCGGTGCAGAGCAGCAGCAACTTCCTGAGCTCCTGTTCTGGAGGCCTACTTTGATCTTCCAGGCCGTGCCCTTTCACTTTGTCGGTGATTCTTGATCAGGGTGGTAAGACGGAGGTCGGCTGGGCCCCCGATCCCATTCTCGAAGGCTTTCGAGTTCTTGGGCCTAATTTGCATGATAAAACAATTTTGCTCGTGTGCATGTGAATATGCGCTTGATGTTTTATGGCATTTACATGCTGACACTCGAATCGGCAAGATGCGCGATTCTTTGCTCGTGTACAACTCTTGATATTCATTGTGCGCTACCCTTTATGGCATTTACAAGGTAGCATTCGAATCAGCAGAACGCGCAATTCATTTCTTGTGCTTAATTCATGGGATTCATTGTACGCTACCATTTCATGGCATTCACATGGTGGCCTACAAATCTGCAAGACGCGCAATTCATTTCTTGTGCTTAATTCATGTATTTCATTGTAAGCTACCATTTCATGGCATTCACATGGTGGCATCCGAATCGGCAAGATGCGTGATTAATTTCTTGTGCTTAATTTATGATATTCAGTGTGCGCTACCATTTCTCGGCATTCACATGGTGGCATTCGAATCAGCAAGACGTGATTCATTTCTTGTGCTTAATTCATTCTATTTAGTGTGCACTACCATTTCTTGGCATTCACATGGTGGCCTTCGAATCGGCAAGACGCGCGATTTATTTCTTGTGTTTAATTCATGAATATTCAGTGTGCGCTGCCATTTCATGGCATTAGCAAGGTAGCATTCGAATCGGCAAAACGCGCAATTCATTTCTTGTGCTTAATTCATGATATTCATTGTGTGTTACCATTTCATGGCATCTACTTGGTGACATTTGAATCGGCAGGACACGCAATTCATTTCTTGTGCTAAACTCATGTTACTCATTGTGCGCTACCACTTCATGGCATTTACTTGGTGGCCTTCGAATCGGCAAGACGCGCGATTCATTTCTTGTGTCTAACTCATGTTATTCATTGTGCACAATCATTTCATGGCATTTATAAACCCTTGTGGAAATCCGCAGTGGGCCCAATTGATGTTCCTGCATTTTAAGAAAACTAAAGTGTTAGAATTCTAGATGTTATATTGTATGTGCATAATAATTTCCTTAAGTACAATTCATATGGTGTTATAGAAATCATTCAGATTATTTCCTGGTCCTCATGCAAAAGACTATGCTTGAATTTTAAATCGTAATTCTAGAAGGTTCTGATGTTACTAATCCATGTGTAACATTTCATTGAGAGGTTCATTGGAAAGTTGTATTAATCTTTCTTGATTCCTTCTCTGGTATCCAGACATTTTGAGGCCTAGTTATTTTAGTCCATGCTTAAGTTATCCATGTGTCCAGTATGCCAATGTTTACAATCATAGTCTAGTAATTATTAATATGATATAATCTTGATATTGTGTGTTTTAACCTTTTTGCTTCCTACAGGTCTCCTTCCTAGCTGTTCCCTACCGAATCCCCTTTTCCCCACTTGGACTCTCTTAGACTCTGTGACATTCTAATCAGAGTATTGGAGCTGTCTTATGGTGGACGTGTTGGGAACGTGCACAGACCCCGAGGATCTGGTGACTCTGACAAGTCCACTCCAAGGAGTCACAGGGGCTATTGATCCTGAGGTTTTACTAGAATGGGCCCAACGAGCCATGTGCCTTTTAGGGAATGCCAACTGCGCCATTTCTACTGAACGCAGGAAATCACACCTTTTGCGCATTGATCCCAAACTGACCGAATTGGCTCCGGCTGATGCAGGTCCTTCAGCTAATGGAATCCTATTTGGTGACAGGTTTGTCAAAGACTTAGCCAAATATGTGGCAACCTTCTTGGCACTAGATAAGACTCAGACCTCCATCAAAAAAGTGTTCAATAGTGGCCTTTTTTGCAGGGCTGGGTGTTTTGGAGGTCGAACGTCAGGCTGGTTTAGTCCACAGACTTCCAGACCCTACTATAGGGGCAGAGGCTTCTCAAGTTATCAGACCAATACCAACTTCTACCCAGCGAGAGATTGCGGTTACAGAAGACGTAACCCCAGAGGGCCACATGGAGGAGGACAATATGGTCAGAACTCCTCCCAAACAGATAAATCTTCTTCCTTCACGGGAAGTGGTTCTGGGGGGGCAGAGTGGGTCTATTTGTACACAATTAGTCTTGCATCACTCAAGATTCTTGGGTTTTGGAAACCATTCTGGGTTATCACCTAGAGTTCTACTCAAAGCCAGAACAAATTTCCATTCCACCTCCACTCCTTTTTCCCCAACAAAAGAGTTCTTTCATAGATTTGGAGATCGAAACTTTACTTCAGAAAGGGGCAGTTGTTCATTCTCTTCCCCACCCCAGAGGCTTCATCAGCACAATCTTTTTAGTCCAAAAGAAAGGAGGGGGTTCTCGATTAGTTCTCAATCTCCGACATTTCAATTCTTGGATTGTCTATCGACGTTTCAAGATAGAGGGCATTCATCTCCTTCAAGATCTCTTGTTAGAAGGGGATTGGATGATTCGTTTAGACCTTAAGGAGGCTTATCTAACCATTCCCATTTTTGCCCCTCATCGACGCTTCCTTCAATTCTTTTGGCGAACAAAATGTTACAAGTTTGCCGACCTTCCCTCTGGGCTGTCTTCAGCCCCTTGGTGTTTCACCAAGGTAATGCGCCCAATTGTTCAATGGCTTTGAGAAAAAGGCATTCGGCTTATCATTTATCTGGACGACATTCTAATCATGACTCAAGAGAAAAGCCTTGTTCTTCTCCATCTCTCCTGGACCATTCAATTGCTCCAAGACCTGGGGTTTATTATAAACACAGAGAAGTCCCAACTGAGTCCAACCCAACAGATAGATTTCTTGGCTTTCCAGATAGATTCGATTTCAACCCAATTGAAACTTCCTTTGACAGAGAGACTGGCCATCAAGAATGAATTGAGGAGAGCATTGTCAGCTGCTTCGATTTCCTTGAGGGTTCTTGCCGGATTGGTGGGCCTCCTAGCGTCGTCTATTCAAGCTATTTTCCCAGGCCCTCTACATTATCGGGCCCTGCAGAGAATGAAGATCTTGCACCTTGAAAGAGTCTCTCTTACTCGGTACAGGTGATGTTGTCCCAGGAAGCCTGAATGGAAATCCAATGGTGGTAGACTCATATGGATGCCTGGAATGGCAGAGCAATTTTTGCTTTGATTCCAGAGATAGTCATAGAGTCGGATGCCAGCAGATGAGGCTGGGGAGCCAGATGTGGACAAACGGAGATGGGAGGACGCTGGTCTCCGGAAGAACTACAATTGCACATCAATTGTCTAGAGCTCCTGGCGGGCTCTTTTGCAGTGAAGACGTTGGTCCCTGTCAAGAATCAATGTTGTATTCTCCTGAAGATGGACAACATCTCCGCTGTCAGGTATATAAACAAACAGGGGGGAAAAAGATCCAGAATGTTAGCGGAGGTTGCAAAAGATTTCTGGCATTTTTGTCTAGCCCATCAGATATCTGTCACGACTGAATATTTTCCGGGCTCGGAGAATGTAGTGGCAGATTGGAACTCCCGGTATCTTCGGGATGTCAGCGACTGGAGGTTGCATCCCAGGGTATTTCACTTCCTCAATCAGTTGTGGGGTCCCTTTTCAACAGACCTATTTGCGTCACATCTGAACGCACATCTTCTGAGATTTTACAGCTGCAGACCAGACCCTCAAGCACTCAGCTCAGATGCTTTTCTTCAGATATGGTCGGAGGAGCTGACTTACGCTTTCCCTCCTTTCTCGATGATTCATCGAGTTCTTTCCCAGGTCCTTCATCAGAAGGTAGATATGGTTCTGGTGACACCTTGTTGGAAAGCTCAGTCTTGGTTCCCAGTGGTTCTAGATCTCTGTTGTGCATCTCCTGTGAGGATCAAGAGATCAGAGGAAATTTTGTCAGATCCGATGGACCTTCCACATCCTCTCATTCTGGAGGGACAATTATCCCTCATGGATTTCGGGGGATCAGAACAAATCCCTCAAATTTTGGAGAACACTAAGGGGCATATTTATACTTCGTTTGCGCCGGATTTGCGTCGTTTTTTTTTACGCAAATCCAACGCAAAACGAACTCCATATTTATACTTTGGCGTTAGACCCGTCTAGCGCCAAAGATCTTGGAGTTTGCGTCATTTTTTAGCGTGGACACCTTCCTTGCGTTAATGATATGCAAGGTAGGCGTTCCCGTCTAAAAAATGACTCCGAGGCATGTGCGCCGTATTTACACTCCCGGGCAAAAATGACGCCCGGGAGTGGGTGGGTCAAAAAAAATGACGTCCAGCCGCTTTAGCGTAATTTTTTAACGCCTGGTCAGGGCAGGCGTTAAGGGACCTGTGGGCTCAGAAGGAGCCCAGAGGTGCCCTCCCATGCCCCCAGGGACACCCCCTGCCACCCTTGCCCACCCCAGGAGGACGCCCAAGGATGGAGGGACCCATCCCAGGGAACTTAAGGTAAGTTCAGGTAAGTATATTTTTTTGTTTTTTTTTTGTGGCATAGGGGGGACTGATTTGTGCCCCCCTACATGCCACTATGCCCAATGGCAATGCCCAGGGGACATAAGTCCCCTGGGCATGGCCATTGGGCAAGGGGGCATGACTCCTGTCTTTGCTAAGACAGGAGTCATGTCAATGGGGGTTGGGAGTCAAAAAAAATGGCGCTAATCGGGTTGAGGCGAAAATTTTGCCTCAGCCTGACTTGCCCCATTTTTTGGCGCCCAAGCTCCATTTTCCCCTACGCCGGCGCTGCCTGGTGTAAGTCATTTTTTTTTGCGCACACCAGGCAGCTCCGCCGGCTAACGTCATTCCATAAATAAGGCGCCCGCATGGCGCTTTGGAATGGCTTTAGCCGGCGTTCAATTTTTTGACGCACAACTGCGTTGGCGCAGTTGTGCGCCAAAAAGTATAAATACTGCCCTAAATTCTTTCTCTCCCAATCCTTGGCACCTAGTACACACAAAAGAAATGCTTCGGCCTGGAAGCAATGGTTGGATTGGTGCGGTCAAGGGAACAGGGATCCCATGGGGGCCTCTGTGCACATGATAGCAGATTTGTTATCTCATCTAGCTACACAGGGCCTGGCTTATAGAACAATTAGCAGTTTCAGATCAGCCATTTCAGCAAAACATCACAGAATAGAGGTGAAACCAGTTGGGGACCATCCATTGATTTGTAAACTTTTACGTGGCTTCAGATTGGTTCGACCCCCTCAACCTAAGTATTCGGTTTTATGGGATGTTAATGTTGTTTTGAAATTCCTAGTGGCTTGGCCGGCCAAGGAAGGTTTATCCAGAAAACAATTGTTGGTGAAACTAGCTATGTTGCTCTGTCTTATTTCCTGCAGGAGGGTGTCGGATGTTAAAGCCCTGGATATTGCAGGTAGAGAATTTACCCCTTTGGGGGTCCCTTTCAGAATTTCTAAACGTACCAAAACTCATTCTACGTGCATTTCTTATCCTAGTTTTAGAGATAATGCTAAACTCTGTGTAGTTAAATGTTTAAAAGTATATGAAGATGTCACTCGTGAATTTTGAAGGGATTCGAGTGGGCAATTGTTGATTTCTCTCCAAAAAACCTTTGGACCTGTTTTGGCTGCAACACTGGCCAGGTGGATCAGATGGTTGCTTCAAGAAGCGGGCATTGACACATCAGTCTTTGGAGCCCATTCTGTTAGAGGAGCTATGGCTTCCAAATCATTTAACGTGGGTTCTAGATTGGAGGATATCATGAAAGCCGCAGATTGGTCTTCCGATTCCACATTTAAACTGTTTTATCATTAGTCTATTGTGGATGTAGATTCTGTAATCGTAGATCAACTTTAAACAAGCATAATCAGAAGCCTCCGGTCCCGACATAGAATCCCAAATTTTCTAGCTTACGCAACAAGAATTTTCTATTCTATTAAGGACACAGAGGCGAGGATAATCCCACCCATGTTTTTCAAGGATTAGAAATTATTGTAAAATACTGTATTATTATTGATATTTGTCCCTCCCAAATTTGTTATGCATGAGCTGTTTCATGAATCAAAGATTATGGCACTATATTTCTGTTTTCAGATGAGAAGACTTCCTGAGAAATCTGCATGGACTGGGTCTTGAAGTTGGACGTTCCGCACTGGTTCTGTTGTTCCTTAAAGTTGATGAACTTTGGTTGGACTTAATTCTTTAGTGATGTTCTTTATTGAGCAAAGAAAGAGGACGGACTTGGGTAGAAAATGTTATTTATAGGGAGGGGTAGAACCTGACTGAGTGTGATGTCAAGGCTTTGACCTCATGGGTAATGTAGTTTTAATTTTCATTGGCTGCTCTATTGTTGACTGTAAAGAAAGAGAAGCATAAGCCTCGCCTCCGTATCCATAATAGAATTGAAAATTCTTGTTGCATAAGCTAGAAAATTTTGGATTCCGTTGGAAATGGTGCAGGATGCCTAGTGATTTCCCAGGATTCCTCTTAACAGACATAAAAAATAATAGTTGAGGGCAAACCATGGGTGTAACTATGATGGGTTTTTGGGATTAGTTACTGCATTCAGCATGTCTAGCACAAGAAGGAAGGCTAGGCATGCTGCTTTGCTGACTGAGGAAGCGGGAGAGCGTAATTACCTGTATTAACCTTTTTAAAGTAATTTTTAACACTTCTAGAAGACTTGCTGATTTTCACAGGGTATTCGAGGTGGCACTATTTTATTTTTGCAGTCTTCATGCACTTCATTGGCCTTGTCCAGATCGAGGACTGCTCACGAGTGGCACCATTTTGGTTGCCGGTCTAGTCCTCCTTCCGGGGTCCTTATTTAAAGAGCCTGGAGAAGCAAACACGCCGTCTGCTATGCTGACTGGGGAAACAGAAGAATGTAATTACCTGTTTTAACCTTTTTAAAGTAATTTTCAACACTTTTAAAATATATGCTGATTTTCACAGGGTACGCTAGGTGGCACTATTTAATTTTTGCACTCTAATGCATTCACACTCCCTTTGCCGTGTCCAGAGCCAGGACTGCTCATGAGTGATCCCATGTTGGTTGGCAGTGCAGTCCTCTTTCCAAGATCCTTATTTAATGAGCCTGGGGATGCAGATGTGCAGTGAACGTGTGCAGCGGGTGCGCTAAAGACAACCCCATCTGTGCCCTTCCACACCAAGACCGTGCCTTTCACCAGGACCCCAGTTCGAATGTTACCCAAAAGTACCCCAGGGACCAATTGTTGCAACTTAATGTGGGTAAGCTCCCATTAAATAATATTTGCAACCTTAGTCATGATCAGAACAATGTACATTGCAGTCATTGTAATTTTGCTTGCCAGGTGGAACAAACTCTCCCAATTAGCAAGACTGTTTGCTTTTCTACCATCCAGCCTCCAGACTTTGGTGGTTTAGACTGAAGTGCAAACTGATAAATACACATTCTCCTTCGCTGCCAGGCCTTTCCCCTCCTGTGCCGAGCCTTTTTTTTGGCTATTTGGGGCAGTTCGCACTTAGGCCCTCATAACGTTTTTTCCACATAAGCTACCCAGGCCAAATTTGCATCCTTTTTTTTCAACATCCTAGGGATTCTAGAGGTACCCAGACTCTATGGGTTCCCTTGAAGGAGATCAAGAAATTAGCCAAAATACAGTGAAAATTTCGTTTTAAAAAAAAAATGGGAAACAAGGGCTGCAGAAGAAGGCTTGTGTTTTTTTCCCCAGAAAATGGCATGAACAAAGGGTTTGTGGTGGTAAAATCACCATCTTCCCAGCTTTCAGAAACAGGCAGACCTGAATTAGAAATCCCCATTTTTCAACACAATTTTGACATTTTAATGGGACATACCCCATTTTTACTATTTGTTGTGCTTTCAGCCTCCTTCCAGTTAGTGACAGAAATGGGTGAGAAACCAATGCTGGATCCCAGAAACATTTATGAAAAGTAGACTAAATTCTGAATGCAGCAAGGGGTCATTTGTTTAGATCCTACAATTGTTTCCTACAGAAAATAACAGCTGAAATAAAGGAATATTGAAATTGAGGTGAAAAAAACAGCCATTTTTCTCCACGTTTTACTCTGTAACTTTTTCCTGCGATGTCAGACTTTTTAAAGCAATATACTGTTACATCTGCTGGACGCTTCTGGTTGCGGGGATATATAGGGCTTGTAGGTTCATCAAGAACCTTAGGTATCCAGATCCAATAAATGAGCTGCACCTTGCAATAGGTTTTCATTCTATACCGGGTATACAGCAATTAATTTGCTGAAATATAAAAAGTGAAAAATAGGTATTGAGAAAACCTTTATATTTTCAAAATGGGAACTAGATAAGGTGTTGAGACGCAGTGGTTATTTGCACATCTCTGAATTCCGGGGTGACCATGCTAGCATGTGAAATACAGGGCATTTCTCAAAAATATGTCTTTTTTACACACTGTCTTGCATTTGGAAAGAAAAAATATAGAGAAAAACAAGGGGCAATGGACACATCACATTTTCACAAAGAAAACAGAGCTGTTTTTTACAATGTGCCTAGCTGTGGATTATGGCCTCTAGCTCAGCCGGCACCTTGGGAAACCTAGCAAACCTGTGCATTTTTTAAAACGAAACACCTAGGGGAATCCAACATGGGGTGACTTGTGGGGCTCTGACCAGGTTCTCTTACCCAGAATCCTTTGCAAACCTCAAAATTTTGCCACAAAAACACTTTTTGCTCTCATTTTGGTGACAGAAAGTTCTGGAATCTGTGAGGAGCCATAAATTTCCTTCCACCTACCATTTCCCTAAGTCTCCCGATAAGAATGGTACCGCCCTTGTGTGGGTAGGCCTAGCGCACACAACAGGAAATGCCCCAAAACACAACATGGACACATCACATTTTCACAAAGAAAACAGAGTTGCTTTTTACAAAGTGCCTAGCTGTGGATTTTGGCTTCTTGCTCAGCCGACACCGGGGGAAACCTAGCAAACCTGTACATTTTTGAAAACTAGACACCTAGGGGAATACAAGATGGGGTGACTTGTGGGGCTCTCACCAGGTTCTGTTACCCAGAATCCTTTGCAAACCTCAAAATTTGGCCAAAAAAACACTTTTTCCTCTGATTTCGATGACAGAAAGTTCTGGAATCTGAGAGGAGCCACAGATTTCCTTCCACCCAGCATTTTTCCAAGTCTCCTGATAAAAATGGTACCTCACCTGTGTGGGTCGGCCTAGCGCCAGAGAAAGAAAATGCCCCAAAACACAACGTGGACACATCACATTTTCACAAAGAAAACAGCTGTTTTTTACAAAGTGCCTAGCTATGGATTTTTGGTGTCTAGCTCAGCCGGCACCTGGGGAAACCTAGCAAACCTGCGCATTTTTGAAAACTAGACACCTAGGGTAATCCAAGATGGGGTGACTTGTGGGGCTATGACGAGGTTCTGTTACCCAGAATCCTTTGCAAACCTCAAAATTTGGCCAAATAAACACTTTTTCCTCCCATTTCGGTGACAGAAAGTTCTGTTTCCACCCAGCGTTCCCCCAAGTCTCTGGATAAAAATGGTACCTCACTTGTGTGGGTGGCCCAGGTGCCTGCAACAGAAAAATGCCAACAACCTGTAGAGACTGAAGGGATAGCACAGCGAGTTGCTAAGCACATATTTTTCTTTTATACATCTTCTAGGCTGACTCACATTTGGGGACCCACACAAGTGAGGTATCATTTTACTTAGGAGACTGAGTACGCTGGGTGGTAGGAAATGTGTGCTGCAGCGGTGATCTTTCAAAGAAAAGTGAGGAAAATATGCTTTGTTAAGCAAATTTTGAGGTTTGCAGAGGAGTCTGGGTAAGAAAATGTTGGGTGATCCAGGCAAGCCACACCTCTCTGGACTCTTTGGGGTGTCTATTCTTAAAACATGTCTGGGTTTGGTAGGTTTCCCTAGATGAAGGCCGCACCCGGGACCAAAAACATAGGTGCCCCCCCCCCCAACACAGTTAGTTTTGCAAGAGATCATTTTGGTGTGTCCTCATACTTATGTGATGTTCCAAGCACTAAAAGTTTGAAAAGAAATGCACTTAGGTTATGTTAAAAAGACCCCTCACCCACCAACCAAGTTGGTTGCATGCTTCATCATCGAGGTCCCACACAAGACACCTAGCTTGTCACAGATGTGCTGCGACGCCTGATTACAGCGGAGCAGGTTTTGTCATTTTAACCACACATACTGGTTGGATTTGGCACGAGGGTGAGTGATGGTTCAGTGGATCAAGTTTTATTAACAAGAGATTTCACAAAAATGAAATGCACTGTTAATAACTGAAAGGCCAAAAAACTGAACCAATGACTCACAGCTCGTGAGCTGTAAAGCCGCATCAAGGCACCAACCGTTTTACAGTCCATTCACACATCTTTCATACATGACATGCAGAAGACCATTGACGCCGCCAACCATGGGTCCAGCACATGACAACACTCGCATCGACAGACAGTGCCACTCAAGGGCCCATCACTTACATACGCCCACATGCCTGCTACAGCAATCACACCAGCTGATGGGAGTGTGTGGACTGGCATTTGGCTGGCAGTGTTTTGCAGTAGCCAACAGCAAGTCAATATGTACACCGTCAGCCAAGCGCCACTCCACACACAATGGCATACATTTTTTGTTTTAAAAACAAAGAAACCACTAACTAATTAGAAATAATTACAAAACTACAAACACAAAAGTTCTAACTAAGTACATGACAGAAATGCCAACTATGAAACTGAACACATGAAAATTTAAAACAGGCAGTTTACACTCATGGTAGTTCCCAGTAATTCTTCTGGGTGTGGTGGTTCTTGAAACAACCACCCACACACAGCCCAGGCTTTGAAAGACAATCTGGGCAGTACATTCGAGTTTCCCTCCGGATACCTCTTTGAGCACAGACTCTACATTTCTTAGCTGGAAAGTCTTTTTTGGGTGTGGGAGGAATGTGCTCCACAAAGTGGCGATCTTTCAATCTAGCCACATCTACCACCACAGCTTCTCTAGGAACTTTTGCCTGTTCCACCACAATAAGGCTCTCTATCACTGACTCCTGAAATTTCAGAAATGTCATCTTTGACTCTGGAGACCTATCCTTAAACACAATAAAAGCATTCAAAGATGCCAAGTGGAAGAGGTGAATTGCTAACTTCTTATACCAAACGTAAGACTTATGAATAGCATTATAAGGTTCCAACCTCTGATCAGCTCTATCTACATCTCCCATGTGCTTATTATAATCTAAAATGCACACAGGTTTATGCACTTCAGCAACCTGGCCCCAAACAGTCACGGGGGAAGTACTCTAATCATGGATGGTACTTAGCATGTAGACATCCCTCCTGTCTGAACATTTTAAAGCTAGCAGCTCGTCATTCCGCAAGGTACTGCACTGTCCCCTCTCAAGTTTTTTACAGACAAGCTCCTTTGGATAGCCTTTCCGGTTACAATGAATTGTACCACAAGCAACAGTGTCCACTCTAAACAATTCCTTGAACAACTGCACTCCAGTGTAGAAGTTATCTACATACATATGGTGACCTTTGTTAAACAGTCGTCTACCAAGTTCCCACTCAATTTTCTCAGTAACTCCAAAAGTGGGAGGACAACCAGGGGGATCAATACTGGAATCCCTACCAGTGTAGACACAGAAACTATACACATATCCTGTACTACTTTCAGGCAGCGTATACAATTTAATTCCATATCGTGCCCTCTTGCTAGGAATGTACTGCCTGAAAAACAAACAAGAAGAGGACCAAAGACTCGTCCACAGCTATTTCTTTGCCTGGAACATAGACCTCTGAAAATCGATCTACAAAATGATTAAGGAGAGGCCTAATCTTAAAAAGACGGTCAGAATCAGGGTGATCTTGTGGCAAGGCTAATGCATTGTCAACAAAATGCAGCATCCTAAGAAGAAGCAAATACCAATTACGACTCATGGTGCAGGAAATATAGCTGTTGCCATCAAGGGACTAACAGACCAATAAGAAGCCAGTGACGGCTTCCTTATCAACCCCATGAAAAGAGTCAAACCCCAAAACCTTTTCATCTCCTCCAAATTTGTGGGAATCCACTGGGTAGCTCTAGAGTGTGGCCTAAGTCTAGCAGCGTTGTCTCTCAAATACAAATTTGTCTGCTCAACAATCTCTTCCAAAAACACATCATCCACAAATAACTCAAAGAAATTGACAGGCAAAAAGATCTCTGTATTGACTCTACACCCTGGGAGGCAGGCAACTCTGGCTGCTCCGTGTTTGGGGCAACCCAGAGTTCAGGTCTTCTAACGGTAAACCTTTCAGCCCCAGGTTGCTGCACTAATGGCACATCAGTGTCCTCCTCTAAAACAGGCCCTTCATCTGCACTGAGAGTGGCTTCCTCATCAGAAGATTCCTCTCCGACAGAAACTTCACTGCCAGAATCTCTCACTACATCCTCTGCCTGAGATGCAGAGTCCGTCTCATGATCATGATCAGACAATGACTCAAAAAGCATACCAACTCAAAAAGCATACCAAAAGTGGTCATCCTGTGGCTAGCCATGATCTTTCCTACGAAAAGTAACTGGACAAATGCACCACCAACAACCAGCACTGTGTAAGATAAGTAATAAAGTGTAGCTTTATCAGTAAGAATAGGCAGATATGCCCCCAAGCGGGGCAGAAATTGCCATAAGACACATGCCCCCCAAAGGGGAGCGACCCTTGCCCAAGGGGCCACCCCCCAGCCACTAAACACACACACTATCCCTGGTGCCTAAGTGGCTTCTGCCCCCCTTGGGGGCAGATGGGCCTAAAAACAATAGGCCGATCTGCCCCCAAGGGAGGAAGAAATGGCCAACAGTTCTTTGCCCCCCTTGGGGGGGCCGCCCCTTGCCTAAGGGGACACCCCCCCACAAAAATAAACAAATAAAAAAACATCCCTGCGTCCAGTGGATTCTGCCCCCCTTGGGGCAGATCAGCCTAAAAATAATAGGCCAATCTGCCCCCATGGGGGGCAGAAATGGCCATAAAACACATGCCCCACAAAGGGGTGTGACCCTTTCCCAAGGGGCCACCCCCCCATACACTAAATATACACACACACTATCTCTGGTGCCTAAGTGGTTGGGCCTAAAACAAATAGGCCGACCGGGGGCAGAAATGGGCAATAGTTCTATGCCCCCATTGGCGGGGCGCCCCTTGCTCAGGGGGGCACCCTCCACCTAAATAAACAAAGAAAAAAATCCCTGGCGTTCCAGTGGTTTCTGCCCCCCTTGGGGGCAGATCAGCCTAAAAATAATAGGCAGAATTGCCATCAAGGGGGGCAGAAATGGCCAGAAAACACATGCCCCCCCAAAGGGGAGCAACCCTTGCCCAAGGGGCCGCCCCCCATCCACTAAACACACACCCCTTGTGCCTAAGTGGCTTCTGCCCTCCTTGGGGGCAGATGGGCTTAAAAAAATATAGGGGCAGACATGGCCAACAGCTCTATGCCCTCCTTGGGGGGGAACCCTTGCCCAAGGGGGCGCCCTCCCACATAAATAAACATATAAATAAACATCCCTGGCGTTCTGGTGGTTTCTGCCCCCCTTGGGGGCAGATCAGCCTAAAAATAATAAGCCGAGCTGCCCCCAAGGGGGGCAGAAATGACCACAGCTGGGCATGCCCTCCAAAGAAGAGCGACTCTTGCCCAAGGGGCCGCTTCCCGACACAGAAACATACCATATCAACAAAAACAAAAAAATCCCTGGTGTCTAGTGGGCATTCCTGCTGCGCGATCGCAAAGCGATCGGGCAGCAGGAATGCTCAAAGAGACACCGGGGGAAAGGAAAACCCTTGTTGTAATGATGTCGTCATTGGGGGGTGGGGCTGAAAGGGGAAGGGCTTCCCTTCCTTCCCTGCCTTGGGGGGTGGGAGGGAATCCCACGGAGGGAGTGCTAGCGCTCCCTCCAAGCTCCACGCCGAGGATGTAATGGTTACGTCCTCGGCACAGGAGCACTGTGCCGTTGGACGTAACCGTTACATCCCCGGCACAGAAGGGGTTAAATACAAAACTGATTTTTTTAACCATTTAAAAAATCATACTCCAGACATAGCATTTCCAACTGAAAAGTGGGCTAATGAAACCTCAGAATCAGGCTTAGGTGATGCATTACCAATTGGATTTGCTATCAGTTGGTAAGTGAGGTGGTGGTTTGGCAGCGGTGTATTGTGACTACCTTGAAGTTATATGGGAAACCACTACAGTAACAGATATTGAAGCAATGTTATCAGCAGCGGCTGTCAAGGAGGGAGGGGATGACCGGGATGGGGAAAACAATTTAAAAAAAAAGTACCTTTTCCGTTGTCCCCGCTCCTCCTGCCACCTCGCTCCTCTGCTCCTGATGGTTGGTTTCCCAGCATCAGCTGAGACACCAGCACAGGATCCCCAGCAGTCATTGTGCTGCTTTCATGCTAAACATAGCATGAAAGCAGCTCCATGATTGGTCTAAGTGGTTCGGACTGCCTCCTAGACACAGCCCTGCGGTCTGTGCAGTTTCTCTACTTTCTGTTCAACACAGGTGGGCTGGAGAAACCTAAGTGCACATGTGTGTTTGGCCAGCCTGAGACAGCTGGCCAAACACACATGCGCAGGCTGAGCCAACAGAAATGAGATTTCACAGGGTAGAGATCCTTCCCCAAGTGCGGAGACTCCCTCACAACTGGGGGGCCTCTGCCATGAGGGCAGAGGCTCTTTGTGAATCAGGCCCCTTGTATGTGGGTGTGCTGCAAATCATGTGGCAGTGTGGCCATATGTCTGTCATCTGTGCACCATGGTACAAGTGGACCAGTGCAAAAACATAGATAGTCCATGCTCATAGCTATCTTCAGGCCACTTCAGGCCTGTGGTTAAATATAGTGGAAACTGGGACTTATGTTCATGTTTCACTATGGAATGACAAAGACTACAAGTCCCAGAACTAATGATCATCTGGCCTGGATCAGCACATCATGAATGGACCTGGGTAACTTGGCATAGGTGTGTGATTAGTGATGGTCTTCCTCGTGAGTTAGACTAACACCTACTGGTCACATTCAAAACTGGCTAGAGCAGTTTGTATTGCGTGTAATGGAGAATGCAGCACACATGCAGTTCTTATATACACCTATGATGACGTCATCGTCTCATGATAACGCAACAGGCACCTTGCAAGATATATTACATGAAGTGACTGCCATTGTCTGCGATGGTAATGTTGTACTAACACACACCCTGCTCTAATGGCAGATCTAGGACTCTAACAGGTAAAAAGACACACTACCCTGCAGCACACAGTGAATAAACTCCTTTTGCTGTATGCTACAAAGTGCCCCAGGTGTGCAACGTGAATATGCACCTCCAAGGCACTTCTCTAGTACAGAAAGGGCAGTAGATTCTTGTGCTGCCCTTTCTCTAATACAGATAGTGCTGGTATACATATAGTCCCTCAGTATGACTTCAACAATCTATTCCCTAGAACGCTGAAGTCGCCGCTGCCATATGACTGCCAGTGCTGGTGGCCTTCAGATTCCCATATTTTGGCTGCTGGCTGCTTTCTACCACTATTTGGTGGGGAAGCTGCCAGCAGCCATACTGTCGGTCAGCGGTCTAGTGGAGCTTGCTCCATCACCACCGGCAAAACACCACAACACCGCTCACTGTATTAACATTGTAAACGGTATGGAGGTGTTGTGTTGGTGGGGCGCTGGTGGTGGAGCAAGCTCCATGGACCCGTTCCCTCCCAGACGACCACCGCGACCACTAGGTAAGGTGATCGTCCAACAAGGGAGAGGGGTGTTGAGTGTTGTGTGCGTGAATGGGGGCATGTGTGTGTGTGAATGGAGGAGGAAGTTGTGTGTGTTTGTGTGCGTGTGTGCAAGTGTATGTGTGCTTGTGTGAATACCTGTATGCAGAGGGGCGGGGGTGTTGTGGCCATGTGTGCATGTGTGTGTGAATGAGTGAGCATGGATGTATGCGTGTATGTATGTAAGTGTGTGCGTGCGTGGATTGAGGGGGTCGGGTGTCAGAATGAGGATCGGGAGCATCGCTTCTTCGGGTCAGTGGGGGGCATCTGATGGGGTTGGGGATGGGGAGACTCCTATTGTGGCAACAGGAATGAGTATTCCTGTCGCCAGTATCCTTACCACCAGGGATTTTGTGGCGCGACCACAGGCTTGGCGGGGCAGAAACGCCAAGGTCATAATGACCACCATAGTGCCTACACTATCACCAGAGGGTGTCCACTCATTAGCCTGGTGGCATAACCCCATGCTAATAATGGAATCCCTTTGCCACTGCTCCCACACAGATGCGGGCGCAGAGGCAAAGAAGCTGTCAGGGGGTGCACTGACAGTGCACCACATAAAAGATGGGGCACTGTCAGTGCATCCCCTGATGGCAGCCCTCTGGAGGGGAGGAACATGGTCCTACAGACCCCACAGACATACTTTGGCAGGTGGGTATAGTCACTGACTACACCTACCTGCAAGTGCATATCTAATCCCCCTCAATGTGCATGCAGGTTGATGTCTGCACAGTGTTACACGAAGCGGCTGCTTCAAGACTGCTCCATTTTTTTCACTTGACTGCGCTGCCCTCAGGGCAGCACAAGTTTGTGGCTGCCCAAGGGGACAGTGCATTCAGTGTAATGGGGCACACCTTCTCTGTTTGTTTGTGGCACACCTTTTTAAAGTTCAGCTCTGGTGCAAACAGAGAAAGTGTGTACTATGTGTAACAGGGTCCCAGATACCATTATGTACAGTGGCACACATCTATTCCTCTGGGCCCACATAATGCTGAGACTACCTATCAAGCACCCCCTCAGTGACTATGTTCATAACAGTTTCACTGAATGTGTGTGTGCTGTGTCCTCAGGCCCCTCAGTCCTGTTGGGTGAAATGGGTTCATGGGACTCCTAATGACCAAAACATGGATGTCTGTTACTCCATTTATTTAAGGGAGTTTGAAGTGCGTCTCCCTACTAATGAGGGACGAAATCCAGAAACACTTATATGGGCATGAATCACAATGGGCCCGGAAACATGGAATTCTCATTGTGGAGAATCTGCTGCAAGTGCAATGACTGAGGGGCCTCTGCCACTAGTGCCGAGGCTGTTTGCAGGGCTGGACTGGGCATAGTGGGTATCAGGCATTTCCCTGGGGAGGTGGAGGGGTAGGGGCCAGTTTTGTTACTGGGGGTTGGTTCTGAAATAGTGCTGCAATATTGGCCCCTCAATAACAAAAACAGAAATTCTGTATAATGCACTAACTCTTGTTTACAGCCTCCATGTGGGGCCAGTGCTGCTTTGGGTTCCCATTCTAGGCCTGGCCGTTTGCGAATCAGGCTGTTTGCGAATCAGGCTCCATGCAATGGCAAAGGAATGGGCCCAACAATGGCCATTGTGGGGACAAGAAACCTTTGGTCTTGGATGCTGTAAAATGCATGCCTTTTGTGTGTCTCTCATATCTTCTTTCACATAATCTGAGCAACTGCTGCAGAAGGCATAAAGCCAATGCCTCATTGGAGCACATTGGATGCACTACACAGAGTGCATCCTGGGGCTTGTAGCTGTTAGACTTTGGGTCTATAGTTGGAAGAGGGATGCACCCTGTCCAGGCTGTGACAACAATGCTAGTCAGGGTAATTCACAACACAACCTAAATTATCCTTTGCTCACCCTCAGGTATATTGGCACAGAGAAGGCAGGCTTAACTTAGAAGGCAATGTGTAAAGTATTTGTAAAGTATTTGTGCAATAACTTAAACAGTAACACAGTGTAAACACTACACAAAGTACTCCACACCAGTTTAGGAAAACAGATAATATTCATCTGAATAAAATAAGACCAAAATGACAAAAATTGAATATGTACAAGTCAAGATATCACTTTTTAAAGGTTTAGATGAGGCTCAATACTTAAGAATCAGTGGTTTTATCCTTTTAATACACCTGGGATGTGTCAAAAATAACAATGCAGAGGAGGAGATGCGTCAAAAGGTAAAGCAATGCATCAGTATTCTGGTGCAGCGAAGGCAATGAATTATTTCTTTTCACACAGCAAGGTGATGCGTCGGTTTCCAGAAGCACAGTTTTGAACACCACTGGGGAAATGAGCCTCATGTTGTGAAGAGGCAAAAGGCACTGCATCGACCCAGCAGGCGATTCAGTGATTTTTCCGATGTGTAGTTCTGGCAGGTGCTGCATCAAATTTTACAGGCATTGCATCGATTTTCAGATGGGCTGGAATTTCTGTTCTTTGTTGAAGTCTTTAATAGCTGTGAAACTTCAGGGCAGAGGCATGCTCAAGCCCTTGGAGAGCACTTGTGGGAGAAGTCAGAGTCCTTCCAGCAGAGTCAGGGGCCAGCAGGCAGCAGGGCAACAAGCAGGCAAGCAGTCCTTACAGCAAAGCTGCCTAGATGAGTCCTTTGGGTAGCCAGGCAGTCCCTCTGACAGAGTCCACTTGTATGTCCCAAAGTGTCTGATCGGAGGGGTTCACAGACCCAGTATATATATGCCCAAATGTGCCTTTGAAGTGGAGAAAAACTTCAAAGAGTAGTTTTAAAGTGCACCAGTTCTCCTTTCAACCCAGTCCTGTCTGCCAGGAGATCTTTGTGTGCGGTCAGGCCACTAGCATTTGAAGTGAAAGTGGGAGCCTCTCCACGCTTCCTGCCCAGGAAGACCCGTTAGTACGGAGATGAAGGTAGATGCAGCTGAGGGTCCTGTAGTTAAAGCTGTCTGGTTAGAATGCCCATGGGGAACTGTCAACCAGCACAGACCAGAAATGGATTAGAACCAGGCTGTAAGGCACAGAGAGCAGTAAGTGCAGAAAAATGTCTACTTTCTAAAAGTGGCATTTCTAAAATAGTAATGTTAAATCGAACTTTACCAGTAAGCAGTATTTCTCACTACCATTCTAACCATACCAAACATGACAATGCCACTCCTCTCAGGTCAGAAATTACCACTTAAAATTTTTTAAGGGAATTTCTAATGCTGACATATCAGAGGAGCAGGCTTCACAATAGTGAAAAACAACTGTGGGTGTTTTTCACTGCCAGGACAGGTAAAACTTGCAAGAATATGTCCTGTATTTTACTTACATAGCACCCTGTACTATAGACTACCTAGGGCCTACTCTAATGGTGACATATGCAATAAAAGGGGAGATTAAGGCTTGGCAAGTAGTTTTAAATGCCAAGTCAAAGTGGCAGTGAAACTGCACTCACAAGCCTTGCAATGGCAGGCCTTAAGGCAGGGGTCTTCAAACAGGGGTGCTGGACCCCCTAGGGGGGCCTCAAATGATCCCCAGGGGGTGCCAAGCTCTAACCAAGAGAAGCATTAATCTTATAACAGAGCTTAGTTTTAGCTACAACAATGAGCAGCAGTAAACCACTCTGTAATGGGCCATCAGTAACATGTTTTCTTACTTATATCCAAGATGGGAGTATGTGTCAAAAGGGGAGGGACTTCAAATCTCTTCAAAACCCCCACCCACACTTCTAATATACACACTGTGGATACTTTTTCACATTTGTAAGGCCTGTCTGACCAAATATATATGTTTAGCATCATGTCTTTGATTGCATTTTTAAAACAGTAACATAACTTAACTGCAATGTTTAACGAAGTCTAGACATATTTAAAGATTGTCTATTTAATTGAATAATTGTGAAAAATTTGAACGTGGGCCCAATGATTTTTTTTCCCATTGGAGGGGAGGGCACCAAAAAGTATGAAGACCACTCCCTTAGGGGGCTACCTATGTGCGTGGCACAATCAGTGCTGCAGGCCTACTAGTAGCATTTAATTTACAGGCCTTGGGCACATGTACTGCATTTTACTAGGGACGTACAAGTAAATTAAACATGCCAATTGGGTATGAGCCAATATTACCATATTTTAGAGAGAGAGCACATGCACTTTAGCACTGGTCAGCAGTGGTAAAGGGCAAAGTGTCCTGAAACCAGCAAAAATTAGATCAGAAAAAAGGAGGAGGTCGGCAAAACGTTGGGGTAACCCTTTGGTGAAGGCCATTTTCCATCAGTAGTGTTCTGAACACCACTGGGGAAATGAGCCTCACACTTGCATTTGGATGAATAAATGCAATGCCAACACCATGACTGGTGAACCGGGGGCCTTATACCTGCTGTGTGCAATGCCCAGGGAATGGGCCTGACAATGCCCAGTTTGGGGACAAGAAGCATTTGGATGTTGGATGCCCGTGTCATGCATGCCTTTTGTGTGTGTTTGATTAGTGTAAAATATTATTTTATGTGTCATAGAGTAAAGGCTGACTTTGAGATACTTGCTCCACACAAAATGGTATCAGCATTTCCAAGGGGGCCAAATGCACACAGCTTCTCAACAGTGGCTCATATGTAATGTGTAATGTCTAGATAGCCGTACTAACTATGCACACATGCCTACAAGTGTACAGTTCCAACAAGCAGTCTGTATGCCATGTAGATTGTCTGATTTTGTCAGGTAAATTCCAATACATAAATTCACATCTTAGCAAAGATCATATCCAAAGCCTTGTTTTTATAAGTCCTCCGAAACCAGCATTTGTTTGGCATCAGACCATACTAAACATCAGATGACAATCAATAGTAAGTGTAAGGACGATCATAGATACATGTTTAGGTGTGGACATAACCATCCAGACTGTGTCCCATTTCCACGTGTAGACTGACATTGGAAGATGACTATGTAGCACAGGCAGGAAACACTGGGCCCAATTCACAAAGTTAAACTTAGGCGTTTGGTCTAAGTTTAGATCAAACATCTTCGTTTACCTTTGTGAATTGGGTGCAATGATTGCAATAATTCTGAAGGTGAGGGTTGATCACTACAGCAGTGTTTACCTCCCACAATTGTGACAAATGTCAATGTGTGTTATTTCAGGACATCACAGTGCTGGTACACATATATTTTGGCTACAAGTCACATGTTATTGGTTAGTGAGATCAAAGTAGAACAAAGTAATCACTTGCTTCATGTACGTATGCGCTTTGTCCTGAATTGTATATGCACTACATAATGTTTTTCCTTCTATTTTTCTATTTCAGTGGACCTTGCTTGCCAGGAACACCAGGGACAGGACCAGGGGCAGAGCAAGGCACCCTTGGGACATCCGGAGGCACGGCCGCTTTCATCTACTAAAGAGGAGGAGGAAGGACCTGGTACATTATCAGGCAGGTGTAGTAACCCCACCCAAACAGAGACTACAACATCTACAAAAGACCAGGTAGAAGCTGAAGACACTGTAGGGGGGCACACCAATCTGGACACCTTTGACCGGGGGGGGAATTCGACTCTCCCCGGACACACAAGAACTGGATACTACTGAGGTATCCCTAGAGTCAGCCCTTTTACCAACTGGGCCTGCCACCGACCCCTCTCTACCTCTTGAGGCCCCATTTCATCAGTGCCCACTGCTGCACCCCCTGCCACCCATCCCCCTCCAAGTACCTTTCCAGTAGACCAGAGGAGCATCCCTGTCCCCAACACCCCACACCCCTCATTTGAGACCCAAATACCTACCTGTATTGCCACCCCTGTGGATGCATCCCAGGAAGTGATGGTGGCATCTGAGGGGAAAGGCAGGTATGTCCTCTTTGATCCTACTGCAGATCTATGATGAACTGCGTAGGTTCCAAGAGAACCATGCTAGAGACATGGCCAACCTCAATGCCAACATCAATTCCTTGGGTGCAGCCATGTCATCTGCCTTGTCATATCTGACCCTCCCATACCACCCTACATGTGTCTCCCTTTTACTCCTCATGTGTCACACTCAGGTGGAGTGTCTAGTCCTACACCGGCCAGCCAGGAGAGGCCACAGAGGAAGAGAATCTCTTCATTGTGGAAAAGAAGGATGACCAGGGTGACGAGTGACTGGACTGTGTTTGGACATTTGACATTTTTTCACCCCTTGTATATGGACTAAGGGCCGTATTTATACTTTTTGGCGCACAACTGCGCCAACGCAGTTGTGCGTCAAAAAAATTAACGCCGGCTAACGCCATTTCAAAGCGCCATGCGGGCGCCTTATTTATGGAATGACGTTAGCCGGCGGAGCTGCCTGGTGTGCGTCCAAAAAAATGACTTACACCAGGCAGCGCCGGCGTAGGGGAAAATGGAGCTTGGGCGCCAAAAAATGGGGCAAGTCAGGCTGAGGCAAAATTTTCGCCTCAACCCGATTAGCGCCATTTTTTTTTACTCCCAACCCCCATTTAAATGACTCCTGTCTTAGCAAAGACAGGAGTCATGCCCCCTTGACCAATGGCCATGCCCAGGGGACTTAAGTCCCCTGGGCATGGTCATTGGGCATAGTGGCATGTAGGGGGGCACAAATCAGGCCCCCCTATGCCACCCAAAAAAATACTTACCTGAACTTACCTTCAGTTCCCTGGAATGGGTCCCTCCTTCCATGGGCGTCCTCCTGGGGTGGGCAGGGGTGGCAGGGGGTGTCCCTGGGGGCAGGGGAGGGCACCTCTGGGCTCCTTCCGAGCCCACAGGTCCCTTAACGCCTGCCCTGACCAGGAGTTAAAAAATGACGCTAAAGCGGCTGGATGTCATTTTTTTTGACCCGCCCACTCCCGGGCATCATTTTTGCCCGGGAGTGTAAATACGGCGCACATGCCTCGGAGTCATTTTTTAGACGGGAACGCCTACCTTGCATATCATTAACGCAAGGAAGGTGTCCACGCAAAAAAATGACGCAAACTCCAAGATCTTTGGCGCTAGATGGGTCTAACGCCAAAGTATAAATATGGAGTTAGTTTTGCGTCGGATTTGCGTAAAAAAACCCAACGCAATTCCGGCGCAAACAGAGTATAAATATGCCCCTAAATCCCCTGATGTTTTCTGTGGTGTTTTATTTATTTTGCACAAACCACTCCAAGTCCCCTTGCCTATTCTGCATTAAGACCATTATTTGATTTCCTTTCTCCCTTCCCAATGGATGGTTATTTAATGGTATTCATTTTCTTTGTTTTATATAAAAATTCATTTTTTGTATCAAAACTCTTTGTCGTGTGAAGTTTATTGTATAAGCTGAATTCAAAGTATGGAAGTTTATGACTAGGTGATTGAGCTGTTCTTTTAACATGATACCTTTGTACAAAGATGGTTCTACTAATAAACTTGTCTTAAACATGTTCATCAACACATATATGACCTACAACCAGAATAAGCAATTGACCATCATCAACTATTACCCAACTCAATTCAAATTTGGAATATGCCTTTTATTTACAAACTTTGGTGACAACATATATTACAGCGATCATGGGGATCTCTCCTATGACTTCTCAATTTTGGTGGTGAGGATCGCTGTGAGTATGTGCATCTCCTGGAGTTCTAAGGTCCAGGTGGGTGGGGAAACATCCTTTTTTACGACTTTTTTTTTCGAAAGTCGTGGTTAACGAAAGCGCAACAACGCTTTTTTTAACCACGACTTCCGGTTAAGGTACAAAGAAGGGAGTTGGCGAATGTAAATGGTGGGTTTAAGTTTTGGGGAGGGGGTGGGGGTTTTTAGGTTTTGTGGTGGGGTTGGGGGGGTGGGGCGTTTTTGGTTTTGGGGAGTGGGTGGGCGTGTTAGGGGGTTTTAGGTTTTGGGGTGGGGTTGGGGGGTGGGGCGTTTTTGGTTTTGGGGAGGGGGTGGGGGGCTAGGGGGTTTTAGGTTTTGGGGTGGGGTTGGGGTGTTTTTGGTTTTGGGGAGGGGGTGGGGGTCAGGGGGTTTTAGGTTTTGGGGTGGGGTTGGGGGGGTGGGGCGTTTTTGGTTTTGGGGAGGAGGTGGGGGGTCAGGGGGTTTTAGGTTTTGGGGTGGGGTTGGGGGGGTGGGGTGGGGCGTTTTTGGTTTTGGGGAGGGGGTGGGCGGTCAGGGGGTTTTAGGTTTTGGGGTGGGGATGGGGGGTGGGGTGAGGGATGTAGGGTGAATGGTGCCTATTACTAATGCTTTTATCAGGAATGTCTTTACAACGAAATATCGTTGTTAAGGCATTCGTGGTAAAATCATTAGTAGTAGCAACGAGGTCGGTGTTCCGACCTCGTTGTTAAGGCAGTAGTTGTTTTTGAAGTCATTGTTTCGTTGTACAATCGGTGGGTGTCTTGCCTGTGCCTGTACATGTGTGGGAGGTTCCTGGACAGAGGATGACGGTGCCTGTGGGGGGGAGGTTCCTGGACAGGGGGTGATGGTGGCTGTATGGAGGGAGGTACCTGAACAGGGGTTGGTGGTGCCTGTACAGGTGTGGGAGGCACCTCAAAAGGGGGTGATGGTGGCTGTATGTGTTGGGGAGGTACCTTGACAGGGGTTGGTGGTGCCCGTACAGGTAAGGGAGGTGCCTAGACAGTGGGTGATTGTGGCTTTACAGGTGGGGACGTGACTGTCCAGGGACTGATGGTGGCTATACTGGTGGGGGGCATGACTGAGCAGTAGGGGGAATGTGCATGGGGAGTGGTGCCTTTGAATATTGCTGGGGATGTGTGCAGATTTTGGTACCAGGGGCTGTGTGTAACATGGTGCAGGCAGATATGTTGGCTCCCTTCCATGTAGTGACTGAGAAGGCTGACCTGGTATCAGTTTCAGCATGCCTTCAATCATCTTCATAGCCAAAGTATGGTGTCTTGAACTCTCTTCCTTATCGATGGCCATGATGTCACTTAGCTTCTTTCCTATGACTTTCCAAGAAGTAACCATCCTTTCCAATACCTGGGTCATTCTGTGGACCAACAGTGGAAGTTAGTACATGTCCTGTACATGACCGGCTGGGCGACCGCGGCTTTACAGCCGCGGTCGGAATAGCTAAGGAAGCACCGCCAGCCTGTTGGCGGTGCTTCCGTGGTCGTCGACCCTGGCGGTCGATGACCGCCAGGGTCAGAATGACCCCCTAAGTGTGGTCTCACTTCCTTCACAAGCTGCTGGATCGAGGAACATATCTTCTGCTGCACACTCCAGGAGGGAGGTCCAGCAGCTAACATCAAGGGGGATTTCAATACCACGCAGAGCTGTGGTTGGATACTGATGAGTGTGCTGTTCCATTGTACATGTGCATTGAACACATCAGTGCTACAGTATGAGCTGTCACATGTAGGTGTACTCAAACCAGGTCACATGTGATACATCTGTTGATGCAAAGATGATTTTACTCAACCCTTGTGTTGCACCGCATGATATTCTAAGGCAAATACTTAGTTTGTTGCAATCTCTGTCTTACAGGTGCTGAAGGCAATGAGTTGCTTCAGGAAGAAGGATCATCCACAAGTTGCAGGTGACAAGCAATCCCAGGGAAGAACCCATTCTTCTTCCAAGCTGCCTTGTCAGCTGCTAGAAATGCACAAGAGGAGGAGAAAAAAGTAGAGGAGGCCGAAGATCAGGCACTGTTCACTATAGTTGGCCCATTCCACATAACATCTATGCGATACACCAGGTCTCTGATCAGCATAGTGTGTCTTACTCCATACCCAAGGATTGCCCATTCCTCACATATCCCAATACAACTATCACCTCCTTCCAGCACTCACATCCAGGGCAGATGTTTTGGTTCCCCTAAACCCTCCTCCTCTGACAATTCCTCCCAGGCCTTCTCTCCAACATTTGAGGGTATGCCAGCCCTGGCGAGGAACAGGTAGTCCCTAAGTACAAATCTCACCTGCCAACCCCTCTGCTTGTGGACCTAATGGTAACATCCAAGGCCATCTGGGGCAGAGAGGGGTGGTAGATGTTTATGGTGGAGAGTTGAAAGGAAGATTTCTTCCAACAGCAGTCTGATGTGAGGCAGGCCATTTGTGCCATGGGGGCTACTCTGTCTGACATGTCAGAATCACTACAACGTTATTTTCTCTCAGTGAAATTGTTGTGTATGATAATTCCAGTTCATGATAATTCTTGAATCCTACTGGGGAATGCTTCTACAGGACCCCGGTGGTTGGTGTAATAGTGGTGGTAGTACCGCCAACAGGCTGGCGGTACATACCGCCACTATTATGATATTGGCGGTTTGGCCAAAGCCAAACTGGCAATTTAACACACAGACCGCCACGGCGGTAACGACAGCCGGGCTGGAGACTGCAGTCTCCAGCCCAGCGGCCGTCACTAGGATGCCCATGGCATTATGACCCCGGCCACCGCCATGGTTTCTGTGGCTTCTGTACCGCCACGAAAACCATGGCAGTAGGCACTATCAGTGCCAGGGAATTCCTTCCCTGGCACTAATAGGGGTCTCCCTCTACCCTCCCCAGAGTCCTCTCCCACCCTCCCCCTGCTCCTCCTTACCCCCGACATACACACACTTACACGCACATACATACACACTCATACACACATGCATACCTACATTCATCCACCATGCATACATTCATACACACACACAGCAACACTCACAAACATGCATACTAGAACACACGCAATCACACTACACGTACACCCATTCATAAACACACCCATTACACACGCCTCACACCCACATGCACGCACACAAACACAGTCACACACACCCTCACACACACACAATACCCCCCAGCCCCTCCCCTGTTGGAGAACCCAACTTACCTGCTTGCAGGAAGTCCTCCGGCAGGAGACAGCACGTGGCGCTGCTGCCAGCAGCAGCATCCGCCAACAAAACTCCGCCAGGCCAAATCATGGCTTATGATATGGTCGGCAGCATTTTGCTGCCGTGGCTCTGCTGCTGACAACAGCGCCACCTTCCTGCCGTCCGCCACCGTAGCCGGAATTCCGCCAGCCTTCTGGTGGAATTCTGGCTACGGACATATTTTGGTGGACAGTTGGTAGCCACGGGGACGGTATGTTGGCGGCCAATGTTATAATGAGGGCCTATATTTCTCAATTGTCCCAAAAGTCTTTAAAACACCAACATCAGATTCTGATCGAGAAAACAAGGATTGAAAGCCAACAATGAGAACAAGATCCAGGAAAGATCAGCTATTACAAGAAATGCAACTTTTCTGTAATTTCTTTTCAGTCATGAGATTGATCCAAATATTATTACTGGCTTTAGATAAGTCTGATTAATCAGCGCTGATCAAGATCCCAAATTAAACAGAAAAACTTGTGTTACTTTATTTGTGATGACTAGTGTCTTTTTGCCAGTGCAAGAAAGTGCAATGCGAGAGATGAATTGCAAGCTGCCTGACATTTTGCAGGTAGTGTGGTAACTGCAGAGAAGATCCGAAATGCTAGGTTGGAACTCGGGAAGTGCGTCACTCCAAAGAGAAGCCTGTCGCTGTGAAGGTATGGCTGCTGCTCAAAGGGAAGGCTGCCAAAGACTGTAGACACGTAAGCATCGCTTCCAAGTTAAATGAGACGAAGCAGGATTTGACCTGAAATTCCAGCGCTTATAGCGAGCCCGAACCAGGTGCAAGGAAACACATAGTGAAAACTGAGGAACAAATTAGTCATTATTGTAATTGCACATGTTTCTAAATTGTCTTTTTCCATTAGGAGGATTAATTAAAGAACCAGCAGTTGTCAGGTGTTGACATATGCTTCCTGGATTACCTGGGTGAAGTCCAGGTGGTTGTAGATAGTTGACATGTGATTCATGGATTACCTGGTGAGTCCCTGGTGTTCAGAAGTTATCTTGAACAAAGAAATTGGTCTAGATCTGCTTTAAACATTGCCATTATGTTAATACCTGAGTTCCCTAGTTACACAAGGTTTCAAAGGCATTACATGATTCAAACTGGTACTGTGATGAAAAGAATAAAACATCTCTGAGATCACTCACAAGTAGTCAAATAAATCATGACTAAGGCATGACTGGCCCTACTCAATGCTTGGTCAATGACAGTTGCCCCTCCCAAAGTCCAACTAACGGGTCGAGGTTTAGTTGGGTTCAGAGCTTAGAAATGTTGGATCAGATGAGGGGCCGGGACAAAGCAGACTAGTTCCCAAAAGCGTTCAAAAGGGGGTTAACCCTTCCAATCAATCAAAAGAATGCATTTTTCCTTGAATATGTTTTGCGCCTAGGATACGCTTAACTTCATATTCATTATGATCTCCTACTACTGGGGAAGGAGGTATATCCTTTCATGAGTGTGGATGACTTGGTTTATGAAGAGTAACGTGAAACACTGGATGTGTAGCACATTCATCTGGTTAGTATAAAGGTACTGTGACAGATGTCAGAATATCAATAATTAGAAAAGGACCTATGAATAGTGGTTGAAGTTTCCTTGGGCCCTCAAGTTTGATGCTGCGAGTGGATAACCACACCATGTCTCCTTTCGTATATTTAGGTTTAAGAGTTCTACATTTATCAACTTGTGCTTTCATGATTAGTTTGCTTTGTGCTAAACATTTACAGGCTTGTCCTTGTGTGTCTTGTAATGTCAGTAACCTTTCAGAGACTGAAGGTATTAGCTCTGGTGTGTTGGATAACATCACTGGAAGGGACCGTGGATCATAACCTGTGAGGAAGAAGAAAGGAAAGCACCCCAAGGTGGTATGAACACTATTAATATATGAGAACTCGGCCAATGGTAGGGCCTGGTCCCACTGACTAGTAAAAATGGTAGTTAAACACCTAGGGACCTGTTCTAAAGATTGATTGCCTCTTTCCGTTTGACCATCTGTTTCAGGGTGATAGAATGTTGAAAGAGTCAATTCAGTTCCTATTGCAGTACATAGAACTTTCCAGAAATTTGACGTGAATTGTGATGTGCGATCTGAAATAATCTTAGTTGGTAATCCATATAATCTAATAATTTATTGTAAGAATATATCACTAAACTCCACGGCTGAGGGTATCTTTCTGAGGGGAATGAAGTTGGAAAACATATCTAAAAGAATGGTGGTAAGTTTTGTTAGATTCTGGTACATATGTGACAAAATCCAAACTGATCATATGCCAAGGAGCTGATGGAATGGGTAATGTCTGTAGAAGACCCGAGGGTGCTAAGTGTTGAGTCTTAATACAAGCATATACAGGGCAAGAATTTATATAAGTCTGAACCTCTTTTCAAATATTTTCCCATCAGAAATTTCAGAAGGGTCTTCTGGATACCCGGATGCCCACCTAAGTCTGAGTCATGGTGCCTTTCTATGATTTGGTGTCTCAAATCTCCTTGTAGTATAAGCATCTTCTGGTCATGAAAAAGGTAAACTTTTATGATGTGTGTTGGATTAAGCAACCAATTCTGGGTCTTAACTGTTTGTAGTGCTTATTAACTTCAGTCAAGAAAGTATTGGCTATTGTCACTGCCACAATCTTTTCAGTGGTTATAGTACTAGGAGGGGGTGTAGAGTTTTCCTTGTCTTCTTATTGCCCTAACCTACACAAAAAGTCTGATTGTAATTGCTTTGCTCCAGGACAATAATTGATAAGGAAATCAAACTCACTTAAAATGTATAGCCAACACATTTGATGAGGTGCAAGAGTTTTTATTGAAGTAAAGAACTGTAAGTTTTTATGATATGTGAAAATTGTAATGGTGTGTTTTGTCCCCAATAGGTGTTGACGCCATTCTGCAAAACCTGCCTTGATGGCCAATAACTCTCTCTCTGCCACTGTGTAGTTTTGTTCAGCAGGGTGTAGCTTTTGCAAATAATAAGCTAGAGGGTGCAGATGGCCATTCTTGGGATTTCTCTGAGATAACACCCCACTAATGGCTTTTTGTGAAGCATCGGCCTCAACAAAGAACAGTTGATCAGGATCTGGATGTGACAGAATGGGAGCTTTTGAGATTTCCTGCTTTAAGGTTTGAAAGGTCTGTTCAGCCACTTCTGACCACAAAAATGTTTGTCCTTTCTTTATTAACTGAGTAATTGGTACTACAATATTTGAAAAACCTGCAATACATCTCTGATAAAAGTTGGCACAACCAAGAACTCTCTTGATCTCTTTAACAGAAGCAGGTGATGGCCAAGGAAGAATGGCTTATACCTTTTATGGGGACATTGTAATACCTTGTCAGGACTGATAGTAACCCAAACATTCCACTGACCTGGAGTGAAATAGTAATTCATCTAATTTAGCATACAGAGAATGCTCTCTCAAACCCTGAAGAATAGTTCTTACGTGCATGACACGATCCTGCTCAGCCTTAGAGAAAATCAAAATATTGTCTATATAGACAATTGCACACATCCTCAAGACGTCATGGAGAAGTTCATTGATAAAATACAGAAATGCCCCTAGGGCTTCAGAGAGACCAAAGGGCAATATAGTATATGCAAATAGGCACATTTTTGTTCTGGAAGCTGTTTTCTACTCATCTCCAGCTTTAACACATATGAGGTGGTAAGCACTACTTTGATCTAACTTTTTATAGATAGTGGAGCCACGTACTTCTAATAGATCTAATAGCACGGGAATGAGTGGTAATGGGTAACGATGAATCCTAGTTCTAGCATTTTGTCCAAATATTTACGTAAATGTTGGGTTTCTGGCTCAATAAGAGCATAGGTTCCACTGCATAGGAGTACTGCTCCAGGAGTGAGATAGATTTTACAATCATACACACTGTGAAGTGGTAACTGGATAGCTTTGATAGGATCAAAGACATCTGAAAAGTCATGATATTCCTGTGGTAATGTGTTCGAGTGAGAATGATGTGCAACCCCACAATAATTGGTGTGACTGGTTTATGAGCTTCTTGATAACATGTTGTCCAACAAAAGGGGGAATCCAAGGTTATAGTTCTCAGGACCCAATCTATCCTTGGGTTGTGATGCTTTAGCCAGGGGATGCCTAGACCAAAAGGTGGTGTCAATAAGATCAAAGATGACATGTTCTTTGTGACAGTTATCCCCAACCAAGGTCAGTGGTGTGGTACTAAACCATATCAGTCCAGAGGAAAGAGCTGAACCATCAACTGCTCTCACAGGTTCTGGTTCTGATTTTGTCACTTGGGAGATACCCAACTATTCAGCCAAGGATAGATCAAGGAAATTTCCTGTGGTCCCGGAGGCAATGAGAACAGGAAGAGTACATTGTTTTTGTAGTGGTAGAATGAACGTCATTCTAATGGTTATGCATCTTGTGACTTGATTAATAAAAGTAGTCACGCATTTCGAGATCTCAGGAACTTTAACGTTCGAAGAGGCAATCTCTATGTTAGCTTTCCTGCACTATGTCATCTCTATCTATGCAAGCTACAATATTTTTTTCTTTTTGGGCTGGGCAGTACAATCTTGTGCAAAATGACCAGGCTTGGCCCAACAAAGACAAAGATTATCCTTACATCGTCTGTCCTTCTCTTCTGATGACAAAGGCTGGTTGATACCTCCAATTTGCATGGGTTCTGATTCAGATGCCTTATCATCCTTGTTTTTTCTTCTGTTTTCAGGACTACTACTTTTGAGTCTTTCCGTGGCCACTCACATCTATGTTCACCTAGTCTATGATCCAGTTTAACAACCAGATCAATGAATTCTTGTGCAGTTTTCAGGTAATTCTACAATGTGTGCCAATGAGACCTTCAAACCATCCTTCAGAGCTCTATAGAACAAGGATGCACATTTTTCCTCAGGCCAATGTGTTTCAGAAATAAGGCGATTAAATTGAGTGATGTAGGTTAAATGATCTTTGGGGAAACCAAGGAACTTGTTAGTCATCATTGTAATTGCAAATGTTTCTCAACTGTCTTTTTTCCAATAGGAGGATCAATTAAAGAACTGATGGTTTTTGACAGTTGACATGTGCTTCCTGGATTACCTGGGTGAGGCAGAGGTGTTCAGAAATTATCTTGACAACAAGCATTGGTCTAGATCTGCTTTAAACATTGCCATTATGTTAATAAATAAGTTGCAAAGTTACACAAGTTTTTAAAAGCATTACATGATTCAAACTGTACTGTGATGAAAAGAAAATAACAACACCTCTGATATCACTCATAAGGGGGGAATAAGGCATGACTAGCCCTGTTCACAGGTGGGACCATGACACCCAAACCCCTGGATATTGTCATCTGTATCACTGAGGTGATACAGCCAGCAGCTGTTTTGGAACATGCATGTTCATATTTAAGTGCAAAGGGTGATGGTAATGATTGTACATGTACATGTCATAGGTATAGACCAGTTATCTTCAAGGCAAGATTGCGGAGGTACATGTGGGCATCCTGACCTTTACATGTGGCCCTTGGTCAACAGCAACACTGGTCAGCTGTTAATTCAACATAGTCCTCATATCAACCAGATATTACATTTACAGGCAAATGTATTTGACAGTTACTTAGAGCTAGAGGACGGAAATAACTAAGGTTTTCTGCTCTGAATACTATTGGACACACTTTCATAGGGGCATTATGCATCATAAATATGATGTGGTCTTTTCAAATTTCTAAAGGAGTTTTCCACAACATGCAGAGCTGGTTCACCTTTGCACATCAGATCATGTTAGTGCATTGCAGAGTACAAGTCTGATATGTGCAATTATCAGCCAAGGTTTGGGTAACCTTCATTCTACTTAACTACCTCCCCCCGGGACACCTTTGCCCATTGTGAACTGGGAGGTCAACCATTTCTGCTGTGCATTCTTTTGATGGCCTGTGTTCCCAGTCTACATAAACAACATCATGGTCTATTTTACCTGACACTTTATACATTTACGTACAGCACACATACTGATGTCCTGTATTTCAAGGTTTGCTCATATATGACTATGGGGAAAGAGAAGGCAAAGTGAAAAAAAACATTTGTATAGGATCACAGAATTTGGTCAATTGAAGAAGCTGGGCTGATCCCCACATTAAATGGTTTCACATTGTGCAGTTCAACAACCAGGTGTATATACTTCCTCTACTCCCACCTTACCTGCCACAACCCCACTCCCCAACCACAAACCTGCTGGCATATGTGCACCTCTCATCCACATCATTACTATATCGTTTGGGCCCTGGAAGTTTGTCAGCGAGTATCTTTGTTATGGACTTACAAACCTGTTGTGAATACTCTACATAAGAGACTTGGGGACCTATTTATGAGCCGCTTGAGACACTAGAGCATCGCATTTTATGCAGCTTTGACTGTGCAAACTACTAAACTGTATCTGGGAGGCCACGCCAAGCCACTTTGCATGGCTTTTAATGGCCTTCTAGCTATGGAGTAAGGCAAGGCTACACAATTCTCTGTGTTGTCTTACTCTGCACTTGAGTGGCATTCCATGATCGTTGTGGGGGTGTGCCCACACAACACCCATGGATTTTGACACTTCCCCAAAGTGGCAGAACCATGCAAACCTGGGGTGCACAAAAACCTTACACCTTCTGAGATGAAACATATTGACCTGTGACATAAAGACTTGCTGTACTGACCTACACCGAATTCAGCTATGTGAGGGCCAATATGAACACTTAGGTGCATACTGTACACAAACATTTGGAGGCAACCTTTCATTAGCCAACATGTTATGATGTGATATACTGCTATGAGCCATATGTGAGCATGTGGAGATGAGTGACAACAGTGATGTTAGACACATATACTGCTGACAATTAGTCCTTTGCATGAGCATTTGGTAAACACATTTTTTGGTGTGCTTACCAGGATCCGACATCTGCCCAGTGTGTGGTGCCTGGTCAGATGTCATACCCATAAGTGTAGCAGAGATAACTTCAGGCTGTGCATTTCTGGAAAACGTCATAGGGCCTACAATGATATTTGTGTTTTCAGTTTACATTCTAATTGACACATGTGATGCTCAACATTTCCTAGTTAATCTCACAGGTTTGGCAATGTTTATGGATTTGATGTAATGTATCTATGAGTTGACTGATCACAATGCAGGAGTTAGGACCCTCTCCTGGTCATATTTACATATCAGTTTGTGCTGATGAAATTGGTTGATGTGCTCCATGATTTTGCCTCCTTTATGGTGCAGGGACCTCTGCTCCAGTGTGCGACTGTACTCTGGCTGGAGAGAGCAACAAAAGGGAAAGGTCATGAGACTTAAGCAACTTTTTGGAATATCTACAACCTGTCAACAGTAATGTTAAATGAATGAGGGACATTGTCTATTTTCATTTACTAGTGTTAAGTGGATGAGGCAGTAGTGATGAACCACTGTTTGGGAATGAGGAATTGGAAGTTGCCAATACCATCACTGTGTAATCAGGGACTTGTAGTGCATTGGACTAAATGAGACACATGAAGGTCTAACTCACCATGCACGTATGAGAGACATTGGTGATTTAGTGACATTGTTAGGATCATCACATATTTCCTGGCACTACATTGAGGTCATCACTCATAGGTAGTCTATCAAGCAGGTGGGGGTCTATGGTGGAGAGGATGTCCCTCTCAAGTTGGGTGAGTTGGAGGTGGGGTCTAGTTTGTACACCTGGAAGAGCTCTGGCCACCTCTATCCTGCTGTATTTCTCCTTCACCCTCCTCTTCTCATCCTGCCACTTCTTCTTAATATCTGTCACTGTACGTATTTCCTCCTCCAATACAGTGACACCCGTGGCCAACTGCTGCCACAGCTGCTTTCTGTGAGGCACTGCTGCTGTGGGGGGGAGACCATGCCTTCTTTTGTATTGCCGTACTCTGAAATGGAGGATCATGGTGGTCTCGTCCGCTGTATAATTTTTCTTCCTCCTGAGGGGTAGCATGTCTTCAGAGCAGGCAGGTACAGTGGTGGTGTGTGAAAAAAAGAGTGTTGCTTTTATCTGTTTTTTGGTGCTGGGTTGCAGGTGGTTTTGATAGTGTTCAGGTATGTATAAGTACAATGATTATGATTGGAGTGTGGATAATCTGCCCTAAGTGTGGGCGTAAACATACTACTCATAGCTTACCTTTGTGAATATCAAAAAGTTATAAGCTTATACTTTTTGTCTAAACTTAGACCAAAAGTCCAACTTTCTGAATCAGGCTCAAATTCGGGGGCTCCATCTGACCCCTGTTCTCCAAAAATCGTTCATGATATAACAGGGACAGTTGCTCCTCCCCTTACTATGCTCCGGAACACTGTTATTGACTCAGAGTATTTTCCTACTGAGTTGAAAAAGGCCTCCATCCTCCCCTTTTTGAAAAAATGTTTGCTAGATCCAAAAGAGGTAAAGAACTACCATCCTTCACCTCGTTTACCTTTCCCAGCAAAAATCCTGGTGAACTACATGAAGACTGCCCTTCTTAAATTCTTAGAGGAGAAATCAATTCTAGACTCCGAGCAATTTGTTTTCAGACCAAATCATAGCACCGAGTCCACGGAGGAGCTGAGAACTATTCTGAATAACGGTGGGAAGGCAGAGATGATCCTGCTGGTTCTATCGGCAGCTTTTGATACCGTGCACCATGCAGTCATGCTGGGTCACGTGGCAGAAATCGGAATTGGAGGTTCAGCTCTGGATCTATTTGAATCTTTACTTTCTGATAGAGAGCAATCAGTTGCCTTGGAAGACATTGTATCCAAGTCCTTTTCACTGCCTTGTGGCATCCTTCAGGGTTCATCACTGAGTCCCACACTTTAAAAACTTCATGTTGCTCTCTTGACAAGATGGATCTGTTCTTTTGTTTTTTCCCCAGTGGCATATGCTGATGATAAACAAGTAGCTGTGTCCATTTCAAATAAACTTAGATGAGACTGCACACCACTTTAATGATGATATGGGTGCAATTGAAGAGTTGATGAGCAACAATACCCTTAAGTTGAACTCAAAATAAACTGATGTACACTTTTTCAGCAAGGACATGGACTTTTAGGACCAATCCTCGTAGCCTTAGTTGTTTTCCTCTCTTCCCACTCAGGTATCTTCAGTCAGGAATGTGGGAATCCCAATTTGGTTTCAATGCACAAACTAATAAACTCACTTCTTCTCACTTAATCTGTTGCACACCTTAAGGAAAGTTCTCATTTTCATTCCATGCGAACTTTAGAAATCAGTGGCCATTACTTTAATTCTGTCTAGGTTGGACTACTGTATGCCCTAACATTCTCTTAAGAAACTTCAAGATCTACAGAATTCAGCAGCTCAATTTCTAAAGAGAATTCTCAAGTTCAAGCCAGTCTCTGAGGCATTATTAGAGCTCGATTGGCTCCCTGTGTGGAAAAGAGTGTTTTCAAGGCTTTATGTTTGGCACATAAGACTCTGTATGGTGAAGGTCCAACATATCTGAAAAAAAATCTTTCCTGGTATATTCCCAGAAGAACTTTGCACTCAGCAAATTCCAGGACTGTTAATGTCTTCAAAATCAGCAGAAAGAGTTAATGATGTAGGAACATTATCCACACCACATCTCAACTTCGGAATAAATTACTTTACCAGCTTACAGGCCAGCCTAACCTATCCAGATTCAGGAAACATCCTAAAACCTGATTATTCTCTAGTTTGGTGTGATCTGTTAGAGGCCCTTTCTTGATAGTAAATTTTAGCTTTTGGTCTCTCATTTCTCAGCATAGCAGATATCAGCCCCAAGGAACTTTAGGCATTCATGTACTATATAAAATAATTCAATATCAATAACAAGAGAAGGACATTTAAACTGCATGCTGTTTTTGGGGAATGGGGGGGGGGGCTAATCAGGGTTTTCAGAAAATTGCCCTTTGACACCTGAGGAGCCAGTAAATGACATGGTACTAGCAGAAGTGTTGATTTAGGAGAGGAATAGCTGACCCCAGATGCACAAAAGAGATAAGAGACCAACGTAGCCTCAGGCCATTTGACAGCCAAAGCATTTTATTAAGGAATAATGTACATTATGAGAATATTTTAAACACTACAACAGGCAGAGATGGTTAGCAAAGACCAAAAATGTGACTAAAGACAATGAGAATTTTATATACTATTGTGTGAATATTAATAGTGAAGACAGACATTTTAAAAATGTATTTAAGCCTGATATAATACATAGCCTGCAATATGCATATTTATAATAACTGAAAGCTGTGTTGGACAATTTCTACTCTTTTCCTTTGGGAGCACACATGGGCATGATTTATAATCTCACATCTGATGGATCTTTTTAAGTTAACTGAGATGCAAAGGGAGTTAACCATCATAAATCAATTCAATTTCTATGACACCCATTTGGCCAGTCGCAATAGAATAAGATACAAATTAATCACAGCCTAACCAATACAGAAACTGAGCATTAAATATAGGTCTTCCATAAATAACTCTATGTCTCTCTCCTAAACATGAATAAGTTCTAAAGTCATCTAATCAATTTCTAAATTAAGGTATGAGGATGGTTTGTAGAAGAGGTCTCAAGGAAACTCATAAATGTTAAGTGTCAGCATAGTGAAGACTCCTGTAGAAGACTTCTAGAATCGGCCTGTACCTATCAGAGTCTAAGGGAATCTGCTCTAACTTCTGATGGAGTGAACATTAGTTAAAACCAATAAAAACTTCAACAACAATCATATATTTTTCCACCCCACCAGAAACCAGTCAATTCATTTCTCATGGTGTGCAGTTGCAACATCACCTGAATTTCCTATCCCACAGAGTTTGGACAGTTACTGCAACCTAGAGCATCCCCTGTTTCTAATGCGGAATGAATAAGATGGTTAATCAGTTCATTGGGTCTTCATGTTCCTTACCAAGATTTCTCTTCTCAGGCTTTACTATAAATAAACGAATACATACAACAGTACTCCTTTCTCTAGCTAATAAAATCATGGAAACACACCTGAAAAAGAAAGAACACGCTGATCAAACAAAATACATTTAAAAATTAAGGCCCTCATTATGACATTGGTGGTAAATGCCACCTACTGCCACACTGGTGGCTGCCAATATACCGCCGCAGTGGCGGATATCCGTTTTCCATATTATGACACACACACACCAATCCGACAGAATACAGCCAAATCCACCAGACCAAAGGTCAGTGATTAACTGGCAGCCCCAAAACCCATACCGTTACGCCAACAAAACAACACCCATCACATTATGACTCACGAATCACCACGGTGGACAATCAATGGCAGTAAACCATTGGAGGTACACACCGGCGCGGTCAGAATGGACACCCACATACAAAACAACACTGCATTGGCCAATGCAAAAAACACACACCTGACACCCATACACACACCACACCCACATCACTATAAAACACCCACCCACATTACCCACAACCTTTACCAACAGCAATTACTGCCAGGAGATTGCCACGAGCAGCACTGAGACAACTGGACACACACACCACTCACACCAATACATCCCTCACGCACTCCACATGAAACACCCCACCACATTACTCAACAAACTTTCACCAGCACACACAACACAACACCGTTGGCACCACAGAGGCACCCCCGTTTCACTGAGGAGGAGTTAAGGGTCATGGTGGAGGAAATTGTCAGGGTGGAGCCACAGCTCTTTGGAGCACAGATGCAGCAGATTTCCATTGCCAGAAAGATGGAGCTATAGCAGAGTATCATGGACACGGTGAACGCAGTGGGACAGCACCAAAGAACATGGGATGACATCAGGAAGAGGTGGAACGACCTACGGGGGAAGGAACATTCCACATCAGCAAGGCACCAGCTCGACATACAGAGGACTGGCGGTGGACCCCCATCTCCTTCCCCACAGCTTACAGAAAGGGAGAAGCAAGTACCGGCAATACTGCATTCTGAGGGACTCGCTGAGTAGCCGGTGGTCTGGACATTGGTAAGACAACATTTAACATTTATCACCCCCATACCTGCATGCCATCACACCCCCTCACCCTCACTCCCATCACTCCACTACATCCCACGCACTGCACCTACACATATGACTAACCCCAATGCCAAGCCCTGCATGCTATACAAATGCATGGACACCCCTCCCAGCCCTGCATGGACACCCATCACTAAAGCATGCACGGCATAGGGAGACTAACATTTGTAACAATACATCACCATACACACGCAAAAGGTGGCAGTGCAACACCAACAATACAGGGGAAGCCAGGGATGAACAATATGTCATACACATGAAGCATAATACATCACTTACATCCCCCCAGGTACCCGAGCCAATGTCATTGGAGACGAGGTGCCATGACTATCCAGTTCCCCAACAGAAGATGCCCCCAGGGATGACAGTAACTCTGGACTTCAGGATCTTGATGACCTACCTGGCCCATCAGGGACCACTGGACAGTCGGTCACCCGAACACAATCACAGTCCACCACAGAGCCTCCCCCATCAGGATCCAACACAACAGCACCCCTCCAGCTTACCCACACCTCTGTCCCCAGGACATGTCAATCAGCAGTGTGCTCACTTGTACAGGCCACACCATGCTCCCAAGACAATCAGGGACCTTGGATCAGTGGCAGTGGGCACACCGTTCAGGGGACAGGGGCATATGCCAACAGGGACACTAGGAGGACTGCTGTGTGCCAGGGGGAGGACAGGCGCAGGGAGCCGACTCTCCAGGAGGCACTCTCTAAGATCCTGGGAGCCTACCAACATTCTCAGACTAAGAAGGGCCAGATTCTTGACAATGTCCAGAAGAAGAGGTGGCTGCAGGAGGGACAGAATCAGGAGATTAGGGAGGGCTTGGAGTCCATAGAGGGGGTGCTGGCAGACATGGCCAACATCATGAGGGAGGCAACAGCATATCAGCGGGCCCCTACCACTAGCCAGTCAACTGAACAGTCTTCCACTTCCACTGCCGCTAGTGGCCAGGAGGCCCTTCCACAGGACCCACAGGCCACCAGCATCCATCCCCCTGCAGAAGGTGAACCACCCAACAAATGTTCCCTGCGACCCAGACAGAAGCCAGAGACAATTACCAAGACCACCACCAGGAAATGAGACTCTCCTGATTGTCCCCCTTGTGTCCCACACTGTCACCTTGTCTACCTTAAACTGCCTTTGCTCCCCTTCCCATGGCTACTTGGACACTGCACCTGTGCTATAAACAGACTGGAACAATACCCTGGACTTTCCTCCATCATCACCCCATTCCATTGCACTTTCCCCTCAATTTCTTAGCACTACAATAAACATCCTTTAACACAACTCTAATACATGTATCTCATGTGTTCAAACAGTATATTAATGGAAACAGTTACATCCGTTGCAAATGAAGTGTACAGTGTGAGTGCATAGAAATAATGACCTGTAGCTGGCTGTCGTCAGCACATCAGTACACAGTTGTCATTGTACCAACATCTGTAAAATGCTAATCCATAGGTGACAGTAATTAGAGGCAAAAAGTGGGTAATGCCGTCATGCCACAGCCACACAGAATACAACAATAGTTATAGAAATTTGAAGTTCCACTGACACACCTGTGTGTCGTTGGAAGTACTGACGGGTAACTGTGGTTCTGTTGTCCTCATCCTCATCTTCAGACTCTCCATCCTCACTGTCATCAGGGTCTACTGCAGCCACAGGGGCATCTCCAGACTCCTCCTCCTGCAGAGAAGGTACATGGCATCTGAGGGCCAGGTTGTGCAACATGCAGTATGCCATGACTATCTGGCAGACCTTCTCTGGTGAGTAGCACAGGAATCCACCTGTCAGATGGAGGCACCTGAACCTGGCCTTCAGGAAGCCGAAGGTTCTCTCTAAGATCCTTCTGGTTCGCCCATATGCCTGATTATAGCGTTCTTCAGCCCTTGTCCTGGCATTCCTCACAGGGGTCAGTAGCCACAATAGGTTTGGGTAGCCAAAGTCACCTGCAGGTATCGAGGGACAACATTTAGCCACACACTATCCTATGAGGTTAACACCAGGTGGGGACCAAGGCTCACCTATTAGCTACACCCTGTGCCTCTGTAGTTGGGACATCACATTTGGGATGCTGCTATTCTTCAGGACAAAGGCATCATGCACCAACCCAGGATGCTTAGCATTGATGTGGGAGATGTACTGGTCCGCCAGGCACACCATCTGCACATTCATGGAGTAGAAACTCATATGATTCCTGTACACCTGTTCATTCTGGCGGTGGGGGACAAACTCAATATGTGTCCAGTCAATCGCCCCAATAATATTGGGGATATGTCTCATTGCATAGAATCCGGCCTTCACAGTGGCCAAATCTTCCACCTGGGGAAAGCTATGTAGCTGCACATGTGTTTTACCAGGGCAGACAACACTCTAGCCAGCATGATTGAGAACATTGGCTGTGACATTCCTGTTGCCAAGCCCACTGTCACTTGGAAAGAACCTGTCGCCAGGAAATGGAGCACTGATAGCACTTGCACAAGAGGGGGGGATCCCAGTCGGATGATGGATAGCAGATATCAGGTCAGGCTCCAACTGGCACACAGGTCTGTGATTATGGCCCTGTCCAGTCTATAGGTGAGGATAATGTGCCTGTCCTCCAGTGTAGCTAAGTCTACCAGGCGTCTGTACACAGGGGTTTGTTTCTACCTCCTATTCATCCGCAGCGGTAGGTATTTAAGGGACACAAGAGTGAGCAGGCTGTCACAATTTGAACAACTAAACCACATCATCAGTCCACATGGTGCACTTATGTATTGGGACAGTGTAAATGTCGAAGTATGTGCCTATTTAACCTGTGACGCAGTAATTGTCAATAGGCCTGTTCCCCCCCCTCCCCTGAAATGGTGACCCCCTGTCCTGTATGGAGGGACAGGTGGAAGTGATGTAATTCCACCAATGTTGGGCGTCGTGGCGGTAGGCGGTCTTGCACTGCCGTGCAATTCCTCATTAGATAATATTGGGCCCTATGGAGTACAGTGGCCAATGGGTATATACGCCGGCAGTGACGGTGTACACCGCCGCGGACGTGACCGCCATTTTCTAACTCAATCCTCATTTGTTTCCTGACCTGCAACAGGAAAAGACCTACACTGCGTGTGCTGCTGTTACCTGTGTCTGGAACCAACCATGGCCCGTGTGACTGGGGAAAGGGCCCCAGCCTTCACTTCGGAGGAGTTGGATCGACTGGTGGATGGGGTCCTACCACAGTACAGACAGCTGTATGGGCCTCCAGACCAACAGGTGAGTACACTTTGGGCATGATGCATGTGGCATGGATGCATGGAGATGTGTGTGAAGGCATTGTGTAAAGGTGGGTGGGGGCTGGAGGGATTGTCTGTTGGTGGTGTACATGTTATGAGCTGGCCTAAATGTTTGCCATTGGTGATGGAATCGGGTATGATGGGCCATGGGTGTGACAAGCTGGACTACTTGTTTAATGGAGTTCTCCTGTATGTATTACCTCTGCAGGTCAGCGCACATCAAAAGAAGGGATTATGGTTTGCTATCGCCAAGGATGTGTGGACCCTGGGGGTCTATGGTAGGCAGAGCACCCACTGTCAGAAACGGTGGGAGGACCTAAGACGCTAGGCACAGAAGACCACGGGTCCTCAGCTGGGGATAAATTCCCAACGAGGAAGGGGTGCCCGTCGGACCATGACCCCCCCTGATGGCCACATACTGGGGGTGGCCTGACCTGAGCTGGATGGGCTCTTGAGGGAATCACAGCAGCCACAAGGGGGTGAGTACAGTTGGTTTAATTCCATATTTTGGCTGGTGGGGGGATATCCAGGTGGTGGATGTTTGTTAGTGGGTGGCCCTAAGGCCAGGCCTGACATTGCAGCGTGGGTCTTCTGAAGGGTAACGGTTGCATGGCAAATACGGGTAACCTAGCTTGTTAGTAGTCCATTTCAGGCAGGGCATTGTGGGTCCCAGGTGTGCTGCAGTTGGCGATGTGAGGTCCTCATCTTGCCTTAGTGATTAGCCATGTCACTGGTAGTGCAATTCGCAGTGCCTAAACCTGTTCCCTGTGTGTGACGGTGATGTGCATGCCAATGGTGGTGTTGGTACAGTCATTGACCAAGTGTCTTCCCCCCTTTCTTGTTTTGTCATCCTGTCCTTGTGTGAACGAGCATCATCTGGCGGAGGAGCAGGGGCACCGGCGACAGAGGAAGCTGCATCCCACAGGACCCTGGAGGCAGAGTCCACTGATGCAGAGGGAACCAGTGGGACAGAGGGCGAGGGGAGCACCACGGCAGAGACTGGAGGAGACAACACACTCTGATACCTCTTCCTGGTGGTGGCAGACACCCTGTCTGCTCCCCCAAAGGACACAAATGCAAGCATTCATACACCCAACAGCCATCCACCTCACATCAGCATACTGCCTATGCACCTGCACCCAAGTCCAGAAGACATACACCTCCATCAACCCCTCCTTCATCCTCCACTCCCATTACTCCTCCCTCCTCCCGCCCCGGCATTCCTAAAAAGCTTTTCCTTTCCCAATTTGACCTCTTCCCTACCCCTCCACCACTCCGTCCTGCCCATGTGGGCAGGGTACCAAGGATACAGCCCAGCACCTCAGCCAAACAGTCCACGGGAACAGTGGTAGCACCACCTACTTGTGGTGGTAAGGATACCACACCTCCATCGAAGAAGGGGAAGGAGCATGCACCACCAGGCACGGAGGGGAAGAACCAATCCACCCCTGCCAGGAAGGCTAAGGGATGCATGCCCCATGTACTGGAGGAGACGAAGCATTCTATGCCAGTGGAGGCTGTCAGGCTGACACCTCCACCACCACCAGCTATCACGGCCCCCCACTGCCAGCTGAGGAAATGCAGCCATCAGACAGTGCAGAGGCTGTTCAGGAGACTCCTCCATCCATCACCACAGTGCCGCCATCAGACAGTGCAGAGGCTACCCAGGAGGCTCCTCCATCCACCACCACACTGCAGCCGTCACCGCCAGCGGATGCCATATAGGCCACACACCAGGGGCTGATGTGTGAGTTGCCCCCTCGAGAAGCAGTGGGAAAGTCACCCACTCCAGAGAATGTGGCCTTGCACTCCCCAGGACAGAGCAATGGGCATGTTGCCCCCTCCAGAACCAGTTGGGAAGTCACCCACTCAAGAGACTGTGGCTTGCAATCCCCAGGACAGAGCAATGGGCATGTTGTCCCCTCCAGAACCAGTGGGGAAGTCACCAACTCGAGAGACTGTGGCCTTGCAGTCCCCAGGACAGAGCAATAGGCATGTTGCCCCCTCCAGAACCAGTGGGGAAGTTCCTGTATTTGGCTGAGGTGCCCCTCAGCTCATCCCCCTGAGGTGCCTTCCCACTTGCAAAATGATGCCCCTGCAGTGTTCTCTCCAGGATGAGTCAGGATACAGGTTGGGCTTTGGACTTTGACCTTTGGCCTTGTGTGCCCTTATGACTTTGGGCTGGCCATTGGCCCTTTATGAACATATGTAAATATACTTGGTTCATGTGGTGGGCTTTGCTACGCTAATACATTGTCAGTACTTCAGCAATTGGATCTGTGTTTTACTAGGCTGTGTGTTGTGTGCCATTGGTTTACTTGTGCAGCTGGTTGTGTGTATGGTATGTGTGTGTCAGGTATGTGTCATGTGTGTGTGTCACTCTCATATTCCTCCCTCCCTCCCTTGTGTGCTAGGCGGTTGTACTCACCATCGTTATCTTCATCGGCGTTGGTGTTCCAGGTGGAGCATAACGTAGAAGATCATCGGGAAGACTTGCAGTTCGGGTTCCATGGCGGCATAGTTCTTCCCTGTGTCTCCAATGGTGAGCCCTTTCACTTCTGAGCTCTGTTTCCGCCCTGGTACCATGGAAACGCTGTATTTACAATACAGCACACCATGGTGGTTGTTAGGACAATAGCATCAACATTTTGTACGCTATTGTGGTGCTTTGCTGCACTAGAGTAAAAAATGTTGACTCTATTGCAGCAAAGCACAGGGAGGCCCATTGATTAAAATAGGCCCATCATTTTAACGCCTGCTCTGAACAGGCATTTAAAATTGCAATAAAAATGATGCAGTGAAATGTTGTAAATCGGAACGCCCCCCCCTTGCATACATTATGCCTGGTGCAGACAAAATATGGCACAAGAGTTTACAAAGTGCAAGCATTGGTCTACTTTGTAAATGTTGAGCTGCAGAAAGGCCTCCTTAAAGCCACCTTAGCATAAACAAATGATGGTTGGGCAGCACAAGGTGGCCCTGGAGGCTTCTAAATATGACCCTTAACGTCAAAAAGTTTAATGCCCTTAGCACCGCTCGGGCGTCAAATTTATACATTTTTTTTTACTCAAACCAATGCATCACGTCGTAAAGAAAAATTACGTTAACGAGGTGAAAATGACTTTGATCCAGTTTACGATGTCGCAAACCGGATACGCGCCTTTTTTGCCACAATTCGATCAAAAAGCGGCGCAAACACTGCAAAATGTGCAAAGGAGAGCCAAAATGGATCCCAGAAGCTTTGAGAGACCCTAGGAAGATGACAACCGACCAGGAACCAGCCAGGAGGATCCACACAAGACCCAGAAGAGGGAGAAGAAGAAAAGGAAGTGTTGGTTCAGTGCAGAGGAGCAGGAAATACTGGTGAAAGAGGTGACAGAACACCAGCACCAATTTTTTGTCACCTTTAAATTGCCAATTGGTAGGAGAGAGGCAATTTGGCAACAAATTGTTGACAAGATAAACAGTGTGGCAGAAGTACGGAGAACAGTCATCGAGTGCAAGAAATGCTAGCATGACTGCAAGCGCAGGACCAAGGAAAAGATGGCCAGGAACAGGAAGGCAGCACTGCAGACTGGAGGTGGGAGTCAAGGACCACAGGAGGCCCTGGACCACATGGAGGAGATGGTGGCAGCCATCATCCCTGAGGAGACTGTCACAGGGATTCAAAGACAAGACAGCGCAGACTACCATGAGACAACACAGATGCAGGGTAAGTGGCATGGGAAACTAAAATGGCTATTTGTAAACTGTAAGCAGGGGGGGCACCTACCTACTACACAATGCATGGAAGTCATAATATTCAGGGAGTAGAATGGGCAAAGGGGCACGGCACGGGGGCAGGGGCTGTTCAGAGGAAACCTCGGGCACAGTACAACACTCCACCAACATTTGTATTGGGGTATGCTGCCATGCCAAGGATGATGGAAAGGTAAAGCCAGTCCAGGAGGGTAGGGTACAACGTAAAACTGGCCTGCTGTCACATGACAGCTGGTATTGTCACTACATGAACTAGGGCTCAATTAGCAGTCTCAGGCCATATCCGCAAGTGGAATTTAACATTGACAACAGTTGCCACTACCACCTCTGCTGTGTGTGCAGGTCAAGTAGCTAATGGCAGTTACGTGCCCATAGATCAAACACACCCAAATTAGAGGGTTCAGTATGACAACATTATCAATCCCCTCTAATCAATAAAAATGTGCTAAACCAGTCAAAATGTGAATGTCCATAGTCGCTAAATCAAATCAAATCATTAACATTTATAAAGCGCGCTACTCACCCGTGCTGGTCTCAAGGCGCTAGGGGAAAAAGGGGGGGGTTATCGCTGTTCGAACAGCCAGGTCTTTAGGAGTCTCCGGAAAGCGGAGTGGTCCTGGGTGGTCCTGAGGCTGGTGGGGAGGGAGTTCCAGGTCTTGGCCGCCAGGAAGGAGAAAGATCTCCCACCCGCCGTGGAGCGGCGGATGCGAGGGACAGCAGCGAGTGCGAGGCCAGAGGAGCGGAGGAGGCGGGTGGGGACGTAGAAGCTGAGGCATCTGTTGAGGTATTCCAGTTCCTTGTCGTAGAGGGCTTTGTGTGCGTGGGTGAGAAGTCGGAAGGTGATCCTTTTGCTGACAGGGAGCCAATGCAGGTGTCTCAGGTGTGCGGAGATGTGGCTGCTGCGGGGTATGTCGAGGATGAGGCGGGCCAAGGCGTTTTGAATGCGTTGCAGGCGATTTTGGAGTTTGGCTGTGGTCCCGGCGTAGAGGGTGTTGCCGTAGTCCAGGCGGCTCGTGACGAGGGCGTGGGTCACGGTTTTTCTGGTGTCGGCGGGGATCCAGCGGAAGATCTTGCGGAGCATGCGGAGGGTGAGGAAGCAGGCGGAGGACACGGCGTTGACTTGCTTGGTCATGGTGAGAAGAGGGTCCAAGATGAAGCCGAGGTTGCGGGCGTGGTCTGTGGGGGTCGGTGCGGTGCCGAGGGCCACCAGGAGTCGTCCCAGGCGGACGGGGTGTTGCCGAGGATGAGCACTTCCGTTTTTTCAGAGTTCAGCTTTAGGCGGCTGAGCCTCATCCAATCTGCGACGTCCTTCATACCCTCTTGTAGGTTGGTCTTGGCGCTGGCGGGGTCCTTGGTGAGGGAGAGTATAAGTTGGGTGTCGTCGGCGTAGGAGGTGATGATGATGTCGTGCTTGCGTACGATGTTGGCGAGGGGGCTCATGTAGACATTGAAGAGTGTTGGGCTGAGTGATGAGCCTTGGGGTACGCCGCAGATGATCTCGGTGGGTTCTGAGCGAAACGGAGGGAGGTAAACTCTTTGGGAACGGTTTGAGAGGAAGGAGGCGATCCAGTCCAGGGCCTGGCCTTGGATCCCGGTGGAGCGGAGGCGGGTGATTAGGGTGCGGTGACAGACGGTGTCACACAGCCGAGAGGTCGAGCAGAATGAGGGCGACTGTTTCACCGTTGTCCATCAGGGTTCTGATGTCGTCAGTGACTGAGATGAGGGCGGTTTCAGTGCTGTGGTTGTTTCGGAATCCGATTTGTGAGGGGTCGAGCAGGTTGTTGTCTTCCAGGAAGGTGGTCAGCTGTTTGTTGACGGTCTTCTCTTTTACTTTGGCTGGGAAAGGCAGAAGAGAGATGGGGCGGAAGTTTTTTAGGTCGCTCGGGTCAGCCGTAGGTTTCTTTAGTAGGGCGTTGACTTCGGCGTGTTTCCAGCATTCGGGGAAGGTAGCAGAAGAAAAAGAAAAGTTGATGACGGTCTGGAGGTGCGGGGCGATGATGTCGTCGGCTTTGTTAAAGATGAAGTGCGGGCAGGGGTCCGAAGGGGCGCCGGAGTGGATAGAGTTCATGATGGATTTGGTTTCTTCCGTGTTGATGTGGGACCAGTTGTTGAGGGTGATGGCCGTGGATGCCGGTTCGGTGGTGTATGGTTGGGTCTGGTGTCCGAAGCTGTCGTGGAGGTCGCTAATCTTGCGATGGAAGAAAGTGGCGAGGGATTCGCACAGATCCTGTGAGGGCGTGACGGCGTTGGCGCTGGGGTTAGAGAACTCCTTGACGATGCTGAAGAGTTCTCTGCTGTTGTGTCTGTTTTTGTCCAGTCTGTCAGTGAAAAAGTTCCTTTTGGCAGCGCGGATCAGGTGGTGGTGTTCGCGGGTAGCGTTCTTGAGGGCGGTCATGTTGTCAGCGGTGCGGTCCTTGCGCCAGGCTTTCTCAAGGGCGCGACAAGTTTTCTTTGATTCTTTGAGGGTGTCAGAGAACCAGAGAGGTTTTTTGGTGTTGGTCCGTCGATGCGTGCGTTTGAGGGGAGCAAGGATGTCTGCGCAGTTGGAGATCCAGTTTGTGAGGTTGAGGGCTGCGTCGTTGGGGTCGGTGGTGAGGGTGGGTTGGTTGGCGGCGAGTGCGGAGAAGAGTTGCTCTTCGGGGATCTTGTTCCACTGTCGACGAGGGATGGGTTGGGTGCGGAGGTGGCGGGTCTCGCGTCGGAATGTGAAGTGGACGCAGCTGTGGTCGGTCCAGTGTAGGGCGGAGGCGTGGCTGAAGAAGACGTGTTTGCTGGCGGAGAAGATGGGGTCAAGCGTGTGTCCGGCGATGTGGGTGGCGGTGTTCACCAGTTGTTACCACCGCTACAAACATCAGCCACTGTCATAAACATTATGAGGTACACAGCAGTAATGTCATACCCATGCTGCATATGTCAGGGTCCACCCTGTGCCTGGGTCACCATAGCTGCAATGACACCATGCAACATCCCAACTGTTATACTGCTAAGACAACAGCATTGAGGGGGAGGACATATGTAACTGGCTAGTGAAATACACCCACACAGTCAGAAGAGGAAATGGAACACTGCTAGGACCATCAGTTCAATCCAATGTAGCACACATTCCCCAACATCAACATTACACACTACCAATGCTGACATCTGTAGTGTGCCATGCCAATGCTATACATAGTATATGCTAGGTCTCAGCAACATATAGCTGGATGTGAAATATCAGAGACTGGGGCAGTTCCACATTGTTAAGTGTTGTGCAAGTGCCATCAGAACACCCACAGCCAGAGCAAGGCCACAACATGAAACTGGATGTAGACGGAGGGTTGAGTAGGACAAGAAGATGGCAACATACAATTTGGGCAGAACCTACACCTAGAGTATATGACGCTGACATTTCTCCAAACTGCCCACACTACATGTGACATGCAGGTGGGGCATAGACCTGGGAGAATGCTAATATTAAAGACAGGAACAATGAACAGGAACCAATATCACAATGTACAACTAATAGGAAGTCAGACACATCACATTGCAAATGCCACAACACAGACACAGTAATTGTACTATATCTCATTGCAGATGACGATGGCTATCCTGGGGATATGCCTGTCCTGGACTTCCCTGATGACATGGATGACGAGCTGACAAACATCAGCCAGCAGATCCTCTAAGATGTCCTTGGAACCCTCCAGACCCCATCTTCAGTTGCAAGGAGAAGCACAGATACAGAAGCCATCACAGAGGACCCACCCACCACGCCAATTGTACGACCTGCCAGCTCCAACCCAGCTGAGGACTCTGACGACACTGGCACCAGCTTTGAGAGCACTGTAGTTGGAGTACAGCGGGAGCTGGCCAAGGAGGTGCAGGTGGGGATGCAAAATATGGCAGCCAGCCTAGAGGGGGTGCGTTCGTGCATGATGTCAACTACAGAACAGGCAGCAGCCATGCAAGGGCAAACATCAATCTTGCAAGAACTTCAACAAAGTGTGAAGGAAATCAGCACAGCAGTAAGAGAGTTGACACAACACCTCCAACAATAAACCTTTCAACATGTGCATGAATGCAATATGGACCCCCTCAGGGCTGACCTGGCTGCCTACCACAGTGATGTAGCTGCTATCCTTAAGAACCAGCAGCTCCTCTTTGCTGCAGTACTGCCCTTAATAGCCCCACTGTTGGCAGCTACTGGGATTTCTGACTCCACGTCTTCAAACACTGAAGTGTGTATGGCCCCTTGACACCCACCACCACCAAGGGCAGAGGAGACAACACACACATCAGAAGACGTGGAACAGATCACCTTTACCCGTAAGAGTACCTGGTAGCAATAGTCCCTGCCACATGGCCACTTATAACCAAGGTCCTGTGCTTTGTAACATGCCAGTCTTTCAACAGCTGCTCACAAACACTGTTCTCCAGCCCACTGTTTACCATGTCACTATGCCCTGTGATTGTCTCTCACTACCCCATTGGCAATTCATGTCCCTCTGCACTGTATGACACTTCACCACAGCATGTCCAATGACATGTCCTTTTGCACTTGTGTAGGATCACAATGGAAGGTGTCACACTAATGGACTCACAATCCTGGACTATGTAAAATAGCACTACAGCACTTTAAAATAAATAGCACTTACACAACCACTTTGTATCTGTGTAATCTGACACATTAAACGTGAGGGAAATTAGTGATGTTTGCCTCATGTCAATGCCCATAGAATGTCAAAACAACTGCCCTGAAAGAATGGGGGCTGATAACTATGCACTGTGGTCTGGATTGTACCATCATCTGCCCTTCCTGAGGGTTAATTCTGAGGTAAATAGAAACTATACAGTATAATGCTGTGTTGGACAGAATAAGTCTTCTTGAAGGGATGTCTAAGCAGAAAAATATTGGCGGTCATTACAACATTGGCGGTAAAAGCCGCATACCGCCGTGCAGAAGACCGCCAACACACCGCCGCGGCCGCGGAATTCCGCTACAGCTATTATGACCCACAGTTCGGAATCCCCCAAAATTCAGACACCCAAACAAGTCCGCCACACCAAAGGTCAGTGATAAACTGGCGATAACAAAACCTCCACCATCACGCCAACAGAAATACGCCCACACTATCACGACACACAAATCCACGCTGCGGTCTTTCAACCGCGGTATTCCATTGGCGGTACACACCGCTGCGCTCAAAATACACACACTCTTACAAAACACAACCACATTGGACAATTCGAAATACACACACCTGAGACACATACACACACCACTCCCACACACCCAATACAATATAAAACACACACCCACATCACCCACAAACCCCTACGACCAAAAATCACGAACGAAGGCCAGAGAGAGACACCACCATCAACAATTCTAGCATCCACAGGCACACAACACCATCACCCACAGAACTTCCACGCACCTCACACTACACACCACTACATATCAGCACACTTATCACCCCACACACCACCCCACACATCACCTACACCATCTGATGGCACGGCAAAGACACCCCAGGTTCTCGGAGGAGGAGCTCAGGGTCATGGTGGAGGAAATTGTCCGGGTAGAGCCACGGCTATTCGGATCACAGGTGCAGCACACCTCAATTGCAAGGAAAATGGAGCTATGGCAAAGAATAGTGGACAGGGTAAATGCAGTGAGACAGCACCCAAGAAATCGGGAGGACATCAGGAAGAGGTGGAATGACCTACGGAGGAAGGTGCGTTCCGTGGTTTCAAGACACCACCTGGCGGTTCAGCGGACTGGCGGCGGACCCCCACCTCCTCCCCCACAATTAACAACATGGGAGGAGCAGGTCTTGGCGATTCTGCATCCTGAGGGCCTCGCAGGAATAGGTGGAGGAATGGACTCAGGTACGTCAAATCTTAACTATTACATCCCCCACCCTACCTGCATGCCAGCACATACGCCCACCCTCACCCTCACCCTCACCCCCATCACTATAACTAGTCACAAATGTCCCAACATCACAAACCACACAACCTAACCCCAAGCCCTGAATGCAACAACAAAGCATGGGCACCCATCACTAAAGCATGCCCACTGCACATACCCATACACCTCCCTAAACCATCATCACACAAGGTCCCACACAGGAATGCAAGCACTGGGGTACACGGTCACCCACCCATTGCACACAATGCCACACACAGATGTAATAAACACCCTTTTATACCCCTGCAGGACCCCTACCCAACGTCACCGGACAGGAGGGTGCACACATGTCCACACCACCAACCGAAGAGGCCCACAGTGATGACAGCAGCTCTGTCCAACTGGATCTAGATGACCAGCCCGGCCCATCGGGGACCTAGGGACAGTCGGTTCCCCACACCCAGTCACAGGCCACCACAGAGCTTCCCCCCTCTGGAAAAACCAGCACAGCACCCACCCAGCGGGCCCATACCTCCGTCCCCAGGACACGTCAATCAGCAGTGTGTCCACCACTACAGGGAACCCAGACTAACCCACCACCCCAACAACCGGGACCTGGGGGCAGTGGTAGTGGGCACACAGTTCAGGGGACAGAGGCCCAGGAACACAGGGGAACTGGGAGGGCTGCTGTGCGACAGGGGACGGACAGGCCCAGGGAACCCACTCTCTACGAGGCCCTCTCCTCCATCATGGGAGCCTACCACCACTCCCAAGAGACGATGGCAACGGTACTGGCCAAGTTTCAGGAGACCCAGCGCCTGCAGGAGGAACAGTATGTGGGCTTCAGGGAGGAACTCAGAACCATCAATTCCACCCTGGGCACCATCGTAGGGGTGCTGAAGGAAGTACTCAACACCAGGAGGGACACTGTGGCACTACAAGGGGCCCCTGACACTAGCATGGACGATGAACTGCCCGCCACCTCCACTGGTGCTAGTGGACAGGAGGCACCGCCACAGGACCACCACACCAGCACCCCACCCCCTGCAGAGGGAGAACCACCTCGCAAACGGTCCCTGAGATCCAGGACAAAGACAGAGAACGATGCCAAGATCCCCGCCAAGAAATGAGACCACCCTGATTGTCATCCTACTGTCCCACTTTGTCACCCTGTCCATCCTTAAACTGCCCCAGCTCCACTTCCTATGCCCATTTGGGCAATGCACCTGTGAGACTAATAGACTGGACTCTGCCATGGACATTCCTCCGCCATCACCCCTCACCATTTTGCTACCCCCTCCAATTTTGAGCACTAAAATAAACACCCTTAAAGCAGAAAACAATCTGGAGTCAGTCTGTGATTTCGGAATACTGTGTTAGCAATTACTGTGGCAAAAAGCTCTTTCATTTGTAATGTCAACATACCTATGTCACACAGCTCTAGTCCATGAGGAATCACACTGTGGGACCCAGATCTGTGAAATCGTAAGGGAAAGTGACAACTCAGTGACCATACACTGGGTGAAAACGACAGACAGTAGAGAGGTAGTAGTGTTTAAGTACATGTAGTAGGCAGGTTTGTATTCTTACCTGTGTTTCACTGGAAATATTGCTGGATCACTGTGTCCCTGTTGTCCATGTCTTCTTCCTCTGCTTCCTCGTCTTCACTGTCCATAGGCTCCACAGCTGCAACAACACCGCCATCTGGACCATCCTCCTGCAGAAAGGCACCTGTTGCCGCAAAGCCAAGTTGTGAAGCATACAGCAGGCCATGATGATCTGGCACACCTTCATTGGTGAGTAGAATAGGGAACCACCTGTCATATGGAGGCACCTGAACCTGGCCTTCAGGAGGCCGAAGGTCCACTCGATCACCCTCCTAGTTCGCCCATGGGCCTCATTGTAGCGTTCCTCCACCCTTGTCCTGGGATTCCTCACTGTTGTCAGTAGCCATGACAGGTTGGGGTAACTAGAGTCACCTGCAAATGGCGAGGAACAACTGTTAGACACACTAACCTGGAGGGATATCCCCAGACCCAGACAACTATTCCCACTGACTAGCTTCCAGGTGCTCACCTAAGCCACACGATGCCTCTGGAGTTGACCCATCACATAAGGGATGCTGCTATTCCGCAGGATGTAGGCGTCATGCACTGAGCCAGAGAACATGACATTCACATGGGAGATGTACTGGTCGGCCAAACATACCATCTGTACATTCATCGAATGATAACTCTTCCGGTTTCTGTACACCTGTTTACTCCTGTGGGGGAGGGGGGACCAAAGCCAAATGGGTCCCATCAATGGCACCTATGATGTTGGGGATATGTCCCAGGGCACAGAAATCACCTTTCACTGTAGGCAAATCCTCCACCTGAGGGAAAACGATGTAGCTCCACATGTGTTTCAGCAGAGCAGACAACACTCTGGACAACACGTTGGAAAACATGGGCTGGGACATCCCTGATGCTATGGCCACTGTTGTTTGAAATGACCAACTTGCAAGGAAATGGAGCACTGACAGCACCTGCACTTGAGGGGGGATTCCTGTGGGATGGCGGATAGCTGACATCAGGTCTGGCTCCAACTGGGTACACAGTTCCTGGATTGTGGCACGGTCAAGCCTATATGTCATTATCACATGTCTTTCCTCCATTGTCGACAGGTCCACCAACAGTCGGTACACAGGAGGATGCCACCATCTCCTCACATGTTCCAGCGGACGGTGCCTATGAAGGACAACAGCGAGCACAGAGTCAAACAACTCAGAGGTACGTACCCACAGCTTACACAGAACACCAATCATAATCTAAAAGTATGTGTGTTGAGTCTAGGCCTAGGTATGGGTGACGCAGTTGAAAATGAAGCCATGTGGGCCCCTGAAGTGGCGGCTGCCTGACCTGTAAAGTGGGACAATGGGATGTGAGGTAACTGCGCTGGCGTTGTACACCGTTGCGGTAGGGGGTCGAAGACCGCGGCGCAATTCTGCATTGGTTAACATTGGACCCTATGGGTCCCAGGAGCCAATGACGATGTACGCCGGCGTTGACGGTACGCACCGCTGCGGATGTGACTGCCATTTAGTATCACTTCAATCACTCGATACCTGATCTTCGACAGGAGAGGACCTACACTGCAAGTGCTCCTGTGACCTCGGTCAGGAAGAGACAATGGCTCGAGTGTCTGGTGAAAGGGCCCCTGCCTTCACATCGGAGGAGTTGGAGAGACTCGTGGATGGAGTCCTCCCCCAGTACACGCTACTCTAAGGTCCTCCAGACAAACAGGTAAGTACACTGGGAGCATGCTGTATGGGCTATTCCTGTGTGGAGAGGGGTGGATGTAAGAAGGAAGGGGGGAGAGTGCGGCGTGCCTGAAACAACAGTGAGTGCATGTGCCACATGGCAAGGGTAGGGATGGGGACCAATCACTTTGACGGTGCAGTTGCTAATAAGTTTCTCTTCCCCCTGTACAAATCATCACCCACCAGAAAAAATATATTTGGCATGCCATCGCCAAGGACGTCCAGACCCTGGGGGTCTACCACAGACGGAGCACCCACTGCCAGAAAAGATGGGAGGACATTCGCCGCTGGAACAAGAAGACGGCGGAGGCTCAGCTGGGGATGGCCTCCCAAAGTGGGAGGGGTGCCCGTCGCACCATGACCCCCCTGATTTTCATGATCCTGGCGGTGGCGTACCCAGAGTTGGCTGTCCGCTTGAGGGCATCACAGCAGCCAAAAGGGGGTGAGTACACTCTTATTCTGCTGATTTTGCGCGCAGTGGAGGGGTCTGGGTGGGGGGAGGTGGGCTGTGGGTTTCCCTAGGCCAGGGCGAGTTCCGTAGGCAAGGTCCCTCCATAAGGCAGGCCATGTGGCACCCCACCGCACCTCTGTAGAGTGCCAAGTACACCTAGTCATGCCCCTGTGTCATCCATGTGTGCAGATGTCATCCATAGCCTAGTAGCCCATTTCCCAGGAATTGAACAGTGGAGCCCAAGAGCGCGGTGTAGTGCAGGGGGCTTGTGTGTCTGTTGTGTCAGCCAACGGTAGCGGTAATGCATGCACTCAACATGTCTTTCTTCTGTCGTCCCCCCCCGTTTTTGTGGTCTCCCTGTTCTTGTGTGCATTAGCATCATCAGGCGGAGGAGCTGTGACACCGGAGCACGAGGGGGCTGCATCCCACATGGCCATGGATGGCCACACTATGGAATCAGACTTCACCAGTGGGACGGAGGGCTAGGGGAGCTCCACGGCGGGGACAGGAGCTGAGACCAGTGACACGGACCCGTCCTCTGATGGGAGCTCCCTTGTGGTGGCGGCAACATCTGTGCCCCCCCATCTACAGGTACAGCCGCCACCCCCCCTTCCAGCACTGCCCTCCCAGCAGCCCCTCAGCCTTTGCCCCGTGCTCGCTCACCCAGGAGGGTGGGCATCTCCTTCGCCCCAGGCACCTCAGGCCCTGCCCCAGTCACCCCTGCTGCCCTCAGTGAGGAGGCCATTGACCTCCTGAGGTCCCTCACTGTTGGGCAGTCTACCATTTTGAATGCCATCCAGGGTGTAGAAAGGCAGTTGCAACAAACAAATGCATTCCTGGAGGGCATTCATTCTGGTCAGGCGGCCCTTCAGCGAACTTTTCAGACTCTGGCCTCAGCACTGATGGCAGCCATTGTCCCTGTCTCTAGCCTCCCCCCTCCAACTTCCTCCACCCAGACCCAATCCCCTGTACCCCAGCCTATCCCAAGCACACCTCTAGACCAGCATGCACACACGTCAACACACAAGGGAAGCACAAGCCCCGCTGGGACAGAGAGGACCGCCAGCACAAGCCCCGCTGGGCCATGAAGGACCGGCAGCAGCTGAGTCACTGCAAAGGAGCCCGCCGCTCCAAGCACCGCTAAACAGGGCACCGCCGTCTCAAGCACCGCAGAACCGGGCACCGCCGTCTCAAGCACCCCTGAACAGGGCACCGCCGTCTCAAGCACAGCTGAACAAGGCACCGCCATCTCAAGCACCGCTGAACAGGGCACCGCCGTCTCAAGCACCGCTGAACAGGGCACCACCGTCTCAAGCACCGCTGAACAGGGCACTGCCGTCTCAAGCAACACTGAACAGGGCACCGCCGTCTCAAGCAACGTTGGCCCATGAGCTACTGAGTCCGTCACGGGCAGAATGAAGCACTCTGGGCACCATGCCCCCTCCAGAACCAGTGGAGAGATCCATCCACTACCTCTGTCCTTAGCAGGATGAAGCACTCTAGGCACAATGCCCCCTCCAGAACCAGTGGAGACTGTTATCCACTTGAGAGACTGTGGCTTTGCACTCCCCAGGATATGGCAGTGGGCAACCCACCCACTGGAAAGACCTGAGAGACTGTGGCTATGCACTCCCCAGGATATGGCAGTGGGCAAACCACCCACTGGAAAGACTTTAGAGACTGTGGCTTTGCACTCCCCAGGATATGGCAGTGGGCAACCCACCCACTGTAGAGACTTGAGAGACTGTGGCTTTGCACTCCCCAGGATGGAACAGTGGGCAACCCACCCACTGTAGAGACTTGAGAGACTGTGGCTTTGCACTCCCCAGGATATGGCAGTGGGAAACCCACCCACTGTAGGGACTTGAGAGACTGTGGCTTTGCACTCCCCAGGATATGGCAGTGGGCAACCCACCACTGTGGAGTCTTGAGAGACTGTGGCTTTGCACTCCCCAGGATTGAACAGTTGGCATGTGGCCCTCTCGTGGATTTGGCATTGTGCACTCAACCGGCTGAGGTGCCCCCCCTTTCCCTCCCCCTGAGGTGCCTGTTTTGTTGCTCCCTGATGTCCCTGCAGTGTTCTCTCGGTCATGGTCGGCGATCTTGTGTGGACCTCGCCCATACCGTGTGGGCCCACTGCTCCACTGAGTTAATTGGACCACTACCTGGACTACTATGCTTGGTGTATATTTTGTAAATGGTGTATATATATATATATATATATATATATTTTTTTTTTTTGCCTACTTGATTTTAATATATTACAATGGTTACACTCATTTTCTATTGTCTGTCATTCTTCTGGGGGGGTTGGGGGGTGTAACTGTGATGTATCAATATGGATTAGTGTGTGTGTTGTCGTGGGAGAGGGTGGGGGTGGGGGTGTTGCGTGTTGCGTGTGTGTGTCCCTGTTTTTTCCCTCCCCCCTCCCCTGTGTCGTAGGTACAGTACTCACCGTGGTCTTCGCCGCTGGCGTTCGTGCTCCTGGTAGAGGAGCAAGAAGATAAGGGCTGGCAGTTTCTGCAACTCTGGTCCCATGGCATCCCCGTTCCTCGTGGGGTGTGTAGAGGTGAGCGTTTTCCCTTCGTAGTCCTGTTTCCGCCGTGTTTTTGTCTGCGGTGAATCCGCCCTGGAAAAGGTGGTGAATTGGTAGCTTGTGATACAGTGGGTGGTACTTTGTCTTCCGCCTGTCTGTTGGCGGTGACCGCCGCGCTGTTTGTTTGTACCGCCGTGGTGGTCAGAGTGTTAAAGTGGCTGTCTTTGTTGGCGGTTTCCGCCACGGTCGTAATTCCAATTTTTTTACTGTCGGTCTGTTGGTGGTCTTACCGCCACTTTACCACCGTCCGCCAGGGTTGTAATGACCACCTATGTCTAATCTATATGGTGTTCTCCAAGGACGTCTGATTGAAATGTGCAGGCTTTCGTTTCTTTTTGCTCAAAAAGTCTATATTTCCTTTTTTTTTTATTTGTCGTTTGTATATCTGTTTTTTTGTGTTGTTTTATTCCTAATTTTTGTACAGCAGTGCTTTAACTCCCTCAGTCATGAATCTTCGATTCTGTATTGAAAGGAGGGAGTGTGATGCTATTAATTGTGTTTGACCAATGAAGTGGTGTTTCACCACTGCGCATATTAGTTGCTCAATGTTCACCAGTAGCACATTACATGTTGTATTCAGTTTAGCTGCCTATTGGCTTTAACATGGCATTAGACATTACATTTGGTAGGTATGTCAGCTGCCTATTGGCCTTAACATGGCATTAGGAGCAGGAAGACTATTGTAGGGAGAATTTGGAGTTCCGGGTCCATGGTGTCCTAGTTCCTCGTGGGGTGTGTAGAGGTGAGCGTTTTCCATTCGGAATCCTGTTTCCGCCGTGTTTTTATCCGCGGTGAATCCGCCCCAGAAAAGGTGGCGGATTGGTAGGTTTTGATACTGTGGGTGGTACTTTGTCCTCCGCCTGTCTGTTGGCGGTGACCTCTGCGCTGTTTGTTTGTACCGCTGTGGCGGTCAGAGTGTTAAAGTGGCTGTCTTTGTTGGCGGTTTCCGCCACGGTCATATTTGCAAACTTTTTACCGCCGGCATGTTGGCGGTCTTACCGCCGCATTAACACCGACCGCCAGGGTTGTAATGACCACCATTGTCTTCTGATGTTTCTTCCAGACAATCTTTACGTATATGACATTTGACTCAAATTTTTCCTCACACACCATACAGCAGAAATGGATGTGTATGAGTGTACGTACAAATAAGTAACCTGGCTGTACAATGTAACAAATGAGAGGTGTGAGTTATGTATACTATACTACATGAGATTACACCACCACTCACCTTACTGGGTTCACATGAACATCAGGCTGCAGGCAGACGTAACACAGTGTCCTCCATACCAAACCTGGTCTCAAAGTATGTCAGATTGAAAACATACATCCACACTTAAAAACACATTGGGATCCATAGTAACCTTGAGTGGTGGGTGCCATGGATGGCAGATGCGTAGAGAAGTAGCTTTGGTATAGCTGCCAATGTGACAGCTCAATTGGGATTTAGATGCAGGATGGAAAACAAATGCAAATACTAAATTGACACTGTTCACCCATGCCAAGGCCCTTATCCCCAAGCAAATGATACATACTGTAAAGGAGTACTTAAATATTTATTTAACAGTAAAAAAGGATACTAAAACTAGGGGAAACACCTTAATTAACCTAACCTATCCTAACTACACATTACCCACAACTGGCCCTAACTACCCTAACCTAAACTTACTTATCACATTTAACTAAACACTCTAAACATCAACCCAGACCCCCTTTATATGACGGGACACATGGAGGACAACACATACTAACCTAAACACATACTATCATATACTAAACAAATATATATATATTTTTTTGTATTTTTTTATATATTTTTTTTGGGGGGGGGTTATTTAATACACAAAAACCCCAACATCATCCCTCACCCACCCATCAACACACATAAAAAAAAACATGTAAAAATATCATATCCTCCACCTCCAACCCACTACTGCTAACTAAACCAACAGCCTATTCTAACCTAACACTAAGCCCCCTAAACCCACTAATTAAAAGAACCAGGAAAGAGGAGGGAGGGGAGGGAATCATGGGTGAGGGTATCATATTCGCAAGTTCGCCCTCTGCAGGGTCTTCTGAATGGCACACACCCTCTTATTTATTTGCGACACCTCCTGCTGCAGCCTGTCCAGTCTGCGCAACATCCGTTGCATGTCACGTTGCGTAGCACGAAAATCACCAGTGTCAATGACTGCAGCAGGGCTGGTCTGAGTGCCAGTTGTTGAGGGTTGTCCAGTTTGTGGTGCCATGCTTGGAGGGGGAGGTGCAGGTGCTGCTGTCAGTAGTCCTGGAGCTGAGGAAGTTGATGGTCCTGCAGTGGTAGCTAGCATCCTTGGTGCCACCTTGGTCATAGTGCTGGTGCTGGTGGTGGCGGCTGTTGTGGACACAGAAGGGCCCCCTTGGGCAAATGCCCTCCACACCCCTGAGGCTCTTTCATGGTGATAACGCCGTGCCATGTGGCGGAACCCAGACTCCACATACAGAATGTAGCGGTAGCGCATCACCCTCCGCTGAAATTCACGGATCTGGCTGGCATCCATATTGCCTGCTGTTAAAAATGATATAGCCAACCATTAGGTACATCATTGTGTGATACAGCTACTGATGAGAATCAGACAATACATCTAATGTAGCTGAAACAGGCCATATCACCATACAGATCACAGATTCTCCCTGAGGAAGTACATGCCAATGCAGCCTACACATGTCCTGTCTAACAGCACAGCAATGCTCTAAAAGATGTGTACCAACTTAAATGATCTAAGCATCAATGTTCAGCCATTAGTCAGGTAACAAATGCTGCAACTCCTCTGCATGTGACAGGCCAACTAATGACTATCTTCTGAATGACAATCAAGGGCCACAAGATCTGTGATTTGTAAATGGAATTGCCAGGATGGTATGCAGTTGCTAATCAAGAGTGGGTATCCTAGGTTTGGACAAGTGATTTACAGATTTACATGTCTGTGTACTACACTTGGATCATCACACCTAGGTACACATTTCACAACTCTAAGCCTGTGCCTCAGGGGGGAATGGACAAGCAACACATACTTTCAAACATCAAGGACACCCAGGAATCTTTGGACAGCTGTACATGGGTTTAGCCAGTCCACCACAGGTAAGTAGGTTGTCCAACTAGGATAGACACAAACCTTGGACAATCCCATCCACATTTATGTTTGTAATTGCAGACAATTGTCAACATCATTTGATACCACCAATACCGGTCCTACAACATTCAGATAGATGCAAGCACACATCTGGGCATGAGCTGCATGCGCACCTATGACTTTGTACTCAAGTGCCACATATACGTAGCACAACATGTGAAGCTAGATGCTGCTAGGAAGTCAAACATACAGTCGAACATGTTCATTAGTGAACAGGGAGGGTCAAGTCTGTGAGTATGACTTTGGCATCCCTATTCTGTGAGATTCAGGGTCTTACTTGATGACTAAATCATGAAAATGGCCCTCTGCCAAAGTTTCTTTACAAGAAATGTAACAACAAAGTTCACCCTATTCACATGGCCATGCCTACATGGCTGCACTACAATCCCAAAATATGACTATACGCTACTGATTGTCCAACTCAAATATGGAAAAAAAAGTGAAACCCCAGTCAAGTTACATATCAGACCATGTGCCAGCACATCATAGCTTGCTATGTGTCCAACACACAGGAGTCAATCACAAAACAGCTGCAAACACAACACAGAACAGAAATATCAACACTTACTGGATATGTCTGGGTCCGCAAATCAAGCCACTTCACCAATTGTGTAAGGGGCAGGTCCACCTGTAAAGTATGGAAGGGTGAAATGTGCTCAATGTCTGTACACTGTACAACAGTGGTTCCCAACCTGTGGTCCGGGGACCCCTGGGGGTCCGCGAAGCCTCCCCAGGGGGTCCGCAAGAGCCTAATAAAATTAAAAAATATTAACTAATATTGACAAATTAGGTCCCCAGCTTCCAGTAATGACTCAGGCGGGGGTCCCCGGATTCTAATGATGACTCAGTGGGGGTCCCTGGGTTCCATTAATGTTAAAGTGGGGGTCCACAGAAATCAAAAGGTTGGGAACCACTGCTGTACAACACTTTCAAATAAAATTACTGTGTGTGACATTATATCTGAAAGTCCAGCCTCTCAGGCATGATGATACTCCAACATACATAGCACTGCAAACATGTAAAGGCCCTGTCGCTCCAGTGCGTGATACACACACATCTGCACACATGCACTGGCCCTAACTATCATGTGGTGACAAACATGATCCATCAATTGGTTTCAGAATCATTTATGGAGTGTACTCCTTTCTTCATTTGTAGTATTGAGAGACATGCAAAGCCACATTCCTGGAGTGCTGCAATACCAGACACTCAGGTATTGTGGCTTGTGCATCACGGGACAATCAGTTACTGTGTGATGCTCATGTGGGTTGATTGAAGATCATGATTTATTCTGCTTTTTATGGTCCCTTACATGTAGGGCCTGTGTTGTCTGTAGGTTACATATGTTACATTAACAGTGTACCCTGAGCCATATATTCCCCCTATGAAACCATAATGGCAGGGATTCTGTGAGTTACTTGGTAACAATTTGAGGCAAAACATGGATTGGCCATTTTTATTATTTTAATACAAAAATGAAATATATGTTGACAGTGTATAAATGCGGTCATCCATGACAGAATGCATGGGCACAGGTGTAGTCATTTCACCTGAAATGTGTCACTCATTGCCCTGTGTACCATAGTGGGTTTTGGAAATCACAGTTAGCCACATTCATCATCTTACATTTGCGAAGTTGGGAGATCAGCGGGTATACAGCAAACTGACACTGTCACATTATTGAAACATGGTTTAGCAAATGCACTACTGTGTCAATCATGATGATGTAGGTTTCAATTTGTATGTACCTTCGGAATGGCAGCAGTCACAGGAATGCTGGTCTTCTGATCTTGGCATACACCCATGTCTGTGATAGCAACCATACTGGGAAGTTAGTTATTATACATATGCTGCACTAGATCAGCAGGGATGTACCAAACGTAAACTAGCAAAGTATTAGGGAACTTTATATGTATGATGGAATTGGTCAGGGGTCCCTTGCACGACATCATGCACGTAATACATTGTGACCATGCATTCCCCAACGTCAGGTATCCCATGATGACCCCATAGCTTATGAGAAGTGCATGGCTATAGAGTAACACAGATGGGAAATGCGTTATCTCTGTTCCAGCTATTGTGCCCAAGACCAATTTAAAACACACAGATACAATGAACAGAGGGCCAAGGATAGTTGTTAACCCTCAATTTGTATCATTTGCTTCATGTTATATGTTACAGCTATGGAAAGTAGCACCAAACATTTAGATATGAACCTTTTTGCATTACTTTGGCATCCATTCCTAATTTAATTGCAGCACAACCAAGTCAAACTATCAGCCTAGGATATTACCGGAGGTTAGAAAGAAATTGGTATGTATGGGCCAGAATACAGTTCAGACATGCATTCAAAATAATTGGGGAACACCATGAGTCTTTTAATTAGCTTGTGAAAAACATCTCTTTCCTGGTACACTCACAGACCATGGATAAAACATATGTTTGAGCCGCATTAGCATCTTATATTGACGTGAAGGCAGCACTAATTTACAAGATCCAGTTGTGTTTTGTAAGTTAGTGCAGCTGTTGTGTCAACAAATGATGGTAATGTTTAGCAATTATTGTATAACTCAGGGCCACTGTATGTTTAACTTGCATTCCACATGTCCAAAAACATTGCCAGCAGCATATCAACAAATCTGCTACTGTCACTACAGAGCATTTAAATGTGCACATTACTCTGAATTGTACTCACCAACAGGGCCACCAATCACAATACCCAGGTGGTCGAGCAGGTCTTGCTCTCTTGCAACAAGGACAGCCCAGCGGTGCTTCAGTTGGTGGTCGTTGCGTGGTGTGTTGAAGATGCGACGCAGATGGTACGACACCTTTGACCACCGGAGCCTCCTTGTCTCTGTATGATACCCCTGTATCACCCTGCCTCCTGCTTCTATCATCAAGGGGAGGAAGTGTCACATCAGCCAAATGAATGCCCCCAGCTCCTCCTCCCCCATTCTCCCCAGACGTGGCCTACCCAATATGACAGAAATAATAGGAAAAATAAAGGGTGCAGAGGATAATTAAGGGAAAGGAGGGAGGAAAATGAAAGAAAAGTAACCCTAAAGCAGCCCAACTATCCCTAAACTAACAATACCCACAACAGACTCCTAACAGTACAAAGACAAAATGAGTCACCAAATATGACAAATAAACACTTACAATGAACAACTGAGACAATTACAAATCAAACAGATGACAAATAGGATGGCATACAGGAGACAAAAGCACAATTGGGACAGACAAAACTCTAAGCACGCCACACAGTCTAGAAAAATCACAGACTGCAAAGTGAAATTGAATGTGAAAGTACACCCACTGTACCAATTCTGTAAACAGGATATCCTATTACATCACTTCCTGCCTCAAATGCGGTGCGTTTTTATTATGATGCGTCAAAATACTATGATGCTTACAGTCTGTGTGTCAACTTTTTTTGACGCAAATGCTTAAAAATTACCCCCCATCCATAGTTTAAAATATTTAGCATTGGTAACCAATTTCCTGGGTTACAGTGTGGGAATCACCGCTCTGGGCCAACTGATGTATCATGGCTGTGAGCGTAATTTTTCTACGCATATGCAGCGATTTGTGACGCATATGTATCTTTTTTGGCGCGTTTGCATCACATTTATGTCTTTAACTGGTTTTGGGTCATTTCTCACATTTTTATAGTACATGACAGCTGTAACTGTACAGAGATAGGCTGTTTGCACCTGCATTGTGCATTCCAGTGTTTGGCCACATGTGGCAGATCACACTACTATGGACCATGATACTCTAGTTGTTGTACCGGATGAGCACTCTTCACTGACGCAATAGATACCCAAACTTTTGGAATACAAATTAGTATTACCCAGTTTGAGCAGGTTGTGCGTCAATAGAGGAGAGCATGGTTTCCACAACTCAGTATATTACCTCATTGCCTGTGTGTCAATGTCTATGAATTGGCTATTTCAATTTTAGTTGGGCCTCCGTGTGAACATCACAAGACATGTTTTCATAAATGTGCTTGTATGCATGTGTTGTAAATGTGGATAACCATCAGATGCTATTCAGTGTGGAAATGAGTCAGGAAATGTGTTTGTCATACACGTAGCAACTGATGCTGTGTGAACATCCCTGACTTTTCAGACAAAAGCATCTCCCATGACAAAGTATGCACAGGATAGATAGAGGACGGTTGATAATGGCAATGTTACAAGAGAAAGCCATCACATGTACTGGAATGTTGGATACCACTTCCTGGTCACTTGTTTGTATACTACCCATGAGTCAGGCATTTCAAAATGCTATGTAGGTACAGTGTTAGTGACACAGAATCCCAAAACCAATCCAGAAATGTAATGTCACTCCACAGTTTGAGCCACATAAATGACCTATGTTTCTCTTGTGGCATTGGAGGACCAGCAGACTTGAACGAAAGCCAAAGAGGAATCGACAACACACATAGGGATAGTCTAGCTATGGCACTGCAGAAGTTTTATTAGACTGACAACAGGGCAACCTTGGTGTGCTCACAAAGTTAATAGATCAGTAATTTAAAACCAGCAGGTTTAATCACAACATTTGTACACAGGGTGGCCTCTAAAATTCCCACTGCAACCGGGAACATCAGTGCCTCAGTGCTGATGAATCTCATAGCTACTCACCACGCAAGCACCATCATTGGGATGCAGCCAATGTGAATCTGTGCGTGGACCGTCAGGGCACAAACATGTTTTGTCCTTTCATGCACATTAGCAAACGTTGTTTGTTGTGCTGGAGGCACCATACCCAATCCATGCATACAGCCATGGTTCACTGTCACTGTTTGTCACTCATGCATACATGAAACACAGACAAGGGATAGGGCCGGGATTAGGTTATTTGAAGACATGTCTCAGACCATGATACGATAAGTAAACTGATTACGCTATAGAATCTATTTGAGGATTCATCTTAGACCTACCAGACACAATACCCCAGGAGGAAAGTGAGAGCATGGAAAGCAACTATGAGACAAATGTTGCCACAGGGAACCTTTATGGTAACACAAAGACAGGAACCAATCAGGCTAACAGGATGGAGGCTCTGTCAGGAACTAACATGAACAAGGCAAATACACAGTGAGCAGACTCTGACTGTCTAACTGGGAAAAGCTGGAACAACACTGTGGAAAATGAAAACTGCATTTGTGCTGTGGGCTGCAACGTTACACAATCACCCAAAGCCTGTGTTATGCAAGTGATTTATATGGCAATGCATAACAAGCATATACATAAAATGGCAACTTCTAAGTTGTTCCAGGAAGCAGCAAGGGCAGTGCAGGTTCAAATGGCTGGTCTGCATGGAAGTGCTCACAGGTGTGTGCAGCTTCAGTCTCTCACAAGTCCTGTAGGTGTGAATCAAATTCAAAGGGCCAACAGTACCTTTCACATGGGAAGCAATGGACAGGTGATTACAGGTCCGACAGACTACCAGGCAGTGCATTATCGGACCTGAAGTCCATGCAGACAGATGAACTATGACTATGGCATGCCATACTAAAGAGGGAAGCAAACTGGAGTAAGAATGTGAGTCTGGGTGTGTGTAGATGAAGGATTATCAGGGTACAAATATTCCATTTACAGGGCCCCCCTAGAGAAGGGTGGGGAGAGACTGAAAACTTGGCAGTGGCAGGACTTATAACCTGGGACGGCATGCGCAGGGCATGTCTTGTGACCAATGCTTGTCATACCTGGGGCACTCGTGCTATCCATTTGCATCTTACATGGACTTCTTGTCACACATACTCCTTGCAAAGATAGCTGATGTCACACTTACTGCTGTCAAGGGTCTGGTCATACATTCCTGTTACCAATGCAATAGCACATCCACTGCCTCATGTATGAAGCAGTTTGTTTACCTTATGATTGATGGTGTCTTAGTTGTGTGCCATATGCTGCAATGAACCATGTTGCCAACATCGGTGTGTGTCATAGTCGTGGTCCTCTGATATTGACCTTCAAATGTGAAATGAACATGATATATGTCATTTACACTGTGTGTGAAGTTGGGTGTACATTCATATCCATCAAATGTGATGTGCCTTTTTCAGTATCCTAATCTATATATCTGCAATGCTCCATGAGGCCAAACTCTGATTATGATTCCTAGGGATCATGTGATGCATAAATAATTACCCAGACCATGATTCAGTGATTAGATTAGGTGTTTAATGACATATGGTAAGACAGTGGTGATGGTGAGTAGAGTTAAAAGAAGTTTTGTACTATGTGTTGTCTCCGACGCAATCCTGCAGCATTGTTTGGTTGGTCCCCCTCATGTTGATGGACAACATCCTCCTCTTCCTCCTTTTCAGGCATTTGTGGTTCTGGTTCATAGAGAGGAATGTTCCTACTTACACAAATGTTGTGCAGGATGGCACAGGTCAAAATGATCTTGCACACCATTTCAGGTGAGTATAGGAGGCTGCCTCCGGTGATGTCGTGGCACCTGAATCTTGACTTCAGGATGCCAAAGGTCCTCTCTACTATGGTGCGTGTCCTCCGATGTGCCTCATTATAGGCATGCTCTGATGCTGTGCTTGGGTTTGCAAATGGGGTCATGATCCATGGATGGATCCCATAGCCCTGATCAGCTGAAAGAGAAAATGAGTGAAAAATGTTGATGGAGCTTGCACCATGATTATCACTTTGCATGGCAGTTGTTCTCTTGTGTTGTCTGTGACTCATCTGTGTTTGTGTTATTGTGTGGAATCCTAGGCTTCTAGGATGTACCATCAGCATTGGGATGTTTCATTATCTGAACTGGTATTTGGCTGATTGACCGGATGTCAGCGGTATTTTTGTAGACTTGCAGTACATTGTGTACTCCCTTGCATTATGTCATGTGAAAGAGGTGTCCATGTGTCTTAACTGGGGGTGAAATGATACTTCCATACACAGAATCAATTCCACAGTGGTGGTGACACGGTTGCATCTATATGGCCTGGACATCCCATCCAATTTAACATATGCAATAGAATATGTTAAACATCAGTGAGGCCCTTTGATTTGGCTAGGTGACAATGTACAACACATCTCCACAAGTTGGCAGCACTGACGTGTTGACAACTGACAATACACAAATATCCCATGTGTGACAAGTTCTATGCAGACCTATTTATCTGCCCTCACCGAGTTCACTCATGTTCAAACGGGTACCTACACTACTGAACCTGGTCCAGTCAAGCTTGCTAACTTGGTTGTGGGGTTGAAGGTTTAAGTGTCAGAAGGTCCTTATGCCTGTACATCTGTTGTGTATATGTGTAATTGGATCAATCCATCTGTGTAGGAATGTGCACTTTGCAATATTGTCACATCAATATGTGTTCTTAGCACAGTATACTTGCTTATTGGTAGTGGGCAATGTCAGACCAGGAGTGATGTGAGATGTTGGTACAGCTTCAATGATTCCATGTCCCATTCATTGGAGTCATCATAATCATGCTATGTGTGTCAAGGTGTTCCACCTGCAGCGAAACACATTGCGTACCCCTTACACAGTACAGATTGTTTGGAAGGGTGTGTGATTGAATGTTATTGATGTGATATTGTAAGATTCATCTTCCGAGTTGCACTGGCAGGTAAGGGCATGTCATTGTCACTGTGTGGCTTTAAATTGTTCCCTTGTGTCTGTGGACTGGCATCTGTTGTTATTTGTCCATAGGTGTGTATCCCATTGGGTCAGGATATCAAACATGACTAGCAGTGTCACAACCTCAGTGTCTTCCTGGCCACGTGTCAATGTAGTGGTGTACGTGTTGTGTGTCCTACAGGGTTGCTGTGCTGTGTGTATATAACTGGGTTTCTGTACTTACCAACAAGTAGGCCATTGCCATATCGTCCATCCTGGAAGTGTTGATTGATGGTGCAGTGGCAGAAGATGAATGAATCATGTACACTACCAGGATACTTTGCCACGATGTTGGTGATCAAACCCCGGTGATCCACAATGGCCTGCACATTGATGGAGTGTGTGTGCTTCCTGTTGCAGGATAGATGCTCGGTTGCAGCAGGTGGCACAATCCGTCCATGTGTGCAGTCAATGGCACCAAGCACGTGTGGGAAGCCGTTGATTTGGTAGAAGCCCTGTTTGGTCTCCTGCTGCTTCTGCTGTGTGTTGGGGAAGCTGATGTGGTGGGGTGTGAGGGAGATGATGGCATCAAATACCTTGGGTAGGAAGGCAGAGAATGAGGGCTGTGAGATCCCGGCAACCAGGGCACCAGTGGTTTGAAAAGAGCCACTTGCCAACATGTGGAGGACAGCTAGCAGCTTGGTCTCTGGTGGAATGATGTGGGGTGTCTGCAAGCTGGGTGCAAACTGTGGCTCAATGTGGTGCAGCAGCTGCTGAATGGCTTGCCAGTTGAGACTGTACCTCTGGATGATGTCATGTTGCCTGAATCCCAGAAGGGTTTTCCTGGTCCTGAATATCTTCTCCTTCCTTCTGAGTTGCCTTTGGTGTTCCTGCTGGTGTGGTGGAAGCTGCTGGTGTTGGTCCTGTGCTCTGCGTCTTCGTGCATGCTTGATTAATAGCACCTCCATGTCTTCCTTTTGGAGCTCTGATGTTGCTTCTGTGTGTTTTTCTTAAGTAGTGGTGTGTTTGCCCCATTTTAACGCCTGCCCTGACCCAGGCGTTATTTTTTTATGCAAATCGGGCTGTGCACCATTATCCGACTCGCCTCCCAGTCGTGCGGCATTTTTGTGCGGTGGGATAAATATGGCTCACAGGTGTTAAAGTCATTTTTGGGACGGTAACGCCTACCTTGCATGTCGTTAACGCAAGGTGGTTTCACGCATCCAGAAAATTACGTAATGGCGGAATTTTGGCATTCGCGGGCTCGGGTGTCAAAGTATAAATATGATGTGAGGTTTGAGCCAAATTTGCTTCAAAATTATTTACGCAAATTTGGCGCAGACAGAGTATAAATATGGGCTCTAGTGTGCATTTCAAATATATGACTATACATTCATACATATAGGCCCTCATTCTGACCCTGGCGGTCGGCGGAGAGACGGCGGTCGGACCGCGAACAGACCGGCGGTATTAAAAATGGCATTCTGACCGCGGCGGTCCCCGCCGCGACCGACCGCTACTTCTCCACTCCGACCGCCACGGCGGTCATGACCGCGGGGCTGGAGTTTGCGCACTCCGGCCCGGCGGTCGTCCCAAGACCGCCAAGGGTATTATGACCCTGCCTACCGCCGCGGTTTCTTGCGGGCGGGAACCGCCGTGCGAACCATGGCGGTAAGCACTATCGGGGCCAGGGAATTCCTTCCCTGGCACTGATAGGGGTCTCCCCCACCCCCCACTACCCACCCGAGTCCTCCCCCCACACCCTCCACCCCCCTGCCACCCCCCAGAGGTGGTACGAACCCCCTCCCCACCCCCACCCCGACATGCACATACATGTACCCCGACATGCACACACCCCCAACATGCACATATACACGCCCCCTACACACACATACACAACGGGGACACATACCCGCACACATACATGCCGACATGCGCACCTGCCGAACAGCACACATTACCCATAGACACAGCAGCACCCCCCGCCCGCATACACGCACTCACACACCCACTCTACACACTCACACGCACACCCCCATGCACGCCCACATCACACAACACCCCCCCACCCCCTCCCCTCACGGACGATCAACTTACCTTGTGCGTTGGTCCTCCGGGAGGCGACGGGAGCCATAGGGACGTGACCGCCAACAGAAGACCGCCAACAGAAGACCGCCACACAGAAATGTGGGTCGTAATTCTGTGGGCGGTGTTCTGCTGGCGTGGCGGTGGAGGTTGACCAGTCTCCACTTTCCCGCCGACCGCCAGTGTGGCTGCTGGCGGTTTTCCGGCGGAACGCTCCCAGCGGTCAGAATGCGCACAGCGGCACACCGCCGCGGTCGGCGGTCTTCACCGCGGCGGTAACTCAGCGGTCTTGCGAAAAGACCGCCAAGGTCAGAATGAGGGCCATAATCTTGAAAGAAAATGCTAAATAAAGAAATGAATGCATGCTTTTATATGCAACTATAACTTGAAGTGTGAATATAAAGCGTGAATAATTAATACATATAAGCCTTTTAAATGAACATTAGTGTGCATGTATATGTAAAGCTTCAGTGTCTATGTAGTTACCTTTCATTAATGTGTCTGTTCACACATGTTAATATTTTTAAGGTACACAGTAAATATAATGTCAGAAATAAATGCATAATTGTGCAATTATAACTTGTAAAGGGTGGAGTCTAAATTGCATTACTCCACCCTAAAATAGCAGGAGATACCTTTTTAGGCTCTTTTAAAGCCATGGAGAGAGGTATGCTGGGCCTGCTGGTGAATGTATATTCACTGAATGGGTCCTAGAATGTAAAATGAATGGAACCCGGATACAGCTCATTGAGATTTGAGCTGTACTTAGAAGTTTTGATTGTTAAGTCTTTCTTAATTTGAAGGCAGGAGGGTAACAAATTAGCAAGCCTGGGTGGTCTTAAAGTGGTAGCTTTGACTACCAGTGTTAAAAGTTGCATGTGTGTTCTTGAAAGAGGGACATCCAGCTTGACGACATTAGGTTGAAATAGGAATCTGTGGGAGGCTGGCCTGTTTTGTAGTGGGTACCTTGGGTCCTTACACCTTACACCAGATCCAGTTATCCTTTATCAGTGAAATGTAGTAGTGTTCTAGCAGCTTAGGCTGATAGAGGTAGCTAAAGCAGAGCAGCTTAGGCTGAACTAGGGGACATGCAAAGCTCCTGCAATACCACTTATAGTTACACAGTACTTATACACAAGTAAAGACAATACTCAGTGTTACCGAACATAAAGGTAGTTTATTTGGGTGACACAAGGCCAAAAATATCTTAGAGGCAATACTCCTTCTGGAGGTAAGTATCATACACAATATATACACTAGACACCAAAATAAGGTAAGTAATTAGGCATAGGATAGTGCAAACAATAGGAAATGCTATAGAATGCAATGGGAGAAAATAGGTCTAGGGGCAACACAAACCATATACTATGAAAGTGGAATGTGAATCATTAATTCCCCCCAAGACAAGTGTAGTGTGTAGAGAATCACTGGGAGAGTAAGAATACAGTAAAGGTAAGTAATTTACCCCACCCCAGAGCCCAGGAAAGTAGGAGTAAAGTACTGCAAGTTTCCTTAGGACACACTACAAGTCGTAATTAGAGTTATTGCAAGAACCAAGCAAGACAGCAACCAAAAATTATGGATTCCTGGGCCTGAAGACCTGCAAAGGAAGGAGACCAAGTCCAGAAGTCGAAAGAAGTTCCAGGAAGGACGGGAGACCCTACCAACTCAGAGGAGGGTTCAAAAGAAGAGACCCTGGTTGGACGAAGACTGCAGAAATGCACCCAAGGAAGATGTCAGCGGGTTTCTGAGTGATGCACTGGATGTCCCACAAAGAGAAGTTGGATGCAGGTGAGTTCTGGTACTGGATTCCTCCAACAAGCCTTGGTTCTGGCAAAATCGCATTTTGCATTAAAGTGGCACTGTCTGGACCCAGGAGGGACCTGGGGGCCTAAACTCTGTGTGAGGAGGAAGAGGGGGCTCTCGGCACTTCAGAGAGCCCTCAGAAGATCAGACAGCACCCACGGGAGTCCCAGGACACGGGACAAAGGAGGTGCAAAATGCAGTTGGTGCAGCACCACAAAGGAGGGTCCCACGCTGCCGGAGGTCAACTCAGTGAGTTGAGCATCGCAGGATAGAGTGCTGGGGACCTGGGCCAGGCAGTGCACAAAGGAATTTTGCAAATAACGCACAGAGGCCTCAGGAAGCGAAGAAGACATGGTGCACAGGGGTACTGTTGTTCTTGGGGAAGGCAAGGTCTTACCTCCTCCAAATTGGCAAAGCAGGACATCAGGACAGTGTGTGTCAAAGGGGTCCACCCTGTGTGTTCCAATGAGCACGTTCGTTTCCAGGAGAGGAATCCAAGAGAACTGATTGTCAACTTAGAAGGGGCCTGCTTGAGCAGGGGAGTGACTCAGTCACTCCAGGAGCGATTTCTTTGGTCCTTCTGGTGCAGGGTGAAGACAGGGAGTCCCCAGAGCATGCACATGGTGGAAACTGTTGCAGTTGCTGGCTGGTGCTGAAGTTGCAGAGGAACATTAGCCTTTCTGGATACTTTGTTGCTGTTACAGCAGTTCCTGGAGCAGTCTGCAGTCGATCTGAGGTCAGAGGATGAAGTAGTAGTTGCAGAAGATTCCTGCTGGAAACTTGCAAGTAGAATCTGAAGAGAACCCACAGGAGAGACCCTAAATAGTCCTAAGAGGGTGATTGGCTACCTTATCAGGTATGGACCTTGACTTGAGGGGACTTTGACGTTACCTGCAGGCACTGGCCACTCAGAGACCTCCAGAGTGCCCGCACACCTTGGAGAACAAGATGGCTGAAGTCTGGGACACACTAGAGGAGCTCTGGGCACCCCCCCTGGGGTGGTGATGGACAGGGGAGTGGTCACTCTCCTTTCCTTTGTCCAGTTTCACGCCAGAGCAGGGACTGGGGGTCTCTGAACCAGTGTAGACTGGCTTATGCAAGGAGGGCACCATCTGTGCCCTTCAAAGCATTTCCAGAGGCTGGAGGAGGCTACCCCTCCCCAGCCTGTAACACCCATTTCCAAAGGGAGAGGGTGTAACACCCTGCTCTCAAAGGAAATGCTTTCTTCTGCCTTCCTGGGACTGAGCTGCTCAGACCCAGGAGGGCAGAACCCTGTCTGTGAGGTGGCAGCAGCTGTAGCTGCATTGCAAGCCTCAGAGAGCTGGTTTGGCAGTACTGGGGGCCCATGGTGGAGCCCCCAGGATGCATGGAATTTGCTCCCCAATACCAGATTTGGAATGGGGGGGACTATTCCATGATCTTAGACACCTTACATGGCCATATTCGGAGTTACCATTGTGAAGCTACATATCGGTATTGACCTATATGTAGTGCACGAGTGTAATGGCGTCCCCGCTCTCACAAAGTCCCGGGAATTGGCCCTGAACTAAATGGGGGCACCTTTGCTAGTGCAAGGGTGCCCTCACACTTAGTAACTTTGCACCTAGCCTTCATTAAATGAAGGTTAGACATATAGGTGACTTATAAGTTACTTAAGTGCAGTGAAAATGGCTGTGATATAATGTGTGCACTATTTCATGCAGGCTGAGTGGCAGTCCTGTGAAAGAGTTTGTCTAAGCTCCTTATGGGTGGCAAAGAAAATGCTGCAGCCCATAAGGATCCCCTGGAACACCAATGCCCTGGGTACCTAGGTACCATATACTAGGGACCTATAAGGGGGGTCCAGTGTGCCAATTGATAGTTATAGTGCCCCTTTTACAAGCAGAGAGAGCATAAGCACTGAGGTTCTGGTTAGCGGAGCCTCAGTGACACAGTTAAGCACTATACACACATACACATTAGGCCATAAACTATGAGCACTGGGGCCCTGACCAGCAGAATCCCAGTGAGACAGGCAAAAACATACTGACATACAGGTAAAAATTGGATGTAACATGCCAAGAAGGGTGGTACTTTCCTACAGAATCTGCTTTGGGAGGATGTATAAGGCTTGAGTGGAGTGCTTAGTTTATAAAAGAATAAGTGTTAAATGCACTTGCTTTATACAGTGTACTCCCCAAAGTTCATCAGGTATGCTCTCTGATGTAGGTCCCATGATTACTGTGCTTGTGTTCCCATCTGTTGGGGACTTGGCCAAGCAGTTTGTGCTGAACTGTTCCTATTGGAACAGGACAAGTACAGTATGGCATATGTCTGGGAAATGTCTAGAGTGGAAAGCAAGGATGGACTGGGGTACAACCCTGAGTAACCAGGGACTGATATTAGTTTAACGATTCCCCGTCCTGCTTTAAATCCATGCCCAAGATGTGAGTTTCGTGCTTACAGTGTCATAGGAATCAAACTATTTCTCTCTGATGAGGTGTAAGAGTTATTTCTCTTCTCCACTGGAGGGGCCTGGCTTGGTAGTTTGAGTTAGACTGCTCTGACAAGGGCAATGGAAACTATCTGCTCCTCACGCACACATTTCTAGCAGCAGCTTGATGAAGGGAGCAATGAACCGTAGATGAACTACCGCCACTACATGGCTACAGAAGGAGCCGCTTTATAAACCTGCCCCACCTCACATGCGTTACATGTTCCTATGTATCCTGCTGTGTTTGGACACTTTTTCTCTGCACTCAGTACTATCCCATCACCCTCGCTGCACAGCTACTGTTTCATCCACTGGATTAGAACAGTGACAGGCCCTGAACTGAAGCAGGAGTTGATGACTCTGCAGATCTGTCTATCGAGAAGGTAAATGATATGTTGGATTTCTACTTAGGAAAGCTTTGTTGTATCAGTTCTTATTTTGTAAAACAGTAGGAGCCCCTGCCCAAAGTTTTGTTCTGAGGAGCAACTGGCGCTACGGTATGTCGGCAGGCCGAATACCAAGGCGGAGCCTTGAGTCTATCTCAAGCCACTTTCATCCATCACCAGACACTCCTTGTCCTTTCATCTCACTCTGGCAGGTCCTTGCTTTCTCCTTGTTATCGTTTTTTTCATATTTTGTTTCAACCTTCATGCCTCTTATTTTTCTTTTTCTTGCGCTAGAGCATTCTGAGAAAAATAAATAGTTCCTGTTCCCAAAACTGAGTGGCAGTGGGCCCCACCTGCAACAGCTGGCTTAAAATGAGCACTGTGCTGTACCTTGATCTTTCCAGGGCTGGTAACAATTCATCCTTCCAGTTCTGAAAGAAGCCAGGTGTTGCAGTTGTTCGAATCTGGAGGTGTGGCAATAAGTAAAGTGGAGGGACTAGTCACCTCGGAAACTAATCCACACAGGCGGTGATCGCTACCCCCTCGCGTAAGGCTCTCTCAGAGGCAGCAGGTACACTCTGCTATGTGTCACCGAGGCAATCTCATCCAAAAAACATTAAAACCAAGGCATAATTGGGCACACTCTGATAATTACTAGAATTACTGTAGCGGAAGTCTCTGAACAGCGGAAGAATTCTACTGTGGATGCATCCTGTAAATATTTATGCTGCCTCCCACACAAACTTTGACATTCTACAGCACATTCTTCATAAAAGTGCAATTCAAAGAAAAAGCCTTTGTGTGACCTCACCCACTAGAGTTAGTTTCATCCGCTTACATACTCTTTGTCATATTGTATACAACCACCCTGAGAGCACAACTGCATTTGGTGATTTGTAATTTTACCCTGTTTAAAAAAAAAATTGTAAATTATGCACCAGACCTTTTCATGGCCGTCACTCAATGAGAAAAGGACAGCGCAACAGAAACGTCACTGAGCACGAAACTGAAGAATAGCTGTGGGCTCAAGATGACGTTTAGTACCACCGACAGGGGCGGCTCCTTCATGAGGGCAGAGTAGTGTGGCCTCCCAGCCAGCAGTGCCAGCTGCAAAACCATTACAAGGAAATTATAAAAGACAGTGTTTGTTATTGTTTGCTTGTAAAGGGGCAGGGCCACGGGGGTGACGTGCTCTGGGGGGGGGGGCTCCAAGCCAATCCTGATGCAGCTTTGAGCAATGTCAGGATTGGCTGCAGCCTGCTTCCAGCCAGCAGAGGAGCATCGCACAGCGCGGGAGCCAAGGTAAGTTTATTTTTTTACATTTTATTACTAATCTGCCCCCGCCACCTCCCTGCCCCCCCCAACTGCGCAAGCCACCCCACCCTGCCCTTTTCAACACCCGCGAGCCATGACTGACTACTGATGCTCAGGGTGTAATATGTCATGAAAAAGATGTATGGCCTTCTAGAACTTCAAATATATTGAATAAACTGAATGATGGAATAATTATACATTGAGTACTCCATTTTTTGTTTAATTTCACAGCTACTATAGATGGATGATGAAATGTAGCTCAAGAACGCGCTAAGAGCTATTCAGCAAGAGATACAGGTCAAAACAAAGGGCCTCCTTTACGAGTACCTAGCGGCACACTGCGCCACCAGAGCATTTATTTTTTGTTTTTTTACGCTCTTGTGGCGCAGTGTGCTAGCCCATATTTACAACTGTGTGAGAGGGGCATTCCATGGGTGTTGCTTGGGGTGTTCCCACGCAACATCCATGGAACCAGAAGGAATCAGATCCATTCCCAGATTTACAAGTCTGGGAATGTGTCAGATTCCTATGCCACCTCAGGGGTGGCATAAGACTGATACTATGGGGGACGATATCTTTATTTCATCCCCTGTTTTTTCCTCTTTCTATGTGTGCTTCAGCACACATAGAAAGAGGAAAACACCTCTTGTGATTGTTTTGGTCCCTTCCTGCACAAAAACAATCATCCCCACAGCGCAGGCACCCTGGCACCATGGTGCCAACGTGCCTGCATTCGCACATGGCAGCAATTTGTGCACCAGCGCAGGGGGAGAGGACAGAAATGTGCTGTATCTTGTAGATACGGCACATTTCTGCCCTTTCCTGGCTGTGCAGGGTGGCACAGCAAGGCACTTGCTGTGCTGCAGTGTGCCACAGGCTTTGCAAATGAGACCCAAAGTGTTCTGTGTCTGAATGGCTAAGATACCTCTTGTGCGGAGAACTGGTTCAATTGCATTCCAAGAAGTTTTATAAAATCTATGATTGCCAAGTCACACTGGACTCCTATTCTTATGTTACACTCCAGATATAAGACAATGAAATCTCCTGAAATGGGACAAAAAAACATTCCCATGCCTGACTGTATATATAGCGCTTCAGAATTTTCTGTTGACAAAGGGCACCTCACGCCGGCTGGGTATGATGCAGATAGTGATCCCACATCTGTATAAATCAGTGATTTTCAAACTGTGGAGTGGGCTCCCATGGGGGATAAAAAGTTTGTGAAGAGGGGCACATCCCTGGCAAAAAAAAACACTTACCCATGAAAAATGCAGATAAACATTAAGCAGAGTTGTGATACTGTGAAAGAAAACAGAGAGCCCATTAAACACTTCATGGCAGACAATCCAATTAATGTTGTCATTCATGTCCTGACTAGGAGTACGTGTCAAAGGAGGACCTCCAAGTTACCCCTAAATAGAACATTCAGATGTCATAAACGATCACACAGTATATCTTTTAGGGTGAAAGTCTGCCAATAGCATGCTTGTTCTTTAAAAAAAGGGAATTACTGAAAATAATTACCTTGTTTAAAAGATTATATATACTGTTAAATATACCTTTAGTTGCCAAGTTGCCCCACGTCCCATGCAAAACCTTCAGCCTGTGCTGGTATTTGAGTCTAAATAGAATTTTGGGACTCTTATTAACAAAAATAACAACAAGGGCCAGACTGCCATGTTGGTAGTCCTAAAAAGACCGCCACACCGGTGGTCTTCCAGACTGTGCTATTATGAGTTATACAGGCAGGACCACCGACCGCAAAGCAAAAAAGGCAGACTGCCAGTGTCACGGTGGCCTGGGTATAGGTGGTCCAGCCTCCAGCGCCGTCAGTGATGCTGCCAACCACTGAGCATATTCCAATCATGCAGTCTCCGTGGTGATCTCCTCATAGTGGTCAGGAGCACAGCGGTTCACGTTCAGAAAAGTAACAGCGAAGTGCACATCGGATGAATAAAAAAAACACAGCTGACACACATTGGGTAGAGGAAACACCTGCAAATGACATTATAAAACACACACCTTCACAGACCACAATCCTTTGCATTTCCACTGCAAGACAACTAATCTTTTTTTGTAGAGTACATAGATTAAGCTCCCCTTTTTTCACTATCCCAAGGACACGCTGCACACACTTTTGCCCATTCACACCCTATTGCACGTCCCCTCTTAAGTAAGTACCCGTTTTTCTGAAGATGAGTTAAGAGTCATCCTGGATTAAATAATATGAGTAGAGCCACAATTGTTTGGAGCATAAGTCCATCATACTGCTCTCAAATGTGGGGCAGGATGATTGACAGAGTAAATGCTATAGGCACCACCCTGCACACAAGGGAGGACATTAGGAAAAGGTGGAATAACCTCAGGTGCAAGGTCCGTTCCCTGGTCTCCAGGCACCAGCTGCAGACCAAGAAGACTGGCAGTGGCCTTCCCAGTGCCCCAATAATACTCTTTCCATGGGAGGAGAAGGTCTTGGCCATCCTGCATCCTGAGGACTTGACAGGAATACCCGGTGGAGTGGAGTCTGGTAAGTCACAACACAAAAAATCTCACAAAAATGCAATGTCTTGCATGCTAACAGTTCACCTTTTGCTGCTGTCTCGTTTATGTATTTAACCAACATTCTAAACCCAGAGTATCTGAGTGTTAACACTGTCAATGAGTATTGTTGGACTCAGTATCGCAGCTACCAAGGCTCATCAAATGCCATATATCCAAATGGAGCCTTTAAGTCTTTCAATATCTAAAAATAATCACAAGACTCATGGTATGTCTTAACATGTAGAGGGAATGACATGACTGTAACTCCCAAGAGGCCTTGTGTCTGTAACTCCAAACACCAGCCCAGGGTTCACTTGTACAATTAACCTTGTTTGTTATCTCACAATTGAAGTGTACTCACCTGGGAGGATACCATTTGTGCAGTGTGTGTACAGTCTGTACAGAGTAGTGTGCAGCTTCCAGGGTGCCTTGTTTATGTTACTCCAACCACCAGCCCAGTGTTCACTTGTCCAAAAAACCCTGATTGTCAACTCCCAAATGACTTTTACTCACCTGAGAGGATACTATTTTTCAAGTGTGTGAAGTAGGGAGAGTGACCTGACTGCAATTCCCAGGAGGTCTTGTGTCTGTAACTCCAAACACCAGTCCAGGGTTCACTTGCACAATTACCCCTGTCTTTCAACACCCAAATGAAGTTTACTCACCTGGGAGGATGCCATTTGTCAAGTGTTGGGAAGTAGAGGGACTGACCTGACATCAAAGCCCAATAGGTCATGTTTCTCTGACTCCAAACATCAGCACAGTGTTCGCTTACCCCAATACATCTGCAAGTTAACTCCCAAATGAGGTTTACTTACCTGGGAGGATACCATTTGTCAAGTGTGGGAAAGTAAACGGACTGATGTGACTGCAAAGCCCAATAGGCCGTGTTTCGCTTACTCCGACCACCATCCCAGTGTTCACCTGCCCCAATACATCTGTAAGTGAACTCACAAATTAAGTTAATTCACCTGGGAGGATACCATTTTTCAAGTGTTGGGTAGTAGAGGGACTGACCTGACTGCTAAGCCCTATAGGCCTTGAATCTCTAACTCCAACCCTCAGCCCAGTGTGCACTTGCCCAAATAAATCTGTAAGTAAACTCACAAATTAAGTTTACTCACCCGTGGGAAGATCTTTTGTCAAGTATTGAGGAGTAGAGAGAGCGACCTGACAGCGTAGTTGGGCATGTATGTGAGAAAGTAGGCTCTTTCTAGCATGTTTACCCCCACTTTTGGCCTGTTTGTGAGTGTGTGTCAGTGTGTTTTACTGTGTCACTGGGATCCTGCTAGCCAGGACCCCAGTGCTCATACTGAAAACCCTATCTGTCAGTGTGTTTTTCCTGTCTCACTGGGATCTTGCTAGCCAGGACCCCAGTGCTTATAGTTTGTGGCCTAGTGTGTGTGTTGTCAGTAGTGCTTAACTGTGTCACTGAGGCTCTGCTAGCCAGAACCTCAGTGCTGATGCTCTCTCTGCTTTTAAATTTGTCACTAAAGGCTAGTGACTTCATTTACCAATTTCAATTGGCACACTGGACCCCCCCTTATAAGTCCCTAGTATATGGTACCTAGGTACCCAGGGCATTGGGGTTCCAGGACAGCCCTATGGGCTGCAGCATTTCTTTTGCCACCCATAAGGAGCTCAGACAAACTCTTCCACAGGCCTGCCATTGCAGCATGAGTGAAATAGTGCACACACTGTTTCACAGCCATTTTTACTGCACTTAAGTAACTTATAAGTCACCTATATGTCTAACCTTCCTTTACTGAAAACTAGGTGCAAAGTTACTAAGTGTGAGGGCACCCATACACTAGCAAAGGTGCCCCCACATAGTCCCGGGCCAATTCCCAGGACTTTGTGAGTGTGGGGACACCATTACACATGTGCACTACATATAAGTCAATACCGATATGTAGCTTCACAATGGTAACTCCGAATATGGCCATGTAAGGTGTCTAAGATCATGGAATTGTCCCCCATTCCAAATCTGGTATTGGGGAGCCAATTCAATGCATCCTGGGGGCTCCACCATGGACCCCCAGTACTGCCAAACCAGCTCTCTGAGGCTTGCAATGCAACTACAGCTGTTGCCACCTCACAGACAGGGTTCTGCCCTCCTGGGTCTTAGCAGCTCAGTCCCAGGAAGGCAGAACAAAGCATTTCCTTTGGAAGGAGGGTTTACACCTTCTCCCTTTGGAAATAGGCCTGACAGGCTGGGGAGGGTTGGCCTCCCCCAGCCTCTGGAAATGCTTTGAAGGGCACAGATGGTGCCCTCCTTGCATTAGCTAGTCTACACCAGTTCAGGGACCCCCAGTCACTGCTATGGCACGAAACTGTACAAAGGAAAGGGGAATGACCACTCCCCTGTCCATCACTACCCCAGGGGTGGTGCCCAGAGCTCTTCCAGTGTGTCCCAGACTACAGCCATCTTGTTTTCTAAGGTGTGGGGATACTCTGGAGGCCTCTGAGTGGCCAGTGCCAGAAGGTGATGTCAGAGACCCCTACTGAATGGTCTATACCTGATAAGGTAGCCAATCCCCCACTCAGGGCTATTTAGGGTCTCCACTGTCGGTTTCTCATCAGATTCTACTTGCAAGTTTCCAGCAGGAATCCTCTGCAGCTACTACTTCATCCTTTGACCTGGGATCGACCGCAGACTGCTCCAGGAACCGCTGTAACAGCAACAAAGTATCAGAAGGGCTACTTTTCCTCTGCAACTTCAGCTCTAGCCAGCAACTGCAACAGTTTCCACAGTGTACACGCTCTGGGGACTCCCTGTCTTCACCCTGCACCAGAAGGACTGAAGAAATCTCTCGTGGAGTGATGTAGTCACTTCCCTGCTCAAGCAGGCACCTTCTAAGTCAACAACCAGTTCTCTTGGACTCCTCTCCTGGCTACGAGCATGCTTCTTGGAACACAGGTGGTAGAGCACTTCGACACAGACTGTCCTGAGCTCCTGCTGTCCCAATTTGGAGGAGGTAAGACCATGCCTTCCCCGAGTAAGACAGTACCCCTGTGCACTGCATCTTCTTCACCTCCTGAGACCTTTGTGCGCTATTTGCTAAATTCCTTCATGCACAGCCTGGCCCAGGTCCCCAGCTTTCTATCCTGCGATGCTCAACTCGCTGAATTGACCTCCGATAGCGTGGGACCCTCCTTTGTGGTGCTGCACCAACTGCATTTTGCACCTCCTTTGTCCCGTGTCCTGGGACTTCCGTGGGTGCTGTCTGATCTTCTGAGGGCTCTCTGAAGTGCTGAGAGCCCCCTCTTCCTCTTCACATAGAGTTGAGGCCCCCAGGTCCCTCATGGGTCCAGACAGCGCCACTTAGATGCAAAACACGACTTTACCGGAACCAAGGATTGTTGGACGAATCCAGCACCAAAACTCGCTTGTATCCAACATCTGTCCGTGGGACATCCATTGCATCATGCAGGAACCTTGGGTGCATTTCTGCAGTCTTCGTCCAACCGGTGACTCTTCTTTTGCATCCTCTTCTGGGTTGGCAGGGGCTCCTATCCTTCCTGGAACTTCTTACGACTTTTGGACATGGTCTCCTTCCTTTGTAGGTCTTCAGGTCCAGGAATCCACCATTTGTTTGTTGCAGTCTTGCTTGGTTCTTGCAATAACTCTAATCACGACTTGCAGTGTGTTCTAAGGAAACTTGCAGTACTTTACTCCTACTTTCCTGGGTTCTGGGGTGGGGTAATTTACTTACCTTTACTGTATTCTTACTCTCCCAGTGATTCTCTACACACTAAACTCGTCTAGGGAGGAATTTGTGATTCGCATTCCACTTTCTTAGTATATTGTTTGTGTTGCCCCTAGACCTATTTTCTCCCATTGCATTCTATACCATTTCCTATTGTTTGCACTATCCTATGCCTAATTACTTGCCTTATTTTGGTGTCTAGTGTATATATTGTGTATAATACTTATCTCCAGAAGGAATATTGCCTGTAAGATATTTTTGGCCTTGTGTCACCCAAATAAACTACCTTTATTTTTGGTAACACTGAGTATTGTCTTTACTTGTGTATAAGTACTGTGTAACTATAAGTGGTATTGCAGGGGCTTTGCATGTCTCCTAGTTCAGCCTAAGCTGCTCTGCTATAGCTACCTCTATCAGCCTAAGCTGCTAGAACACTACTACATTTCACTAATAAGGGATAACTGGACCTGGTGTAAGGTGTACGTACCCAAGTTGGCCACTACAAACCAGGCCAGCCTCCTACAATGTAGATATGTCAGACCATGTGAACCATACAAAGATAATCCAAGGTACATGTTCAAGATGGGATCTGTTGCATATACACAGTGTCTAGCTCAGAATTACAACCCTTCCATACAAACACATACATACATGTATCTGCTCAAACTAGAACAAATATTACCGTGTTCAACACATAGGTGGTCATTCTGACCCCGGCGGTAAAATGCACTTACCGCCGGTCAGAAGACCGCCATAACACCGCCGCGGCCGCGGAAACCCGTCACGGTCATTCTGACCCGCAGAAGGCAAACCTCCGAAAATCCGACAGCCACAACCGACCGCCAGACCAGCGGTCGGCGGAAAGGTGGAGGTGACCAAACCTCCACCGCCACGCCAACAGAAATACGCCCATGCCATTACGACCCACGAATCCACGCGGCGGTCATTCAAACGCGGTATTCCATTGGCGGGACACACCGCCGCGGTCAGAATACACACAAACGAACAAAACTCAGCCACATTGGACGATTTGAATCCCACACACCTGATACCCATACACACACCACTCCCACACACACAATACAATATAAAACACCCACCCACATCACCCACAAACCCCTACGCAAAAAAATTCTGAAAGAAGGCCAGAGCGAGACACCAGCATCCACAAACTAACAGCCACAGCCACTCAACACCATCACCCACACACTATCCACACACAAAACAACACACACCACCACACTCAACTCACTTAAATACACATACTCCACCCCACACATCATACACACCACCCCATGGCACCCCAAAGACAACCCCGCTTCACAGACGAAGAACTCAGGGTCATGGTGGAGGAAATCGTTCGGGTAGAGCCCCAGCTGTTCGGCACACAGATACAATACACCAGCATTGCCCGGAGGACGGAGCTATGGCAGAGGATTGTCGACAGGGTCAACGCAGTGGGACAGCACCCCAGAAATCGGGAAGACATCAGGAAGCGATGGAACGACCTACGGGGAAGGTGCGTTCCATGGTATCCAGGCACAACATCGCCGTGCAGAAGACTGGCGGAGGACCCCCACCTCAACCCCCACAATTCACATCATGGGAGGAGGAAGTCTTGAACATCCTGCAGCCTGACGGCCTCGCAGGAGTCGGCGGAGGAATGGATACTGGTAAGTTGAAGCTTCAATACTGCTTCCCCCCCACCTGCATGCCAAATCATACCCCAACCCTCACCCCCATCTTCGAACCCCACCCTCACCCCCACCCCCATCCTCACCCCCACCCTCACCCCCACCACCATCCTCACCCCCACCACCATCCTCACCCCCACCCCCAGCACACCTATTCCCCGCCAATGTCTCACCATCACAACCCACACATCCCATCACCAAAGCATGCCCAATGCATATACACATCCCCCCCACAAGCCACCCTCACCAAAGCCCCCACACACGAATGCCAGCACTTGGGGACACGAGAACCCATAGATACACCCATATGCCACACATTGAAACTATAACCATACCTCTATACCCCTGCAGGACCCGACCGTCAACACACCGCGGCGGAGGGGCCAGAATTCTCCACACCCCCCACCCAAGAGGCCGTCAGCGATGACAGCAGCTCTGTCGACCTGGACACCGATGACCAGCCCGGACCATCGGGGACCTCTGGACAGTCGGTTCCCCTCACACAGGCCCAGGCCACTACAGACCCAAACCCCTCTGGGAACACCAGCACAGCTCCCACCCAGCGGGCCCATGCCTCTGTCTCCAGGGCGCGTCAATCTGCGGTGTGTCTACCACTACAGGGCACCCAGGATAACCCACCACCCCAACAACAACAGGGACCGGGGGGCAGTGGTAGTGGGCACACCGGCCAGGGGGCAGAGGCCCAGGGAAACAGGGCAACTCGGAGGGCAGCTGTGCGACAGGGGGGGGAGGAGAGGCCCAGGGAACCCACTCTCCACGAGGTCCTCACCACCATCATGGGAGCATACAACCGCTCCCAGGAGACGATGGCGACGGTACTGGCCCGGTTCCAGGAGATCCAGGTACTGCAGGAGGAACACTATCAGGGGTACAGGGAGGACATCAGAGCCATCAACACCACCCTGGTTACCATGGTAGGGCTGCTGCAGGACCTCGTCAACACCAGGGCGGACACTCAACAACACCCAAGGGCCCCTGCCACTAGCCTGGACCAAGAACAGCCAACCACCTCCGCCGGCGCTAGTGGACAGGAGGCCCCCGCACAGCAGCAGCCCACCAGACCCCCACCTCCTGCAGGAGAAGAACCACCCCGCAAGAGGGCCCTGAGATCTCGCAAGAAGACAGAGTAGGATGTCAAGACCCCCGCCAGCAATGGATACCACCTGATGTCATCCCACTGTCCCACATTGTCACCCTGTCCATCCTTGAACTGCCCATGCTCCATCTCTCCACAGGCCTCTGGACAATGCACCTGTGTGACTGTTACTCTGGACTCTGCCATGGACATTCCTTCACCATAGCCCCCACCCACTTGAAACCACCCATCCCATTTTGAGCACTTAAATAAACACCTATTTTGCACCAAAATATCTGGAGTCTGGCTGTGATTTCAATATATTGTAATTGACATGACAGTGCAAATATGTCCTTGTACATGGTGAAGTCAACAAACAGCTGCCACAAAGCTGTAGTCCATGGGGAAACGAAGCACAGGACTCGTAGTGGGGACCCCAGATCTGAAATAGGGAGGGAAAAGCCAAAACTCAGTCATCATACACTGGGGCAAATAGACAGGCAGCAGAGATGCAGGAGAGTAGTTAACATTTACTAAATTATCTTTGAAATGTTACCTGTGTCCTATTGGAAGTACTGTTCAATGATTCTGTCCCTGTTGTCTGTTTCAGCCCCGTCGTCTTCCTCCTCGTCACTCTCCTCAGGTTCCACCGCTGCCACAACACCACCGTCTCGACCATCCTCCTGCAGGAAAGGCACCTGGCGGCGCAAAGCCAGGTTGTGAAGCATGCAGCAGGCCACGATGATGTGACACACCTTCTTAGGTGAGTACATTAGGGATCCCCCTGTCATATGCAGGCACCGAAACCTGGCCTTTAGGAGGCCAAAGGTGCGTTCGATCACCCTCCTAGTACGCCCATGGGCCTCATTGTACCGTTCCTCTGCCCTGGTCCGGGGATTCCTTACTGGGGTCAGTAGCCACGACAGGTTGGGGTACCCAGAGTCCCCCACTAGCCATACACGGTGTCTCTGTAGCTGTTCCATCACGTAAGGGATGCTGCTATTCCTGAGGATGTAGGCGTCATGCACTGACCCTGGGAATTTGGCATTTACATGCGAGATGTACTGGTCAGCCAAACACACCACCTGGATGTTCATTGAATGGTAATTTTTTCTGTTCCTGTACACCTGCTCCCTGTCTCTTGGGGGAACCAAAGCCACATGGGTCCCATCAATGGCACCAATTACGTTGGGAATATGTCCAAGGGCGTAGAAATCACCCTTCACTGTAGCCAATTCGCCCACCTCAGGGAAAATGATGTAGCTCCTCACGGATTTCATCAGGGCAGACAACACTCTGGATAACACCTTCGAAAACATGGGCTGAGACATCCCAGAAGCAATTCCCACTGTTGTCTGAAATGACCCACTTGCCAAGAAATGGAGTACTGACATGACCTGCACCAGAGGGGGAATCCCTGTGGGTTGGCGGATGGGGGACATCAGGTCGGGCTCCAGCTGGGCACACAGTTCATGGATAGTGGCACGGTTAAGACGGTAGGTCAGGATAATGTGGCGTTCTTCCATTGTCGACAGGTCCACCAGCGGTCGGTACACGGGAGGATTCATCCGTCTCCTCGCCCAACCCAGCGGACGGTGCCTAGGAAGGACAACATGGAGCACACAGTCAAGCAACGCACAGGTACGTACTCACAGCTAGCACAGTAAACGATTCTCTATGCAGTGAATGGCATGTCTGAGTGGCTATGCAAGGCCTAGGCCTGTGTGACGCAGTTGAAATTGAGCCATGTGGGCCCTGGAAATGGCGGCTGCCTGACCTGTGAAGTGTGACAATGGGATGTGAGGTCAATGCGCTGGCGTGGCACACCGCGGCGGGCGGCGGGCGAAGACCGCGGCGCGAAGCCGCATTGGTTAACATTGAAGCCTATGGGTTTCAGGAGCCAATGGCGAAGGGCGCCGGCGGTGGCGGGACGCACCGCCGCGGTACGCACCGCCGCGGACGTGACCGCCATTTTCTATCTACTTATCCACTTGCGACTTGAACTTTCACAGGAGAGGACCTATACTGCAAGTGTTGCTGTGACCTCGGTCTGGAAGGGACAATGGCTGCTGCGCCTGGGGAAAGGGCCCCTGCCTTCACTGGAGAGGAGTTGGAGAAACTTGTGGATGGGGTCCTCCCCCAGTATGCGCTACTCTACGGTCCTCCAGACCAACAAGTGAGTTTAATTCAATATGGATTTGGGGCCACTGGCTGGCTTGGGGGCCTGGCGGGGGGCATGGCGGGGGGCATGGCGGGGATGGGGGGCATGTTGGGCCTGGCGGGGGGCATGGCGGGGGGCATGGTGGGGATGGGGGGCATGTTCGGCCTGGCGGGGGGCATGGCGGGGGGCCTGGCGGGGATGGGGGGCATGTTGGGCCTGGCGGGGGGCATGGCGGGGGGCCTGGCGGGGATGGGGGGCATGTTGGGCCTGGCGGGGGGCATGGCGGGGGGCCTGGCGGGGATGGGGGGCATGTTGGGCCTGGCGGGGGGCATGGCGGGGGGCCTGGCGGGGATGGGGGGCATGTTGGGCCTGGCGGGGGGCATGGCGGGGGGCCTGGCGGGGATGGGGGGCGTTGGGCCACTGGCAAGGAAAATGCTGACAAACTTGAACGTGGTATTTCTCCCTCCCTGTACGTGTCACATAGGTCCGCGCCCATGAGAAGATCGGGATTTGGCGTGCCATCGCCAAGGAAGTCCGGACCCTGGGGGTCCACCATCGACGGGGCACCCACTGCCGCAAGAGGTGGGAGGACATCCGCCGCGGGACCAAGAAGACCGCCGAGTCTCTGCTGGGGATGGCCTCCCAACGTAGGCGGGGTGCCTGCCGTCAACTGAGCCCCCTGATGTTCCGGATCCTGGCGGTGGCCTACCCTGATTTGGATGGGCGCGTGAGGGCAGCACAGCAGACACAAGGGGGTGAGTACAAGCATTATCTACTCTGTTGTCGCGCAGTGGAGGTGTCTGGGTGGGGGAGGAGGGCTGTGGGTCCCCCTAGGCCAGGGCGATATCTGTAGGCTGGGCACCCCCGTAAGCCTCTGTGTCCCCAGCCACCACCCTCAGTAGTTTGTCAGTACAGCCATCCCTGGGCCGTGTCATCCATGGGTGCAGTTGTCAACTCTAGGCGTGTAGGGCATGTTCCACGGAATGCGTAGCGGACCCCAAGTGCGCAACTTAGTGCAGGGGGCATCTGTGTCTGTCATGTCCGCTAACTGTACCGGAGATCCATGTAATCAATATCCCTTTATTTCTCTCCCCCCCCCCCCTTTTTGTTTGTCTTTCTGTGCTTGTGTGCATCAGCATCATCAGGCGGAGGAGAAGTGGCATCGGGGCAGGAGGGAGCTGCATCTCACATGGCCCAGGAGGGCCATGCCACAGAGTCAGACTGGACCAGTGAGACGGAGGGCGAGGGGAGCTCCACGACGGGGACGACTGGACCCTGCAGCGACACGGACACGTCCTCGGAAGGGGGCTCCCTTGCGGGGGTGGCACCATCCGTGCCCCCCGCCATTACAGGTACAGCCGCCACCCAGCGCACCATCTCCGCCCTCCCAGCAGCCCCTCAGCGTTCGCCCCGTGCCCGCTCTGCCAGGAAGCCGGGCATCTCCTTCGCCCCAGGCACCTCAGGCCCTGCCCCTGTTACCCCCGCTGCCCTCAGTGAGGAGGTCATTGACCTCCTCCGAACGCTCATTGTTGGGCAGACTACCCTTTTGAATGCCATCCAGGGGGTGGAGAGGGAGGTTCATCGCAGCAATGCGTACCTGGAGGGCATTCATTCGGGTCAGGCTGCCCATCAGCGATCGTTCCAGGCTCTGGCCTCAGCACTGACGGCAGCCATTGTCCCTGTCTCCTGCCTCCCTCTACTAACTCCCTCCTCCAAGTCTCCTGTTCCTCTGCCTGTCCCACCCACACCATCAGACCAGCCTGCACACACCTCAACACCCAAGAGAAGCTCATCCAAACATAAGCACCACAGATCACGCAGACATTCACACACGCAACATTCCGATGCAGACATGCCAACAGTCACTACCACCTCTGTGACCCCCACCTCCTCGTCTCCCTCCTCCCTCCCTGTGACGTCTACACTCACACCTCCATTCACCTCACCATCAGCCAGTGTTTCCATCACCAGCACACCCTCCAGTCCAGTCCGCACACGTGCAGTCACCACCCCCACTGCCATTTACACGTCCCCTGTGTCCTCTCCCACTGTGTCTGTCACCCCCTCTTCCACACCACACAAACGCAGCCACCCACCCACCCAACAGCCATCCACCTCACGACAGCCTATCCCTCCTGCACCTGCACCCAAAGACAGCAAACGTGACTCACCTACAACCACATCCTCTCCCTCCACTCCCATTCCCACTGTACCTACCACTCTCCATTGTCCCAAGAAGCTCTTCCTCGCCACTACTAACTTCTTTCCTGACCCTGAGCCCCCCCCTCCTTCTCGTCGGGGTAAGAAGAGCACCTCAGCCACCACCAGCCCTGCAGCCCCCTTGACAAGGGTGCAGGGGTATTGGAGCCCGCCAGCCCGCATGTCTGGATCTTCGCCCAGCAGCAAGGGGACAGCCAGCCCACCCCCTGGGAAGAGGAGCAGAAGGCGGAAGGGGCGCCGCAGGAGCCCGCCTTCTACATCCCCCCCGGACACCACCCAGAGACAGTCACCAGCCACAGCTCCAAAGGGAGGAAAGGGCCACAGGCACACGACTAAGGAGGGCAAGGGCAGCAAGTCGGAGAGGTCAGGCAGCAGGCCTGCTGCCCAGGAGGAGCCCACAACCCCCATAGCCGCTGCCCCGGGAGGAACCGGCACAGCTGCCCCGGGAGAGCCCACCACCCCCATAGCCGCTGCCCAGGGAGGACCCAGCCCAGCTGGCCAGGAGGGCCCCACCACCCACAGCCCAGGTGGGCATTGAAGGAGCACCATCCCCGCTGCCCAGGAGGGCACCACCAGGCAATGAGCAGTTGGCCATAGACCGGTCGCCGTCTCCAGAACCGCTGAACTGGGCCCCGCCGTCTCCAGAACCGCTGAACTGGGCCCCGCCATCTCAAGCACCGCTCCGCTGGGCCCCGCCGTCTCAAGAACCGCTGAACTGGGCCCTTCAAGGCAAGGAGCGCTGGACTGGGCCCCGCCGTCTCCAGAACCGCTGAACTGGGCCCCGCCGTCTCAAGAACCGCTCTGCTGGGCCCCGCGTCTCAAGAACCGCTGAACTGGGCCCTTCAAGGCAAGGAGCGCTGGACTGGGCCCCGCCGTCTCCAGAACCGCTGAACTGGGCCCCGCCGTCTCAAGCACCACTCCGCTGGGCCCCGCCGTCTCAAGAACCGCTGAACTGGGCCCTTCAAGGCAAGGAGCGCTGAACTGGGCCCCGCCGTCTCAAGAACCGCTGAACTGGGCCCCGCCGTCTCATGAACCGCTCCGCTGGGCCCCGCCGTCTCCAGAACCGCTGAACTGGGCCCCGCCGTCTCAAGCACCGCTCCGCTGGGCCCCGCCGTCTCAAGAACCGCTGAACTGGGCCCTTCAAGGCAAGGAGCGCTGAACTGGGCCCCGCCGTCTCCAGAACCGCTGAACTGGGCCCCGCCGTCTCAAGAACCGCTCCGCTGGGCCCCGCCGTCTCAAGAACCGCTGAACTGGGCCCTTCAAGGCAAGGAGCGCTGGACTGGGCCCCGCCGTCTCCAGAACCGCTGAACTGGGCCCCGCCGTCTCAAGAACCGCTCCGCTGGGCCCCGCCGTCTCAAGAACCGCTGAACTGGGCCCTTCAAGGCAAGGAGCGCTGGACTGGGCCCCGCCGTCTCCAGAACCGCTGAACTGGGCCCCGCCGTCTCAAGAACCGCTCCGCTGGGCCCCGCCGTCTCAAGAACCGCTGAACTGGGCCCTTCAAGGCAAGGAGCGCTGGACTGGGCCCCGCCGTCTCCAGAACCGCTGAACTGGGCCCCGCCGTCTCAAGCACCGCTCCGCTGGGCCCCGCCGTCTCAAGAACCGCTGAACTGGGCCCTTCAAGGCAAGGAGCGCTGAACTGGGCCCGCCGTCTCAAGAACCGCTGAACTGGGCCCCGCAGTCTCATGAACCGCTCCGCTGGGCCCCGCCGTCTCAAGAACCGCTGAACTGGGCCCTTCAAGGCAAGGAGCGCTGAACTGGTCCCCGCCGTCTCAAGAACCGCTGAACTGGGCCCTTCAAGGCAAGGAGCGCTGAACTGGGCCCTTCCAGGCAAGAACCGCTGGCCCTTTGGCAGACGTGGCAGGGCAGGATCTATCTCGGGCAGGGCTGCAGGATGTCCTCTGGCCAACTTGCCTCCTCCAGTGGCAGTGGGGTCTGTTATGGACTGTATGGACCGTGGCTTTGCACTCCCCAGGATGGCCCAGTGGGCAGGCCACCTACTGTATGGACTGTTTGGACTGTGGCTTTGCTCTCCCCAGGATGGCCCAGTGGGCAGGCCACCCACTGTATGGACTGTATGGACAGTGGCTTTGCACTCCCCAGGATGGCCCAGTGGGCAGGCCACCCACTGTATGGACTGTATGGACTGTGGCTTTGCACTCCCCAGAATGGCCCAGTGGGCAGGCCACCCACTGTATGGACTGTTTGGACTGTGGCTTTGCTCTCCCCAGGATGGCCCAGTGGGCAGGCCACCCACTGTATGGACTGTATGGACTGTGGCTTTGCACTCCCCAGGATGGCCCAGTGGGCAGGCCACCCACTGTATGGACTGTATGGACTGTGGCTTTGCACTCCCCAGAATGGCCCAGTGGGCAGGCCACCCACTGTATGGACTGTTTGGACTGTGGCTTTGCTCTCCCCAGGATTGCCCAGTGGGCAGGCCACCCACTGTATGGACTGTATGGACTGTGGCTTAGCACTCCCCAGGATGGCCCAGTGGTCATGGAGTCCCCTCGTGGATCTGGCGTCGTGTACTCAAGTGGCTGAGGTGCCCCCCCTTCCCTTCCCCCTGAGGTGCCTGTCCTATTTTCTTTCTGATGCCCCTGCAGTGTTCTCTCCGTGGAGTTCTTGTCGTGGGACTGGGCCTTGCCCCTTTGCACAGGACCCCTGTGATCCACGGACAGTGGTTGGACTACATTTAGTAGCTGTGTATATTTTGTACATAGTTTATTTATTTATTGGGATTACTGGTGTCCATATTTCAATATATCTGCCCGTTTATGATCTCTTCTTTTGGTCTTTGCATTATTTCGGGGGGGGGGCGTTTGTGGGTTGTGACAGTGATCTGTGGGAATGCATTGATGTGTGTGTTGTAGTGGGTATGGGTGGGTGGGTGTGTGCCGGTAATCTTTTCCCTCCCCTGTGTCGTAGGTGCAGTACTCACCGATGTCTTCCGCGCCGCCGGGCGTGCTCCTGGTATATGAGCAGGTATAGGAGTGCGGGGATGACCTGCAACTCTGGTTCCATACTGCGGGAATCTCGCGTGGAGTGCGTAGAGGTGAGCGTTTTCCCGTTCGTAGTCTGTTTCCGCCGTGTTCTTATCGGCGGTGCTCCCGCCCCGGAAAAGGTGGCGGATTGGTGGGTCGTGATAGGGTGGGCGGTACATTGTCTGCCGCCTGGCTGTTGGCGGGGACCGCCGCGCTGTTTGTTTGTACCGCCGTGGCGGGCGGAGTGTTAATACGGCGGGCTGTGTTGGCGGTTCCCGCCAGGGTCAGAATTGCATATTTTAGACCGCCGGCCTGTTGGCGGCTTGGCCGCCGCTTTATCACCGACCGCCAGGGTCAGAATGAGGGCCATAGGCTGTCAACATGTTTGTACTGTTGGAAATCATGAATTATTGTCTCATACTGAGCAAATGAAGATATCGCCAAGTACGGACCTCCAGACCATGGAAGGAAGTTATCTGTCAGACATTGGTCTGTAGAATAAGCAAACATTGATGTTGTTGATGTCAGCAGCTTGAGCCTTATCACATACCACACCAAAGAAATCCAACTTCACATAATCCAAGATACAGAAAGATGGCAATAAACCAGTCCCTGATCACAGGTCCATCATAATTCAATGTTCATACATCTAGGGGTATGACACAAACATATGTCAGTGTTGTGGTACAAACACTGTAATCTGCAATGATGAAACATGTTTACAGCTATATACAGGTCATACAAAAAGGGTGTTTAGCCAATGGGAAGGAAAAATGACTTGGTCAAAAGCTAGGACTACATATTTTCAGACCACATGATGACACTCATGATGCATTAGGCCCACCACAACACACAGCACAAGCGCAACGTGCACTTCTGTACCTCCACCCAAACACTGTTCAAACTGTCTTGGTACAGGTCCCGTACATCCAAACTCTGTGACCTATATTACCTGTCTACTTTTTATGTCAGAACAGCATCAGATACATGCCAATGTCACAACTCTGAAATGCCCAGATGAAGATGCCAGGGTGAAGGTGCCTGTACAAAAAAGAAAACAGTATAATATAGGCTTAAAACCATACATATGACACAAGTCACATAGCAAGCATCTGGAAAACAAAGTACATTTCAAGGAAACTTACACAAACAAAGCACCACGATCACAGTGGGGATGTGGCAAAAGCTGTCTTATCAGGCAGCCTTTGGCTGAATATTGCAGAGTATCAGCTCCCTAGCTGTTTCTAAAACACTCAACTCCACGCATTCTCACAACTATAGTTCATAATAAAGTAACAGTCATGACATCACATGACATACTTAGTGGCTGTTGATGAGATCTTCCCCCAAATCAGCTCCTTCCTTTTCACCACTGTTATCCTCCTTTGGCATTTCAGGAGTTTCAACCAGCGGTATTGCAGGCTCCTCCTCCTCTGGGATGCACGGTACATTCCTCCGCATGGCAATGTTGTGGAGCATGCAGCATACCACAGTGATGTGACACACTTTCCCGGGTGAGTGGAGGAGTGCTTCACCAGTCCGATCAAGAACGCAAAATCTGGCCTTCAGGAGCCCAAAAGCCTGCTCCACTGGACGCCATGTTCTTACATGGGCCTCATTGAAGTGATCTCCCCTGGTATAGTTGGATTCCTCAGTGGCATCAACAATAAAGGGCATATTGGATATGCGGAGCCTCCTGTCAAGGAATGGGACATAAGTGCAACAATGAGTCACTCAGTTCATGATTGTAGCACCTGATATTGCACACACACAATCAGGACAGACATGACTTGCCAACCAGGCAGGCCATCTCTGGGTGCAGGTGTGACATCAACTGGTGTATGGTGCTCTTCTGCATTATGAAGGAATCATGGGCTGAATCTGGATCACGGGCACAGACATGCAAGATGTAGAGATACACCAAACAGACAACTTACATGTTGATGGAATGGAATTTCTTTCTGTTGCAATAGCCTTGTTCAGTGTCCTGCATCAAGCCAACATGTGTGCCATCAATGGGCCTGACCACATGTGGGAGGTGGGAAAAACCAAAGAAGTCAGCCTTCACATTGGCTAAATCCTCATCCTGGGGGATCCCGATATAGCTGTCAATGTGTTTCAACATTGGTGAGAGGAAATCCTTCAACAGTAGACTGAACATGGGTTGGGACATGCCAGCAGATAGGACCACTGTACGTTGGAAGTACTGTGTGGCTAGGAAGTGCAATACTGACATGACTTGTACAATGGGTGGTATGCTGGTTGGATAACTAATAGCTGGCATTAAATCTGGCTCCAAATTACATAAGTCCACTACTGTTTGCCTATCCAGGGAGTGTAACATAATAATATGCCAGAGCTCTATGGTTTGAATGTCTGGCAGTGGGCGGCAGACAGGAGGTTGTCTCATCCTCCCTTTCCCAGGGTACGTGTCTTTGACACAACATGATTTGCAACATTAGTTAGGGGGTCCACAGCAACATACATGATGCATGCCAATAATATCATGTGACAAAGCAATTCTGACTGGATAGACATGACACACAGTACACATCACAGCTGGCAACTGCACAAGAATCACATGTGACCCCCACAGTTTTCAACATGTGTCCACAGCATGGATTTGGATGGAACTCAAAGATTTGCTACACAATTGCCCCTCAAAATGTGACTGAATACACCGACTGCCAAATTGACTGTCAATAGTAGTGGCCCATTGACTGCTGTTAAAAAATGGCATCCATGACCTGCAACAAGCTACAATGGTGGTTGAGTAGAAGGACCTGCATGACAAGACAGAATAAATATGTTTGTAATGCAATAAAACATATATTGTAGGTGTGATGCAGTTTTTCAAGAGCCTAATACGGCAGTTCAGGCTGCCAAAATGGCAGATGCTGGACCTACTCCACTGGAAATGAGGAACCGCCCGTGACCACCGGCGGATGTTGTCAGGGAGGTAGGTGGTTGCAACCGCGCTGGACACAGCCATAGGCTAACATTGTTGCCTGTTGTGGCCCAATGGCTGTGTCCCCTGGTGGTGACGACCACGTACATGGCTGACGTGGCTGCCACATTGTGCAAATTCACTCACTTGACTCCTGACACTGCTGACAGCAACATCTGCATGACCTTAGTTGCTGTGTGCCACCTCTGGAAGCAATCATGCCATGTCCAGCAGGTGGTAGGGCCCCTGCCTTCTCTCCAGAGGAGCTGGTGAGGCTAGTTGATGAGCCCTACCTCTGTATTGACAGCTGTATTGCTCATCAGAGGAGCAGGTAAAAATCTTATAGCATCATTGATACTGTTCGGTACCATCCTCTCCCTCCTCACAAGCTACAATGTGCCCCTGTGTGCCAGTTAGACTTCTTGTGTGCCTGTTGTTGCAGTCTGTGCAGCATCAATTGGATGTACATGGTGCAGGTGTTGGTGGCCAGTACCATATGTTAAATTCAGCCACGTTGTGTTGTGTGAGGTTTCTGGGGACCTAAATTCTCCTTGTGAGGGATGCACAAAAGTAGGTAAGGAGACTTTATTGCCATCCACTGACATCTTTTTCTTAATGATGTTTGTAAATGTTAGACAACATGTATGTACATAACAGCATGAGCTGTGTATGCATTTTGTATGAGTCATTTGAGGATCTTGTAAGCAATGTACATAGTACCACAGATCTTTCACCCCACATCTGGCCTTGCAAAACTTGTTTGGAAGGCATATCCTGACTCATTCTGCCCTTCAGATTGCCACACGCACCACATGCCAAATTTCTGATGGCCATGTGATGTACTGTCATGCATGAAAGTGATGGAAATGGGGTAACATGTATGTTCTGTATGCTCAGCCTGCAGAGACCAGGGCCTGTCCAATGTATCTCCAGGTATGGGACATAGTCCAGGCTGTGCTGTCACTGTGGCTATGCAACTGTGGCACTGTGCCCACGCCCTGTACACCAGCAGATCTTGCATTGTGGCCAATATGAGGCTCTAGTGGCAAAACTTGCTCTGAATGCCTCAGTCCATTAACTAGATTAGGAATGGGTACTGAGGTATTTCCATGAACTAGTCCATGTGTTCACTTAGCATCTTTGTCAGTGTGCGTCTTTGATTCATGACAGGTCCCGTTCTTTCCACAAGTCTGTTGTCACCTTCACATAAGTCACATCTGTCCTGTACAGGCTTATTGCACTGATGACAGTCCCACAGTGCAGACAGTCTGTTGATTCTTGGGAGGCCATGACATGTGACTCAGTTACTTGGTCACATAGCAGGAATTGTACAATGCATACCTTTGTATGTTGTATGCCATCTTTGTAGGAAAGATACATATGTACAAAGGAGTGTTCTGTGGTACAGGTACATACCACAGAACCTACACCTTGAAGTGGTACAAGTCTGCATTTGGTAGGCCACATGCCCACACATCCACAAGAAAGACACTTTCTGTACCTTCCATGTCAGCCTCTTCATTGTTACTCAAGTGTAAGGATGAAGTCTGTACTATGGCAGTTGCCTGTAGGGACTGTACACAGTAAGTCAATCTCACAGAGTGTGAATGTGGTGGTCCAGTCAGGCCTCAGGAGTTTACCCTTCAGATGCCAAATATGTGTGCAGTGTTTCATTGTGGCTCGCATCACAGTACATGTTGGTGGAACATGGACTACCTGATGTCAGTAGGCCTGTTTAGTCATTGTAGGCCCTGAGTAGGGTGGTGGGTTAGTCTGCAGATTAATATATATGTCTGTAGTCATGTCTCTGTACTTATGGGCTTGTGTGCTTTACACTTGTGGTATGTTAACCAATTGAACATTTCTAGCTTGGTGTTTCTGACATGTGCGACTCAACCATTTGTGTCCAAATTTAGGATTGCAATCTCTTGATTTGTCTTTTGCATCCATGCAGGTGAACGCCCATCAGAAAATGGAGATATGGAGAGCCATCACCCGTAAGGTACAGACCTTGGGGGTCCACAACCAGCGGAGCGCCCATTGTCGCAAGAAGTGGGAGGATCTGAGAAGCTGGGCCTTGAAGATCATGGAGGTCCAGGTGGGGCCATCCTCCCAAAGAGGGCAGAACACACATCGGACGATGCCCCCCAATGTCTCAGATACCCAGACCTTGATGGGTGTTTTATTGGAGCACATCAGCCATAAGGGGGTTAGTACAGAGCATAATCCTGTCTGTTACATTGATGGTACTGTGCAAGGTTCTGACATCCCCCCTGATGATTAGGGATGTGCCATGAGTGACACAGTAGATGAATGACTGTTTGTGTAGATATGTAATGTGGTACATACACATGTGCCTTGCCTATTTGCCCTGGTACCTAGGATACAACTGTGTACAATCCACAAACAATTTGCTGTCCAGGGAAGACACATAGCTGCGTACATTGATCAATCAAGTACTGTTTGTTATTGTAGTGGGTGAAAGTTCTGTGAAACAAACCACTACTCCTTAGTGTTGCATGCCAAAGGAAAGGAAGTGAAGGATCACTGTCCTCAGCCACATGTCTGGTTAAATGAGTATATAAGCATCTGCCACCGAGAGGCTACTTGTCATCAGCGTGTGATGGGTGCTGGTGCCTCATTACTGTTTGAAATAGGAAGATGACCATCATACATATGATAGAGCATACATTGTTCTTTGGGTGCAGCTACATATCAATATTTTCCCTTAGCAAGTAGGGAATTTCTATGGTCAGGATTTATGTGCCATCACTGTTGCAACATTCCGTGTGCCTTCATGTTGACATGTGTCCCTTTCTCTTTTGACAAAATGTATACGCTGCTGCTTCATGCATAGTCTACATGCTTCATGGGATAATTCCTGTACTCCCTCACATATATGTGCATGCCAACCTGTTTGTAGAATAGGACATTTGTAATGGGAGTACATTTCATGTGGTGGGGGTCACCATTGATTCTTGGCTCACACATACCTTCAGCTGTACTTGCATGTCATTAGGCATGTACAACTGCAGTAGCAATGAGGGACAAGACGTGTATGACTAGGTTTTTTAGCCAGAATTTACATTTCGAGGATATTGATGTGGCATCATGTATCAAAGTGCCCTTCAGATGTGTAATTGGGAAGGTTTTTTACCTGACTGTTAGCATGCATAATGGAATGACTTGCAGTTATGTTGAAATCACATGTTGTTGGATACACGGATTCATCCACTGACATCTGAGTTTGTAGGACCAAAATGGAGACAGTGATATAGCTTCCCTTTGAGCAAGATGTTGAGGGCCTTCTATAGGTACTTGCAAAACTCTGCGTCTCTCCAACACACAAAGGACTAATGACTTCTACTAATGCAATCAAAGTATGTTATTGTAAGGGGGGCTAAACATTAGTGGTGATTTACCTGGGGCTTGCTGATTCATTGAGTTGTGGATTTTACAGACATATTTCCATTACAATTTGCACAATTTGTCTACGGTGTACATTTCCATGCCAAATGTGAGGCCTATCAGAGTGACATTGATAATACCTCCATGACTCCATTGAGTCAAATTACACATGGTGAAGTGTGCATTGTGGATTTGTTTCCAGTGTGACATGAGTATTTCTATATCACCTTCTCCAGGCTGTACTGTTGTCATCAACATGGCATGTTCTGGGAGCATCATTTCTTATTGTTGTGTTATTGTGTATGTGACTAATACATGTCTGCATAACCTTGTTTGGGATCTGTGGGAATGCAGTTGGCATTGGCCCACTATTGTATAACAAAAGGTAACTGAGGTATGCTCCATGAGGCAAATCATTAAATGTGATGTGGTCTCCTACTTGTTCAACTGTTACTGTGATTGCACAACTTCAACCTTGCAATTGGAGTTGTCTGGGATTCAGATTTTTCAGTGGGCAACTGTTGACAGTTTAGATGGCATGCATGCATATGGTATGGTACATGTAGGGGCCACTCTGGTGGAGTTTGTTGCTGGGGTCTACTTGACATCATGGCAATGTTTGCTAATCAAAGCTGTTGTTAAAGTGTGATCAGTGACATGTGGTGACCCTATTTCTCTTTGTATTTGCAGCATCAGCCCAGGCAGGAAAAGGAGACAGCCAAGTGAAAAAGCATCTGGCAATGGCCCCCCTGGTGAAGACACCACTGACAGGGGCATGGTCTGGCCACAGGCGTAGATGACCGCTTGAACTGGGAGCTCCGTGAAGCGGTGGGCCCTGATCGGGAGTGGGGGTGCCACGGGTGCCATGCACAATCCTACTTGAGCCCCGAGGAGCCTTCTGACAATGTGCCCCAATCGTGGTGCCAGGAGAGGGGCGCATTCTGCGGCACCTGAGGAGAGGCACGGCGGTGAGGCCTATCAGCCTGTATGGAGCCGTGGTCTGTAGTGATGGCAGTGCGCAGCTGCGGGAGCAAGGTGGCAACGCAAGGTGGCAACACCAGGGAGCCGATCCTGGCCCAATCCCCTGACATCAGACCCATGGTGCCATCAGAGGAGGAGATCCCAGCCTTCCCCATCTACAGCAGGCACCCCTCCATCCTCTAGTCCTCCCCCCACCTCCTACCCGCTGCTACAGTTCAGCAAAGAGTCGCTGGGCTCTCTTCATGCGGCTCCGCTCCGGGCTATAGCCGAGCGGTGAGGTCGCAGCCATACAAGGGGGAGTCGACACTGCCGCAACATCGCCAAGAGGGACAGTAGGAGATCTTATTCTACCCCTTCCTCCTCCTGAGCTTCATGGGGCCCTGCAACAACGTCTCTGCATGGCGGACCGGAAGAAGGGAATGAGGCTCATCTGGATACTAGCACCAGGTATTTATTTAATTGCCCCATAATGCTCTGATTCACCTCGCTCCGTATCTCACCCTCAGGACCAGATGCCCTTCCCAACTCTGCCCTCACTGGAGATGCCTAATTATTACCTGCGCAGATAGGCTGCTGCGATGAAGACCTGGCGGGAGGATCTTTGGAGTCACCACTGCCGCTGCGGACACAGAGCAGCTTAGGCAAGGACTGCTACACACGGCAAGGTCCTAGGAGCGGGGAAGTCTGCAGAATATGGCAGCAGGGGCCTAATGACACTTGTCCCCCTCCTCCTCCCACACCGTCCCAAAGAGACTCTGTGACCAGGTGATGGACCCCCCTGATGGTGCAGCCCAGGCAGGGGTGACATCCGAGGGAGGGAACCCCCCCAGGGGCAAGATACTCAATACCATTTGTACTATTCAACTACCTCTCCTCTCTCCCAAGAAACCTACCCTACCCAGGGAGTCATTGTCATGATATAGGAGGCCCTACGTGCCCTGCACCGCTATGTCACCAGAACCTTCCTAATCTACAAGAAAAGAAACTGATTCCCCCTTGAGCACTACCATTGCTTCAGACATCCTTGGGCCATAGATCATTCTGGAATCGCCACCGGGGGTGACCAGAGGATCATCTCCCGCCTCCCTCTCCTCACCTTTTCATCGCATCCTCGTCGATACTGCAACACAAAAAAATACTGGGGCTTCCGGACCTCAGACCTGCAGGCTATATCCACGGCAAAAGTCCTGTGATGCCCGATGGCAAGACGGCAGGTAAACCCTCAGGCAAGCAGGCAAGACAACTACTTTTTCTGAAGCCCTCCAACATTCACAACCTATGTCCTCTGCCACAGGATCGCACCTGACCGCTCAATCTCACACCATGACTGACCCGGTGCAGGAAGCAACCATGAAATGTATTCTTCAGGAGATCACAGCGGTGGGTTACAGACTTGAGGGAATGGACTCTGCAATAACCTCATTGACAGCGGAGACAAAATCCATGCGCTTAGACATAGTGGGCTTCTAGTCTCGAGTGACAGGACTGGAGCAACGAGTGACGACTATGAAAGATCATATTAACACGGCACAAGACAGAGATCAGAAACTTTTGAACCTCCGCAATAAGCTGATAAACTTGGAAGACAGGAACTGCAGGGACCATGTCAGTTTTTTTGGATTCCCGGAATACATAGAAGGTAAAGACACCTAATCCTTTCTAGGGGCTATCCTTCCCAAAATGACTGACTTAACCTTCGACCAGTCATTGGAGTTTCAGAGGACGCACTGACTGGGTCCAAAACAATGGGATGGAGCCTCCAGGCCCCGCCTGATTATTGCTTGTCTCCTATGGCATGAGCAGACCCGCCAACTACTCCTAGCAGCCCCGTCACACAGACCATTTTGGGCAGAGGGATACGAGGGCTGCATAACAGCTGATTTCTCAAAGGAGACCAGCGACTGTCGGAAAGCATTCTTGGCCCTCAGACCCTGGCTGTCCCAACTGGAAGTGAAGTATTGTCTGTTTGAGCCAGCGAGTATGTGGGTCAACAAAAACGGCCCAGCTAAGGACTTCTATAAACCAGAGGCCCTGAGACTTTTCCTCGATGGCCTACTGCCCCAGTCTATGGATACAACTGCCTCTGCCCAGCCTCAGGAACTACCTACTGACATTCGGAGAGCACCACCCCCAACAGTCAACCTGTGGGGAGCAGGCCACCATGAAGCTGACTATCATCTCAAAGGCAGAGACCTCAGAGAGACTTGCAAGGACACACAACAACAGGGGGCAAGTACTACAAGCTGTGGCGCTTCACACCCAGATATCAGACAGGGACAAGTCTTGCTTCCCCCTGTAACCCATCTCAACTCCCACCTGAAATCACCGCTGTGACACGAGACACATGTGAATCCCGAGTTCCATTCGAGGATCAGAAAACTCGCCACAGAATCAGGGGATGGATGAGTTTCTAACCGCATGTTGATGTTATGATGTTGTGATGTTCTCAATTATGTTCTAGACGTGTGAGAACCAGGTTTCGGCTGTGCCTTATTTGTCAGCCATACCTAGTATACCACTGTTTGGTGCTTTACATATAACACAACGATAGCAGTCATACCAAAACCAGGACGGAACCCCCTACTCTGCATCAGTTACCGGCCCATATCTCTCTTGAACGGAGATATCAAGATCCTGGCCAGCTTCCTGGCATGCCGCTTGTGCAAAGTTAACCCGTCCTTGACTCACCACACTCAAGTGGGGTTTGCACCTGGACGTACCTCCAGGAACCACCTGTGCACTCTTTGCCATGCTCTGTGGGTTTTCCCATTCTGTGGGAAATGTGTCAGTATATACAAGCCCTGGTTCTTTCGCTGCTTGTTTCTCTCACCATCTCTCTTTTTTCTCTAATGTTCATTTATCTTTTCACACTTCTTTCATTATCTTTTCCTTTTTATCTTTTGTTTGCTAGCTTCTTTCCCTTTATTCTTTTGTCTCACACGTTTTGCTCTATTTCTTTTTAGTTGTGTTTTCATTTTCTAGTTCTTTTTCCCTTCTTTCTTTTATTTCTTTGTGACACCTTCTCCTTCTTCCTGTTGTCAGTTGTATTCCTTTTGCTTCTCTTTTTTTGTATCTTCCACTTTTTCTCATGAGGCCTAGTTATCAATGGAGCAAGAGATGCATTGGCACCGGAGCCCAGAGACCTACGGACCTCACTCGACTCTTAATTACTGCTTTATTTTCCTACCACAATTCAAGGCAACCATTTTCCTATTCTTACTCCAGGGTCCATGACACCGTTACTACGCCACTGGTCATCTCCATCTTTACTTCTGACTCCCTCTTTCATTTAACCCTCCGATCTGTCCCAAATGATATTTATGTTATGGAGTTTTGAGCATTACACTCTAATGGCAAAAGTTTATTTCTGATAAAGGTTTTTATAATTGTATATATTTTAAGATAGTGGAATATGGTAAATGGAAGTGCTTTAGTTAAATGCTAGGGCACTGGAATTATATGGCAGGAAAAGACGAAATTATGAGGCAGGGTTGTCCAGTTTATGTGGCAAGAAAAGTCCAGTTATGAATTTACAATGCCATTAGCTCTAACTGAAGACAATGCAAGACCTATTACATTGCAAATGCTTGCTTTAAGATTGTCTATCCTTTCCTTGTTACTTTAGGATAATACTTTCCTGCATCTTTTTTCTTTTGTCCCTTCAGAATAACTGAAACTCAATGTGAGTAATACATGTATGCCTTCCACCAGATAATATTACATTGTATCTATATCCTTAATTTTATCCTCAATCTTTATTCTCCTTCTTTCTCTTCCAGTACACTATGTTACCATTACTTTGACTAAGCATACTACAAGTCCTGATGATGCTCCTTTATCACCACAGGATTGACACACCATTGGCTTTTTGGACTCCCAAAATGTATTACTATTGGTATCTTGTTAGGGTTGTTTATCACTGTGTGTGATGCACTAATTTTGCATCACTTGTGTGTCATGTGTGAGCACAGAGCACGCATTTCTCCTCAGTCACTGTTCAGCATTTATTGTTGTTCTCTAACTATTCATTTGATACAAATTTATTGTTATTTTACTTCATTTATTTTTACTATTTGCAAATTAGGGCCCTCTGGGTGAGAGCACAAACGTTTCTCATTGTGGTGAGTAGGAGGGTCTACAAGGTTTGCAGGCAAAATCCTTTGTTTTCGTGTCAGGATCTCTGACCTCTAGATTCACTGGCACTTAGCTCTTCATGCACCAAAGGCTCTAATTCAACTAATGGAAAAAAAGCTCCAAGCTCAGGTTAATGTTGAATTGATTCTCAGAAATGTTTTGCAAGTGAAGGTTGATTTGTGTATCATCAGCGTACATTTGGAAGTTCACCTAATACGGCTCAAAGAGGTCCACCAGTAGGTGGAGGAAGATTTTAGAAAGCAGCACATGGTGGACAATCCTGGAGGAACATCGTAATTCACTAGGTTGGTGATTACTTGGATTGATTTGATTCTGACTTTTTTGCTGCAGACGATAAGAAATAAATTGACCCAAAGTTACACAACTATGGCCCTCATTAGGACCCTGGCAGACAGCAATATTTTGGAGACAACAGGCTAGTGGTACTCTTCCTCAAAATATGACATTGGCTGTTTGGCTCAAGCCGAACCGCCACTGTACTACTCCGTCCATCAGGGTGGTAACAGCCGCCGGGATGGAGACTTCAGTCTCCAGCCAGATGGCTGTCACTGTCCCACCTGTGGGATTATGACCCCACCTACCACCATGGTTTTCATGGCTTCCTTACCTCCACGAAAACCATGGCAGTAGGCACTATCAGTAACAGGGAATTCGTTCCCTGTCACTGATAGGGGTCTCCCCCGCCCCCATCACCCTCCCCAGAGTCCTCCTCCACCCTCCCACTCCAGACCCCCCACGACATACATGCACATTCACGCACCATCATACACATGCATACACACACTCATACCCACATTCATCCACACATGCATACATCCAGTCACACACACATCCACTCACACTGACACACATACACGCACCCATGCATTCAAACAACACAACATACATGTGGACTCACAACCATGCATGCACACACGCATTCCACATGCCACACACCCTCATGCACCCACGCACACACAAACATACACACACACAAAACACCATCCACCCCTTCCTAGGTCAGAGCACCTGGCTTACCTGATTGCAGAGGGTCCACCAGCAGGAGACGGGACGGGCGCTGTTGCCAGTATCAGCGTCCGCCAGCAGAACACCACCAGGCCGTATCATGGGTCTTGATGCGGTCTGCAGTGGTCTACTGGTGTGGCAGCAGTGCCACCTTACCGCAATCCGTTGCCATGGCAACAGCCAGAATTCTGCCATCTTTCTGGCAGAATTCCGGCTACAGTCATAATATGGCGGATGTTAGGTAGCCGCGGCGACGGTGTTTTGGCAGCCGTCGCCACTGCGGTAGGCGATCAATACCACCAATGGTATAATGAGGGCCTATGTCTGGAATGTCCACAGCTCAAGGCTTTGCAAAAACAATTGTGCTATCAATAGCTGCACAAAGGTCAAGCACAATCAAAACAGTTTACTCATCGCCATCCCATTAGAGGAGACATTCTTTCATGACATTGGTAGTGTTGTTTTGGTTCCCCTCCTAGGTCAGAATTTAAATGTGTGATCATGAAGTATATTGTTAAGGTCAACACACTCTTGTATTTGTCATGTCATTTCCAATTGCATATTTTTTCAGAGCAAAGGGACAATAGAAATCTGCCAGTAATTAGTCAGTATTTGTTGCTCAAAAGAGTTTTTCGCAAGATTGAGGTGATGATGGCATGTTTTCACAGTCTAGGAACAAATTCTAAAAAGTAAGAGGCATTAATAAAACTCAAGAATGTCCATTGAATGGAGAAGATAGTTCTTTGAGTTGGGGCAGAAAATGTTTCGGTGGACACAAAGGATTCTTGTGTTCTGAACTCCAGGCTTAGGTCCTCTGTGTTTGGATTGAGTTGAAGACTTGTGTATTTTAGAATTTTTTAATTGAAAAATATGAGATCTTCAGAGTTTTGCTAAGGCTTGCATGATTTGCTTTTCCTTTCTAAAGTTTCAGGTATCATCAGTGTGTCATAAATATTGAAGATTGCTTTGGTTGAGTTCCTCTTGAAGGTGTTTGAAATATAGAACCTTTTGCCTTTTTTGGTGGTTTTGTGGTAGCTGCTCCTGTGCCTCTTGCAACAGCTTTTGTACTCTTAGGCCTCCGACATATATCATTTTTTTCTTTGAGTTCTTTGGTGAACCACTTGTTAATGGATTTGGCCCCCATTGCCATTCTTGCCTTTTCTGGAACTGGCAGGAGCAGGAGAGCCTAGAGCTGAACACAGACGGAGTTAATAATTGTTGAGCGTTAGGGCCAGTTGTTGGGGATGGATTGATTTAGTCGTCAAGGCAGAATGATTTAAACAAGAAATTGATATACAAAATGATTCCTAAAATAACACAACATCATACGGATAAGTTAAATAATTCACCCTGAAATGATTACACAAATGAGATGTAATAATCAGTTTTATTTATTTTGGATGTTGTTTATCAATGGACCATCAGTGAAGTTCTTTTAGACCTTCAGAATGTTGGGGATCTGGTAAGTTCTGGAAAACATGTGTCAATGTGAAATGTATTTATAAGGGTGTCCTGCCACTAGAACTACACAATGACTAAAACCTCACCCATACATTCTGAATTAGCTCTTCCTATTGACGTATATACACGTAGGCAATAGAGGATGGAGGGTTTAAACTAGAAGAGGATAGTGAAGATTGATAACTCATGGAGCTGTCCCATGGACAGCTTGAATTTGGCAGTAGCTAGCACTTACTTCTATTCTTCTGGGTCTTCCCAAACACGTTACCTCACCTTCAGTGCTTAATTTGTGAAAGAAAGAGTGCCAGTGCCTGAAGCTCTGCCCAGAAACCGGTGGCAGAGCAATTTAACATTAGTGTGTCAATACCAACACTGGTGGTCTTTAATACCAAATACTCCCTGACCCTTTTTCGTGCTCTTGCAGGTTCCTGCTTCTTCTTTTTGACGGTTTTGCCATTTCCTTCCTGATCTGCCTTTCCCATATGTGTGTTTCGTCCTTTATTGCACTCTATAACTATTTGTTAGGGAAAAATAAGTCCCGGCCCCCACAAATAACTGCTGATTCCCCCCACTGGCAACCGTGGGCTCAAAGTAAGCACTACCACCCTTTATATATATCAGGTGCAAAAAAAGGTGCAATGATTATCAGCACAGTACTTCCCCATACATTTTTGGAAAATGCCAATATTTAATGTCCCAGCTGCAATACAGTGTTTTGCTGCTCCAAGCTGGGGGAGTCTGTAAGGGCTAACAGTACGGGGCCTCCCTGAGAGAGTGGGATCAACATAAAAGGTGTCCTTATCCCGAAACGGTCGTATGTCAAACGTGAAGGACTGTTCCAGCCTTCTACAATGAAAGAGCATTAGAAGGAGAACAAGGAGTGCAGAACAGAACGCTACCGTGTGCATTCTTCCCACAGAAAGTTCTACCTTCTTTACAAAAACGCTAGTTTGGTAAGGCAAGGAGAGAAAATGTAAAGCTACTGTAAATAGTGTTAGTTACTTTGCATGATAAGGTAACCGTGTGTACCTGAGAAGTGCACTAAATTGCACCGCACGCGGCACCTTTCAAAGTTGCAGACTTTAACTTACGCTGCAATGGGCTGTGACACGAGAGAGTCCCGCAGAGACACTGATGATCGTCCATTAAGTCACATTAAGGTGACCTTTCCGTGCTTTAATATTCACAGCTGCGTCCTTTGCTTCATTCCGACAGTATAAATTGTTCATTCAGTGTTATTATTCAAAGTGCTGTCAAGTGATTATCATAGGGCGTGCTTTCACATTTGCTTTGCTTCTTCAAAAAGACAGAATACGAACCTCAAAAGAAATGTCTACCTTTTCGAATAAAAAGAAAGGGAAAATTATAAAGAATAGTTGCTGCTACGAATTCCTTCTCTGCAGCAACAAGAACCCTCAGAGTCAAAGAATTCACCAGTTGGATACTGGGGACTTTGATAGATTAGGATTTCATTTCGCAGAAACTAGTTAACGCTGTGACTTTTTGGTCAACTGACGTGCCATTTAAGAGGTTCAAATAAAGTCCTTGACTCGGGGATTTTCAGATGTCCTCAGATGATGTTCTCAGTATGACAGCATTGAGGCATCTAGCTTTAAACAGGGATCATGATTACCTTTTTATATGGCAAAGGTACGTGGTGACATTGAAACAAGGGCCCATATTTATACTTTTTGACGCAAAACTGCGCTAACGCAGTTTTGAGTCAAAAAAATTAGCGCCGGCTAACGCCATTCTGAAGCGCCATGCGGGCGCCGTATTTATTGAATGACGTTAGCCGACGTTAGCCTGGTGTGCGTTAAAAAAAACGACGTACACCAGGCAGCGCCGGCGTAGGGGGATATGGGGCTTGGGCGTCAAGAAATGGGGCAAGTCAGGTTGAGGCAATTTTTTCGCCTCAACCCGATTTGCGCCATTTTGTTTCACTCCCAACCCCCATAGAAATGACTCCTGTCTTAGCAAAGACAGGAGTCATGCCCCCTTGCCCAATGGCCATGCCCAGGGGACTTCTGGGCATAGTGGCATGTAGGGGGGCACAAATCAGGCCCCCCTATGCCACCCAAAAAAAAAAAAAAAAATACCTACCTGAACTTACCTTAATGTCCCTGGGATGGGTCCCTCCAGCCTTGGGTGTCCTCCTGGGGTGGGCAAGGGTGACAGGGGGTGTCCCTGGGGGCATGGGAGGGCACCTCTGGGCTCCTTCAGAGCCCACAGGTCCCTTAACGCCTGCCTTTTGCAGGCGCTAAAAAACAGCGCAAAAGCGGCCGTACGTCATTTTTTTTTACCCGCCCACTCCCGGGCGTGAATTTTGCCCGGGAGTATAAATCCGACGCACATGCCTCGGAGTCGATTTTTTAGACGGGAACGCCTACCTTGCATATAATTAACGCGAAGTAGGTGTCCACGCTAAAAAATGACGCTAACTCCATGGACTTTGGCTCTAGACGCGTCTAACGCCAAAGTATAAATATGGAGTTAGGTTTGCGTCGAAATTGCGTCAAAAAAAACGACGCAATTCCGGTGCAAACGGAGTATAAATATGCCCCAAAGAACGCAGAAAGACTGCATTTAAATATTAGGTAACTAAATATGATCAGGTACGGTAACTAGTAAACTAAATAGTCAGACATGTTCATTTTACTGGTGGCAAGCAATTTAGCTCTAGATGCAGGGCGTTTTGCAGTGGTATTCTCAAATTTACTCCGCATTTTTCTCGATGTGAGTACAGAATAAAAGGACATTTGGAGACGAAATACATTAACAGGTAAAATGTAACCATTATGTGCTGATTGCAGAATAGGAAATGAGAAGTAAAGATATCCACTCCACTCATTGGCTGAAGGCTCTGCTTTTTCCAGAACAACTTTTTCCTCATACCAGTGCAAACAGAATTCTGGAGAAGCCTCATACCTTTGCACCATAAGTCATGATACCACGGTCCTTACCAGATAGACTCTTGTTGAATCCTAGAGCAATATTGTTAATGCATCCTCTTGTGAAGAAGCATCCACTTGCCATGCAGCTTCTGCTCTGACTAGTGTGTCTTCGAGGTGTGGTTTCCACGACACAGCATTTGAAATGGTTAACCGCAGGTTTGGACAGGCCAATAGGGCAATCTGGCAGTGTTCCAAGGTCTCAAAACATAAGCCTCTGGCTTAACCCCTGGTAGCTTGACAAAAAGCAGGCAGGCTTAACGTGGAAGCCAGGTATGTAAAGCATTTAAATACACCAATTCAGTAAGTAAGTAAGACACAACACACAGTAAACATCCCACACCAGTTTATAAAATTAGTAAATATTTTCATATTTAAAATGACACCAAATTGAGAAAAATCCAATATAGGGAACTAGAGTTATGATTTTTTTAAATATTAATAAAAATATATGCTTTCTAGTGCTTAGAAATCAATAGCGCCAACTGGGGACATCTGGTCACGCTTTACTCAGACAAAGTCAAAATTTGAGGCTGACCGTGATGGAGCCCTGCTCAGATACACTAAACAAGAGGCCTTGGTCAAAATTTTACCTTTGCACTTAGAAATGTTTCCGGTGCTTTTCTTTCTCGATGTTGTGCGGTCCTCCTCAGCAACCCGATTTCACTGCAACATCATTGGACTGCTTTTCCGTGAGGTCCCTGTCAAATTCTAGAGGTCTGGAGCTCTGCAGCTTTCAGCAGGACAAAGCTTCAACCCTGGCTGGGTCACAGTTGAAAGTAGTCAGCTTGACTCACAAGGTCAGGTCGGTCACTTATAGAGCTTTTCCAAAAGTTGCTTGAAACTTATCCAAACTTCTAGAACTTCTTCCTGAAGTTCCTCTTGAGGGTTCAAAGTGTCCAGAACACAAATCCAAGGGTTTAAAAGCTCTGAGTTGGTCCTTAGAAGTTCAGGACTACAGTTCCCACAATGCACCTGGCCAAATCCTTGAAAGTCCTCTGGAAGCACTCCAGGATGGGGACTGCTTGAAATTGGGTCTCTAGTTGCAAGAATTATGCATCCTGTCCCAGAAGGAACCACAACCCTAGTCAGGGTAAGTCACAACACCACTTAAAATATCCTGTGCTCACCCTCTGGTAGCTTGGCACAGAGCAGGCAGGCTTAACTTAGAAGGCAAAACATAAAGTATTTGTGCAATAACTCATACAGTAACACAGTGAAACACCACAAAAAGTACTCCAGATCAGTTTAGGAAAATAGATAATATTTATCTGAATAAAATACAAAAAAATGACACAAATCCAATATGCACAAGTCAAGATATTACTGTTTAAAGGTTTAGATGAGTCTCATTCCTTAAGAATCAGTAATTGTATCCTTTTAAGACACAGTACCTGGGATGTGTTAAAAATAATGCAGAGGGCCACAGAGGAGGAGATGCATCAAAAAGTAAAGCAATACGTTGATTTCTCCAATGTGGCAAAGGCGATGAGTCGTTTCTTTCCACACAGGGATATTTTGACAACAAGAGACGATGCCTGGATAATCCAGAATGCATTGTGAAAAGGCAACAAGTGCTGTGTCGATCTGGAAGGCAATGCGGTTATTCTTCAGCCGTGAGGCAGACGCTGCGTCAATCTGGCAGGTGTTGTGTCAGATTTTGCAGACGATGTGTCAGTTTTCCGATATGCTGGATTTTCTTCTTTTTGGTGAAGCCTTTGATATCCCTGATACTTCAGAATAGGAGGAGAGCTCATACAAGCCCTTGGAGAGCATTGGTGGAGTCCTTCACGTAGAGTCAGGGTTCAGCAGGCAGCAGGGCAACAAGCTGGCCAGCAGTCCTTCCAGCAAAGCAGTCAAGATGAGTCCTTTGGGCAACCAGGCAGTCCCTCTGACAGATTCCAGTTGTAGGTCCAGATGTGTCTGATATGAGGGGGTCAATGACGCAGCATATATTCCCCAGTGTACCTTTAAGGGGGGAAGATTTCAAACAGTGGTTTTGAAGTGCACCAGTCACCAGTTACCTTTCAGACCAGCCCTGTCTGCCAGGAGAACTGTGGTAGTTATCAAGCCTTTGTGTGAGGTATGTCCACTAGCCTTTGACATGTATGTGACAGCCCCTCCACCCTTCCTGCCCAGGAAGACCCATCAGTATGCAGATGAATGCAGATGCAGATGAGTGTCCTGTGTTTATGGCTGGCTGGGTGGAATGCACAAGGGGAGCTGTCAAGTAGCACAAACCAGACATGGATTGGAGACAAGCTCCAGTGCAGAGAAATGCCCACTTTCTAAAAGTGGGATTTCTAAAATAGTAATGATAAATTCAATGTCACCAGTGAACAAGATTTCTCACTATCGTTCCAACCAAACCAAACATGGCAATGCCATTCCCCTCAGATCACAAAGTATCACTTAAAAGTATATAAAGGAATTTTCAATACTGACCAATGAGAGGAGCAGGCTTCACAGTAGTAAAAAATGACTTAGGTTCTTTTTCATTACCAGTACATGTACAACTTACAAGTACTTGTCCTGTCTTTTACTTACATAGCACCCTGTCCTATGGGCTACCTATGGCCTACCATAGGGGTGACTTATGTATAGTAAAAGTGGAGTTTAAGGCTTGGCAAGTAGTTTTAAATGGCAAGTCAAAGTGGCAGTGAAACTGCACACACAGGCCTTGCAATGGCAGGCCTGAGACATTGGTAAGGGGCTTCTTAGATGGGTGGCACAATCAGTGCTGCAGGCCCACTATTAGCATTTCATTTACAGTCCCTGGGCACACGTAGTACATTTTACTAAGGACGCATAAGTAAATTAAATATGCCAATTGGGTATGAGCCATGATTATCATGTTTTAGGGAGAGAGCGCATGCACTTTAGAAGTGCTAAAGTGCCCAGAGTCTTAAAACCAGCAAAAGTGAGGCCAGAAAAAGAGGAGGAGGAAGGCAAAATGTTTAGAGTGACCCTTCAGAGAGGGACGATTTCCAAGAGAGATCTTTTTGACAATTGGCGCAGGCAAGATCTGTTAACCTGTTGCTTTCAGGGAGTCCATTCCTTAGTTCTTTCTGAAGCAAGGCAAAGTCCTCAGGGCTGCTGTTCCAATGTGCAACAGGAGCAGTACTTCAGAGTGCAGTCCTCTGGGTGGTAGACCAGGGTAACAGAAGGGCTGTGCTTCATCTTCTTGTGGTTTCAGGCAGCAGACCAGAGTCTCAATATAGATCAGCCACTTTTATTCAATCATCTTGGGGGACAAACAGGAGGAGCACTCCTGTCCAATGAGCTGCAGGATGCCACCCAAAATCATGATAACTGCCTCAAAAGCATGGCATTTTCTTGTCCCATAAAGCACTGCACTTTAAAATTCTAAGAGGAACAAGACCTCTATACATCTTCAAATTAATTTCCTGGGGGGTACAGGGTGAGAGGGCATTCCTTTCTGTTCTGCTTCCTTTGAAGCCAAGTTTGATTTACCCAGCTCCATTCCTGGCCTGGCCTCTGCAGCTGCAAACCCCCTATCAGATAACCTTTGCTCAGTGCAGACCACTTATCACCTCATCAAAGCAGCCTATTATAGCTGGCCAATCGGGAGAGGCCACCAGCAAGCTACAATTTTGCTTACAGAAAAGAAAATCGTATTACCTCTTTTCTGCATTAGTTATGATAAAGTCAACAGTGGCAGGGTATTAGATTTTTCATTACCATTCTTTTGAGTCCTTTCCTGTCACATTAAGCTTCTTTTTAGTAATGCGTATGCTTGTAGAAAATATTCCCATGTTAGTCTATGAAGCTAGGTACATACAATGAACAAAAAGGTTTGTCCCTCACCAGGGCACATAAAACATATTTTAAAATGGCCCTGCTTATAGTTACATGGCACCCCAACCCTGAGGCCCCTAGGGGAGACGTTAGGGATGATTTACATGTAAAAATAAAGTAGATTATCACTTTGGAAGTACCTTCAATTCCAAAGTCCAATTTCCACACATGTTACTTTTTAAAGACAATCTGCAAGGCAGGGCTGTCTTTAAAAATGACAGCAGGCGACACAGTAGTGCACACTCCAGTGCAGGAAATCTACTGGACATCTAAACTTCCCTGCCCTATTACATATTAGGAGACTTATAGGCAGTTTGAATCCCCCTTGCCCTATTTTTGACTAGGGACTTGCAGGAGTCTGTCATTGTCAATTGTATTTGTACCACTTCACCATATACTTTTTATTGAGAGCACTGGCCCTGGATCCAGTTAGCAGAGCCCAGGGCACAGTAGGGTCAGTTACCACCAGTATGATCTACAAAAAATGGGTGTGAACATGCTAAAGGATGACTTTTTCACAAACAGAAATCAAAACTGTGGTTGAAAGCATGGAACAACACTGGCACACATAAAATGGCATAGTGTAAGAGGAGTGAAAGCCAAGATATGGCATGGCAAGCACTGATTAAGTGGCGTGACGAGACAAAGCATCATTAAAGCAGAAGGTGGAAGCCTATTGTTGAAGCAGTATACTGTAGTATCTGTACCATGTGGCATGAGAATAGCAGCATGAGAACCAAATTTCTTAAAAAGCAAAGCACGACACATAAGGCTGCAAGTGCAGCACGTGAACTCTGGGGATAATCCACATGCAAGCAAGGATCAATGCAGCGCAATAATTAGCCAGCAAGCTGTCTCGCACCATCAACCCTCAAAGCAACAGCACTCACCTGATTTCTTTGTCACATCAAGAAATCCACATCATGGTGTACCAATGACTTCTGACTTTGCTTAAGGCCCCTCCTTCTCCTTCAAATAAAAAAAAAGAGAGGGGTATAGCAGGCGTAAAAGCACTAATTATTGGAAGACTAAGAAACAGTGAACTAAGACTATTTCTGACTACTAAAGACACAACGACTATTCAGGCTCCTTAATTATAGACCTGTTATAATGGATCCCACAACCTCTACTGGTATTATGACTCCACCATTATTTTTAACGCATACAGGGTCTCCATCAATTGATTGGCGAGAATGGTTAGACATGTTGTAAAACTGCTTGGAAGCACTGGAAGGACAGGGTTTTCAGCCATGGAGGAAAAATGCAATTTTGTTGAGCACACTAGGCAAAAAGGGTCAGCACCTATTTAAGTATTTACCTGTTGCTACAGATCAGAATGGGGGTGAAATTACAGACATCTACAAGGAAGCAAAAAAAACTGGAAAAGAGATTTGTCAGAGATACTAATGTAGAATTGAGAAGATTTAAGTTTTATACCCAGTCACAAAAGACAGGTGAATATCTGGATGATTTTGTTTTCAGATTGAGAGAGCTATCAATAAATGTAAGTTTGGTGGCATGATAGATGAGTTGATATGCGACTACCTTATCATGCAGTGTAAAAGAAAAGAAAATGCAAGAAAGGTTATGGGCAGCTAAAACCCTGTCACTAAAGGACACAATCGCTATAGCCAAAGTGGTGGAGAAGTCAGAATTCAGCATGAATGAAATGAAGAGACAATGGATCTGGTGAAGTCACATGTGTAGAAAACAACGATAGAGCAGAGGTGTCTGTAGATACAAATTGCTATAATACCTTAAGTCAGGGTTCTGCAAAGTCGGTCCTGGAGAGTCGGGTCCATTCCAGGTTTTCAGCACATCCACATTTAGAAAAAAGATGTTTCAGAATTCTAAATGTGGATATGCTAAAAATCTGGGATTGAGGAGTGCAAAGGAAATGGGATTGTGATGTGTGAAAAAGATATAATTGTGTGCCTTAATGATTCAAATGCAGATTTTAGGCTCAACGGTAAAATTGTTCAGTTCATGGTAGACTTAGTATCTCTATACACAATAATACCCAAGCATATGTTTGTGCAGGAGTGGCCTAATATGTGGCTGTTACCCCTGGATATAAATCCTAAGAGGTACCAGAGTGAAAACATTGACATTGTTGGACATGTGCTAACCAAAATAGATTTGCAGGATATATCTGTGGAGGGTAATTTATATGTAGCAGAAGCTGGCCCTCCAGTTCTGGGACGGCAGCACGCGTATAATTTTCATATGATCAACAAACAGAGAGCTGCCAACCTGGTCATGGTGGTAGAAGATGTTTCAATAAATAAAATCATTGAGGAGGCTAAATTAGTATTTGGAGACAGACTGGGTAAATTGAAGTGCTATTTGAATGAAATAAATATAAAAGTGGATGAAATTAATATAAAAGTGGATGTTGTCCCTGCACAATATAAATTAAGGAGAGTGCCATGGTGGTAAGTAGTGAGGTTGAAATGACGATTGATGACATGGTGGGGAAAGGAAACATTGAACCAGTTAGGAGCTCTAAGTGAGTTTCTCCTATTGTAATTACCAAGAAAGCAGATGGCAATTTAAGTTTCTGCATTGATCGCAACATTATGACAGACAACTGTCCCTTGCCAAACATAAATTGATTGGTGTTGTTACTTAAGGTTGGATGCTATTTGTGCAGGCTTGACCCAAAAGTGGTGTGTACCACCAGATCAAATTACACAAAGTTTCCAAAAAAACTCACAGGCTTCATAACCAAGGAAAGCATCTTTCGATTTACTAGGATGCTTTTTGGGCTATCATCGGATGTTAGTGTCTTTCAGTGAATGATGGCTAAGGTGTTCAAAGGTGTGATAAATGTTGCATTTTTTCAGGATGATATCCTAGTGTTTGGAGAGACCATAGAATGCCACAACATCACTCTCAAATAATATAGACTTACTGAGGTGGGGTTAACACTAATAAGAGAGAGATGTTAATTTCAGGCAGAAGAAATTGAATATGTTGGGTTCATGCTGTCTAAAGGTGGGGTGAAACCAAAACAAATCTGCTGAAAGCTACCAAGGATTTCCGTGTTCAATGAAATAGAGATCAACAAGGGTCCTTTTTGGGTCTAATAGAATATTACCCCAACTTTACAAAAATCTTCATGAGCGAAGTGGAAGATTTGTGGAAGATCCTTAGGAAAGGCTGTAACTTTGTTAGAGAGAAAAGTTAGCAAGTAGTGTTTGTTGTTGTCATGGATGAAATGTGCAAGGCTTATGTACTGGCTCCGTTTGACACTGGTCTCAAAATGATTCTTACAGTGGATGCAAGTGCTGTAGGAGTCAGAACGGTACTGTCCCAGGCCCATGCAAGTAGTGAAAGAACAGTGGCATTTGCTTCAAGGTCTCTTACTTCTGGTGAAAGAAATTACTCTGTCATTGAGAGAGAAGCCTTAGTTGCAGTGTGGGTAATGGAATATTTCTGTACATACATTTGGGGTATGCAGGTTACTCTTCAAACAGATCATAAGCCATTTATTATATTACTTCTGCCAGGAGGAGCAGGAAAAGAAGCCGGCAAGTTTGGAAAGGTTGGCTCTCTGCCTTTCAGGAATATTGTTCTTGCATTGAACATATCCAAGGGAGGTCCAGCATTTAGGTGGGTTGCTTGTCATGCCTACCATTGGAATGACAAATGGTGAATAAGGCTAATGTGGAAATGTTTGAGCAACACGTTATGGTGGCAAGCATGAAAGAAGTATTTGATTGTCCCCAGGGTGCTGTATTGAAGAAAGAGTGGCTGAAGACACCAATCTGACAGAAGTTGTGTATTTTATTAGGAATGGAAGCAGGCAGAAGAGTTTGGTGAGTGTACAAGTGAGTCCATATATAAATATTTTGGATGAATTATCAGTTGCGGGGGATGAAGTGTTAATGATAGTAGACAAGTTCATTCCCCCAGAGAATTTCTGATTTAAGTTGTTTAACCTCGCCCACGAGGGCCATCTTGGATGGACTTTATTCAACAGAAGGTTGCTTGAGAATTTCTGATGGCTAAGGATGGATGGAGATGTTGAGGTATGGGTGGAATGAGGTGCAGATGTGTATATTGCAGAGAAAGTGAAAACTATCTATAAGTTGGGAACCAAGCTTGTGGTGGGGTGATCATTGATTCTAGGATGGTGTAGCACAGTGTGTGCATAGATTTTATAGGACCAATGGGAAATTCTTCAGGGTCATCCTCAATCTTTTTGAGTCCTTCCCCCTATTTTTTTCTGTCCTTTTTTTGTTGGCTTTATTACTCTGGGCATTTTACCACTGCTAACCAGTGCTAAAGTGCATCTGCTCACAGTGTAAATTGTATTGTTTATTGATTTATCCATGATTGGCAAATTTGATTCACTAGTAAGTCCCTAATAAAGTGAACTATAGGTGCCCAGACCCTGTAAGTCAAATGCTACTAATGTGCCTGTAGCAATAATTGTGCAACCCACATGAGTAGCCCTGTAACCATATCTCAGACATGCCACTGCAGTGTCTGTGTGTGCCTTTTTAAACTGCCAATTCGACCTGGCAAGTGTACCTACTTGCCAGGCCTAAACCTTGCCTTTTTCTACATGTAAGGCACCCCTAAATGAGACCCTACGTAGTCCATGGGCAGGGTGCAGCGCCTGTGAAAGGTGGGACATGTACTGATGTGTTTTACACGTTCTAACAGTGAAATACTGCTACATTCAGTTTTCACTGTTGCAGGGCCTAGCTCTCTCATAGGTTAACATAGGGGCTGCCTTTAAATAGTATTAAGGTGCAGATTCCCTTTGGGAGCAGATATAATTATGGAGTTTGGAGTCTCTGAACTCACACTTTAAAAATACATATTTTAGTAAAGTTGGTTTTCAGATTATTAGTTTGAAAATGCCACTTTTAGAAAGTAGGCATTTTCTTGCTTGAACCATTCTGTGACTCTGCCTGTTCGTGGATTTCCTGCCAGGGTCAGTTTGACAGATGGGCTGTTCCTCTGAATCCCCTCTAGACTGTGAGACAAAGGAAGCTGGGGTGTAGCCTGCATATCCTGATGAGCCATCTGTGCTAGAGTGGAGAGAGGAGTGGTCACTTACACCTGAATGGACTGTTCCTGGCCTTTCACAATGCAGTCTCCAGCCCTTTGGTGTGTGTCTGGTACCTGGCCTGGGCAAGGCAGGATCTTGTGAACAACAGAGGCTTTCCTTTGAAGTAGACCTACTTCAGAGGCAGAAAGGGGTATAAGTATTGGACCTGAAAACTCCTGAAAATCAGATTTCTTCAGGAATTAACAGAAACCTCTGCCAAGGAGAAGAGCTGGAGAGCTGGGGGAGGAGTACTGCCCCTTTTGCTGTGACTGTACTTTGCTGGGTTGGCCTACAGTAGCTGCTTCTGCCTGAGAGAGGACAAAGACTGACTTTTGTGTGACTTCCTACTGGTAAAGAATCTCCAAGGGCCTGAACTGAGCTTGCCTCCTGTTGTTGAAGTCTCAGGGACATCAAAGACTTTTCTCTGCCAGCACCTGGACTCTCTGCTGAGACTCCTGCCCTGCCAAGTGGGGCCTTAGGCTGTTTCTTGGTCCTTGAAAGGTGAAGCTGATGGAAAAGGGCAGAAATCTAACCAAAGACCGCCGTGCTGGGAAATTCTCGATGCAGCATCCGCAGCACGGCTGATAAACAATACACTGATGGCCTCGCGACTAAAATCAACCCTCAACCTGCATCGCGGCTGGGACATCTAAGCATTGTGGCTGGAGAAACGACACACAACACCTGCTAACAGCTGCTGATAATGATACAAGCCCCACAATCAACTCAAAGCCTGCATGGACCTGAGGTGCCCATCTTGGAATCGGCCCATCGATCTGTTGCAGGAGAGAGAAAATGACGCATGCCGACCCAACCGGAGAAGGAACCATACACGGTCTTGCTTGCTAGTGAGAAATTGACACATCGTTGGCCTTTTTCGACACACGCTCACCTGTGCGGCTGTATTTTTTATGCTAGCCAGGTACTTTGTGTAACAACAGCAATCTTACTGTTTTCTAAGGATTAAGGCCCTCATCATGACATCGGCGGTAAATCCCACTTACCGCCATGCTGACCACCGCCAACATACCACCACCGCAGCGGATAGCCGTTCACCATATTATGACACACACCAATCCATCACTATTCAGCCACAGACACAAGTCTGCCACACCAAAGGACAGTGATAAACTGGCAGTAGCAAAACCCACACTGTTATGCCAACAGAACAATGGCCATCACATTATAACCCACGAATCACGACGGCGGACATTCAATGGCGGTCAACTATTGGCGGCACATACTGCTGCACTCAAAATGCACACACACATACACAACAACACTACATTGGTCAATTTAAATAACACACACTTGACACCCATACACACACCACACACCCAGACCACTATAAAACACACACACGTTACCCGCAACACTTCCTGAACATGAAAAAAAGGCAAGAAACAAGACCACAGACAAAACCAAAGCCACCCACACCTATACACCACCCATGCACCCCACATTACACACCCCAACACATCACCCTAGACACCCTTACCTACACAACTCACACAACACCCATGGCATCACAAAGACACCCCAGAATCTCAGAGGAGGAGCTTAGGGTCATGGTGTAGGAAATCATCAGGGTAGAGCCTCAGCTATTTGGAGCACAGGTGCAGCAGATATCCATTGCTAGGAAGATGGAGCTATGGCGGAGGATCGTGGACAGGATCAACACAGTGGGACAGCACCCCAGAGCAAGGGACAACATCAGGAAGAGTTGGAACGACATACAGGGGAAGGTACATTCCGTTGCAGCAAGACACCAACTCTCTATACAGAGGACTGGTGGTGGACCCCCACCTCCTCCCCCACAACTAACAACATGGGAGGAGCAAGTCTTGGCAATCATGCATCCTGAGGGCCTGGCCAGAGAAGGAGGAGGACTGGACTCTGGTAAGTCAACTCTATACTACTACTACCCCCTTACCTGCATGCCATCACATACCTCCACCCTCACCTTCACCCCATTACTCCACCACCTCCCTCACCCCCCAATCACATCTCACTCATCCCAATGCCAAGCCCTGCATACCATACCAATGCATGGACACCACTCACTGCCCTGCATGGACACCTATTACTAAAGCATGCACACTAGAGAGAGCTAATCATCCCACCAAACACCAACGTACACAAGTGAAAGCTGCCAGGGTAAATACAGGTTAAATAAGAGGGCAACCCACCAATGGACAATATGTCACACACAGAAACAATAACACAACATTTACATCCCCACAGGTATCCCAGCCAATGTCAGCAGAGAAGAGGTGCCAGCAACATCCAGTCCCCCAACTGAAGAGGCCTATAATGATGACAGCAACTCTGGTCACCTGGCCCATCAGGGACTCTGGACAGTTGGTTACCCAGCCACAGTCATATACCACCACAGAGCCTCCCCCATCTGGAAACACCACTACAGCATCCACTCAGCGTACCCAATCATCTGTCCCCAGGACACATCAATTAGCAGTGTGTACACCACTACAGGGACCCCAGGGCACACCTCATACCCAAGACAATCAGGGACCTGGGGTCAGTGGCAGCGGGCACACGGTTCAGGGGATAGAGGCACAGGACAACAGGGAAACTGGGAGGACTGCTGTGTGCCAGGTGGAGGACAGGCCCAGGGAACCGACTCTCCAGGAGGCACTAGCAGAGATCCTGAGCGCATACCAACATTCCCAGGATACACTGGGCCATATCCTGGACAACATGCGGGAGAACAGGTGGCTGCAGGAGGGACAGTACCAGAGGATCAGGGAGAACTTGCAGGCCATCAACACCACCCTGGTATTCATAGCAGGGGTGCTGGCAGACATGGCCAACGTAATGAGGGAGGCAATCTCACAATAGCGGGCCCCTGCCACTAGCCAGACATCTGAACTGCCTTCCACCTCCGCTAGTGGACAGGAGGCCCACCACAGGACCAACATGCCACCAGCACCCCTCTCCCTGCAGAAGGTGAGCCACCCCACAACCATTCCCTGTGATCCAGGCAGAAGCCAGAGACTATTGCCAAGACCCCACCAGGAAATGAGACTCTCCTGATTGTCCCCCTTGTGTCCCACACAGTCACCCTGTCCACCTTGAACTGCCATTGCTCCCCTTCCTATCTCCCCTTGGACAATGCACCTGTGCTACAAACCGACTGGAACAATACCCTGGACTTTCCTCCCTCATCACCCCATCCCAATGCACATGCCCCTCTTCTTCTTAGCACTTCAGTAAACACCCTTTGAAAAAAGTACAAGTATGGAGTATGTCAAACTTTTTAAAATATGTATTCGTATAACCAGGTTCAAACATTGCCATTCAACTGCACAGTAATGTTCACATAGGAAAGACCTGTAGTTGACTGCAGTGATCACACCAGGAGCGATAGTGGGGCACCAACATCTGCAAAATGAGTTGCCAAAGGGTACATTGAGTGGGCATAGTCCCACCTGTGTGTCATTGGAAGTATTGTTGTATCACTGCTGTTCTGTTATCCTCATCCTCTGCCTCTTCATCCTCACTGTCCACAGGGTCCACTGCTGCCACACGACCATCTCCAACCACCTCCTCCTGCAGAAAAGGCACATGGTGTCTCAGGGCAAGGTTGTACAACATACAGCATGCCACGATTATCTGGCAGGCCTTCTTGGGTGAGTAGCACAGGCATCCCCCAGTTACATGGAGGCACCTGAACCTGGCCTTCAGGAGACCAAAGGCCAGTTTGATTATCCTTCTTGTTTGCCCATGTGCCTCATTGTAATGTTTTTCTGCCCTTGTCCTGGCATTCCTCACAGGGGTCAGTAGCCATGAGAGGTTGGGGTGACCTGAGTCACCTGCAAATATCGAGGGACAACATTTAGCCACACACAATCCTATATGGCCCACACCATATCCATATACCACCATATGCTGGTTTGGAACCAGGGCTCACCTATTAGCCACACCTGGTGCCTCTGTAGTTGGGCCATCTCATTTGGGATGCTGCTATTTCTCAGGATAAAAGCATCATGCACCGACCCAGGATACTTTGCATTGACATGGGAGATGTTTTGGTCCACCAAGCACACCAGCTGTACATTCATGGAGTGGAAACTCTTGCGATTTCTGAACACTTGTTCATTTTGCCGGGAGGGGGGACAAAAGCAATATGAGTTCCATCCACATCACTTGCTACCTGACCTTCAACAGGAGAGGACCTACACTGCATGTGCTACTGTGACCTATGTCTGGAACCTACCATGGCTCGTGTGACTGGAGAATGGGCCCCTTCCTTCACCTCAGCGGAGTTGGAGCGACTGGTGGATGGGGTCCTACCCCAGTACGGACTGCTGAATGGGCCTCAAGACCAGCAGGTGAGTACACTTTGAGCACGATGCATGTGGCATGAATGTATTGAGTTGTGTGTGTGAAGGCCTTGTGTAGGGGGGGTGGGTGGATGTCGCCTGGGCAGCATACACCTTGTGTGTTGGGCCATGTGTGTGTAAATGGTGATGTGAAGGGGTATGGTGGGCCATAATTGTAACAGGCAGTATGGTCTGACTGATACCATTTCCTGTGTGTATTTCTCTGCAGGTCAGCGCCCATCAAAAGAAGGGTACATGATGTGCCATCACCAAGGACGTGTGGACCCTGGGGGTCTACGGAAGGTGGAGCACCCACTGTCAGAAACGGTGGGAGGACATGAGACGCTGGGCACGGAAGACAGCAGAGGCCCAGCTGGGGATGGCCTTCCAATGAGGAATGGGTGCCTGTCGAACCCTGACCCCCCTGTTGGCCTGCATACTGGCAGCGACCTATCCGGAGCTGGATGGGTGCTTGAGGGAATCACAGCAGCCACAAAGGGGTGAATACAGTGCTCATCATTACAACTTATGCATGGTAAGCGGGTACCCGGGTGGGGGATGTGTGTCAGTGGGTGCTCCAAGGCCGGGCCAGACATTGCAGAGTAGGTCCCATGTTGGCCAGGGTTCTGAAGTGATAATCCTGCTATGTAGCTCGTAGGCATCCACAACTGGTCAGGGCTGTGTGGGTCCCAGGTGTGCTGCATTTGGTGGTATGTGCCCCTCCCCATGCCTTGGTGGCTAGCGTTATAACTGGTAGTGCAATGCATAGTGTGTGGGGCTGTTCCCTGTGTGTGACAGTGCTGTGTACGCCAACGGTGGTGTTGGTGCAGCCATTAACCCAGTGTATCCTTTGTCTCTTCCCCTCCTTTTTGTTTTGTCACCCTGTCCTTATGTGCATTAGCATCATCTGGCAGAGGAGTAGAGGCACCGGCGATGGAGGGAGCTGCATCCCACAGGACCCAGGAGGCAGAGTCCACCGACGGTGAGGGCACCAGTGGGACAGAGGGCAAGGGAAGCACCATGGCAGAGACAGAAGGGGACAGTTCTTACACAGATATATCCTCCAATGGAAGCTCCCTGGTGGTGGCAGACACCTCTGTGACCACCCCAACTATAGGTACAGCCGCCACTCCCTTACCTGCACCGTCCTCCCAGCAACACCTCAGCGAGTTGCCCGTGCCCGCTCACCCAGGAGGGTGGGCATCTCCTTCGCCCCAGGCACCTCAGGCCCTGCCCCAGTTAGCCCTGCTATTGACCTCCTGAGATCCATCTCTGTAGGGCAGTCAACTATTTTGAATGCCATCCAGGGGCTGCCAGCCCAGATGCAACAGACTAATGCATTTCTGGAGGGCATTCACACTGGCTTTGCAGCCCAACAGAGATCAATCCAGGCTCTGGCCTCCTCTCTGATGGCAGCCATGGTCCCTGTTTCCACCCTCCCCCCTCTAACTTCCTATTCCCATTCCCCTCAACCCCAACCTATCCCAAGCACACAGGCAGATGAGCATGTACACAAGACAACACACAAGAGTGGCACAAGCAAACACAAGCACCACACATCATCCCACAGGCACTCACACAAACGCCATCCAGATGCAGACATACCAACATCCACAATTTCCACTGTCTCCCTCTCCTCCTCCTCCTCCACCTCCCTCACAGTTCTGTCTACACTCACACCTGCATGCACTACATCTGAATGCACTACAAGCATCACCACCACACCTAGCAGAACACACACCTCAATGGCAGACACCTCCACAACAACCATGCACACGTCCCTTCTGTCCTCTCCCACTGTGTCTGTCCCCCCTCCTAAGGTACACAAACGCAAGCACTTAGACACCCAACAGCTATCCACCTCACAACAGCATCCGGCCCATGCACCTGCACCCAAAATCAGCAGACAGACACCTCCAACAACCCTTCCCTCTTCCTCCACTCCCAAACCTTGTCCCTAAAAAACTGTTCCTGTCCACCATTAACCTCTTCCCTAACCCTCCCCTCTCTCCTGCATGTCTGGCCAGGGTGGCAAAAACCCAGGCAAGCACCTCAGCCACCCAGTCCACGGGCCCAGTAGTCTCCACACCCACTCGTGGTGGGAAAGGATCCAGGGCACATGTCCATGGGTTAAAGGAGCCTGCACCAGGCAGCCTCATGGATTGGGTACCTGCCCCAGCTGTTGCCCAGAAGGCCAAGGAGCCTGTCTCAGCTGCTGCCAGGAAGGGCAAGGAGCCAACAACAGAAGGTAGGCAGGACAAGGGGCCTGGTGCAAGGACTCAGACTGAGCCCCCACCACCAACCATGCTTGTGCAGCTGTCCGAACCTGCAGGAGATGGGCTGGAGCTTCCCCCCACCTCCACCTGCAGCAGCAGCAGCACCTCCACCACCAGTGGGCAGACATCAGAGGCTGCAGGGGATGGGCTGGAGGCTCCCCCCACCACCACCAGTAGCACCGCCACCACCAGTGGGCAGCTGTCCGAGGCTGCAGGGGATGGGCTGGAGCCTCCCCCCACCACCAGCAGCAGCACCGCCACCACCAGTGGGCAGCCATCCGAGGCTGCAGGGGATGGGCTGGAGTCTCCCCCCACCAGCGGCTGCAGCAGCACCACTACCACCACTGAGAAGCCATCTCTGCCGGCGGACAGTATGTAGTCCTGCCTCCATGGGCTGCTGTGCAGCCTGCCCCCTGCAAATCCAGTGGGTAAGACACCCACCAAGTCCAGCCTCCCCAGGATCAAGAGCACAGGGCATGATGTCCCCTCCAGAACCAGTGGGTAAGACACCCACAAACCCCAGCCTCCCCAGGATCAAGTGCACATGGCACAATGCCCTCTCCAGAACCAGTAGGTAAGACACCCACCAACCCCAGCATCCCCAGGATCAAGAGCACAGGGCCGATGCCCCCTCCAGAACCAGTGGGGAAGACACCCACTTGAGAGACTGTGGCCTTGCACTTCTCAGGGCAAAGCACAGGGCATGTTGCCCCCTCCAGAGCATGTGGGCAGGTCACCCACTTGGGAGAATGTGGCCTTGCACTCCTCAGGACCAAGCACAGGGCATGTTGCCCCCTCCAGAACCAGTTGTCTTCTTCCATCTGCCGGCTGAGGTGCCTCCCGTTCCCTGTCCCCCTGAGGTGCCTGCCTATTTTCCAACTGATGCCCCTGCAGTGTTCTCTCCATGTTGGTGCAGGTGGGGTATAGGGCTTTGGCCTGTGGTCCTGTAGCCCGCACACAATGAGGACTGGGCAGTGTCCCTTGAACTGTACATATGTATATACCATTACATTGCATTGTCGTATTTCTACTGTGTTATTATTACACTCACTTTATCACATTCCTGTTGTCCCTGCATTATTCCTCAGGGGTACGGGGTAAATATGTTTTATTACTGCATCTGATTGTGTGTATGATATTAGGGGTGGGGGTGTGTGTATCACTCTCTTTTTCCTCCCCCCCTCCCCTGTGTGCTAGGAGGCTGTACTCACTGTCATCGTCTTCACAGTCGTTGGTGTTCGTGGTGGAGCAGGACGTAGAAAACCATTGGAAATATTTGCAGTTTCTGCTCCATGGCGGCGTGGTTGTTCCTTGTGTCTCCAACGGTGAGTCCTTTTCCTTCTGTGCAGTGTTTCCACCAGACTTTTGATGTCATTGGCACCACCCCAGAAAAGGTGGTGGTTTCCTGTGTCTTAATACGGTAGGCAGAACATTGACTTCCGCCTGGCTGTAGGCAGCTACCGCCTTGGTGCCTATTGTTTCCGCCCTGGCAGTCGGTGTGGTAAAGTGGCTCTCTGAGTTCTCACTGCCATGGTTATAATTTGGCAGTAGTTACCGCCAGCCTGTTGGCGGTATTACCGCCACTTTATCACCGAACGCAAGGGTTGTAATGAGGGCCTAAGACTTTTATTCCTTTGAAAATCCATATCTTGACTTGTGTAATTTGGATTTGTGTCATTTTGGTCTTATTTGATTTAGATAAATATTACCTATTTTTCCAAACTGGTGTGGTGTCCATTTTGTAGTGCTTCAACTGAATTAGTGTGTGTGTTGGTACAAATACTTTACACATTGCTTCTTGGGTTAAGCCTTTCTGCTTGTGCCAAGCTACCAAGGAGGCGAGCAGGGGTTAACCAGGTGTGTTTCTCCTTTACCCTGACTAGAGTGAGGGTCCCTGCTTGGACAGTGTGCAAACTGTCTGCCAACCAGAGACCCCATTTCTTACAAATGCCATACGAATGAGGGAAGAAATCTTTAGAGAGGAAGGATGTCCCTGTAAGGTTATTACAAAAAATGGCACAGAGCTTGTTCTGAGTAGATGAGAAGTTTTTTGGGAAGGTGTGGCATCAAACACCCTCACATCACCTTAAACAACCCTCAAGCCAATGGTATTGTAGAGAGAGCTAACTGCAGGGTGAAAGGAGCTATTCAAATGGCAGTGAGCAATAGAAATTGATGAGGGACAGAAAATCTGGTACTAAGATGTTGCCAGCATGGTTGAAAAGTGTGTTGGACTATGGGACTGAGGAACAACCTATTGGTAGAAAGGAGGAAAAAGAAAAAGGAGGGAACATCCATGTGGGAGATTATGTGAAGGTCAGGTCAGGCCTTTGGAACACATTTTGAGGGCCATTAAAAGTTTAGGAGTTTACTGTTTGTGATGTTGGAAAATGGAGAACAGAGGAATTAGAGGAAGATTGTGTGATATGTGAAGCAAATGTGATGAAAATAGAATAGGGGGTGTTGTAGTATTTTCATTTTAATAGATGATGGGATGATCTTGAACAAGCGAGTCAGAGAATTTCCATGAATGTGAGCCGAGGAAAGAATGTTGGAGGTATATGCCAGGTCGAGTGAATAGGGATGGAACCTGTAAGGAATGCATAGGAGCCAAGAACACAGAGGTTCCACAGGATTCCTGAACATTTGAGAGATTTTGTTAAATAAGGACTGTCATCAGGTCCTTAGTTAAAATCAGATCTGTATTTTTATTTTTGTGCATTGTAATTTTCATTTTGTTTATTGTTTTCCGTTCTCTTGTATATTGCTTTCCTTTGTATTGTAGATGTATGTTATGAGTGCCTTGTAATTTAGGTCTGAAAGGGGGCAAATGTGTTAGACCTTAGACTGGGGTAACTTCTAGTTCAAGAACGTTCCCGATGTCATTATAGAATTGTTGTTGAAGTTCTATGTAGAAGCTCCACAGTCAGTTGGTTTTGGCTGGCTGGTGGGGAAGGATTGCGTGAGGCCATTTTATCATGAATAAACTTTCTTACTCTCAGCTGTAGTTGTGGATTGCTGAGGATAATAGGGGCTCCGCTGACACCCAGACCCCAGATCCCATCTGCATAGGAGAGAGGACCAACAAAGGGCTGCCCTGCTGTTTCCTGGTCCCAGCAAAGAAAGGCTGCACCAAAGACTGGGCTGTGCCTGCTGATCCTTGGACAATCAAAGAGAGGACTCTGCCTGTGTTGCCTGCTTTTGGAAAAGTCATCACTGAGCCTCAGACAGAAGAAGTGACTCCAAGTATTAGTTGGCTGACTTCCTGTTACAGCTAAAGGGTCACAAAAGAAGAAGAAAGTGCCTTGGTGAGTTGGTGGCCAAGATTGTCTGACCACTACAGCAGAGCCTTGGAAACTGAATCTCGACACTCAGAAGTTGCACCTATGTCTGCAGGACCAGAGAGAGTTGTTGGGGTGCAGTTTGGAAACCCAAGATGAACACTAGAATGCTGGTTTTGCTGCAACCAGATTCCAATGGGAGTAGACATTTGGCTGGATTTGAAAAAGACTTCCAGGGACATTGGCTCCTGTTGCCAGAGTCATTCCACCATGTTTTTGGAATGAGGGGTGGCCCCAAATGGACCACCTCTCACCAGATCAACATCCTTCAGGATCCTGAATTCCTTACATCAAGACCACTCCATTTATGTCTATAAAGGTTTGTTCATAGAACCTGGAACTTGACTGGAAGCCTTCTTGACTTCAAGGTAGCTGTCCTGCTAAGTATTATTGGTCTCCTTGCCAAAGTTGGTCACCCAGTTTGGGAAGGAGTAGCTGAACGCAACTTCACAAAACTTTTCACAAGTTTTTAAAGTAACTGTTAACAGCAGTTGTTTCCAATGTTTGTTTCTGATTGTATTAAAAAGCAATGATTTACTATCTGCCTGATAACTTAGATCCCCAAAAACCTTTGGTGGATTTTTTTTCATTTTCCTGTCTGGAAATTCACTAACATAAGATTGATTTTTATACATTCGTGCCAGATTCCATTTGTTTTCAATTTCCACCCACTGTTCAGCTAAGGATTTGCAACCGAGCCTGACTGGACCCAAAATGCGTTTGGGAGTTTATTACACAATGAGCCCGCCCAGTCAAAACATATTAAAAAATGCCTTCATCACACATGCTAACATTGCCACTGCCTGCAATCTGAGTGTTTGGTTACGTAGTGATTTGTTCCTTTGTCCTTCACAAATCAATATTAAAAAAATCACAGCAAAGCTAAAAGTCTTGGTATTAAAAAAAAAAAACTAGTAAATTGTCCAAAAAAAGTGTTTGATTACAAGTTTACATTTTCATTACAAACACATGGTGATCATGCTTAGATGGAAGCAAGTTTTGTGTTTTTTTATTACTTTTGTAGCTAATGCTTGCTTTAAAAAATAAAATAAAATGTAAACATTTCACAAGCTTCCTGAGGCCAGGCCTATTGGCATTGCTAATATGTGTAGAAATGAAGTTAGAAAATATGCACAACTGTACTGTAGGATCCGAAAATTAGTGCCTAACTAAACACTGGCGGCACCATGTCACATAGGTTCTCATTATCCTAATGGGGATACAGGATTTGGACGGCAGAATCACCTGTATTGTGGGGAACTGAGTCTACTCCCACACCATGTGACACCTGTCGGCCTAATCCGGGTTTTTCTGGCTAACTAGCAGTGCCTCATCTCCAACCTAGAACAGGGACGATTATGGCAACTGGGCGCATGACATACATCACTCCTCAGGAGAATCGTGGCCGGTCAGATCTCATCCTTTTCTCTCAGTGACATTGGTCTCACACATGCAAACACAACAGAGGCAGACTATAGTTCAATATGGTTCTATTAAAGTAACTGCATCTTAGATAATAAAGCATGTATTGCAATAACTAGGACAATAAGGCACTACTGTATAGTAGTAAAATTGTAACGAGGAGAGTAAAACACAAAAATAGTCCTGCCATACTGTCACTAAGGGTTATATAACTATAGGTGTATTCATCTTCTACCTAGGCTATGTTAGAGCATAGTGTGTTAAGCTCTAATCCGCCCTCCAGGCTTCTCCCGGAAGGACATCATCTCTCATACCTGAGCAAGGAGGCCTGTGGTCTATGTAGACACCGTTCCCATACGGTTCAGGAAACAGGTAGTCTAAGCAAGCAGCTGTAGCGAAGCAATCAGCAATCAATATACAGTCATGGACATCTGGCTGGAATCTCCATCTAACGTGTATGGGACAAGCAAGTGTTTTTATAACAACACAACTAATGTTCTAAGAAAGATCTCCACATAAGAGTGTGTATGTTTCTGTGAATATTGGAGACAAAGGGGGTCATTCCGACCCCGGCGGGCGGCGGGCGCCGCCCACCGGGCAGAGACCGCCAGAAGACCGCACCGCGGTCAAATGACCGCAGCGGTCATTCTGACTTTTCCGCTGGGCGAGCGGGCGACCGCCAAAAGGCCGCCCGCCCAGCGGGAAAGCCCCAGCAACGATGAAGCCGGCTCCGAATGGAGCCGGCGGAGTTGCTGGTGTGCGACGGGTGCAGAGGCACCCGTCGCGATTTTCAGTGTCTGCTTTGCAGGCACTGAAAATCAGAATGGGGGCTGTTAGGGGGCCCCTGCAGTGCCCATGCCAGTGGCATGGGCACTGCAGGCCACGACACCCGTTCCCGCCAGCCTCACCGCCAGGAACAGGCTGGCGGGAAGGGGGTCGGAATCCCCATGGCGGCGCTGCTTGCATCGCCGCCGTGGAGGATTCCCTGGGGCAGGGGAAAACCGTCGGGAAACCGCCGGTTCCCCTTTTCTGACCACGGCTTTACCGCCGCGGTCAGAATTGCCCCAGAAGCACCGCCAGCCTGTTGGCGGTGCTTCCTCCGTCCCCGGCCCTGGCGGTCCATGACCGCCAGGGTCGGAATGAGGCCCAAAGTGTACCACGTTTGCCTGCAATCCTATCTTACTGAAGCTTTGAGCAAAGCACACAGTGAAAGAAATGTCCTGCTAAGAACACAGTGCTGTCCTAGGCGAAGAACAACTAGATAGAGGAAAATAAAACAAGCACCGCTAATGTGGCTTGCTAAATGAAATATAACTGGGCTAAGATGCACAGCTGCAGGCCTAGTTAGCTAAAATAATGTATATAAAATTATGGCTAAAACAGCTATACAACAGTACCAAGGCATCCTAGCTTTGCTTACTAGTTTTTGTTTCTGTAATGTGCCATTTAGTTTTGAACATTATATAAGTTCACAGTCATACTTATAAAAAAGGTTCCAAATCACTGTATTAGCTTTAGCGCAGGATCTCATTATTCCATCTGAGACAATTTAGATAAACTGCTGCCATAGCAGTACAAACATGAATTAGAAGGCTTTAGCTGAGTAGTTTATTTGTGAATTAATTGAACTCTCCCTTAAGATCATCTATGTACCTCTGATCGTATATGAATGTACCAACATGACTTTCTGAACAAGAAATTATAGAGCAAATTCTCCATTACTGGAAAAAAATTATCGTTGGTACTGCTGAGCTGATCAGAACAAAATGGCATACATATTATTACTTATGTAAGTATTCTCTCTTCCTGGTGTGGTTCATAAGAAAGAATGTCGTGAAATAAGACGATATCATTTTAGATGCTGCGATAGTCTCCCACTCATTGTTAATTCAGGTTACTTTAACAAACGATATATATATCAGCCCTACCAATAACATGATGAAGTGACGTCTCTTCTTTCGGAAAGCCATGGTGTTCCCCAATGGTCCTGTGATAGAGTGATACCCAGCATCTCCGCCACCCATCAGCAGCGCGCGCATAGCAGACATTTTGAGGGATGATTCTGGATTATCCAATATCTCACGCGCCGCTTGCTGCTTTGTGTCTGAGAGTATGTTTGTGCATTGCTTCAATAGATGACGGCTTACATTTGTAGTGGTTCGATAAATAACAGATACACAATGTGTGGGTCTGGAATTCCCAAGCCTCCCCTGTAGCTTAATCACAACTTTGAGAACACGAGTTAAATCACCCCGTCTGCAACGAAAGGAACCTTACGTGCTAAGATTACACCAATGTTCGCTGAATGATCGGAATCGTTATTTTATTCCTGTATCTCTGCTTCGTCTTGCAGGATAAAGGCGAGCTGCCCTTGGAGTACCTGCTTCATTTCTCAAAGGATGCTTTCATCGCAGCCCTCCTCTCAGCCCCATCCGTAACTTATGCATCTGTGGCAGTTCAATTACAACGTGTCTATGTTTCTTTATGACCCTCAAGCACTGAATACACAATGCGAAAAGCCGAGCTCTCCAAAGAGACCACCAGAGCTTTTAGTGAGGATCTGCCTCTCCATGGAGCAGCACACTTAGCAGCAAGTTTTATTGGGGGCATATTTATCACTAAATCCCAGAGAGTAGCAAATTACGTTACTGCCCGCTGTGCTGCTATTAGGAAAGGGTAGTCATTTTCCTTACTTAACATTGTGCAGTGCATTCCTGGCTTTCCCTAGCGCTGTTGCACAATGTGCTGCCTACAGCCAAAGCAGGCACTCTTGCACCATTGTGCAAGTGTGCCTGCATTGTAAAGACTATTGTTTTGTGCAGGAAGGGACAGTTGCTGAGATGGAGAGAGCCTGCTCAGGCTTCCAGTCTGTCCCAGCCAATCTTGACGCTGCCCTGAGCAGCATCAGGATTGGCCGCAGGGCAGGCAGAGAACCTGTGCCTGTAGCCTGCAAGCGTAGGAGGAGAAGAGCAGCGCAACGGAGGAGGTAAGTGAGCTTTTTTCATGTCATTTTTATATCCACCATAGCACACCTCTGTACCCCCGCCCTCCCACCCGTTTCATGCAGTGCGAGCCATGACTGTGCATTATTCTAGATCTATTAAGCCAGGCAAGGCCACCTTTGGCCACTCAAAGTGGCCTTGTCTGTGGCCCTGCCTGACTTGATAAATCTAACTAGAGTTGCGTTGCTCTTGCACCACAATGCCACTTGGTGTTTGCCATAAAGCCTTAAAAAGGATATGTTTGGAAATGATGTTGCGTTATGAGCACAGCTGAGGACTTTGGAACTGGGGAGCCAAATTTGAGTACTGACATCAGCTCAATGTCCTGTGATTCCAGAAAAATCAATCTCATCTGCCTAAAAGAAAAGCAAATGTGACCCTCTGTAATGGAGCTCCAATCAATGCTGAGTTTGTGTTGCATAAAACAGCCACAAAAAAGAAAAGGAGAGAAATATGTTTTTTTCTCATTTGCAGGAGTTGAAAATGTTAATCACACATGACATCAAGCACAACACAAAAGCCTACTTTCTGTCCCTGGAGGAAATGGTGTTTTGCAGTTTGTTGCTAATGCCAACCAGTGGTACCACATGCAGATCCCAATGGCATCAACACAGGCACCTTAGTTGTTTAGGATGATAATGTGTATCTTGGGATCTGTAATGTGTAATCAGCCTTCTCTGGCTTGTCATTAGGTGGTCCTGTTGAAAACCGCACCAGAAGACCCTACAAGTGACTAGTAATTCTACAGCCTGAAGAACGCACGCTTCCAAGTTTTTACCTCACATGCCTAAACTGTGATTTGGCACACACAGAACTAAAATGCACAAAGTATTGCACGCAGTGCATGTTGCATGCAACTTTTACCACACATGATAAATATTACATGTGGTTAGGCCCCCTGGTAAACTGATGGGTAGAGCTAGCCCCTTTCTCTTTAACTAAAGATTTATACCATCTATTTTACCCACACCAGTAGAGACATGAATTTCCCATCCATAAAGTTAATTGAAAGCAATGTTTTATGTGTTTTGGAGGTTATACTGTGCATACTGGGAGCCCATTGTACTCTACTGGAATAGTCAAAGTGAGTGAATACTACTGTAAAGTTACTAGATGTTCGGTCCTGTGTCTGAAGAAGGTAGAGAATGCTTCTAATGCAGCAGAGCTGATGGAAATAGTCATCAGTTATGTTAGACCTGTCAGCTCTTGGTGTGGTTACTCCTGCCTTTTTGGCTCCTGACCTCCTGTTATGATCCTCTGCTGAACTTGGTTTTTGCTGGCGTTAGGACTCAGGGCACTTTACCACTTCTGATTAGTGCTAAAGTGCAAGTGCTCTCGGTCAAATTGGGGTTTATGATTGGTTTTCCCCATGATTGGTACATTTGATTTACTAGTAAGTCCCTAGTATTGTGCACGAAAGGTGCCTAGGGCCTGCAAATCAAATGTTACTAGTGGGCCTGCAACATAGATTGTGCCACCCACATGAGTAGCCCTGTAAGCATGTCTCAAACCTACCACTGTTGTGTCTGGGTGTGCAGTTTTAAACTGCCAATTTGACCTGACAAGTGCACCCATGTGCCAGGCCCAAACCCTCCCTATTACTACATGTAAGTCACCCCTAAAGTAGGCCCAAGACAGCCCATTTGGCTAGGAGCAGTGTATTTAAAAGGTAGAAAATGTACTAGTGTGTTTTACATGTCGTGATAGTGAACTGCTGCTAAATTCAGTTTTCAGTATTGCAAAGCCTATCTCTCCAATAGGGTAACATGGGGATTGCCTTGAAATATATTTTAAGTGTAGTTTCCTATTGGGAGCAGGAAGGGTTTTGGAGTTTGGAGTCTCTGAACTCACAATTATAAAAGATATCATTTTGTGAAGTTGGTTTTTGGATTGTAAGTTTGTAATTGCCACTTTTAGAAAATGGACATTTTCTTGCTTACCCATTCTGTGCCTCTGCCTGGCTGTGAAATATCAGTCTGGGTTAGACTGACACTTGGGCTGTTTGTGAATTCACTCTGGACAGTCACACAAAGGGAACTGAGGTGTGTCTTGCATATCCTGATGTGACTTCCTGGGCTAGAGTAGAGAGAGGAGCTGACACTTGCACCTAAAAAGGGCTGTGCCTGTCCTTACACAAAGCAGTCTTCAACCCGCTGGAGGGTCTCTGGGGCCAGGACAGGGACAGGCAGGGTCTTGTACACTGCAAAGACTTTCCTTTGAAGTTTGCCTACTTCAAAGGCAGAAATGAATATACGTATTGGAATGCTGACCCTACAACTTCACAACACTACTGCACTGAGGACATTCTGCCAGGCAGAAGAGCTGTATGGTTGAGGAGGACCTGGCACTCTGCCTTTCGCTTTGCTGTTCTGGCCTGCTGCTGCTACTTCTACTCTGGGAGTGAAAGGACTGGGCTTTGCTTTCTACATCCTGCTTTCCAAGGTTGTCCAAGGCCTTGAATTGAGCTTGCCTCCTGATAGAAGTCTCTTGGACATCAAAGACTTCATCTGCTAGTACCTAAGCTTTCTTGATGAGAGTCCTGACATGCCAAGTGGTACCGAATCCAGTTCCGGGGCCCTTGGGAATGAGTTCTGGTGAAGACAAGAAGAACAAGACACTTCGACTCTGGACAACTCCAGAACCAGCGCCATTGTTGAACTTTGTGCCGCTACCCGCATCCGAAACCATGGTCCCCTCTGAAGTGCAACGACCGTGACCGATGCCACAGACCTGACGCTGCTGGCCTGAAGCCACCACAGCACCCCAGAAATCATGTGACATTGTGTGTCCTGAGTGTCGTGACACCCGAGTCTGCTGCAGCACCTGTGGCACCGTGGTGTGACCGTGACTCCAAGAGGTTACCCCATCATGTCTTGACCCATCGGATTAATTGACATTGTCAGATTGTAAGGTACTGACGTCTCACCAACGATGCCTCATCACTGCCCCTGCAACCATGAGGAACTGACACCTCACCTACTCGAAAGCAGTAAGGAATCAATACCGCACCGGCTCTAGCAACGTCTCACCCCACCGACTCCATGCATCATCTTTATTGTCCTATTTTTTACTGTACCTGGGGTCCGTGGGATTCCATGGCCGGCGCCGCACTCCCTTGCAAGTGGCATTGGACAATTGGGAACAACTCCATCAATGACTTTGTGATAGCCTCCATTGGAGCTCTTGTGTTTTTAAGCACTTTATTAGGATTTAATCTTTTAAAATTCATATTTGTGCTTGTGTATGTTAATTTTTGTCGTCTTGGTCTTTTTTTACTCAGATAATTATTGGCTATTTTTCTAAACCTGTGTGGAATACTCACTGTTTTACTGTGTGTGTGTGTGTGTGTGTGTGTGCGTATACAAATGCTTAACACATTGCTTCTGAGATAAGCTAGACTGATTGTGCCAAGCTACCAAGAGGGTGAGTAGGGATTATCTTAGGTGTGTGGCTCCCATATCATGACTAGAGTGAGGCTCCCTACTTGGACAGGGTGCAAAACCACTGCCAACTAGAGATCCAATTTCTAACAAGTTACATTACTTGTTTGGAGAAAGAATGATGAATCAGATTAAAGATAGAACTTAGATTTTCCCGCTTTGTGAGAACTATTTTTTCATGTGTTTCACCATTTGTCTAGCTCTGAGAATCTTATATTTTAACGTCTGCTGTTCCTACGGGCCACTGAATTGGTCTGACTCTGTGAAATCTTTGAAAGATATACATTTTTTTGTAAATTGCCATAACTCTCCCTCTTGTAAGACAACTGTATGTAAAAAGGCTTCCTTAACAGCTGTTAAATGTACAGATATGGGCAGAGTTAGTGAAAGATAGATTTGTCCCAACTACATTTTATTCATAATGCATGATTACAAACGTTATAATTTCCTAGAAGTCACAATAACACATTGTTAGACCTGCCAGCCTTAGGATGGTCTTCCTCCAAACTTTCTGCTTGCTTTGCCTCACTTTTTGTTGGCCTCAGGACTCTGGGCAATTTATCACTGCTAACCATTGCTAAAGTGCATGTGCTCAGTTCCCTAAAACATGGTAACTTTGGTGCATTTCGTTTATATAATTTACTTATAAGTCCATTATAAAGTGCACTATATGTGCCCAGGGCCTGTAACTTAAATGGTACTAGTGGGCCTGAGGTATTGATCGTTCCACCCACTTAAGTAGCTGTTTAAACATGTCCCAGACCTGTCACTGCAGAGCCTGTGTGTGTAGTCTGAATGCCAGGTCGACTTGGCATTTAAAACCCCTTGACAAGCCTTGGACTCCCTTTTATTACACCTAAGTGACCCCTAAGGTGAGACCTATGTAGTCTATTGTGCAGCGTGCTATGTAATAAAGAGGCAAGACATATATTTTTCAGTCTTACATGTCCTGGTAATGAAGAACTCAAATTTGTTTTCACTACTGTGTGGGCTACCCCTCTCATACTGCAACATTGGGGATTCCTTATTACATTTATTTAAGTTGTAATTCCTGATTGAGATGGAGTAAACCTGTCATATTTAGTACCTTGTATTTGTAATGACAATCCTTTTTGATGGTAAGGTTGGATTTACTACTACAATTTTGAAAATGCCACTTTTAGAAAGTTTGCATTTTCATGTTCCTAACCCAGTGTGCCTGCAACCTATCTCCAATGCACATCTGGTCTGGGGTGACAGCTGGTTTCCTGCATTACCTCTAGACAACCTCACACAAAGGAAGGGGATGTGTGACCGAGTGGCCATCTGCATGTTTATGGGCCATCCTGGGAAGGATGGGAGGGAGGAGTTGACATATCTAAAAAGACAGTGCCCTGCTCACACACAACGGACTGCTTAACCCCCTGTAGTGACCCTGGAACCAGGGCAGGAAGGGAGGACATCTGTGCACTTCAAAGACCCCTCTTTGAAGTCACCCGCAACTCGAAGGCACCATTGGGACAGAACGTCTGACCCTACTAACTCAGTACACTTCTGGACCTGTGAAGAACTCTGCCAGAAAGAAAGACTACTGTGCTGCTATAAGGACTGCCAGTCTGCTGCTGCTCTGGAAGCACTGCTTTTCTGCTGTGCTGCCCTGTTGTCTGCTGTCATTTGCCCTGCTGAGGAAGGAATGGACCCATCTCACTTGAAGCTAAAGTGACTCCAAGTGCTTGCTGGGTTACCTACTGTTCTTCTAAAGTCTCATGGACACAAAATACTTCAACCCGTCATCATCCACAACACCTGGACTTGATTGCTTCAAGTTTTGCCCTGCCAAGTGGTGTCAATCTAGTCCTGGACCCTTGGAGGTGGGTATAAAGTTCGGCATCTCCCAAAATCCACACATAGCCACTGTTGCGCATGTCAGAACAGATGCATCTCCTCTGATGCATCGCTGCTTGAGGACTTCATATCACCGACTGCGCCACTCAACGAAGACGCATTGCCTTCCTCACAAAGGTTTCACTGACCATGTATCCACGACTGTGAGGATCGGAACCGAAGCACTGTCTGTATCCAAAGGAATCAACACAGATGCATCGCCTCCTCTGCTTCTTGCATTAGATCTTCAACATCGTTGCATGCTCCATCCTAAGGTACTTTTGCTGCGGGACAAGGTTGGTCCCTGTATCTGACCCACACTCCCATGCGGTTAGCATAAAATATCAGAATTCACCCAGTCAGGCGTGACCAGATAGCCCCGATTGGTGCTTTATGTTTCTACACACTTTTGGTCTAAACTTAGACAAAAAGTCTAAGTTTACGACTTTGGGAATTCACAAAAGGCATGTATGAGTACTATCTTTACATCCATACTCATGCATGCTTCCATTTGTCTTGGGTGGTGGTTAACTTCATTCTTGATCTTTTGGGACATCTGCCTTCTGATTCCAGCTATCCTGTCTTGCAGACATTTGCAAATTGGTTATCCTTGTTGTCCTTCCAACACTTTTGTCCAATCGCTGGGCAGACACCAGCATCTGGGTCCACTTGTCCACAGTGATAGCATGCTTTTTCATTTGTCATGGATGTCTGGATTTGTCTGTCAAGCTGTTTGCTCCCTCCCATCATCCAGTGCACTTGTTCTAGTGCTCGTGTTCTGCCACTTTCCATGTTTATGATGTACATCGTGGCTCTTGTGTGAGTTCTTGGCATGACTAATATTTTTTCCAGTATGTACTTCTTTGTTGTTAAATTTCTTAGTTTTACATTATATTACTTCCAGAGTCCGATTGCAAATTCATCAAGTAGTTCACCAGCCCATTGATATGCAGTGTTAAATGTGCGTCATTCATAGTCAACATTGTGCCATGGGTCAAAACTTGCTTATAGGTATTTAAATAGGCCTTTGTATGTGTAAATTTTAATCCAGCGAGAACGTGATGAGTAAGTCTTGCACATCATCTTGGACCACATTGAAGAACAGGTTTCTTGCTTGATCCTCGTTGTGCTTTTTACATCTAGCTTATAGGTAGTTTTCAAATCTCCTGATCCATTTTTCCCACCTGGCCCCTTTGGTCTTGGGGTCCATGAGGTCGAAGGGTAAGGGACATCTGAATATGGGGTCGAATATGGAGCTTGGCATCCCCTCATCAGTCATTTCCATGATTTGGATGCGGTGTTTTGTTTGTATTTGCTGTTTTGAGACTGTGTAAAAGTGATTTGCAATGAAGGACAGATCTTTTGGGCATAAAAGTCCACTTTTCTATGTTACCTGACTCCAAAATGGCTGCTTCAACTGGTTTCTAAGAGCTTTGTGATTTGCCCGGCTCCAAGTTATCCACCACTATTTCTATGAGGCAGTAAGATTGCCTGACTTAAAAATGGCTACTTGCATTGATTCCTATGGAGCATGCTTGGCTTAAAGATGATGCCATGGTATTCTTGCGTTTTTCTTGTGTTTCAGCTGAAATACTCACTGGGATGCATTTCTTGTGAATTAAACTGTTGCGCTTCTCATTAAAGAAGTTGCTTTGCCTTCTGGATCAATAGCTTGTGGTCGTGCTCAGGCCTAGAGTGTTTACTGAACTTTTCTGTGCCCTGGGATGTTGAAACTACCACTGCACAGGGCCATGAGATTACAGACAACAAATGCACTTATATTGCGTTTTGTGGCTGTAGATGGGCACCAACCGCTCACTTGAATTGTGAAATGTGTGCAGGGATCTGTCATCACTTCTGCACCCATCTTTGTCATCAGGTGTCATGTTGAGGAGGTCTAAGGAGCACAGAGAAGCCAGTTGGATGTTTTCAGGTTCTTTATGTACTTTTCATACAGGCATGGTTACAGCAGGGATCAGGCAACCCAACCAGTCCTCCGGTCGTCCCCATTGTGCACAAGTCCTTAGTATCCTGTCCCCTACTCTTCCTGTCCCCACCACTTGCTGCTTACCCCACCAGCTGGCCATGATGTGGTGTCCTTGGGCTCACAGTGTCCACAACAGCTGCAACCATGACCCTCTCTTATAAAGAAACCGGATTGCTCAAAAACAATTGTTTGTCTGCATTAACACCAGCAAATTGTCATTTTGAAAGGCCTGGTGATGTAGCAAGAAACTTCTTGGAAGGGTGAAGCATTGAAAAATAGGTATAGTCAAATCTCAATAGCTTAATTTAAAAAGAAAACAAACAAAGATGTTATTTAAAAAAAACACGAAACCTTTTTGTAAAGCAAGTGGTAGATTATGAGAACAAACTCACCAATAAATACAACTAGAAGAAAAAATAATACCTTAATTTGCTTTTGACCCCTTGAAAGTTATATTCAGGACTATGAAAATACATGTAAGAAGACACAGAACAGGAAGTTTGAAGGAAATATAAAACATGACAATCAATTTACAATGAAACGTTGTCAACAAGTCTGCAACTATCAAGAACATCTGGAAAATCTTCAGGGTTTCAACTACACATTCAGCCATATACAATGCATATATAAATGCATGGCTGATTTACATAGGCAAATTACTCAAGTGTAAGGTATTCACAAAAGATGGGCTTGTACTCGCAAATTCATTCTGAAATGAATAATAGAACAGCTAGATCGTGCACTGCTGTGTATAAGTAAATCTACCTCAAAAGGTGGTAAGTGGGCATTCCAGGGTGAGATATCCCTAGCTAGTTTCGGAACACTGATCATCCCAAGCGTCTGTGGGTTTTCTCTGAATCGTTTCCATCCAGGATATGTTTGCAGATTTACTCCTGCCAATGGCAGGGGTAAAGAGCCCAAAAATTGTTGGGCACGGGAGGGGGAGGAATTTCTCCGTAGATGAAATTATTTTCCTTGTAGGGAGCTTTTTTGTAAGTGTACCAATGAACATGGTCAAAGTCATTTTAGCATGTGTAATTGTACACACATTCAAATAAAGAGGCAGGAATGCCTGCACACGTGAAAGCAGAAATTCAAAAATGTTTCCTGGAGTAAATCTGGTAACGTTTGACTCACGCACCTTTCTTCCCACACATCTGGAAATGTTTGTCAATTCCTAAACGTGCGAATTGTGCACCCATGTGAGGTGCAACTTTGAAGGTGCAGATTTACAACGTCTTTGATCTGGACTCTTTGTAAACACCGACCATCAGTCACCGTTTTACCATATCCGTCCAACAGGGGTCTGTTATAAACTACCTAAAAAAGTGACTGGTCATCCCATAATGAAAGAAGCCGACTTTAGGCACTACTGGTCCTCTCAGTGGCTTTTGATACTTTGGAAAACCCTCTCGATTGAAGAGACTATCCTCAGTGGCACATGTACATAAAATAAGGCCAGATACGTCTTTTGTTTCATTAGGAATTTCCTTAGTGAACTGGGTCCCTTGTCCTCTGGTTTTGAAAGCCTATGGCCAGCTGGTGCCTCTGTCACTTTCCTAACCTCCCTATCGAATAGCAGCCCGGGCAAAAATGCTCACACCAGCCCCACCCCACCATAGTCTCTATGTGCAATCACTCTCTTTCATTCCACCCATTCCCTTTCTCTACTTCTCTCCTTTCCCTCCTTTCTCTCTTATCCTTTCTCTCTACGTCCCCCTTCTTCCACTCTCTCTCTTTAAAGCCTCCTGTGCCTGATGAAATCAACCGTAGGGTCCTGAGGAAAGTGACAGAGTCACCAGGAGTGGACCTGGGTTTTCAACACTGACCACAAAATGCTCCAGCCCACCAGGGATATGCTCGGTGGAAAGAGCCTGTGGGACTCTTACCCTAGCTAGACCTGACCACATCCTTTCTCTAAGATGTTCAGCATATTGGCAGGAAGCATGGTGGTGGTTTTGTATAGTAGCTGAGAAGCTGAGACTTCTTTAGGAAGATTTCTTTGCTCTATATTTTGGTCCTTCACACAAAATATCGAAATAAGCGTATATGTTGTTTTACACACAAAATACTGAAAGATGCCAAGTCTGCTCCTTGGTGTAGTTCGTAGTATGGAAAATCAAACAGGGGCGATATGGCCTCAATTGGGAGAAAGAACAATAATAATTTATCGCAAATTTTAAAGTAATTATACAGTGCATGTTCACTCGGTACAAGAATACTTGAATACTTGAATGATACATTCTTTCATAATTATTTTTTTCACATATGTGCGTCATAAAATATAATATAGCATTGCAGCCCCGAATTTAAGGCATCTTTTGAAAACCACTTTAAGTCATTTGTATGTGTGTTCCTACTGGGTTACCTGTAGAACTAAAATGCAGCATTAAGGACAATGAATTTCCATCGCTTGTCCTGATGAGTGGTACTTCTGATATACACAAGCAGTATTTTCTATTAATTGGTCTATTTGTAGGGTCGAAAATGCCGCAGTGTAGAAGGTTAGGAGGAACACAGACACTGTGGGCAGCATGTCATGCTGACTGAACACCAAATTCTCAGAAATAGTCACTTTTACTGTTATTTTCTAGAGAACAGTGGCCCAGTGTTACCTATTCATTATGCCATTTGCTTTCACACACACGACTTGAAAATACAAGTGTTTAACAAATGGCCTGGTTTGCTTCTCACAATTGAAATGCTATTAGAGTTAAAAGGTGAAGTAGTTGGCACACCATTTGCTAAGAAGGTTTTGGAGAATTATTGAAACCTTTTTACCACAACTTAATGCTGTCTTATAAATGTGTCCCTGCACTCAAATGTTTAATAAGGAACATAGGATGTTTTTTTTGTATACTGTTTCTCTTTTTGGACTGTCTGAACAGAAAAGTCTCAAGCTAAGTCCCAGCTCAGGACTGGCAGAAGGCCACATATGTGCCATTGGGCAAAATGTTTTGCACTACTGACATAATATCAATGCTTACAATATAGAAACACAAAAATATCAGAAAATAAATATAGATAACAAACATGTGGACATAACACAAAGGTCCTTACGTATTCCTTTCTTCTCATTTGTTCCTTTCTATATTTATTTTTTTCCCTGCCCTGTACCATGGCAGAGCAGGGTTGCAGCCGGCACCATTTTTTGGAGGTGGCCGCACTTGTTTTGAATGTGCAGTCCTACCTCCCCTCCATGCTGGCAACAGGCGGCATGCCTGGGAGCAGCTACGCACAGCTGGAGTGATGACTGCTGAGGGGGAAGATGTGCTGGTGTGTGCACCAGCACACTGGGGTTCAGAGCACCCAGAAGCAGTTAACGCACTGTTGGGCAGACATATTGGACTGGAAGCAGACCCTCTCAACCTGCTGGGCATTGAGGTGTCAGGGCTCGGTGAGTAATTATTTATTTGTTGTGTTCTACAATTGTATATTTTTTTTAATTGTATGCTGCTCACACTCATAGATATATTAAGTTTACATTACGACAGATATTATGTGATCCAGTTTGAGCTAGCCATCGGCTTTACACTACCTAATTGTACTCATCGGCGCTCACTTTGGCTGATTATTTAGGAAGCCATGCCGGCTCCTCTGTCTTGCCTCTAAGATAGTGGTAGTAGTAGTAAGTAATATCAGTGAGTTAGCATTCTCTGTGCCTTTCTTTATATGGCTCATACAGTCTTAATTGCAGTCTCCCAATGATGTGGAGTATGCATCTATGCATTGAAAAGGGAAACTGACTTGGCCCATCAAAGGTGGTTGAGAAGAAACTTCATTTTTTGCAATGCATTAGTAGTTCCAAATGTAGTTTAGGTTTAGGAAATTTGGAGTAGGGCTAAGTTTTCGAAAATAAGAACAGGTCAACTTAATACTAGTACTATAAGTCATGTGATTTAGAAAAGTATAATCTTACTGCATTTCCCTTTGCCTGTCAAAATATTTTTTGGGTAGATTAACTTTACCACTGATCTATTTTTTATTCTTCTTTATTTCTTACCTACTCACCCAAGGGCAAGAAGAGGGCTAGTTTAGAGTAGGGCCAGAGAGACAGCTGTGCCACCACTAGTGCCGCAGCTCACAGATCTGCTGGCCCCAGTAAGTCCCCCTGTTATATTATTATTATTTCCCTAACTTTTACCTTTCCCCATTTTAAATATTTTTTGCTTTTCTACTGTGCCTGTCTTCTTTTTTATTTCCTACTTATCATTGTTCTATCTAAGGTTTGTTAAATTCCTCGTATCCCTGCATTATCCTAGGTTTTTCCATATTTCATGTTTTTGTAGTTGACTTCCTGCTGTCTGTACTAGTCTGTAGGTTTCTTCTGCTTTGTCAGAAAGCTATCCCTCTCCCCTTATGTATCTTGTGGACTGGTACTGTAAGATTCTAGGACAAGTACTCTACACTGAAGATTTCATGCCCAAGTAAGGTTTTCAACACAGGTTTGTTGAGAAGGCTTTCTTTTACTTGCTCATGCTCTAACAGTAAAATAAGAGAGTGTTCATGGCCATGGTGGACGTCCCCAGTGTTGTGTTGTATGTATTATCGTTCATTTATAAAGAAGTATACTATACCAGCAGTGGCTGGAAAGTAGTATGAGGACAGTCCCACTGCATTTACGAACCACAACCTCACTATGGCCCTCATTACAACCTTGGCGGGTGGCGGAGGCCTCCCGCCAAGGTTTAACCGCCGAGCGGCCACCAATGCGGCAGCAATCCCACCAGCCGCATTATGAGATCCCCGCTGGGCCGGCGGGGATGTCGGGCGCAACATGGGAGCCGGCTCCTAATGGAGCCGGCGGTGTTGCGGCCGTGCGACGGATGCAGCTGCACCCGTCACGCTTTTCACTGTCTGCACAGCAGACAGTGAAAAGCAGGGTGGGCTGTGCCTGGGGCCCATGCACTGCCCATGCCAAGTGCATGGGCAGTGCAGGGGCCCCCAGGGGCCCCGCAACTCCCCTTCCGGCCAGCCTTTCCATGGCGGTCTCTACCGCCATGGACAGGCTGGCGGGAAGGGGACTCGTAATCCCCTGGGCAGCGCTGCCCTGGCGGATTAAAACCACCGGGACAACCATGGTGGGAAACCGCCGGTCCCGGCGGTGCGACTACGGCGGTACCACCGCAGTCGTAATTCGCCAGATTGTACCGCCAGCCTGTTGGCGGTACAATCGCCGAAACAGCCCTGGGGGTCAAAGACCGCCAGGGTTGTAATGAGGCCCTATATGTCCTTCATTGACCAAGTATTCCACCCGTTCATTGTGCTTCAGTGGCTTAGAGTCATCATCATAGTTCTGCCCCTCCATTATGGAACAATTTTGGTTGGCTTGATCACCATGTTTTCTGATATTGGTAACCATCAAAATTCCAAAAGCGAATAATGGATGAAGATAGAACTGCAGTGATCTGTTGTGGTTGTATTTTGATAAGCTTGTTTAAAAAAAGATAATAAGGGGAGGCATATCTAGCATCTGAAATGTAATTGTGTAATATGTTTTCCAGCCTCAGAGACTACCAGTGCCAGAGCCAGAAGCAGCACCAGTGCACCAGACATGGTGGCGGTTGGAGGGGGAGATCGGGTGGCAGCAGGGATGAGCATTGCCAAGTCACATTTCCTGCTTACTGACAAATACTAGTAAATTCACTGCAAGGGCACCATGAAACTCTTATAAGCTTATAATGAACACTACAAATAGTGGGTTGATGGAAAAGGGAAAGAAGGATGGGTGGTTAAAAGAAAGGTTGGGTGAAAAAGTATATGAGTGAAATAATGCGTTGGTGGGTGAAAGGATGTGTAGGTGGGTGATAGGAGATGTATGGGTGGGTGAAAGAATGGATGAAAAGGTATTTGGGTGAAAGGATGCCTGGGTGGGTGAAGGGTGGATGGGTAAGAGGATACTCAGGTCAGTTAAAGGATGTGTAAATTGGTATAAAGGTACATGGGTGAATGGATGGAAGGGTGGAAGGATGGTTGGAAGGGTGGATAGGCAAATGGATCGTTGGGTGAATATATGGGTAGAAGGATTGGAATGGTGAAAGACTGGATGAGAGAATGTAAACCTTAAATGGTGTGTATCCCAGTGCCCACTCAGTCACCTCCTAGTACTTCACTCCTTTATTCTTTCCTAAATTCTATCCCAGACTACCAGACTACCAAACAAAATTAAAAAATCATTATTGCCATGTGCCAGATTTTTCTGGACAAGTGATTCACATATTTCATGGCTTCCATAATGGATTCATGCCTGTTCAAATGTTTCCTTTTCCACATTTTTCAACTTAGTGACTGACTAAGCCAAAGCTTAGGCACATAATGATGATTAGTGATACCTCACTATTCTATAGCAAACCCTCTACCCACCTGGCCAAATCCCTCTAATTTACAGTGCACTGCAGTACAGTAAGTTCAGTTTCCTTTCCTTATTGCCAAGGTAAGGTATTTTCAAAAATCATTTGTGATGGAGGGTGAGGACAGATAGTAAAGTGGAACCAACTGCCTGATTTGAGTTTTGTAGATGGGATACTCTGTGACAAATGCACCTGCAAAATACAATCTACATATGCCGTTCCTTTCCCTGCATTACAGTGAGTGCATTGTTTTTCCCAGTGTCTACTTATGGCAAAGTCACAGTCTATCTGCATTTTTATATGTGACATATGTGATGCACTATTACTATTATTCATCTGCCTCTTTGGAGTGAGGGTAGAATTCAAAGGCATTTGGATTAGAGCAGGGCCATCGGAATTAAAGTAAGATAATAGCTGTCTATTACAGCTGCCCCAGCTGCAGACTGCAGAGAGTAGCAAAGTAGCCGGTGCACTAGCTAGCATGCCTCCATTAATTTAGCACAACAGGAATACTTGTACTCCATAGTGCATAAGGTCTTACTCAATAATGAGAGGTAATTTATTTTTGTTTCGACACAAAGGGGGTCATTCCGCCCGCCAAGATCTGACCGCCATGCGGCCGCCAATGCGGCCGCACCCCCGCCGCGGCCATTTGGAGATCCCCGCTGGGCTGGCGGGCGGAAACCTGGTTTCCGCCCGCTGGCCCAGCGGGGATGACGGCCGCAACATAGGAGCCGGCTCCAAATGGAGCCGGCGGTGTTGCGGCCGTGCGACGGGTGCAGTTGCACCCATCGCGCTTTTCACTGTCTGCACTCTCAGGGGGCCCCACGACTCCCCGTACCGCCAGCCTTTTCCTGGCGGTTCAGACCGCCAGAAAAAGCTGGCGGTCGGGGACTCGTAATCCACTGGGCAGCGCTGCAAGCAGCGCTGCCCTGGCGGATTACATCTGCCGGGGCCATTGTGGCGGTAAACCGCCGGCCCCGGCGGTGCGACCGCGGCGCTACCGCTGCAGTCAAAATACGCCGGGAGGCACCGCCAGCCTGTTGGCTGTGCTCCCGTCATTTTGGCCCTGCGGTTATAATACCGCCAGGGTCATAATGACCACCAAAGTGTCTGTTTATTTTTTTTAAATGAGGAAATCCCTTAAAAGAGAAAAACACAGTTGTTTTTAATCTGGTGTGCTGTTATTCTGCCTAAATTCCTTTCAGGCAGTCAGTGTGTCTGTGTGAGGAATGTGTGGGTAAATAAATGGCCCTATGAATCATAATCAGTAACATCAAATTCCAATGGACCTAGGAGACCAGCAATGCACTGCTATGGTACCACTATACTTCTAAATACGTGTTTGCACAGATCACTGTTTACAATTTGTCTTTTTTCTTTTTTTTCTTTGTTGATGTAGCCACTCCTGGTGGTCCACCTACACGACAGGTGATAGAAGCCCGACTGCGGCGGCAGAGGCTGGCGGTCATACATTAGGAGTATCAGTGGCTGGTAGCTATGCAAAGGGATGAGGATGAGGCAGCTGCCTTTACCCCAGGTCCCACTTCCACCGGCCAGATGCCAGCTCCTCCAGCCTCCAAGCAGCAACAACATTACCGCTGCCACCACCAGCTGGCAGCTGCCTGCCCATATCAGACCACTGCTGATCCCTTTTCCAGCGCCATGTCCTGAAACATCTGAAGCACCTGGACCACAGGGTGGCACACTTCAAGGGAAGCCTTGATGACCTCCAGACCCACATGGAGAATGCCCTCATTTTGTCCTTTTTAATTTTTATTTTGGTGGGAGGAACATTTGTTGTGAGTGGAGACGGTGGGAAGTGGGGTGGGGGTTGAGTTACTTTGGACATTTTTGAGTTGGACATTGTTTGAGGTCGGGGTAATTTGTTTGGGAAGAAGGGTGGGTCTGTTGTGGGTGTAGAGGGTCATTACTTTACTGTTAGACAAAGAGAAAAAAATAATCTATTTTATCGTAGTTTTTTGTGCTTTACTTTTACTTTGCACTGTTGCATTCTTGAACAACCTGTTTTTTAATCTGCTTCCTCATCAAAGTGTATGCCTAGTCATACCAATTAGTTCTAGTTATACTGAGGTCATACTACCCTCTGTGACATTATCATTGACCATTATAGCGGTAAGGTATGCTGCCATTGCCTATATGTGTACAACAACTTAGATAAACAAGGAAGGAAAGTCAAATCTTCAACAGAAGTTAGTTACTTACTAACTAAACTAGTTCACTTCACTCTATAGTTATTCCCTTACCTGAATGGATAAAGCGATGGCTGCTACCTCTCTCTATCTTCCAAAACTCACAACAATGTTTTCCAAGGTGTCTTCTTAATGGTGGTGGCAGGCTAGTACACTAGCGAGGACGGTGTCACAACAAGTGAGGTCCCACTCCCACCTAGTGAGATTCATCTGTAGGAATAATTTATATATTAATATTGTACCTTTAGAAAGACTGAGACCAGATGACTACCACCATGACACAACTAAGAAAAGAATACCTGGTATTGTAACAAAAACTAGCAATGGTAAATGATTGTGAGCAATGGGGTTCCATTTAATTAAAACTAAAGATACGAAATCCTTAAGTCAGGAAGAGTGGAGTCATGAGTGGAGTCGACAAAGTTAAGCATTTACACAACACAAGGCCTTAATGATGATGTTGATGAACAAGGTTCTAGATATAAATCCTTTTTTATGAGCAGGTGGGTAAGTGGGGCTAGTGGAGGCTATTGCTCAGGTAGTAGAAGATCCCGCAGTGAGTTGGTGTCGCTTTCACCACATCCGCCCCACCAAGTGTGTGATACATTTATGCTGTAAATTAAGTCATCTCAATAAATCACACAGAAGAGAGTTAGGGTTTGATGAATGGATGGATAAGGGGATATGGCGAAAGGTATGGTAAAAGGAAGCATTACATAACACAATAATAGTATTCTGCAGGGTGACAATGAGCAGCACATCAACATCAATCTGTTGTAGAAGGAAATGAACAAATGAGTGTGACACAGTTTGGTTAAATACATTGCAAATAGTGTTTCAGCTCCAGAGACTCAAGTTATTATTAGATATCTAAATGTTCTGACATATAGGTTATAAAAATAGCAATTATGGAGGAGTGAAGTAAATCCATCCAGTTCTAAACATTATTGGCCTCATTATAGCCCTGGCGGTTGGCGGTACACCAACGGTAACACCGCCAACAAGCCGGCTGTGTACCGGCAGTGTATTATGACCGTGGTGCATTAGCCACGGCCATACAGCCGGCCCCTGTAACTGACCTCCAGGCTTCCGCCAGGCGGTCATAATCCCCCAGGGCAGCGGTGCAAGCTGGGGATTATGAGTCCCCAACCACCAGCCTGTCCATGGTGGTAAACACCGCCATGGAAAGGATGGCAGTAAGGGGGACTCGGGGTGCCCCTGGGGGCCCCTGCACTGCCCTTGCACTCGGCATAGGCAGTGCAGGTGCCCCCAGGCACAGTCCCGTCAGGCATTTCACTGTCTGAATTTCAGCACCCACTGCACATCAACATTGCCACCGGCTCTATTATCAGCTGGCTGCAATGTTCATGTGACTTTTCCACTGGGCCAGCGGACGGAAACACTGTTTCCGTCCGCTGGCCCAGCGGAAAAGTCATAACAGGGAGCCACAAATACCCCCAGCGTATAGTGGCGCCCTCAGCGGTCTTTTTGTAAGACCGCCGAAGTTGTAATGAGGGCCTATGATTGATAAAAGAAAAATGATACTGTATTGCCAAAGTGGGCAGTGCATCTGCCTTCTGCTTGGAATATCCATCGCGTTAGGGTGCCTAGCTGAACCGGACCGGAAGGTAAACAGAAATGTTGAGTTTTATGCCTTTTCCACAAATTGTAAAACAGAAATGTATTGTAAAGTCAATAAGAAGCACAGAAAGAAAGTAAGCTTCATGAGGAGTGTACCAAGCAAACAGAGGTGGAGCAAGAACAAAAGAGGAGTTTCACATTTGAGCCAGTAGCGCAGCACACACACTAAGAGGCATTTCCCAAATCAACACACCTCTCTCCAGTTCACAGAGCTGAGTACTTGCCCTCAGAGTTATCATCATCATAGTTTCCCTTTGAAGTCAATAACTTCCTTCTTCTGGCTGTTGAGGTAGTCCCACCCTGAATTCTTCCATCCTCCGCCTGACTCCAAGTAACTCCGTCACACTTCCAGTCCAAGGGAGATAGACCTGGAGTGCATTGCTGTTGAGGAACAAGTAGAGGAACAGAATTTGTGTATTGTGTGTAGATTTGTCTTTATTAACTAAAATAGCTGGTTTGGTCTCTGAAGAATCAGAAAAAAGAGTGGACCCTGCAGGTAAATTTTGCTAACTTTGAAAGGGCCAATCACCTTTAGGAAAAATCATCACCCATCAGGCCCCAAACATTGCAACTCATCAAAATCAAGTATATTAATTAGTTACACACCCCTCCTCACCGTATGCACAACACAAATCAACAATCATAGCTTACAATCACTCAATTATATATCGTCACTCACTGGTGCAATAGTTCCCTTTTCCATTCTAATCATGGTGTTAAGTACAGAATTGTATCTTCTCTTTGATGCAAGCAATACAATGGAATTTAGCAGTTTTGTAAATCAATGATCTTCTGTGGCAGTCCTGCTAGGAGATGAAGAAAAAGCAGCAGCATAGGAGGGAGGAAGGTATTCTCTTGAATGTCCTGAAGGGAATAGGAAGGCTTTTTCACTGCACATTATTCCAACTCCAATATGGCCATACATGTTCCTAAGAAATGGTGGGGCAGCATCTGTCAGTCACAAACATAATGTTCTACTAGCTATATCCTTTTTTTGCCAAAGAAAGAAGTTTGATGATAAATAGTTAAAAAGTACTATGATGACACATTCAGTCAGGGAAGTAGAGTTTTTCCTCAAACTTAGATAGTTTGCCCAGAAGTTTGTCAGATAACACACTTGAGGCTAGTCAATCATCCTCTCCCTCCTCCTATGCTGTTTCCACAACAGTGTAATTGTGTGGTATGAAATGTTGGTTAATTCTGATAATGGTCAATCTCTCCATGTTTTGAGGTGAAAGACTTGCCCTTCTCAATGTGACAACTGCATCGACTGCACTGAACACACGCTTAGCAGATTTCTGACTTTGGCGGGCGGCGGAGGCCGTCAGAATACCGCTGCTCGGTCAAAAGACCGCCACGGTAATTCTGAGTTTCCCGCTGGGCTGGCGGGCGACCGCCAGAAGGCCGCCCGCCAGCCCTGCGGGAAACCCCCTTCCATGAGGATGCCGGCTCCGAATGGAGCCGGCGGAGTGGAAGGGGTGCAACGGGTGCAGTTGCACCCGTCGCGATTTTCAGTGTCTGCTTGGCAGACACTGAAAATCTTGGTGGGGCCCTGTTAGGGGGCCCCTGCAGTGCCCATGCCATTGGCAAGGGCACTGCAGGGGCCCCCAGGGGCCCCACTACACCCGTTACCGCCAGCCAGGTTCGGCGGTAAGGGGTTCGGAATCCCCATTGCAGCGCCGCCATGGAGGATTCCTTTGGGCAGCGGGAAACCGTCGGGACACAGCCGGTTTCCCGTTTCTGACCGCGGCTGTACCGCCGCGGTCAGAATGCCCATGGGAGCACCGCCAGCCTGTTGGCGGTGCTCCCGCGGTCGTTGGCCCTGGCGGTCCATGACCGCCAGGGTCAGAATGACCCCCACAATGTCTACTAGACAAGTCAGCGACTTTAATACCAGCCTTTTGAGCAATGGCCATTGGTGCATCTTCGCATACCAATACACTAATGGATTTTGATCCAAATAGACTCTTTTGGGTCTTCCATATACTCCTGGAACATCCTCTCAATGGTCTTTGGTGCTGCCTCTTGCTCAATTTGTTTTGCCTTCACCTCTGTATTGACCCTAATACCTGTCACTTGAAACCAAACCATGCAGAGATTGTGGCCAATTCTTCTGTTACAATAGTTGTGGTTGTTGCCAGTGTTATTATTGCTGCAGTTCACTCCTGTGAAAGACTGCCCTCTATGGAGGTTGAAAGCAGCACCCCAGAATTACGAAGCTGGACTCTAAGTTCCAGACATTCTTCTTCTAGTTCTCTGGCATGCTCAACAATCCACGTCTTGTATTTTGAATCATCCCCTTCAGAAAAAGGAATGCAAGTGCGCAGAATTTGCTTGTACCGTTAATCAAGTAGTGTGGCACAGATATACTCTTTGACAACATGATGCCTTTTTGCAGCCTTGTATTAACAGCCAATCGAAGGATTAAGCTCACAACCCAGGCATGCGCTTCAGCATTTTCATTCATATCTGAGAGAGTGAACTTTTCAGACACCTTTCTAAACTGGTCCTTAGGCAGATGCAACAATGGGATAGCTTAGCCCATCTACTGTCCTCCTTGCTGAGGTTTCATGTAAAAATCTCAAAGGGAAGTAGCATCTGTGTCAGGCATTTGACTAGACCCCATTTGTCAGCTTCCATGGTCATGCTTTTCCAAACTGCATACCCTCCTCTTTGAATGACATAGGTGGCCATTATGAACATGGCGGTAAACACCACCCCACTGGCGGTGGCAGTACCTACCGCCAACAGGCTGGCGGTCCAGACCGCCAAATAATGAAGAAAATGAAAAACAAGTAGCGATCCATCCACACATGGCCATCTTTGTAGTCCCGACGAGGACGGAGGAGGCCACCCACAGACCGGGGGAAAGGTCCTACCCACCCACCAAATAATGAAACACAAGACTGCTATCAGTTCCAGGGCGAAAACCACGATCAGGCAAAGCGTAGCAGAAACAAACAATATAACACTCACCGGAGGCACACACAACACACCGATGCAGACATGGAAAGAGAGTTGGAAATAATGCCAGTGCTGCTCCTTGCCATATACCTCCAGGACCTGTACCGCTGACGAAGATGACAACGGTAAGTACTGCAGCCTAGTTCAAATGAGAAGAAAGGGCACAGTTACACAATGCATCGCACCCCCAACCCCTCCCACATCCCAAGCCAAACATACCATAACAAAATATACTTAACAGACACAAGCCAACAAAGACGTGCACCAAAGTACACACATGTGCACATCACCCCTCCGTAGTGAAATGCTGTACAACGTCACCATATTGTGCCAACAGCACTACTGGGCACTGAAACTTTATTTACAAAGACATTACGTCATGTCCAAATAAGGCCATTGGCCAGTCCATTACAAATAGTCTGAAGGGCCAAAACAAGCCGAACCTGACTTCCACATGTGCAAAGGGTACTCCACTTAAAAGGGCCATCTATAGGGCAGCCAGGCACCTCAGGGAACAGGGGCAGGGGGTGGCAGGGTGGGGACTTACATCTTGAAGGTGGGGCTCGGGCTTAGGTTTGGGAGGTGGAGGGGGTTTGGGCTTGCCCTTGGAAAGAAGGGGAGTGGGCTTGGACCAGGGGGTGGCAGAGGGACCTGGGGCAACACAGGGCTTCTTTCTCCCTGGGGAAGGGGCTCGGGAATGGGAAGGGTGGACTGGGGCGGACTTGGACATAGAAGGAGGGGACTGGGAAAGGAGATGAGCACATTTAGGTACAAGATGGTGTGGGCCAGTGGGTTCGAACGAGTCAACACAGGAGAGGAAAAGCTTCTTAGGGACAGTTGGAGGGGATTTTGAGGCAGGTCTGGAGGTGGAGGCTGAGGGAGTGCTTGTGCCAGGTGTAGATGTGCCATATGTGGATGCCGGTGCCTGTAAAGTATGCTGATGTGTGGTGGATGTGTGTGGTGTGGATGAGTGCAAATGTTTGAGTGTTTTTGGAGGGGGGTGGACACAGTGGGAGAAGACAGGCTGCCAGTGTACATGGATGCTGTCTGGGTATCTGCAGGTCTGGTAAGTGTACTGCAAGTGTCTGTCAATGTAGTTGTGGTGAGTGATGGTGTGGTGTCTGGGGTGCATGTCTGGATGTCAGATGTTGTGGTGACTGCATGAATGGGGGCAGCAGCAGTGACTGAGGGTGCAATGCATGTGGGTGTGCATGGTCAGGTGACAGACAGGGTGGCGGGGAGGTTGACACAATGGGGGAAGTGGATGTTGTTGTGTGTGCTTTGGTATGTTGCGTGTGTGCCTGCCTTTGGTGGGAAGTGTAGTGCTTGTGTATCTCTGTGTGCTTCTTGTGTGTTAATCTGTGTGCATGGCTGTCTGTATGTGTGCTTGGGATGGGTGAAGGTAGTGGGATGTTGGAAGGGGTAGAGGTGGTGGGAGGGGGGATGGAAAGACCAGGGACACTGACTGCCATTAAGAGGAGGCCAGAGGCTGAAAAGATCTCTGTAGGACAGACACGGCACAGTGAAAGCCTTCCAGGTATGCATTGCATTGCTGCATCTGGGATGCTAGCCCCTGGATGGCATTCACAATGCTTGTCTGCCCTACAGAGATGGTCCTCAGGAGGTTAATATCCTCCTCTGTGAGGGCAGCAGGGCTGACTGGGGCAGGGGATGAGGTGCCTGGGGCGAAGGAGACGCCCACCCTCCTGGGTGAGCAGGCACAGGCAATTGGGTGGGGAGCAACTGAGAGGGCGGTGATGCCATGGGGGTGGTGGAAGATGGCATAGAATGGGCATGCCCAGTAGGGTCAGCCACCACCAGGGAGCTCCCATCGGAGGTGGTATCAGAGTCACTACCTCCAGTGGTTGTTGCCTCCCCCGTGGTACTCCCCTCGCACTCCAACCCACTGGTCCCCTTGGCATCGCTCAACTCTGCTTCCTTGGAACCGTGGGCTTCTGCATCCCCACTCACCAGTGCCACTGCTCCCTCAGCGGATGATGCGGATGTACACAAAGGACCCAAGAGCACAGGGGTAGAGAGACAAAACAAGGGAGAACTTTGTTAAAATCTGAAGATATGTACATCTCTGGCTCACACATACTCACATCCAAGTCACACACTTACACACAGCACACACTACATACATCATGATTGCGCCCCTGACAAGTGCCCATTACCCCAGAATACACCACATAACCCACATGAAACACAGACCTGATACACTATGTGAAGTACACCTTTGAGAGACCATGCCCAGTTAATGCACTTACAAGTCCCTGGGGCCACAAAGCATACCAGATGACAGAAAGGGGACCCCCATTGGGCCTATAGGGAATACCCAAACTAGCCCTCACACCATGCCAGGGACTTTGAGGAGGCAGGACTGCAGGAACACACCCGTCCAAGTGCCGGGCACAAGAATGCGTACATACCACAGCACCAACATACATCCATTGAAGCAGTATCACAATAGTGTTGGTACTCAACCCCTTGTGGCTGCTGCGCTGCCTTCAAGCACCCATCCAACCGCCAGAATGTGGGCCATTAGGGGGGGTCAGGGTCTGACAGGCACCCCTTCCTTATTGGAAGGACTTCCCCAGCTGGGCCTCTCTAATTTTCCTGGCCCAGCACCTAAGGTCCTCCCACCGCTTCCTGCAGTGGGTGCTCCGCCGGTTGTAGACCCCCAGTGTCTGCACCTCCTTGGCAATGGCTTGCACAGGTCTTTCTTTTGATGGGCGCTAACCTGCATGGGACACACAGAGTAATAAAACAGACGACAGTATGTGTGCACCGAATACAGATGACATGTTGTTCCCTATAGAAAGGCCATTGTTGAAAGGCATGTTATCAACTCACATACAGTACATGCCAGACAGTCTACGGCTGGGCAGTTACACATTGAACCCACATGCATACAGGCATCCTCAACAATCACACACATCTAAGGATGACAGATGCCAACTCACCTACTCCTCTTGTCACCCATACAACTTGGCATGCAGGGGTAGGACCCCGTCCACCAGCTTCTCCAGCTCCTCCGCATTGAAGGCTGGGGCCTGTTCCCCTGCAACCCAAGCCATCTCAGGGACAAGAGTCAGGACACAGCAGCACATGGAGTGGAGTACTAGCCTGCACGGGAATCAGGAGTCAATGTCAAGGGTCTGACGAAATGGCATAGGTACCTCAGCGGTGTGGTCCGTCACTGCCGGCAGCGATCATGATTGGCCCTGGTTCCCCATTGACAACCATGTAATCCAATGATTGGGTGCACGGCGGTGAACACTGCCTTCCGTGACCAACGCCAGAGGAATGAAGTCACTTCCACTCTCTCATACATGGATGGTAGGAGGCTGCCATTTTGCTACCACCGTGTCACCATTGTCTGGCCAGGTGCCTCATCCAGGGCCTCAAAATCTCCACCCTTAGTCACTTGCTGACATGAGTCTAGGATCCTCACATGTACCCAACTTTGGAATTGTGTCCACACTGGGATGCCATTATGGCAGAGTTAACTTAGCACACATATTCCTGATGTTGTACTTCATACTTTGTGTCTGTGTGTGTTACCTACATGTTGCACTTACAAAGATACAGTGACATCATGGGATGCAAGTGTAAGTTGACACTCAGATTGTGTTCTTTCCTCCCCCACTGACCCATGTGGCGAGGGAGGGCCCCATCTGTTTACAGAACCCTGGTTGATATGTAAACTACGGAGGAATGTCACATCATTGTCGCCTACAGACTCATAGAGCTCCTATCCATGACCTCTGTGCATTAATGGATCTTGTACTGAAACCGGCAAATCAAAATCAGCATGCCATCCCTTCAACTGTGCAAGTGCTATCTGTACTCCATTGTTTGGCTACAGGCTCATTTCAAGAGACAGTGGGCTTGGGTGGAGGGGTCTCACAACCAATGTTCAGCCTCATCCTGTCAAAATTTCTGGATGCATTCGTCCAACACTTGCAAACATATGTCCAGTTTCCCAAAGGGCTGAACTTCCCACTCACAATTGATATCTCATTGTTAGACTTTTCATCCTTGATGTGGTCTTCCTAACTTTTTGCCTGTGCTTCCCAGGTTGTTGATGTGTGCTGGACTTTACCAGTGATAACCAGTGCTAAAGTGCAAGTGCTCCTATACAAAATGTGTATGTAATTGGTTCATCCATGATTGGCATACTTGATTTACTGGTAAGTCCCTAGTACAGTGCACTAGAGGTGTCCAGGGCCTGTAAATCAAATGCTACTGGTGGGCCTGCAGCACTGATTGTACCACCCACATTAGTAGCTCTATAAACATGGCTCAAGCCTGCCACTGCAGTGTCTGTGTGTGCAGTTTTAAACTGCCAATTCGACTTGGCAAGTGTACCCACTCGGCAGGCCTAAACCTTCCCTTTTCTTACATGTAAGACACCCCTAAGGTAGTCCCTAGGTAGCCCCATGGGACATTTCCGATGCAACCTCCGAGAGTAGCTAAAAGAACAATCCACCGCCGGCTCCGTGGCTGAAATCGACGCAGCACTTGCAGCCCGGCTATGAAATCTGTGCACGCAGCTGGAGAAACGACTCTCTGCATCACTGACAGAGGCTGCAATGGCACAACATCGCTGGGCGCAAAAAAAAAAAACGCAAGCCTGTCCGGACCCGAGGTGTTTTGTCTGGATCAAACGCATCTCTCTCCTGTGGGGAAAGAATTGACGCAAGCCAATCGGACCGGAGAAGGAGAAACGACGCACGACCTCGCTTGCGGGTGAGACATTGATGCACTGCTTACCTTTTTCGATGCACGCTCGCCCATCCGGGTTATTTTGACGCGACCCAGGTACATTTTCACGCAAACAGCATTAGCATTGTGTTTAAAACTACATGAAGACTCTTTTTGCTTTTAATTGATAACTTGACTTGTGTATTCTGCATTTTTACTGTTTTGATTTTATTGTGTTTAGATAAATATTTTCTATTTATCTAAACCTGTGTTGTGTCATTTTGTAGTGTTTTCATTAAGTTACTGTGTGTGTTGGTACAAATACTTTACACCTAGCACTCTGAAGTTAAGCCTGCCTGCTCGTGCCAAGCTATCAAGGGAGTGAGCGGGGGTTAGCTGAGTGTGATTCTCTTTTACCCTGACTAGAGTGAGGGTCCTTGCTTGGACAGGGGGTAACCTGACTGCCAACTCAAGACCCCATTTCTAACACTTATATTGACCAGGGACATATGATTTCAGTGCATTGGTGTTTTTATTAATTGGCAAAATATACATAATTTGTGGGACAGTGATAGGGAGGGGGCACATGGTGCAAATCCATACTCAGTACATATGTTCAGCTGTTGGTAGCAATTCATTTTGATCCATGTGGCCAATGGAAGATAGTGTGATGGCAGTGGTATGTCAACAAGGGTGCACAGTGGCACACAAGAAAGACAGTTCAGGGCAGAGTCACTTCCTAGCGCTGGGCTTGGTCTTGGCTGGTGTTTCAGTGGCATGTCTGGGTCTAAGGGCATGTTTGTGTAGCTGGAGCTGGGCTTCAGGTTAGGGGTGCTGGTTTCATGTGTGTCCTCTGCCAGGCCACTAGTCCAGTAGCTGCTGCACATGTAGAGGGCAGGGCAGTATCCTGGCTAGTGGTCGGGGCTTGCAGGTGGGTGGAGTAGCACCCCTGCAATTGAGGCCATAGTGGCATTGAGCTGTTTCCATTGCTCTATGGCCCCCCGGTGGTATGTCACCTTCAGCCTCTTATTCTGCTCCAAAGTAGCCATGATCTGGCCCATCTTGTCCTGGGTATGGTGGGATGCTCCCAGGTCCTCAGATATCACCTCCTGGGCTGCTGCATCCAACCTTTGGCCACCCCCTGGGCCACTGATGCCCTCCCACTGGGCCTAGCCCCCTGTGCCTGTGTCCCTTGCACAGGTCTGGCAGTCCCACTTGCACTGGGCCCTTCATCATCCTGCCTGTTGGTGGGTGGTGACTCTGGCCTCTGTACATGCGGGCTGCCAGTCCGTGGCAGAGAGACACTGGTGTGGGGTCGTTTGGCCAGAGCTGATGATGGTGGCTGGGTGGTAGGGGTGTCAGTGGTATCCTGGGTAGGGCTGCTGGAGAGTGACAGCCCAGGACTGTGTGACGGGCCACGGTATTCCTCAGTTTCCAGACATCTGTCTGCACTCTCCTGAGTGGGGCCTCTGTCTTCAGGTGGGGCTCTGGCACTCCCTGGCATTTCCGTCTGGGCGTCATGTGTGGTGGTGTTTGTGGGGGGGAATGGACATGTGGGTGTAAGGTATTTTTTCTGCAATTGCTGCACTGCTCTGCCCTATTTGATGGTTATATTCCCCTGTCATGGCATGCAAGGTCCCTTTGTGTACATTTATTTGCATTTTATGTGGGGGTGGAGGTGCATTGTGGGTGCTGTATTGCCACTGGCAATCCACGCAGGGGTAGGTGAATGTGCACAGGGGGCTGGATGGAGTTCTGTTTGTGGGATAGTGGACATGCAGGGTGTTGGATGTGGGTGTTATGGAAAGGGTGGGGCTGGGGTCCTGGTGGTATGAGAGGGGTGGGGTGATACATGCATTATAGGTGGGGTGACTGTTAAGGTATTGTAGTTGACTTACCCAAATCCAGTTCTCCTGTGAGTCCAGTGAGGACCTCCTGGTGCAGGATAGCCAGGACCTTCTCCTCCCAGTTGGTGTATTCGGGGGGTGTAGGTGGGGGACTGCCACCAGTCTTCTGTACGGTGATGTTGTGCCTGGATGCCATTAAACGAACCTTCCCGCACGGTCGATCCATCTCTTCTGGATGTCCTCCCTTGTGCGTGGATGGTTTCCCACTGCTTTGAGGTTGTTGACTATTGTCTGCCATAGCTCCATCTTCCTGGCCATGGGTGTCTGCTGCACCTGTGCCCCGAATATTTGTGGCTCAACCCTGAGTATTTCGTCCACCGTGGTCCTTAGCTCCCTATCTGTGAAGCGGGGTGCTTAGGGTTGCCATGGTGTGTGTTGTGGATGGTGTGTTGTGGGTGTATGGGTGAGGGTGCTGTTGTGTGGTTGTGTGTGTGGCTTGTAAAGGTTTTTGGGGTTTATATGTGTTTTGGTGGTGTATTTGTGTGTGGGACTTGTGTGATGTTGTGTTCAGTGTATGCGTATTCTGTTGTCAATCTCAGTCGTGCTCTTGGCGATTCAAAGGATTGTGGGGTATGTGTGTGAGTGTTTTATAGTGTTGTAGATGTGTGTCAGGTGTGTGAGTTTCAAAGTTGCCAATGTGTGCTTTGGTTGTTGGTGGGTCCCATCGCTGGCCGTGGCGGTCCGTATCTCCAATGGTCGTTTGCCATTCACTATCTGCCATGCTGATTTGTGCATGGTGGTGGCGGGGTGGGGTGTGCTGCCTTTCCACCGTTGTAGGCCCTGGCCGTAGGTGGAGGTTTCATGTTTTTTGGAGGTTTGACTTTTTGGCATCATTATTTGGCAGTCTACCGCCACAGTCGGTCTTCTGTTCACCGTCGCCACGGCGGTCGGCAGTGATTACCGCCAAGTTCATAATGAGCGCCATAGTCATTGATTTGTCTCTACCACGTAAACAGATAGCGCAACATGTAATAGGTTCAGTTCCAATGTGTTGGCACCTCCTGTATGAGGGCTTTAACTGGTACTGTATTAGCATGCTGAATAATCCTCAACTGCTTCTGGACTTCAATGGTTGAAATTACATGGCTAAAATTACTACAAAATGTTCTGCAGGTGGCCAGGATATTGCTGACTAGGTCGTCTTTTTTGAGAAAGTCCTGCACAACCTGGTTGATGCAGTAAGCAAAACACAGGTCTCTGAAATAGCCATCAACTGCCATGGTCTGGACTATATTGTTGCCATTGTTCATGGCAAAAAATCAAATTCTAAGACCTCTGGGTGACAGCCATTCACACACCTTGCTGTTACACTCTTCCAAGAGTTTTCCAGCTGTATGGGATTTCTCCACCCGTGAACATGGATACTGTTGCATGCCGCTGAACACCCTTAAAAATATCTTCTGTGCTGAGACCTGTAGATAGCTGTTGCCTAACCCCCCCTAGTGTGCATTTATACACATGTTATCAGTTGCTTGACAACTGGTACTCATGTCTGTCATCAGGTGGATAGTGTGAACGGCACTTTGCTGCAACGCTTGCCCAACCAATTGCAGCTCATCATGATGGTGAACAGGAACGGCAACTCTGGCAAAATAGATCCAACTGGGAACCTTTCATTTCAGCTGATGGGGCTCCACAAATTCTCAAAATCCCACTACTTCCACAAAAGAAAAAGAATGGAGGTCCATGCTAACATTTTAGCCAGCTTCCCATTGTAAAAACCTTTGCACTTCTATAGCACACTACTCACCTGTTAGGGTCTAAAGGCGCTGTACGCAAACCGCTGTGGAACCCCTCCTGGCTTTTTCATGTGAGGCACCCACTCCTGGGCAACCCCCAGGGTGAAGCCAGGCATCCAAGTGCTGTGGAGGTTAAGCAAGCTATTGTACAGAGTTACAGGGTGGGACCCGTTAATTAGATTAGGCACCAAGGCGAGAATTATCTGGTCCAAAGAAATTGAGCCCAAGACCCACAGAGACAGGGATTGAACCCTGGTCCCAGGCCAGATCTCTGCATCAGGGTTGCCGCTCTAACCATTGTGCTCATCCCAATGGATTGCTTGATGTTTTTTAATCTTGGTCATTTGACCTCCAGTACCATAGTGTGAACCAGACTTACCTTGAGAAACACTCACATGGCAAATGGAGCATATTGGAATGCTATCCCCCTGCTTGCTAATTGTAAAAAAGTTCTAAACTGGCGAAGAGAACTTTCTTAGTGTGCCAGTGCCAAATCCTGAAGAAGAACTGGAGGTAGGTGAGTGTGTTGTCAATTGCCTCTCTGCAGTGCATACTTCTGAGGTAGGGGTTGATGCAGGTCTCAGCAAGGGCCTTATAAGTGTGGGAGCTAGCACTGGTACCTGTGCCACATCCCTCGCAGCAGGTTGACTGGGAGGGGCAATGTCGGTTTCCTCTGGTCCAGCTTCCATATCAATGACTGCCTCATCATCATGCTCCTCCCCTTCCATAAGTCTAAGGCTTTCAGGAACTTTTCTTTTCCCTTGCCTCTCCTGGTGTGTCTTGGACTCTGCAGTGGTCCAATCCATGTCCAGATCACCATTATCAAAACAGGGGCTTGGAGAAGATGGTGGCATGTGGCGTACCCTTCCTTTTTCTTGCTGGAGATCTGGGAGCCAATCATTCTAAAAGAGGAGGTTCCTGCTTGGCAGGAAGCTCAACCTCCTGTTCTGCTCCAACTTCCCTAAGACCTACTATTGCTGGCTGTGGCTGTTCTCTGCTTTGCTCTTTTTTCTAAAATGATTGAGTACTACTTTGCAAAAGGCACAAATCCAATCGAATGTCACTGCTTGTTGGTGTTGCCATGTTTGCAGTGGCTGTCTCGCTGACAGACATTGGCTTGGGTTGGGATGGTTTTATTGATGCCGGAGTGCTGCTCCCAGCTCCCTCCCGGAGGCTGGTGCAGCAGGCACATTTTCCCGGAAAAAGATTGTGGTCGGCACATCAGTGGTGGAAAGTTGCTTCTTCTCATTGGCCACTTTCTTGACAGTACCATTTTTTAGGGCCATCTTAAAGCTGTCAGTTGGCAGTGGCACTGAGCTGCATAAGCAGCAGAGGTTGGAGGACTGACATCACATGTTGTGTGGTCACATGTCTTTGTACAAGCCCTATGTCTGGCAGAACTGTGGGTGATGCCTCTTGTACTGTACACCTAAAATCAAATAAGCAAGAAAAACATTTAGAGAAACCTGGCATTGCAGCAGTTTGAATTAGTACAGGCAAAGACGATAGAATTTAGTTTGGTTAGTTAGTGAAGATATTATCCTAAACAATCACCAACAATATATATCCAAACATTTTAAAGTCAAAACACACCATCATAACATAAAGTTTCATTTTCAATCATGATAACAACTTAAAGATGTAACTGTTTTTTATGTGCATCTATTCTAAGGGAGACACCTGTGGCAGTAAGGAAGGTGCATAGGAAAATGGAATAATCCTTAAAAAATAAAGGCTGTTGTGCGCCTAAGGCAGCAGGGTGTCCAGGAGGAAATGGAATAATACCTAAAAAAACATTAATGCTGTTGTGCGACTGTGTGCCTATGGCAGTCATGGGATGGGTGGATGGAGGCAAAATGCAATAAAGAAAACAGAAATAAAAATTAAAAAAAATAAGAAGAAGAAGAATACAAGAAATAAAATGTAAAGAATTGAAATTAAAAACAAGAAAAAAAGATAAATAAATAATTAAAAGAAAAAAGAAAATATTAAAAGAAAAAAGAAAAACTGAAATGTAATTGATGATGTACCACGGTCATTGTGAGAAACCTATTGGGAGGCAAAGAGGTGCACCTGAAAAATGTATGTAATATAAAGCACTGTTCATAATAATTATATTTATAATAATATAAATATAATAAAATGACCCTCAATCATATTTTTAAACTGATATCAGGGAAAAGTAAAAAAATGAACAAAACAAAGAGCCCCAGCCCTCTCCTATAAATCTTCCTTGAAAATGGCTTTGAAATTGGAATAAATAAAGGTTAACTGCATAAAATGTCCGCTGGCTACCTAGTCATGCAACAAAAGCGAGCACGGAGGCATGAAGAACAAAGAACACATGCAAGCCTATGGCAAAAGCACACTGACTGCCTACACAAAAAGGCCACATGGTCAACCAACAAACAAGGAGGCATGCAAAACAAAGAACACATTGAGGTCTATGGCAAAAGTCCACTGACTGGCTGTACAAAATGTCTACAGGCTCAAACAGCAAGATTGAGCAAGGAGGCATGGGGAACAAAGAACACATGCAAACCTATAGGAAAGCACACTGGCAGACTACACAAAATGGCCTCCGGACCCCTGGTCAAACCAACAGCAGCAAGCAAGGAGGTATGAAGAACAAAAAAACACATGCAAGTCTATTGTAAAAGCACACTGGCTGGCTACACAAATAGGCCAGCAGCCAAATGGTCATCCCACAAGCAAGGAGGCATGGAAAAAAAAGAACACATTCAGTCCAATGGACACTGACTACACAAAATGGCCTTTGGCTTCCTGGCATGGAGAACAAAGATACATGGTGGCCTATGGCAAACACACTCACATGTGTACTTACCATGAGGGGAAGACTGCTGGATTTAGGACAGCAGCACCACTGTGTGTGGGTGACTAAGTCATCCCCACACCGACTGGAAGCTGTCGGCCTGATCTCATCAGCTAGTTAGCAGCACCTCACCCAAACCTGGAACGTAAAGGTGATTTGTGGCAGCCTAGTAACATGACACCCCTATTCTTAAGGGAAGTTGTGGTCAACAGATCATACCCTTTTCTATCAGTTACACAAAGCCTCACATATGCAAAGGCAAATAAAGCAGGATAAGTTTGAATGTATTTATTGAAGTGACTGCATTCTATGATAAAAAGCATGAGCTGCAAATATTAAGAGAATGAAACATAATACAGTGATGATTGTGGTCATTTGAGAGAAACATATAAACTGTCCTTTCATACTGACATAATCATGAGATCTAGCAATTCCTACCTACATGAGAGCATGTCAGTGTTAGCCATTCTGCCCATCCCTGTCTATGGAAGAAGCCCCAACCATATACCTGAAAGAAGGCAAGGGTCTGCCTGTTGTTCTGCTGGAAGTCCTATCAGTTGGCTGGAAAGACAAGGCCAAGATCAGAAAAGCTATTGACGAAGTGGCGCACAGCATCACATGGAGCTGGAATGCCCTCTACTCTTCTAAGGCATATGTGATGTTTATATAACAAAATGAGGCATTTGTTTTAGAACAGGCCTGACATGGTAGTCTGTTTATGGTTAGAAGGCTGACTCCATAACTCTAGGAGTGGCAATACTAGCTAAAGTATTGTGTATAAATATGACAGCCTTGAACTGGACACATAGTGAAATGCATGCAAACAACAGATGAATGTAGAACATGAACAAGTATGTTTTTAAAAAGAAGCTGATCAAATATAAAACAACAAGCTAAAATCGAGATGTACTAAAAAATAATAAAAGTAATAAAAGTGGATAAAATATGTATCTACCTTAAAGGCACAGTCTTTAGGTCTAAATGCAAAAATATGGGTGCACAATCTAGGCACTAAAAGGAACCCACAACATTGTAAGACTGAAGAAAACACTACCATTAATTCAGCAATGCCAAACATGAAAATTAACTTAGCTATAAAGATTTTACAACCAAACGTATCCCCACATACACATTTTTTGCAGAAACAAACATGAAATACAAACTATAACCCAATTTTTTAATTCAATCAAACACCATCCCTGCCCTAAATTATGTTTTTTTTAAGTAAAAATCACACATACCACAAAAACAGTCATTTTATGTTCTGATGACTAATACTGGGCCTAGTAAAATAAATGAATTTTACAAATGTAGCAAACATGGAGAAAGGTACGGAACTGTGCAACATTTTTGATTTACAAAAGATGAAAAATGAAATTAAAAAAATAACTAGGCTCCTACTGAAACACCAGGCCACCCACCAAAATGAAACCTATAAGTCAAATAAAAGTGCAAAGAAATACCTCTGCATGCCCTATCAAACAACACCATCATACAATCATTTTTTAACTTACTTCTGATATGACAAAACAAAGGGCCTCATCATGAGTTTGGTGGTCCTTGGACCACAATGGCAGCTGTGGCAGTCGGACCGCCATCGGCTTGGCGGTCAGACCACGATATTATGATGCATGCGGTTCCTTAGAGGAAAGACCACTAGTCCCGCCAGCACCACCAGGCCTAGCAGACCGCCACAGTGACAAGACAGGCCAATGAGGCCTTGGAGACAGTGTTTCCTCTGGACACATTAAATGATGTTGCCTTCCGCAGAAGTGATTGTGGTGGCCCAACCACCATGTCCCAGTAGGCGGAAACAGAGAGGATAAAGGAAGAAATTCTCCTACAGTCAGCATCATTTATCCCATGCCACCATGGAGCCTATTACACATGTCCTGCCACTGCTGCTGATCATGGATGGAGGACAAAATCCATGCCTCCATGGACGCAACTGATGGTAAGATCACACACCTTCCTCTGACTGTAAGTTGAAAAACAGATCGTCGCGCCAACATCCACTTGATGTTGGGGTCACGCTACGTGGGGCAAGTACCCTTGTCTGTGTGTTCCGGGTCGCAGTCATTCATAACGAATGACGCATCCACAGCCGTAAAATGCCCCCTTTGGGCAGGTCACTAACACTGCACCACCTCACTCCACAAAAACACAAGTCTGCTCATCTTAATCACAGAGACAAGGAATTGTACAGAACAATTGGTTCACACAATAGCCACACCAGATCAACCTGGCGCATAATTCAACTGACACCCACACATTGGTCACATGCCATGGCTGTCATCAGATTGAAGACACATATCTATGGATGTGTCATTGAACAGAAACCTTCCTCCCATTAAACATTCCTGTAATGGACCCACACATATCGACCACATTGCAACACAATGGAAGTTCAATGGGATACACAATGTATTATGAGACAAATATCCAAAGCTCAGAATGCAATAATACATGCTCAATAGGGATTTGGGCATCAGGGGCACTAATGGAATGATGCTGCCCTGGGACACATTTCACTCTGCACATGCCCTAAAACACCATTTACACAGGACCTGGCCCTACATGTATCTCAGGGACCAACAATAGTAGAGCCAATTGACATGCCTATCTGCTTAACATGTAAGTGCAAGTCAAAGAAGCAAATACGCCAGCAACAGCATGGGATATACATCTAGATGAAGTGGCTGCAAGGTACCCACATCAAAATGGACACATGGTCAGTCAGATGTAAAGGAAGGTTGCACAATTGAACACCCTCCATGTGTGGACAAACAAAACTCTAGCTTCCACACATGAGAAGAATGTAAAATCCATATCAGGGGGGCAATTTTAACACCATACATGCTGACATTGGCTAACTCAAGATGAAATACTTACCATATCAAACAGAACACATTGCAATGCCACCCCAATTGGATTACCACCCGCTAACGATTTAGCGAACAACTATCGTTGACCTGGGTGACATCACCACTGCCCACAAAGTCAGATTTTGCAAATAACAGCAAATGGATCAGCAATCAGGGTGAAGCACATACAATTGTAGACATGCAACACAAGTTCCTCAGGAATAACAAAAAGGTAAAAAAGTAATGGTAGGACAAATGTGTAGCCAACAAAACAACAACTTGGGTTTATGAACACCAAATGATGTAGATCAAAGGCCATTAGCCAGTTCGTATTAGTCCATGCACAGTACTGTGCTCAAGCTTGACTCCAATCACTGTCAGGGAACCTCCACAGGAAGGGGCATCAAGTGGGCATGGAGGCACCTCCGGGACCAGGCTTGGGTGAGGTGGGGTCGAATTTGGGATGGGTGGGTTTGGGTTTGAGAGGGGGGCTGTTTCTTCGGTTGGGATGTGGGCAGGGGTTTGGGAGGGGGATGGAGGTAACAGTGAAAAAGGCAAGGTTAAAAAGAAAACTTTTTTGTGGAAAATGGGTTGGGTCATCAGAAAGTTCTGGGGATTTGGAGGTTGAGTGAGCGGTGGTCTTGTCTGTGGGTGTTGGTGTTGCTGGTGTGTACATGTGTGAGGTATGCTTGTGTTTCGGAGGTGTCTGGTGCATGTGTGAGTGTTTGCATGTCTTGGGGGCTGGGAAGTGGAGGCTCTGGGTGATGTGGGAGTGGCAGATATATGTGTGTCTGTTGGCGTGGTGTTTGTGGATATGGCAGATATTGCGGATTGTGGATGTATCTGTGTGTGTTGGGGTAGTGTCTGTGGGTATGGTTGATGTGGTGGATGTATCTGTGTATATTGTGGTGGTGTCTGGGGGTATGGCTGAAGTGGTGGATGTTTCTGTCAGTGTTGGGGTGGTGTCCGGGGGGTATGGTATCTGAGGTGTATGGGTCTGAGGTTGTGAGGTATTGTCTGGGTGAATGTTGGGTGTGGTGGATGTGTCACTGGGTATTGGGTTGGTGTCTGTGGGTATGGTGGTTGTGGTGTGTGGTTCTGTCTGTCGAAATGGTGGCTGTTGTGGTATCTGTGGGGGACTGTTGTTTGCATGCATGCTGGTATGTGTCCATGTGTGCTGCTTGTGTGTGTTGCAGTGAGGGTTTGCGGATGTGACTGTGTGCTTGCGACAGGTAGGGGAAAAAGGAATTTGGATTGGGAAGACAGAGGTGATAGGGGAGGGTTGTGGGGGTAGATGGCTGCCATCAGTTAGAAGGCCAGAGCCTGAAAAGATCTCTGTGGGCCTGAAATGTCACTATGAATGCCTTCCAGGTACTCATTTGTCTGCTGAAGGTGGCTGACGAACCCCTGGAAGGCATTCACAATTGCAGTTTGCCCAACAAAGATAATCCTGAGGAGGTCAATAGCCTCCTCACACAGGGCAGCAGAGGCAACAGGGGCTGGGGTGAGGTGCCTGGGGCTAAGGATATGTTCACCCTCTTGGGTAAGCGTGCACAGCCAAGTGCCTGGGGGGCAACAGGAAGGGTGGCTATAGAAGTGGGTGTGGCAGAAAAGGATGGTACTAGAGCAGATCCTGATGGGCCTGCCACCAATAGGGAGTGGCCTCTGGAGGTAGAATCCGAAGATGAGGAGCTTGATTCTGTCTCCTCTGTGGCACTCCCCTCACCCTCCAGGCCACTGGATCCCGCCACTGTCAGTGATGTCATGACTACTGTGGCCAGATGCATCCACACTTGGCTCTGCCCTGTCTCCTTCACCTGCCTGGGATGATGCTGCAAATACAAAGAGAAATAAGGTCACTACATGTACCTGATCACACTTGAACAACAGCTGTGATTAGCAAATATTATGACATGAATTATGTCCCAGCAACAAACTCCATCAAAGTGGCTTCTACATTGTCCACAGGTAAATCAGGATCTGAAACAATTCTAATTGCATGGGTGAATTTGTGCAACACAGTAACCATTGAATAATTAGGAAACCTCATCACCTTCAACGGTTTGCGTCATGTAGCATACTCCGGTTACTTGTTGTCATACAACAGTAACCCAATGCCAAGTTCATTCCCACAGATTACACACTAGGTCATGCATACATCTATTTGTCACATACATAATACTACAATAATTAGAAATTATGGTCCAAAATCCTGGCATGTTGCTGACAGAAGTAAAGTAGCCTGAAGAAGGAAGATCTATGTCACACTGGAAAGAAATCAAGAATGCTCACTTCACTCTATGTAAATTGTCATAATGGAGTCATGGAGGTTGTACTAATGATGCTCAGATATGCAACACATCTAGCATGGAAAGTACACCTTAGACAAATTGTGAAAAATGTCAGGGAGCTATGTCTCCAAAATCCACAAAACAATTAATCATCCACATTTCACATGTGCAGAGCACTTTGCTACATTATGACACATCAATAGCATGCACATTGTGGGTAAAACCTGTAGTTCTACCTGTCATGTCTATCATTGCTACTACAGCACATACCAAACGACATGCAGTGATGGGTGAAGGCATGTGTGAGTCACCAATCAGTGGTGATACACTCAGGTCTGTGGCACCCCACGAAATATAGCCCCAGGACATATGTCAAATTCCAAACACATATTGCTATGCACCCATATGTGAGGGGACACAGGTTCAGTATTGAGCTGTAGCTGTACCCAAAGAATAATGAATGCTCTGTCACATGTATGATGGCCACCTTCACATGGCAGACAGTAGTGAGGAACCCATGCGTGAGATACTGGAGACTGAGGCTGAGGACAGCTATCCATCACTTAATTTTGTTTGGGCTGTCACACTGAAGAGTAGTGGACTGCTGCATGCAAATTACACCCACAGCATCAACCAGCATTACTTGATTGATCACTGTGCACAGCCATTTTGTGTTGGCCATGTGTTGGCCCTGGAGAGCAAATTGTTTGTGGACTGTACTCGTTGTGTCCTAGGTCCCTGGGCTAATAGACAAAGCACATCGGTATGCATCAACCTCCATATCTACACAAACAATTATTCATCTTGTGTGTCACACATTGCCCATCCCCAATCATCAAGGGGAGATGTCTGAACCAAACACATCAACTTGGCAATGCGACAGGCAGAAATCTCGCCTGTACTCACCCCTTTGTGGCTGCTGTTCTCCCCTAAAGCACCCATCAAACACTGGGTAGGCCACCATGAGAATGCGGGCCATTAGGGAGGTCAGGCCCCAGCTGGACCTCTGCGATCTTTCAGGCCCAGAGACTCAGGTTTTCCCACCTCTTTCAACAGTGGGTGCTATGCCGGCTGTTGAACCCCAGGGTCTGCACCTTCTGGGCGATGGCTCTCCAAATACCCTTCTTCTGATGGGCGTTGACCTGTATGGATGCAAGAGACAAATCAAAAGGTTACAAGCACAAGTTTTTGCACAAACGATTGCATCACACACATCAGAAACACCAAGCAATAATGTTAAATTTATCAACACACCACAAGTGAAAAGCACACATGCTGATAAGCACAGGGACATGACTACACACTTTTGGAGTTATCTGCAGACTAACCTACTACCCTGCTCATGGCCTACAAGTACTAAGCAAGCCTACTGACATAAGGTAGCCCAGGCTCCAGCAACATGTACTGTGATGCAAGCGACAATGAATCACTGCACATTAATCTGGCTTCTGAAGGGTAAACCTTTTGGGCGTGACTGGACAAATACATGTACACTTAGCAAAATTGACTCAATGTATACAGTCCCAACAAGCAACTCCCATAGTACAGACTTCACCCTAAGACTTAAGTGACAATGAAAGGGCTGGCATGATGGGCACGGAAAGTCTCTACCCATGCATGTGTGAACATGTGGCCTACCAAATGTAGACTCATGCCACTTCAGGTTGATTTTCTGTGATATGTACCTGTGCCTCATAACACACCTTCAGACATATGTAGCAAACCTACAGAGATGGCATCCAACATACCAAGGTATATTCAGTTTAATTTCTGTTATGTAATCAAGTTACTGAGTTACATGCCATGGCCGTGCCGGAATCTACACACTATCAGCACTCTGGGTTTGTCAATTGTGCAATACGCTGGTACTGGGCGAATATGACTTATGTGAAGGTGACAACAGAGCTCTGGGAGAAAGGGACCTGTCATGAGTCAAAAACACACATTGACATTGATGCAAAATGCCCCAACGGGCTAGTTCAGGAATTTACCTCAGTACCCATTCCTAATCCTGTCAATGGACTGAGGCATTCAGGGCACGTTTTGACACTAGACCCTCACTTTGACGACATGACAGGATCTGCAGGTAAAAAAGGAGTGGGCACAGTACCACAGTTGCAGAGCCACAGTGACTCTCACACAGCCTGGAGTATGCCCCATACTGTGACATACATCTGATGGGTCCTGGTCACTGCAGACTGAACATACAGAACCTACATGACAGTCACATTTCCTTCACTTTCATGCATGATAGTACATCATGTGGCCATCATCAATGTGGCTTGTGTGGCAACCTGAAGGGCACAGTGAGTGTTGAAATGTCTTCCAGACAATGGATTGGCAATACCAGATATGGGGGGAAAGCTCTGTGGCACAAACACATTCCTTATAAGATCCTCAAACTACTCAGGCAAGATGCACACACAGCACATGCTGTCATGCACATACATGTTGCCTGACATTTAAAATCATCATAAACAAAGAAATGTCATTGTATTGCAGTAAAGTCTCCTTACCTAGTTGTATGCATCCAACACAAGGAGGATCTACTGTCTCGGAAAACATCACACAACACAATGTGAATGCACCATGTACATCCTATTGATGCCACACAAACTGCAACAGCAGGCACCCAAAAAGTATAACGGGCACACAGGATCAGATTGTAGCCTGTGAGGAGGGAAAGGATGGTGTTGAACATAGTCAATTGTGCCTATGACGTATGTACCTGCTTCTCTTGTGAGCCATAGAGCTGATCATAGAGGGGAAGGACCTCATCCACAAGACTCTCCAGCTCCTCTGGAAAGAAGGCAGGGGCCCTTTCACCTGCTGGCCATGGCATGTTTTCCCCAAGAGGTGACACACAGCAGCTGTTGTAGTGGAGGTGTTGCTGTCAGCAGTGTCAGGAGTCAAGTCACTGATTTTGCAAAACGCAACATACACGTATACCATGTACACGGTCATCACCACTGACAGCCACAGCCATTGGCCGTGACCGCCACAACTTGTAGCGCCGGTGAACACATCATGGGGGGCACACCACAGGCAATAAGTACACATCACAAAGAACACACACTCACAAACACACATCAAGAAAGACACGTACACAGTCACAATATGCACCCTTTGGGCAGCATACTCACACAGCACTGCAACACAACACAAATACACATGGCCACACAGCTCAGGTACAGGGAGACTCAAGGCTATACAACATTGTCATACACATCAACAACAACACACCTACAGCATATTTACAAATACAACTCACCCACTCACATTCCACACTGGCCAGAGACTGTCCTCACAAACAACACACATATGTATTGATGTGGCATGGAACACAAACAACAACACCAGTAAACAACCATGTAGTGGACACACACATCACACATCACAGCACAATGGAAGCACAATGGCATACACAAAACACAGATACACAAATAGACCAACTATACCCACGCAATTGGGATCGGGCCACGTGTGTGAACCAAGGAAGAAGACTGCACTGGGACATATAACACTTTGAATAGGCCCCCAAACAATATGTTCACCGGAAATGGCCCTACATGGGTCTCAGGACAAACAATTCTAATACCAATAGTCATGCACATCTGCACATTGGGGAAAGGCAAGTAAAAAAAGCACATACAACTCCTACTGCATGGGACATACCTCTACAGGAACTAGCTGCAAGGGACACACACTGAAATGGACACATGCACAGGCAAATGCAAACACTTCTAGCACAATTTAACACATTCCATGTCTGGACAAAACTCAAGATGACACACATCACATGTATAGATAAGCCATATCAGGGAGACAGGTCTAATTCCACCTCTGCCCTCATTGGACAACACAAAAATAAATATTGACTATACAAAACGGTACACAATGCCATGATACCACCATTGTACGCAGACATACCTATACACACAACATATACCCTTCTTATGGGGACAGCAGCACTGCACATAAACTCACATACTGTAAACAACAGCACATGGAGCAGCAAGCATGCCCAAACACACACGACTAGAGGCACATATCCAACTTCACTCAAGAACAACATAAAGCTAGAAAAGGAACTGTAGGACAAATGTATACCTAAAATACACAACTGTTTAGGTTTATTAACTATGAAAACTAGGAGTGTCCAAAGGTCATTGGCCAGTCCATATAACAGTCCAATAATGGCACAGTGGTGCCTAAACTTGACTCCTAACTGCCATGTAGCCTCCACAGGAAGGGGCATCAAGGGGGCAGGCAGCCACCTGAGGTATTATCCGGAAGTTGGGTGAGCATCAGATTTGGGAGGGGGGTTTGGACTTGGACTTAGGAGGGGTGGTCCTCTTGGGAGGTGTAGACTTCTTCTTAGGAGGGGTGGGCCTCTTTCTTCAGGGGAAGATGAATGGGTATTTGTAGGAGGAGTAGGGGAGGCCTTGGAGGTGGACGGAACAGCCTGGGAGGTGGGTGGGGTCGGTATGGGTCTGGGAATGGAGGAGAACAGGGCAAAGATTAAGGTCAAATGAAAAACATTTTTGGACACACTGGAACAGTCATCAGAAGGGACTGGGATCTGGAGGTTGAGGGGGTGGTTGTCTGATGTATAGGTGTGGATGTAGTGTGTGCATGCTTATGGGAGGTATGCTTGTGTGTGGTGGGTGTCTGTTGGGCTGGTGAGTGAGGGTGTTTAGGTGTCTTGGCGGTGAAGCTGCTGGGGATGCCATGGTGGGTGGATGGGTGTCTGTTGGGGTAGTGACTGTAGGTATGGCGGATGTGGTTGATGTATGTATATCTGTAGTTGTGGTGTCTGCAGGTGTGGAGCTTGTGGTGGATGTCTAAGGTCTTCTGGGGTAGTGTCTGTTGGTAGGATGGGTGTGGTGGCTGTGTTATTGACTGTTATGGTGGTGTCTGTAGGTATCCTTCATGTCATGCATATGATGCTGGGGGCAATGTGAAGGGCAGGGGAAGTTGTGAGTGTTGCTGTGTCTGTGGCTGGATGTTCTTTATGTGCATGCCGGTGTGTCTTGTGGTGCTTGTATGTGCTCCGTTTGTCTGTTGAGGTGGATGTCTGCAGATCTGTTTGTGTGCTTTGGGTAGGTAGGGGAAGTGAGTATTTGGACTGGGAAGAGGTAGTTGCAGGGGGAACAGAAGGTGAGGGTCACTGGCTGCTATCAGTGTGAAGGCCAGAGCCTGAAAAGATTTCTGTAGGCCAACCATTGCACCATTAATGACTTCAGGATGGCTGTCTGACCACAGAGATTCTTCTCGGGAGGTCAATAGCCTCCTCACTGAGGGCAGCAGGGGTAAAGGAGTAACAGGGGCTGGGGCAGAGGTGCCTGTGGTAAAGGAGATGCCCACCCTCTTGGGTTAGCGGGCACGGCCAACTGGGTGGGGAGTACCAGGGAGGGCGGTGATAAAAGGGGGGGTGGCTGATAAGAATGGTACTGGAGGATTCCTAATTGGCCTGCCACCAATAGGGAATGGCCACTGGAGGAGGAATCCGAGGATGTTGACGATGTCCCAGCCTCTCTCGTGGCACTCCCCTCACCCTCCGGGCCACTGGGTCCCTCTGTGTCAGTGGTGTCTTGCCCTGAGGTCCGGTGGCCAGATGCTTCCACACTTGGCTATATAGGAATAGGGCTGTAACATGTCCATTATAACACTTCAATCACAACTCTGATTGACATACAATACCAACATGTTCAGTAGGCCCCCAAAAAAATGTGCACATACATGTGTCAAAACATATGGTTGCATGCCATCTGGATTTACTAAAGTTGCCCACAGGAAAATCAGGATCTCAGACAACTACAATTGCATGGCTCAAGTCTTGCAACCACAATAATCAGACAACTAGGAGACCTCTCCATCCTCAAAGTTGTGCCACATGCAGCAGACCTCAGTTAACTTTTGGCAAATAATTGTATCCCATTGTAAAGTACATTCCCATATTGCACACACTAGGTTATGCACCCATTTGTTTGTCACACACATAATGAACAACAATAAGAAATGATGCTCCAAAATCCTGCCATGTTGCTAACAAAAGTGCAATAGCCTGGAGAAGGTGACATGGGAATACTCATGTCACACTAGAAGCAGTTCTACTGTGCACACTTCTCCAAGTGATATTTGTCCTAATAGAGACATTGAGATAGTGTAAATGTTGCTCAGATATGCCACACATGTGCAATATGTCCTGGAGAGATGTCCCCAAAATCCACAGCACAATGAATCAGTAAGTCTCAGTCTAATAACCACAAATGTCTGGCTCCTCTTACAATGACATTCTCTGAGTGCACCAGTAGACATCTATAGTCCCTTGGATGTTGGAGAGGCCCAGAGGCTTGCAAGTATTTTTAGATGGCCCTCAACATGTTGCCAAATTGGAAGCTACATCATTGTCTCCATAATGGACAAGCAGACCATATGTCTGTCTGAGGATGAGTGTCTGCACCCAAACACCTGTGATTCCAACATAACTGCAAGTCACTCCATGATGCTGGCGAACAGTCAGGAAACAAACCTTACCCATTACACACGTGCAGTGCTCTTTTCTACATGATGCCACATCAAGGGCATCGATTTTCACATTGTGGCTCAAAACAATAGGCCTACCTGTCATGTCCCTCATTGGTACTGCATTTGTACATGCCAAATGACTTGCTATGACATTTGATGGAATGTGTCAGCCAATAAGCAATTGAGACACACTGCTGTCTGTGGCGCAACATGAAATGTACCCATATTGTAAATGTCTCATTCCACACACAGTTTGCCATGCACATATATGTGAGGGAATACAGACATCATCCCATCAACATAGGTAGACCATTCATGAAATGTTAAAAAGAGAAAGGGACACATGCAGACATGTAGGCCCAAGGAATGTTGGCAACAGTGATGGCACATAAATCATGTCAATGGACATTCCCCACTTACCAAGGGAAAGGATTGACCTATAGCGGACCCAAAGAACTTTGTAAGCTCTGTTACATGTATATTGGCCATCTTAACCTTGTAGACTGCAATGAGGCACCAGCACCAATCATGCGCTGTAGGCCAGTGGACTCAGGGTGGCAGATGCCTATATACTTATTTACCAAGACACATGGCTGAGGACAGTGATTCATCAGTTACTTACCTTTAGTCTGAAATTACACACACTACAAAAACAAACACTACTGGATTGATCAATGTACCCAGCCATATGTCATCCCTGGAGAGCAAGTGGTTTGTGGAGTCTACCCAGGTGTGTCCTAGGTTCCTGGATCAATAGTCAGGGCACATTAGTATGCACCACATGACATGTCTACACAAAGAATCGCTCATTTATTGTGTGACACATGGCTCATCCCTAATTGTCCGGTGGAGTTTTCTGAACCTAACTCATTCACTTGGTAATGTGACAGGCAGGAATATGCCCTGTTCTCAGCCCCTTGCGGCTGCTGTGCTGTCCTGCCCTCAAATACCCATTAAGCTCCAGGTAGGCCACCACCAGAATGCGTGGCAATAGGGAGGGGGGTCATTTTTCGATGGGCACCCTATCCACGTTGGGAGAACAACCCCAGCTGGGCCTCAGCGATCTTCCTGTCCCAGAGTCTCATGTCCTCCCACCTCTTGCAACAGTGGGCGCACCACCAGCGCTGGACTCCCATGGTCCACACCTTCTTGGTGATGGCTGTTCATATCCCTATCTTCTGATGGTCATTGACCTGCATGGATATAAAAGACAAGAGAAGACATTATATCCACATGTCCCATCCAAAATGGCTGAGTCATATACATGTCAGTACACAAAGCTAAGCTCATTCTTCTTTTGCCCAAACTTCCCAAGGCTGAAACATACTAGCCACTGAGTATAGGGACATGACTACAAACACTTCCCAATCTGCTGACCATCCCACCACCTTGTCCATGCCTTCAATTGACTAGGTAAGTCAGCTGACATCTAGTGGGACATGCTTTAGCAATCTGACTGCGATCTGAGGAACTATGGAAAACACCACACCTTTGTGGCTTCTGAAAGGCAGACTCCTTAGGCATGAATGCATTACAACACTCACACTTCGTGAGAGTTTTTCTCTGCAGACAGTTCCTACAGGCTACTACCAGAGTACAAACTCAAACATTACACATGGATAACAACGAGGGGACCAACACAGTGGGTACAGAAAGTATCTACCCTGTCCATGTGCGGACATGTGCACTTACAAATGCATACTCATGCCACTTCAGGGGGTGGGGTTCTGTTTCATGTACATGTGCCACAGAACATGCTTTTGGACATGTGTTCATCCTACAGAGATGCCATCCAACAAACAAAGGCATGCTTTGTCCGTTTATTGACATGTGACCAAGCTACTCAATCACATAGATTGCTTCCCAGGAATCAACACACTGTCTGCACTGTCTGACTATCATTTATGAAATAAGCCTGCAAAGGACCAATTTGAACTGTGTGAGGGTGACAACAGGGATGTGTGACTGAGGGACCTGTCAGGGGATAGATACACACATTGAAAATGATGCCAGGTGCATATTTGTCACAGATCATGAACTGTCTCCTAAAAACATTGACATCAGGGAAAGTGCCTTGATACATTGCAAATAAGCACAAAGCCTAGATTTGGCCAAATGACAGGGTCAGGTGGGATAACAGGAGTGGGCACAGTGCCACAGCTGCATAGCAAAAGTGACTCAGCACCAGCTAGACTGGACCCGTCCTGGGGTATACATGTGACAGTCCCAGGTCTCCGTAGGCTGAGCAGACAGGACCTACATTAAACTCCTTTTCCATCACTTCCATGTATGACAGTACATCATGTTGATAACAGCAATTTTGCATGTGTTGTGTATGTGGCAACCTGAAGGGCTGAGTGAGTCAGGATATGCCTTAAAAATAACAGTTTAGCAAGGCCAGATGTGGTTTGAAATCTCAATTTCAATGTACCTATAGCTCACTTCACACACACCACACACATAAAACATGCATACACAGCTCATGCTGTCATACAAATACATGTTGTCTCACATTGACAAAATCCATGTGGTAAGAGATTTATGGGGATGGCTGTGATGTCACCTCACCTAGTTTTGTGCATCAAACGTAAGGGAGATACAGGTGGACTCAAAACACACACAGCAATGTATTAGGACTCAATATCTGACACTGACAACAGATACAATGACATTGACTCTCCCATTGATGCCACAGTAACTGCACCTCCATGGCCTAGACTTTACACTCTGGCACACATGGGCACGGGAGGAGGGAATATATGGGGAAGTACAGAAAAATAAATGTGGACATGAGGCACGTGTCTGCTTCACTGCTGCACTATAAAGCTGTTCATTCAGGGGTAGAACCTCTCTGACTAGCCTCTCCAGCTCCTCTGGGAAGAAGACAGGGGCCCTATCATCTGCTGGGCATGGCATGATTGCGCCCAGTGGTGGAACACAGCAGCTCAGCTAGTGGAGGTCATGCTGGCATCAGTGTTAGGAGTCAAGTGAGGGATTTTTCAGAACATGGTGGTCACGTCTGCCACGTACATGGCCGTCACTGCTGGCGGACGCAGCCATTGGCCTGCGACTGCCACTGGCAGCAATGTTAGCCTATGGCTGTGTTTACCGCGGTTGCAACCACCTACTGCTATGGCAACTTCAGGCAGCAGTCACGGGCGGTTCCTAATGTCCAGTTGAGTAGGTCAGGCAGCCGCCATTTTAGAAGCCTGAATTGTGTTATATGTCTCGAAAAATGTGTCACATCTCCGAAAAATTTGTTTTTTCCATTGATATGTGCCTGTCTTGTCCTGTTATGTAGGTCCCACTACTTAGACACCATTTTTGTACATTTTTGTCACATATGACAATTTGCTTTGTGGCACAGTCCCCCCTGAAAAAGGTCATTTTAAAGCTTGTGACATAAAGTCACAGTCCGAGTGGCAAGTTTCATGCAGACATTTTTGATGGCCAGATAGATGATGTGTACACATATGTTTCAAAGAAAGGGGGCAATGTTTCTTCTGTGTGATGTGAACTGTGCATCATGTCCTCAACTTAAGACCTGCCTTGTCAAAGTTTGTCATTCACAAGCATCATGTATGTGGCAAGGGACACATTAAATGATGGCAAAATGATCGTTTCTTGTCATACACAGTTACCCGGGGAGGGGTAGGATCAGACAACCTCCTGTCTATCATCCACTACCAGACCTTCAGACCATGGAAGAACACCACATCATCCAGATCTACCGTCTGAATCGGCAAACAATCATGGATCTATGTCATCAGTTGGAGACAGATCTGATGCCTGCCATTTATCATTCAAGTAGCATACCAATCATTGCACAAGTCATGGCAGTGTTGCACTTCCTGTCCACAGGGCCCTCCCAAAATACAGTGGTCCTGTCTATTTGCATGTACCAGCCTATGTTCAGTCTTGTTTTGAAGGACTTACTCTCAGCAATGTTGAAACACCTGAACAGCTACATCCAGTTTCATCAACGTGAGGATTTTGCGCATGTGAAGGCAGAGTTTTATGATTTGGCACACATCCCACATGTGGTGGGAGCCTGTGATGGTATACATGTTGCCTTAGTTCTACCCCATGGCAATAAACAAGCATACTGCAACAGAAAGAGCCTGGTTGTTTGGCGGAAGTCCACATTTCATTTGTCTGTGCCCGTTATCTGGGTTCAGTCCATGATGCCTGCATTATGCGGAACAGCGCGATCCCCCAGCTGATGGCACAACTGCACCCAGAGAGGGCCTGGCTAGTTGGTAAGTCACTTGCATCCTATTTGTTTGTGTACAATGTCTGCTGCAAAAATGGTGATGAGAGGGATTCATAGTTGCAGATATGTCCCATCCCATGACAAGGGACTCTGCATACCCAAGTCGTCCATTGTTGTTGACGCCGGTGAGAAACCCAACTACGCCAGGGGAAGTCTGCTTCAATGATGGCCATGGAAGAACACGTCATGTCATGGTGTGTTCTAGAGTGGGCTTTTGGGCCCCTGCAGGCCAGATTTAGGTGTCTGGATGAGATAGGTGGAGCCCTCCTCTACTCAGCCGAAAATGTTTGTAAGATCATTGTGGCCTACTACATTCTCCACCACATTGCCCTGCGGAGTGATATCCCATACATTCCTAATGAGGGGGAGCTTGCAGTGCCACTGGCTAAGAATCCTGAAATGCCAAGTGAGGATGACAGTGATGAAGAGGAAGGCGAAGTCTTGCTATCAGATCTCTTGAATCACTACTTTACTTTAGCATAGGAATGTAATATTATGTGATTACTGTGACTGTATGATGAACTGTAGTTGTGAGGGTGTGTTAATAGTTTTTTTTTTTTCAAAAGATGGGATCTTATGCTTTGCAGTATACAGCAAAGGCTTGATTGCCAAGTCAGACTTGTTAAGTGAATCTACTGATGTTTGATATAAGGTTTTGGTCATAGGTATTACATTTCCAGCCTAAACTCCTTGTATTGTTTTTGACCAGGTAACTTTACCATGCCATCCTCATGTGGGCATTTCAAAGTTGTGACATTGCCAGAATTCTGTTGCTGTTCTGACATATGAAGTGTACATGGATTGATCCAAGTAATGTTGCTCACAGATTTAGGCCATACAAGTGCTGTGCTAATGCAGCTTTGGCAGTGGGATGGTGGAATTCCGAAGTGCACTATACACTGGTTTGCTGTGGTGTGTTGGTTCAATTGACCTTAAAATATGTTCTCAACAAGTGCAAGCCATGCATTCTCCCTTCACATTGTGTTGACAATGATCCTGTATGACCTTTTTGTTGTTGTAGAGGTGTTTCATCATTGCAGGCCTCAGGGCCTATGCCTCAATATCGACACAGGTTTGAATTATACCACCAGATGCTTGGTCATATTAATGGGATGGACTTATGATCAGTGACTTTTTGTACTGCCCTCTGTCTGTGTCATGGCATATGTTATGTTGCAAGACCTGGGTTTCGTATGTGATAAGGCTCAGGCTGGTGACAGTATCCACCAATCTGTTAGACTATGCTACGAGATGAGGTCAGAAAAAATCCCATTGTTCTGTGGTTTGAGGGAGAGTACCTTGGGATATCCAGCCTGGCTCAATATGGTTCAGCCACTCTTGGCTATAACATTTCAGACATTTTAACAGCCTATGTGCTGTACAGTGTAATAAAATGTTTGGTGTTACCAGACACTTGTGCCATTGTGTTGCAATTAATCCTCAGCATGACACTGCCTGAGACATATCCTTTTTTCCATTACCATCCTGTGTCTTCCTCATGTGCATCACAAGGGTTACAGTTCAACATTTAAAAATGTGGAAAATAAGGTAGCTGGCAATATTTTAGTGATAGGTGAATTTACTGACATAGGTGCAGGAAATAATTGAGAGATGCAATAGAAAAGTAAAGTAGAGAAATCAGTCATGGTGGATGTAATCATATTGGTAGGTGCCACAATATTTAAAGGCCAAAGTCCAGTGTCCTACTACCATAGGGAATAGAAGGTCATCAAAGAACAGTCAACAGAGTAAATATGTGGCACACAAAGGAGTTCCTTCAAGAAGAGGTCACTTGCTGGTAGTGGTTGGTGTCTTGCCATCCCCATCTCCTGGATGCTTGGGTGGACATCCCTGGTTGTGGGCGGGGGTTCTGCTGCTACAGAGGCCTCCCTTCCAGTGCTGCCACATATGTTGACGGGACTGGTGTTGCTTGGCCAAAGGAAGGGGTGTGGTGTTGCTCACAGTACCTGATCAGGGTACTGCTGATCTCCCTGAACACCCCTATAGGGAGGCCAGAATGGTGTTTTGTGGCCTTCAACTTTCCAGAGACTCACAATGGAAGTCTCTCTGCAGCTGCTTGTTCTCCTTGAGTTCAGCAAGTACCTGGCCCATCATGTTTTCGGATTCACAAAAGGCTCCCAAAACTTGAATGATGGTGTCCTGGACAAGACCATCCCCAGTAGCCTTATATCACTGGCCCACAACATCCCTCTCACGTACCCTACCCCCACACGCCTGTGCCCTTGGCACAGCTTGCCCTCTGCCACCTGTTCCAGGACCATCATTGTTGGAGGTCTGTTACTGTGACTCAGGATTCTGGACTCGTGGAGCGTGTAGGTTGGTTGTCACAGTCCTTGGGACACAGGTTGGGGGCGAATGACTGCCTATGATGTAGATGCAACCGGGCTTGCAGGACTCCATGTGATCATGGTGAGGCTTACTGCTGTCATCTGACCAGGTTGCCCTGATGGGCCAGAGCCATCCTCAATGTCCAGACATTCAGGAATGTTGCCCTCGCTGAGGGCTTCATCCATGGGGTAGTGGCAGTCTCTTCAGTGGGTTCAGTGTTCCCAGTGGCACCTAGACGTGTTGATGTGAGAGATGCAATGTTAAAGGTTGTATTGTAACATCTACCTCCAATAGTTTACTGTGACATTTAGCAAAGGCCATGTAGACATTGCATTTGCAGGTTTTTCTTATGTTACAGTTACACATGCTATCAATTTTATTGACCTGACATTTGAGTGACATACCAATTCTATTTCAGTTAACCAGCTGCTGAATGTATGAGTTCATTATCTTTAGCATTTGGGAGGATGGTCATGGACGTACATCTTGCCAGCAGTGCAGCCAAACAGTGGCTGGGCAGAATGAGGTTTAGATCATCTTATGGCCTAGGTGACTGTTATACAGGCATACCCACAACGTTGTTGTATATGTGATTGTTGTCATCATGTGATCAGTGCATTGTGCATGTATCTGCTTCCAATACCATTCAGGTGTTGCATCTTGAGACCTTTGATATTTTCTTTTTTTTTGCTCATAGTTTGAACTGTCCTTCCTGTCCACAACATTTTCATCTTGGCTTAGCTGCTCAAGATGGATCTAGGTGTTTAGCCACATCAAAGAGTGTCCCATGATCTGTATCTTGTCCCTCCCAGATGGGTACACCTCATTTATGAGTTCACAGGCAGATGCACAATGTCATATGGCCTGGTTATTGGAGTTACAGAGACTCACCCTCCTGGGATCTACAGTCATGTTATTCTAAGTACTACACACATTATACATAGGTCATCCTCCCAGGTGAGTATACTTCCATTGCAAGTTAACAAACAAGGATATTTGCACAGATCCACGCTCGGCTTGTGTTTGGATTTGGGGAGACAGATCCTCCTGGCAATAGCAGTTATGTCACTCTCTGACATTTGTGCACTTGTTATATATCATCCCCCACAGATGTGTACACTTTATGTGTGATTTCCAAAATAAGGGTATATTTGCAAGTATACACTGGACTGGTGTATGGAGTACAATTAAGAGAGCCTCCTGTGAGTTGCAGCCATGTAATTTCTTCTGTGACACACACTACACTGATGGCTTCCTCCCACTTGAGTATACTTCAATGATGACTTGGTTCACAGGTGTATTTTGGTGGAGGACACATTTAGTTGTTTTTAGTTAAGGGAGCATTGTCTGGTGTGAGCTGCAGCCCTGTCACTCTCACTACTTCAGAATCAATGACAGATGCCAACTCTATTAATATCATTTGAAATTTGAAATACTGTTGTCTACAGTGAAGAGGACACTGCTCTGCCGTTTGTAGTGACAGTACCAGTGCCGCTTGGCCTTAGCAGTCCTGCCCTGTGCTACACACACTATACAGATGCCATCCTTCCAGGTAATTACACTTCAATGGTGAGTTCAGGGACAAGGTCCATTGGAGCAGAGAACATTTTGTTGGATGAGCGGAGTGACAGTACCAGTGCCTCTTGGTCTTAGCAGTACTGTCAGTGCCTGTACACACACTAAACAGATATCATCCTTCCAAGTGAGTACACTTCAATGGGGAGCTCAGGGACAAGGGCCATTGGGGCAGAGGACACTGTTTTGGCTGAGTGGAATGACAGTGCCAGTATCTCTTGGCCGTATAAGTCCTGTCAGTGCCTGTACTACACACACACTATACTTTTGAGGAGATACACTGTTCTGGTTTTTGTAATTGTGGAACAGTGCCTGCTGACAACTGTAATGCTGTCAATCTCTGTATTACAGACAATATAAAGAGTTGTTGTTCCCTTACGTGTGCCTACTTCACATGTGGGATGCCAGACTGGTGTCTATGGACAGGTGGAAGCTGGGCTGATGAGTGGGGTGACGGCGAAGGTGGCAAAAGGTGATCAGTGAGCATGCATGACCATATATTTTTGTGACATTTTAGTGTTGTGACTTACCAGACCCCACTCCCACATATATTCCTGTCAAGCCCTTAGGATGCAGGATGGCCAAGACCTTTTCCTCCCAGGATGTGAGTTGTAAGGAAGGAGGGGGGTACCACCCCCAGTCTTCTGGACATGCAGCTGGTGCTTGGATGCCATGGAATGGACCTTCCCTCTGAGATCGCTCCACCACCTACTGATGTCATCCCTTGTGCCCGGGTTGGGGCCTACAGAATTCACTCTTTCAATTATCCTTTGCCAGATTTCCATTTTCCTGGCAATAGTAGTATGCTGGACTTGGGCTCAAAATAAATATGTCTCTACTCATCTTCAGTGAAATGGGGATTTTTCTGGGGTGACATGGTAGAGATAAAAAAATAAGGGGAAGGAAATGAACAGGTGAAAATGAGTTAATGGGGTTGGTAAGTGCAAATGGATGTGGCTGGAATTAGGAGTGTGTTGAGGGTGTGGGATATGTGCTCATGGAAAGTTGTGGGGGTGCCTAATCTATGCTTTGGTAATTTTTTTTATTTGCTCTGGCTTGGGCGTTTGGCGTTGTAGATGCAAAGAATTGTAGTTAGTGAAGAGTGTCTGTTCTATGGTATGCTTTGCAGGTGTTTCGGGTGTGGCAATGTGTGTTAGCTGTGTTATTTTCAAATCCATCCAATGTGGTGTTGTGTATTACTTTGTTGACCGCAAACTGCTGTGGTTCTAACTGCCATTGGCAGATCACCAGGGGTGTTGGCCACTGTGACTTTTGACTTGTAATACTTTACGTGAGTGGTTTACGGGCTGTTGGTACTTGTGGTCAGACCGCCTATTTCCCGCCCTCAACTGCACTGGCTGTGTGGGTTTTTTACCTGCTTTTGAAAGCCCTGCCTGTGTAACTCATAATACAGCAGTCTGTTTGACCGTCAAGATGCTGATCTTTTGGCATCTGCCACCATGGAAGTCCGACTGCCAAACTCTTAATCATGCCCTCAATCACTAGAGTTCAACAGACTATGGATAAATCTATGGTGCCTTGTCATTGGTCTCATTTATTAGATAACATTTCTGCTCTTCCTGCAATTATGATTGAGCTGGTCTGTTAATGTAAGGTATTAGCCAAGCTTTACCCCCCCATGAATGCCTTCATTCAAGTCATCCAACTCTCTGGGGTGTCTCCACAATTCAGAAGAGCAAACAGTGAAGAATGTTCTCCCAGTTCAAATTTCACTTTCTAGAGTAAGCAATATTAGTTGCCAGGGTTTAGGTCCTCTTGGTACCAAAAACCCTGAGGAAATTGAAAGGGAGTCTCCTAAGTTGTCAAGTAAAAACAAAAAGTGTCTACAGAAATTTAATAAAAGCTTAAAAGGGCGCATCAGAGCATCCCAAAAATTGTATCCAATCTTTTCCGATCCTCAACTAAACAACAGCAATCTTCCAGGATTTGATGGCACTCAATGCTTACATAGTAGAAAAGATGTTAGCCTCTCCCAGAGATGGAACAAAGATTTGGAAGATCCTCTGGGACAAATAGTTGCAGCAATGTACCTAGTGGATCCTCTAGTGAGGTAATGGAGGAATCCTCATTGGAGGTGTTGGACTCTAACAAGGAATTGAGCCCCATAGGTCATGAATCTAAGCCCCTTGTAACAACATCTGAGTTATTAAGATCTACTAAAGAAAGTCAAGCAAGGTCCAGTACCACAGGGACCAAAGCTTTAAGATCATCTAAAGAGTGTCAAAGCCGGTTACAGAAAAGCCTTGAACATTTTTTATCTGTCAAGTGAGGGATTTCAGTAAGCCCCATTTTGTTAGACACGGTTAGAAAAAGTCCAAAGTCAACAACAGTTGCACACTTTGGGCCTCTAAGAGTCCCTAAAGAATGCCAAATGGAGCCTCAAAAGTCATGGAAAGTGGTCCTGAACACCGGGTCGCCAGCTCTCTGTGCTATCGAGATTTTGGCTGAAATAAGACAGGCTAATGCAGAGGAATGGTTGGAGGAGCGTGCACCTGGGGGAATCGAAAAAGTGAATTCAGTAACTTCCCTTGGAGGGGGAAAATGCCACCTCAGTGAGATAAATGAGTTACGAAAATCACTGGGGGGGTGGAACTCGCCTTAACATCCTGAGTGATGTTAGCTCCCCAGGGAATACAGTGCAAGATGGGGTTACTTTAATTCTTCAGCCAGAATATTTCTCCCGGGGTCAAGAAGACATTCTTAATCATGGGAATCTTTTAAAACTATTTTTGCCACTTACTGGAAGGGATAGGATTAAAATAAAAGAGCTTGAATACAGCCATCATTCCTGGAACCCATGATAACATAAGAAAGGCCACTAAAGTTCATATTTGCCATCCAGAGACTCTAAACAAAATTGAGACCCATTCAAATATATTGTCACAATGGGGCATTTTACTTAGTGAGCCATTTCCCCCAAAATGCCCCTGAATTCTGGCCAAAACTTGCTCTTGAACCCTCATCAGAAGTCCATAATTCATAGTTCAAAAGGTGCAGACAACAGGAAGCTGCGGGGTGAGCAACTGAGGGTTATAAAGGAGTTCTCTAGAAATAAGATAAAATATTGGATGATAAGTAATCCGGACTGAATATCCTTTGACTCCCAATGAGCTGGGGGCTCCCAGAATCAACCGACCACTCATTTACCAACATTGCAGTTCTGCTCAAAGAACATTCAGGGTTTAAGGTCATTGCCGGACAGCGATGACTCACTTCAGACTATCAGTGAGAAGGAAATAATCTGCTTACAGGAAATCAATCAGTTAGGTCCAGCAGTGTGGCCGGATCATCTTGATTTTTTTTCCTCCTGCCGAGCCATCATCCAAGGGTGGCCACCCTTCTGGTGGTGTCTCCATTTTAATTCATAAATCTCGAACAAGTGTAGCAGTTTTGGATAGTGGCCTGCAAGCCTACATCACTACAAAATTAGTATCTCCTCTTAACCATTATTCTAGAGGTTTGTCTCAGATCATCATAGGGTCCATTTACATCAACCCAAAGCAACCAAAGAAAAAAATGGTTGTGGCTGAAGTGGCAAATATTATAAGATCTTTAAGAGGGTCATACTTAGAGGCCACATGGCTACTTGCTGGTGATTCTAAAATTATGCATAGGTTGCATGAATCCATGTGGTGGACAAATGTCTTTTCAACCATGGGGGTCACAGCTGACCCTTGTGTAGTTGACAGCTGTGACGTGTACTGGTTGTAATGGATTTCAAGTCTGAAATGCTTTGTCATATGCTTTTGTTGGGTTTCATCATGTATGTTGGTGTAGACACAGTGACTAATGCTACCACTCATGTATTTTCACACATAGATACCCAGGAAGAGGGAGGATGCGACAAGCTGCAGTGCACCGTCCATTGCCAGACCTTCAAAGCATGAAAGAACACCAAATAATTCAACTCTACCATCTGAGTAGACAAACAATAGTGAATGTATGCTGTCTGTTGGAGCCATATCTGATGCCTGAAAACACAAATCCTACATGCATACTATCCATTGTGAGACTCAAGGTAATATTGCACTTCCTGGCCACAGGGTTATTCCAACATATAGTGGCCATATCTGGTGGTATGTCCCAACCTATGTTCAGTCTGTTGTTGAGAGATTTCCTATCAATAATGTTGAATCACATTGACAGCTATATCATGTTCCCCAGTGTGAGGTTGTGGCCAATGTGAAGGCTGACTTCTATGGTTTTGCCCACCTCCCACATGTGGTGGGGACATTGATGGCACACACGTTGACTTGGTGCTACTGCAGGCCCCTGAATGAGTCTATCACACAGGAAAAGCTTCAATTCTGTCAACGTTCAAGTTGTCTGTTCATCCGATCTCTACATCTCAAACATCTGTGCCCATTTCCCTGGATCAGCCCATGATTCCTTCATAATGTAGACCATCGCCATACCCCAGCTGATGTCACAACTATAATAAGAGTGGGCCTGGCTGGTTGGTAAATCACATCTGTCATGATTGTGTGTGTGCAATAACAGGTGCTACAATCATAAAGTGAGTGATTCATTGCTATACTTATGTCCCATTCATAAACAGGAGACTCAGCATATCCAAACCAGACTTGGTTATTGACACCGCTGAGGAATCCAACTACACCAGGGGAAGTTTGCTTCAATGAGGCCCATGGAAGAACATGGCTGGCAGTGGAGCAGGCTTTTGGACTCCTGAAGGCTAGAATTCATTGTTTGGACAGGACTGGTGGAGCCCTTTTCTACTCATCTGAGAATGTGTGTCAGATCACTGTGGCATGCTGCGTGTAACACAATCTCGCCCTACCGAGGAATATTGCTAACATTCCAGAGAAGAAGGAGCCTGCAGTGCCAAAGGGTGGAAATCCTGAAATGCCAAATGAAGAAGACAGTGGTGAAGTGGAAGGAGCCAACAAGATCTCATTGACAACTTCTTCTCATGAGTGTATGTCATGTGATGTCACAAGTTTGGCTGTACAATATACTGTAGTTGTGACACTGTCTGGAGTTGATTGTTTGATATAGTTGAGGAGCTGATGCCCTGACAAAAATCACCTCAAAGGCTGTTTGATGAGATAGCTTTTGACACATCCCCACCTTGATATTTGTGTCAGATTTATTGCAATGTACTTTGTATCCCAGATGTCTGCTATGTGATCTGTGTCATATGTATGGTTTCATGCCTATACTCCTTGTTTTGTCTTTTGTTCATTTTCATGTGGCCATTTCAGATTTGTGACTTTGGCAGGTATGTGATGGTGTTCGGACATACAAAGTGGCTATGGATTGTTCCAAGGAATGTAGGTCACAGACTTTGGTTGCAGAAGACCTGCAGCAAGACAGCTTGCACAGTGATAGGATGGAAGTTCATATGACTCCAGTGGACTGGTTACCTCTCCTGTGTTGGCCCTGATGCATCATGTGTGTCATCATGTGGTCAGAAACTATGTAGTGTAGGCCAGAATCATGTCAGTTACCCTTCACATTGGCTAAAACATTTTCTGTATGACCTGTATGTAGCTGGTGATGTGTTTCCTCATTGTAGTACACAATGCCTGTGCCAATCACTGACATATGTTTGTGTCATAACACAAGATGCATGAGCACTGGACTGATCAGAAATGGTTGTACTGCCATTTGTCTGAGCCTTGCACTGTATGATGTTGAATTACTTTGGTGAGGTAGAAGATATGGCTCCTGGAGATTACATCAACCACTTCAGAGTTTGACTTTTCTACAGGACAATGTCTGACAAATCCCTTCCTTCCATGGTCTGGAGCTCTGCATCTGTCAATATGTTCATATACTCAGTATAACTCAAAAATGTATGATTTGCAATGTGTAAGACACCTTAAGAGCCTATGTGCTGAACAATGTAATACAATTTCTTCTTTGACCAGACACTTATATGTATGTGTTTGTGTGGAATGGTTGTAATACTGAGCTGGACACTGTAAACATGCAACATGTCCCATCTTAAACAAGTACCTTGGATCATCATTGTATGGTTCACATGGTTTAACATATCTACAAGGGAAAATGTGAAATTAGAGACAGCAGACAATGAGTTTGTGATAGGTGCATTTATTTCAGTGCACAAACATAAAATAAAATGTGGACAGAATGTGAATAAATGTTAAGTGAAGGTGTCAGTCATGGTAGATAAAATCATTGGAGTGGATGCCACAGCATTGGAAGTCCAAAGTCCAGAGTACTCCTCCCATGGGAAATGGAAGGTGGTTCAGAATCAGTCAACAGAGTGAATGTGTGACACACAAAGGAGGACCTTAAGGAAAAGGATTATTGCTGGAATTGGTGGCTGTCTTGCCATCTGCACCTCCTGGATTCTTTGCTGGACATCCCCGCTTCTGAGAGGGGATCCACTGCTACAGAGGGAGGGGTGGCTGTGGCTGGTTGTTCCTCGACAGGGCCTCCTTTCCAGTGGCTGGCGCCAATGAATATGAGCCTGATGTTGTTGAACCAAAGGACAGGGAAGGTTGGTTTTGAGAAGCCTTGCTCAGGGCTGTGTGAATGTCCTTCAGCACCCCTGTTAGGGAGCCATGTTTGAATTCCGTGCCTCCATTTGCTCACACATGTCCCTTTGTATGTCCCTCTGCAGCTACTTGATTTCCTGGAGTTCGGTCAACACCTGGCCCATCAAGCCTTGGGACTCCTGATAGACCTCCAAAACGTGGCTGATTGTGTCCTGGCTGACAACAGCACCAGTGGCCTCACTCCGCTGGCCCACATCATCCCTCCACGCACCCTACCCCCACTAGCCTGTGCCAATGGCATAGGGTGCCCTCTCCAACTGGTTACTAGACCCTCAGTGTCCAAAGTGTTGAGTTGTACCTCAGCATCCAGGATTGGGGGCACCAGATGATAGAAACTGTGCTATGTGTACAGGTTGGAGGGGGTGCATGGTTACCTGTGATGTAGAAGCAACAGGGCGGGGACGTGACATTGTGGCCACAGTGACATTCACTGTTTCCATCTGACCAGGTTGTCCAGATGGGCCAGGAGTTTCCCTCATGTCCGCAAGTCCATGAGTGTTGTTATCACTGAGTGCTTCATCCAGCACTCATCCAGGTCTGTTCTGTGGCCTCAGTGTTCCCAGTGGCAGCTCGACCTGTTGATGAAGAACATACATTGTTATTTTTTGAGGTGTGACATCTATCTCCAAAGTTTGTGTTACAGAAAGCAATATTAGTTGCCAGGGTTTAGGTCCTCTTGACACCAAATGCCATGACAGCATCAAAAGGGCCACTCCTAACTTGTCAAGGAAAAACAAAAAGTGCCTATGGAAATGTAAAGAAAGCTTAAGAAGGCGCATTAGAGTATTCCAGAAATGTTATCCAATCTTTTCCGATCCTCAACTAAAAAACAGCGATCTTCCAGGATTCGATAGCAGTCAAATCCCCAGGGTAGAAAAGACGTTAGCGTCTCCCTTAGGCAGAACAAAGATTTGGAATATCCTATGGGACAAATAGTCTTAGGCAATAGGCCTAGTGGACCATCCCATGAAGTAATGGTGGAATCCTCTTTGACGGAGGTGTTGGACTCTAAAGAGGAATTGGGGCCCCTAGGTTATGAATCTAAGCGACTTGTAACAACTTCTGAGTTATTAAGATCTACTAAAGAATGTCAAGCAAGGTCCAGTACAACAGGGAACAAAGCTTTAAGATCATCTAAAGAGTGTCAAACGTGGTTACAGACAAGCCGGGAAGAAATGTTATCTTCCAGGTGAGAGATTCCAGTAAGTCCCGTTTTGCTGGACACAGTTAGAAAAAGAAGTCCAAAGTCACCAACAGCTGCACCCTTTGAGCCTCTAAGAGTCTGAAAGTTGTAAGTTGGCCTATTGTGCCATGTTACCATGGTATTGGACTTTTTGACAAGATATGTGAAGCTTGCCTAAACTATTTAACTCAAGCAGCTGATAAGATGTGCGGATCAGTTGCACTTTTGATGGATGGATTGAAAATGGCATCTTGCCATCAGGAAGCCAACACAGAGGAGAGGCAATATATGCCTTTGACTATTTGGAGACCTAGTTGAGTGGGATGAAGGAAAACACAGGACTTTGTGGTATATGTGACTGGAGTCATCATGTGCACAGTGCTGTGTCAATGTGTCTGCTGCTGCTACCAGTCAGGTGATGCAGCTTCAGGCCTTAGAACTACTTGTTGTATACACTTCGTAAGTGTCATTCCTCTCCTCAATTGTTTCATCTTTGGAAAGCAGGTCAAGATGGAGCAAGGTAGACAGACACATCTTTTAGTTGAGCATGATCTGTATATTGCTCACTCGCAGGTAAGTATACTTCAATTGAGAGTTAATAAACAGGAGTATTTGGGCAAGTGGACACTGTGCTGGTATTTGGAGTTACAGACACAAAGCCTCTTGGAAGGTGAAGTCAGGTCACTCTCTCTACTTCCCAACACTTGACAATTGGTATCTTCCCAGGTGCATGAACTTCATTTGAGAGTTCACTAACAGATGCAATGGGGCAGGTGAACGCTGGGCTGGAGGTTGGAGTTAGAGAAACAGAGCCTATTGGACTTTGCAGTCATGTCACTCGTTCTACTTCCCAATACTTGATAATTAGTATACTCCCAGGTGAGTAAACTTCATTTGAGAGTTCACTAACAAATGTATAGGGAAAAGTGAACACTGGGCTGGTGCTTGGAGTTACAGACACAAGGCCTCCTGAGAGTTGCAGGCAGGTACATTTCTCTACTACACACACTAAACAAATATTGGGTATTCCATATCTGTATGAAGTCTGCATTTAGGTGTGGCTATACATTTACAAGTTAAGGCATACCATGAGTCCTGGGATGATTGTTTGAAATTGAAAGACTTATATAGACTATTTGGACATATGGCATGTGATGGGCCTTAGTAGCTGTGATGCTAGGTCCAACAATACAGACTGACAGTGTTGACACTCAGATACTCTGGGTACTGAATGTTGGTGGGGTGCATAAACAAGACAGCGGCAAAAGCAGAGCTGTGAACATGAAGGACATTTCATTTCTTTTACTGTTTTTTTGTTGTTGTGACTTACCAGACTCCACTCCTCCAGGTATTCCTGTCAAGCCCTCAGGATGCACGATGGCCAAGACCTTCTTCTCACAGGGAAAAAGTCTTAATGGGACACTAGGAAGGCCACCACAAGTCTTGTTGGCCTTCAGCTGGTGCCTAGCGACTAGGGAATGGACCTTTGCCCTGTGGCCATTCCACTTCTTCCTAATGTCCTCCTCGGTACACAGGGTGGTGCCTACAGCATTCACTCTGTTGACAGCTCTTTACCACTTTCCCATTTGTGCTGGACTTGGGCTCTAAACAATTGTGACTCTTCTCTTATAATTTCATCCACCATGACTCTCAACTCATCTTCCAAAAAATTCGGATTTTTTGGACAGGACATGGCGGAAAATTTAAGTGGGTGAATGGGAGTTACCGACACAAGAAAATGATGTGGGGAGTAGATGGTGAAAAGTGTGTGAAGGGGTTCATGGGATGGAGAACAAAAGGGGTGCCTTAGCTCTCTCAAATAATCGCAACTCTTGGTTGCAGTGGAGATACAATGGGTCATCGTCTGTGAAGGGATATGTTTTATAGTGTACTTTGTTGGTGTGTTCACCGTGCCAATGTGTGTCAGCTGTGTTGTATTTTAATTCATCCAATGTGCACTTGTCTGTTACTTTGGTGGAGGTGTACCGCAGCGTTCTACTGCCATTGGCTAACTGCACGATGGAACCACCGAGCCACAGAGCTGATGGCTGGAGGTTGGACCACTTAAATACTAGACTGCCGCATCCCTGCAGCCATGCCTTTTTGTTTGGCAGGCAGCAGTTCTTCCTGTTTACATCATAATACTGGAGTCTGGGGACTACCGGCGTAGCAGTCTTTTTTGGACTGCCGACATGGCGGTCTGGCGGTTCGACTGCCAAACTTATAATAAGGCGCAAAGATATTAACAAACAACTATGGGTTAGTTAAATGGAATGTGCACCAACAGTGAATGTAAACAGTGCTTCTTGCATACAACTCCTGAAGTTCATGATCAATACTGAAAAGCCTATGCAGACAATGTTGGTGTAAATTGTGATTTATTATAACAAAATAAACCCAAAGAATCAACGTTTGTCCAGGCCACTTAACTTAAATCCAATGGTATATATGCAAAAGACATTGAGAGTGATCTTTCCACCTTGAAAACCAAGCGAAAAGTGACTAGGAGATGGACAAAACAATGGGAGGAGCCTGCTGAACAGGAATAGGAAGTTTGAGTCTCTCGGGCAACTCCTTCCTGTTGAAAAAAAGATTAAAAAAAGGCTTCTCACACTGATGAACAACTCAATCTATGATCCTGCAGGGGACGGCAGTCTTGAGGTGGGCCCACCTGCCAAACTTGTAATGTAGGGGTCGGACCGCCACAGCTGTCCAACCACCACTGCAGGGGTGGCAGTCCATGGACTGCCAAAGTGCTAATCAACCCCTTACTGTTCTGTAGCTGCAGATCTTTCTTTGTATCCATGTAGTCAAAAATAATAATCCATCAAAAATGAGAAAAATATTGTTGAAAAAGCCCCCAAAAATGAAAAAATTAAAGGAATCCAATAGAGATCCCCTAAAGCAATCCAAAGCAATCCAAGGATTCTAAAGATTCTAGAATTCATAAAAGAACAGTGTTAGAAAAATAATGTAACACTCTAAGAAACCGGAAAAGGAAATCAAACTAAAAAGCATTGGTTCATTATAACACAAAAGTGATTTCCCCCCCAAAAAAAACAGAAACTCGTAGGACAAGTTCATAGATAAAACCTGTAAAGCAAATAAGAAAGCCCACTCACAAAACTACATTACATTCCCATACTGATATATATATATATGTATATGTATATATAAATCCAACACAGGAATAGAAATACGCTAACCTGGATTCAATGCAAAAATAGAATTTACTCTTAACAAAGACACATTTTCAGCCAACAGCGTGGCCTTAACCACTCACCCAAACAATGTGTACACAATGTTTAAATTGAACCCAGATGCAAAAAACAAATCAACAAAAAAGGACTGGTGCCCACACAGATAACACCCCCAATGATTCAAGGCAAACATGTGGGCACCATCTTACAGTAGTTCTAATTCCAATCCTCCCATTAAAGAGAAAATTACTAATAAATTATTCACGACAATACTTGCAGTGTAACCATCTAGTCATTCAGAAAAATAGAAATAATGTATATGTGCATCATATCAATCGAAATATAATGTTGTCTCTGCCCCAGTGTCACTGTAACTGAATCATGCACGCCTTCAAAATAGAAACCCAGGCAGTGCCTAGCCAGGGACAACCTACTTCAATGGACATGTAATACGCTTTAAATGTAACTAAGTATGTTTTCTGTCAAACCGGAGGCCAAAGTATAATATACATATCTCATATAAGTGCATGCACAGAAAACGATAACATCATCTCACAACAGAACATCCATATTTCCTAGTCTGTAAATGCTAATAAATGACGGTATCCACTGTGGAACAAGATAGGTATCATAAACATGGTAATAATAATAGCTCAGGACCACATTATCAAAAATATACAGCCGAAGTGGGCGAAAAAGTCATATTGCACAAGCGTAATCCTCTCTGCCTCACAGCAACCCAATTATAACATCAATAGATCTTAAAGAAATAAAGCAATGAAGTCCCATTAGAGACACAAATACTCATCTAAAGCTGTCCAACCAGATGGGTGATCCAGTGGTCCTGGTTCAAGTAATGTTCAGATAGTCCAATTAGTTTTTATTATCTTTTCCTTCATACCCACACTCAAGGTACTACTCCAAGGGCACCCGAGAATACACAATAAACAATCTGTGATGAAAAAATGCAAAAGGAATATTATTTGTGAAAGGTGCAGAACCCCATGTGTTCGAAGGAAGAGTAGGGGAACTCCTCAGAGGACTCCACAATAATCAAGGGGAACCCTTCCTTTCCTCCTCTAAAAAACAGAAAACACAACAGTCAGATGGAGGTTAAAATGCAGCAATACATAACCAGAATGTTAGTGGAAGCTGTATGCTGCCCCACTTTCACATGACTGAATCTCAGCTCACATTATCCCAATGTCTTACATGTACTTTTCAAGTATCATTCAGATGTATACTCAGCTCTTCATCCTGGTTGAGACTCCCTGGACCTAAAGTTTTGAGATCAATAATCAAAGGGGACTGTCTTTGACTCATCTTCAAGACCAGATTCCCACCCTTAGGGTTTAAAGTTACATTGCAAAATATGTCAGGTGGGTACGGTCCCCCTTGTGCTTTTCCTGTCTGGCAACTAGATATTTTGCATCACTGTGGTCAATTGCCCTGAGATGTTCTACGACCCTTTTAGTAACAGGGCACTTAGGGCTGCCCACATATCGCAGAGGATAGGGGCACACATAGATGTAAATTACAAATTGGGAACTGCACATGAGAAATTGTTTAATGTTAAATGTCTTCCCCCAAAGATATCAAATTCCTTCACCAGCCTGCTATTTTTGCATTCTTTACATCTATCACATGGAAAGAAACCCTAAAGGTCAGAATCTTGAATGCGTTTAGTCACTGTGATATTGTTACGCATAAGTGAATCCCTGAGGGTATTTGATAACCAGGAGGTGATCATCGGTCACCTATCTCATTCCCAATGACAGGATCACTTTTCAAAATACCCCAATGGCTAGACAACATTTGTCGTATCTGTTTGGAGTTGCCATTGTACATCAGAGTCACACACTTGGGAGTTTCTGTAGATGTAATCACCCTTTTTATAGCTGTGTTGAGGATCCATAAGGGGAATCCTCTTTCCTTTAACCGGGCCAAAATAGTTTTCTCTTGTTCTTTGTAGGATGCCTCCATGCTACAATTTCTGTTTGTCCTGAGGAGTTCTCCATAAGTGATGCTCCATTTCAAACTCTCAGTGTGGTCACTAAGGGCACAGAGGAGACTGTTACCTGGCATAGGTTTCCTGTGTATCCTTGTCCTGATCTCCACTACCACAACTTCCATTAGGACATCCAAGTATTGTATCCTACTCTTGAATATGGTGTGCGTGAAGGACAGATTCAAGGAATTTACATTGAGTTTGACTACAAGCTCACTAGCAATGCTCTCAGACCCCTTCCAAATAATGTTACACTGTCCACATATGTGTTCCTGTCTACCATCTCATAAAACATGGTGTTATTCAATTGTCTCATGGCTTCCTGTATATACATCACAGATATATATTTACACATATATATATACACACACACACATATATATATATATATATATATAGACATAAATATATATATGCACGCATATCTATAGATAGATGGATAGATAGATAGATTAGATATATATATATGTAGATATATATAGATTAGATATACATAGATATGTATATATAGGTATAGATATACATGATAAAAAGATGTGAAACAATGAAAGATGAAAATGTACATTATTGCTATGTAAATATAATTTACATCAATTCATTTAAATATTTATTTTTGAGAAAAATATATACAGTCAAAAATGTCGAAAGGTACAATAAATAAAGTTTGAAAACATGAACCATGAGAAACATGTTGAGTCTTTATTACACAAACCAATGTAATCAATAATATTATTGTTACACACATTCAATAATTACTCATAAAATAACACAAAATATGTCTACTACATAAAAATAAAAGTAAAATCAAAAAAATCAGAATAACAATATAAAATTAAATAATCACACTCCAATATAAAACATTTTTTAAGCCATTGTTAGTGTCAACATCAGGGCAGTGCGCGCTCTAAGGGTGACAAGAATGCAAAAACCCAACAGTTTCAAGCTAACATAATTTATGCATTGTGATGATATGATATTGTTCAACCTTTTGCTTTGCAGAGTTTAATCTTAAAGACTTATGTTCAGCATGCATATAAATACTGTTCATATGCTATGTACTACTGCAGGTTTCCAGACTGTGTCAGGGTGTGGTCCCCTTCCAGGGCCTTCTAGAAGCTCTCCCTGCAGCATGCCTGGGTGTGGTTTGTAGGCGGGGCCAAGACTCTATATAAGGGAGCCAGCCCAGCTCCACATGCTCACTATTCAGAGGTCCTGGTGCAGAGCAACAGCAACTTCCTGAGCTCCTGTCCGGTGGCCTACTTTGATCTTCCAGGCCTCTGACCTTCATTTACATTGGTGATCCTTAATCAGGGCGGTAAGACGGAGGTTGGGCTGGGCCCCAGACCCTGTTATTGAGGACGCTCAAGTTCTTGGGCCTAATTCTTGCATGATAAACAATTTTTCTTTTGAGCGTGTGAATGTGAGCTTGGGCGTTTCGTGGCGTTTGCATGCTGACATTTGAATCGGCAAGGCGCGCAATTCATGTTCTTGTGATTTAACCCTTGATATTTATTGTGCGCTACCATTCCTTGACAGTTACATGGTGGCATTTGAATCGGCAAGACGTGCGATTCATGTTCTTGTGATTTAACCCTTGATATTCATTGTGCGCTATCATTCCTTGACAGTTACATGGTGGCATTAGAATCAGCAAGACGCGCGATTCACGTTCTTGTGATTTAACCCTTGATCTTCATTGTGCGCTACCAATCCTGGGCAGTTACATGGTGGCATTCGAATCGGCAAGACGCGCGATTCTTTCCTCGTGCTTAATTCATGTTATTCATTGTGTGGTACCATTCCTTGGCAGTTACATGGTGGCATTCGAATCGGCAAGACGCGCTATTCTTTCCTCTTGCGTAATTCATGTTATTCATTCCGCGCTACCATTCTAAGGCATTTACTTGGTAGTTTTCGAGTTGACAAGTTGCGTGATTTATTCCTCGAATCTACGTTGTGTTATTCATGGTGCACAATCCTTCTATGGTGTTTACTACCTATGTGAAAATATGCAATGTGCGCAATTCATGTTCTGACAATTTGAGAGAACAAAAAAGACCAGAGTTCTAGATGTAATGTTGTGTGTTCCTAATATGTTTTCTCACAAAAAAGATTCATATGATGGTTTAGAAATTATTCAGATTGTTTCCTGATTCTCATGCAAAGGAAAGTACTTGAATTTGAAAGTTTTCATTTAACCTTTCTTGATTCCCTCACAGGTATCCAGTCATCTTGAAGCCTAGTCATTTTAAGTCTATGCTTAGATTGTTCATGTTTTCAGAATGACGATGCTTAGAGTCATAGCCTAGTACTGATTTCATGAGATGTAATTTTGATATTGTGTGTTTTAACTTTTGCTTCCTACAGGTCTCCTTCCCAGCTGTTCCCTTCCTAATCCCTTTTTCCCCACAGAAGGGGAGGGTGAGGAACACTAAAGGGGGAGCGGACCATCATATTATGAAAAGTACACACAGCTACCTGGATTTTGCACTTTTTCAATAAAATTGTACCTCAGAAAAAAAATCATGGGGGGCGCCAAGGCCAGCACCTATGCTTATCATACATGACACTCACACTCATATACTGAGACATATACACTAACACATTCACAACAGGCACACTTCATCAGCACAAACGCAAACTGCACAGCAATATCAAACATGTATGCACGGACACACAAACACTGGATCAGGGATACTGAAGGCCACACAACATACACACACATACAGCAACAACAACACAACCATTGCACATATACATACACATCCCACACACCTATACACAACACTGGCCAGCAACTGGCCACACACACACCACATATACACACATCTGCCATGGCACACACACAACACCAACATCAATCTATACTGCAATTGACACACGAATCACACACACACACACACACAGCACAATGGATCAACAACACCGTTCACAATACACACTGACACAAACATCCAAAAGACACAAATGAAGCCACAACAAAAACACCTGCACAGCTGCAATGGGAGCAGCTTGACCATACTGGGAGGAGGCTGCAATCGGACACATCATGTTCAACAAGGCCCCAAAACAACATGTGCACTGGAATTGCTCACAAATGGATCTCAGGGACAACCAATACCAATACCAAATTTCACTGCCACATTTCCATTTTCCCAACGATAGTAGTCTGCTAGACTTGGGTTCCAAACAGATGTGGCTCTACTCTAATGATTTCATCCACCATGACCCCTAACTCCTCATCTTTTAATAGGGGATGTTTTTGTGGTGACATGGTAATGGATAACAAGGTGGGGAAATGAGAAGAAATAAGTAATGTAGGTGCTGTGTGATGAGTGGGTTATGTGCAGTGTGTATTGTGATAGGTTACAAATATGTTCTGGGGGTGTAGTGATGGTGTGTGGCTTCTTTAAGTTGCAGTGGTGCCGATTCTTTGCACTGCTGTTAGTGTGTGTGGCGTTGTAGATGCAAAGGATTGCAGTGTGTGAAAGGGTGTGTTTTATAGTGAGGTTGATAGGTTTATCGGGTGTGTGAATGTGCGTCAGCTGTGTTGTTTTCAAACCTATCAAACATGGTGTTGTGTATTGCTAAGGGGACCTTCGATTTTTGACTTGTAATAGGTTTGTTGGTTGGTTGGTTGGTGGGCTAGCAGGCAGTGTGCATTCCAAAGGTGCTGGTCAGCCCCCTGTGTGCTACAAGATAGCACTCAGCTCCTTTAAGGGAGCTGAATACTATCTTATAACACTGTTCCCACCGGACTGACTGGGGGGATGCTCTATTTCAAGGTTTCCGTCGGTCAGCCAGCTCAGACCGTCCAAAAATTTGTAATAGGGCAGGGGTCGCCACCACTATGGCACCCTCCATGTGAGTTTGGCAGTCCCATATTGTGATTGCCAAACTCGTAATGAGCCGCTAAACAATTTAACTACACAATTAATACTCCATACTCATACACATTTTTTAAACTATAAAATTAAATAATTTTTATTCTAAAAACAAACTAATCCAAACTATAAATCTATGTAAACAAATTCAAATGTTAGCATAAAAAACATAATGTTATTACTATTATTATTTAAAATATTTATGCATTGTTCATTCCATTCCTAAACTATAACAACTAAACTATTATTCCCAAATTAACAATCACATAAATAAAAAAATAATTAAATAAAGTTCTTTTAAATTTGATTACAGTTTTTTAACTTAAAATTTCCACAATTTAAAATACTTGTTTGCAAAAATAATCAAAATAAATAATTTTACATAAATATAATTCTAGATATGTTATTTTAGGTATAGTTTTTATACATATTTTAAATAAATATATTTTACCATTAATATTTATCCTAATTAAAATGGAAATACATGTTTTCAAAAATATTAAAATACCAAAATATTTTTAAAAAAATCGATTTTATTATTTTATTTTCCATACTTATCCCCTAAAACTCCAATAGCAAGCTAGTAAAAACAAATATTAAACAACTATTTATATACATGAATACACACAAATATACAATTTGCAACAATTATATAAATAAAAAAATACCTGACTAAAAACACAAATCAAAAAAATAAACAAATTTAAAAAACTGCGTAATAATTACTTACTAATTAACACTTTCAAATGATAATTAAAAACAACTCTAAAAATTTCTATTTTTAACTATGATATTCTGGTGGATGATATTTTTGATATCCTGATATTCTTGACACAATATTTTTGTATCATGATATTTTTTTCCGATACTCTGTCCAACCACCCCTCCCACCTGTAAGAAATCCATATTTAAGGCAAATGACGAACTGAAACACCTTAGTCTCTGTAATAGGACATCAATTTCAGAAAAGGATGTTCCAAGAAAGGTTCTGTAGATGACAGTTTACAAAATAGATGACGTTTCTCCTGCATGCAACTCAATCCGACTTCTCAAGAAGACAGAACACTGTTATTGAAAATTAGTTGCAAAGAAGAAGCAATACCTTTGTTAATGATCAAAGAAACACTGACAATTGTAATTCTCTCTTGTGTTATTGATATCAACATCAGGATAATTGGACTGAAACACAGATGAGAACAAATAAGTTAAACTTTGAGGGCTTTCCTTTGGGAAATGTGTAAGGATAAGCAAAAACGCAATGTTTAAGAAGCAGGAGAATGAAGCTGTAACCTTTGCAGATGTAACAAGGAAAGTGAGTAAGAGAAACAAGAACACAATGGGAATGAGGGCTGTGGGAAAATGGCCCTCTCTGAAGGATCACCCCAAATGTTTTGCCTTCCTCCTCCTTTTTTTCTGACCGCATTCTTGATGGCTCTAGGACTCTATGTACATTACCTCTGCTAACCAGTGCTAAAGTACTTGTGCCCTTTACTTAAATCATGGTACCATTGGTGTATACACACCCATCTGACATTTGTAATTACTTGTAAGTCCCTTGTAAAGTGGTATGCCTTGCACCAAGGACCTGTAAATTACATGCTACTAGTGGGCCTGCAGCACTGATTGTGCTACTCACTGAAGTAGCCCTTTATGCATGTCTATGGCCGGTCTTTGAAGAGTCTGTGCAAGCAGTTTGACTGCCACTTCGATTTGACATTTGAAAGCCTTGCCAAGCCTGAAACACCTCTCTTATTACATATAAATCACCTCTAAGGTAGGCCTCTGAGAGCCCATAGGGCAGGGTGCTGTGTAACAAAAGGTAGGGCATGTGCTTTTAAATTTTATATGTCCTGGTAACGGAACACTCCAAAAGTCATGCTTTACTAATGTGAGGCCTACCTCTCTCATTGGTTAACATTGGGAATTCGTTATTTAAAAAGCTGTAATTCCTGATTGAGAAGGCATAGCTATGCCCTGTTTCATTTCACTGGATGATAAATCCTCTTTTTGGCAAAGTCAGATATAACATTACTGCTTTAGAAATGGCACTTTTAGAAAGGATGACATTTGCACCAGAATAGACAGTGCCTGTCCCCACACAAAGGGCTGCTTACCCCCCGCTGATAGTCTGGAGCCAGGGCAGGGAGGAAAGGATGCTTGTTACTTCAAAGACTCTTCTTTGAAGTCACCTCCTCTTCAAAGGCACATTTAGGAATAAGTACTGGGTCTCAAACCTCACCGAATCAGACACTTTTGGACCTACGACTGGAATCTGTCGGAAGAACTGCTTTGCTGCATCAAGGACTGGTACTCTGCTGGACTGCTGACATGGAAGGACTACTTTTCTGTTGTGTTGCCCTACTGCCTGCTGCTCTCTGAGTTTGCGGAGGAAGAGCTGGACTCTGCCTTGCACCTTAAATTGACTTCCAAGGGCTTGTTGCCTTGCCTCCTGTTGCTAGAGACTAGAGGATATCAAACTCCATTCCTTCTCCTTTGCCTTGTTCACTGGAAGTGGACCCAAATACTTGCACCAGTGAAATTGCTGCATCTCATGCCTGCCAAAAGCAGCAACGATGCATCAACCCTGTTGTGAGAATAAAATCGAAGCATCACACGTAGGTCCCAATCAGCACCTCCAGAACCGCTGCATTGATCGCCACATCCCATGCCTGCTGGAAGCAGCACCTGGCGATTGGCATTGAAGCAGCACTAAAACCACTGATCCTCTGCCATCTCTGAAGGATGACTGACACATCCCTTTGACAGTGTGGAGAAACCTGGCGCATCAGATTCAGAATCAATGCACCACAACTTTGACATTCGTCTTCAGAAACCAGCGCATCCCCATCAATGCATGAGAAAAATCACTGCATCCCTCAACTGCGGTAGTGAAATTGATGCATCTACTGACCATAAACTCAGTATCTCATATTGGCATCCAGGATCAAGGTACTCTGTTCCCCGGGCCTGCGTGGCTCCTGTTCCTGGCCAGAGCTCCATCGCAGTCACCTTGAACTGATGACTTTGCCACGCTCTGGCACAACCTCAATAAACCCTTAAAGTGCTATTTGCTTCTAAGCAAATTTTTTATACATAGGGCCACAACTGTGGTGGTCTGATTGCCACATCACAACTCTGGCGGACGGACCCACCGGGGGACCACCGGTTCTGCTGGGAACATGGTTCCTGACGGTTAGACGGCGGCCAGAGGTATACTCAACCACGGCAGTACTGAACTCAGCAATGCTGCGTTGATTGCAGTTTAAGTTTCTGCTAGCCTTTCCATGGCAAAGGCTGGCAGAAAACCAATGCCGGGGGCCCCCCTGCCCAGCGCCATCAGGGAGCGCACTGTCTGCTTTTTGCATTTTGATGGTGCTAGAGTGCTATGGTATAGGCCCCAGCTCCCTTAGGGGAGCCGAGGCCAAAACCATAGCACTATTCCAGCAGGGCAGCCTGGCAAGGACCTCGTAATACAATGTTCCTTCTGGTCAGCCTGGCCGGAACATTGTAATACAGCCGGGGAAATGTCACCACCAGGGAAGTGGCATTCTTCACATGAGTTTGGCGGTCATCTTGTCAGTCGCCAAACTCATAAATAGGGCCTCATTCTTTTAAAATTCATAACTCAACTCATTGGATTTTTGTCCTTTTGGTCTTGATTTATTTATAAAATTATTGCCTCTTTTGCTAAATCTGTGTGGGCTCTTTTTGTGCTATTTTCATTTTGTTACTGTGTGTGTGAGTTTTGCACAGATTCTTGACTGCTGTGTGCCAAGCTACTAGAGGGTGAGCACAGGTTATCTTTTAATGTGCATCCGCCATACCCAGACTAGAGTGGTGGTCCCTACTTGGACTGGGTGCATATCGCTACCAACTAGAGATCCCATTTCTAACAAGGGCGGCCTGCAGAGGACAGAAAAATGATTTGGACATCAAGATTTCAGTAGGTTATGGTAATTCCTGTAGCTGGCCAATTGTATATCCAGACTAATGCACTTGCTTTAGACAACTAATGATTTTTCATAAATGCATAAACAGAATTATTTCGTTGGCTGTTTAAAAACAGTAACTTTGGTCTCAGTCTCTCCTTCCTTGTAAACATGTCTGGTTTTGAAGCAACTGAGCAACCAGTAGTTCTTCAATGTTATTGTGACTGTAAAGAAAAACAAAAAGAGCTAGATGTTTCAACCTAATGATACTGTTCTGTAAAATGGGCCAGCCCAGTCTGATGTAGTTAGTGCTCTTTTTATTTGATTTGTTTGCAAATTTCTATTGTTTGACTGTCTATCTCTAAGTCGAGAAATTATTGTCAAAGAAAACAACTGCCAACTTTCTTTATACAATGCACCTTCCAGTGCGCAATATTGACAATTACATAATTTACATCCTGCTTGCCATATCACTCAAAAGAGTCACAGTACCAGTTATCAACTGTCATTTCAGGAGTGCATTCTCGAAGTTTTAGTCCTGGTCCAGTTCAGTTGAAAAGTTTCGGCTAACCAACCTGAAAAGAATGATTTGTGGACACGTGAGCTTGCCCACCATTGACATGAAGCTATCTGGTGCCCCTATTCTGACAGTTATTATCCTTTCAGAAAGGCGGGATATGTAGTACATTAACATAATACATTGTCTGGGTCTAAGCTGATCACACATCTGAAGCTGCACCCGAGGCAGAATGGGACAATGCAACATATTAAATTCTGGTTTTCTCAATGTAAATGTGAGCTGGCACCTGCACTAAGGGCAGCATTTAAAGCAAACTAGTAGTTTGAGACTGCTGGACTGCTATCAAATAATGAGGGTCAGGGACTTGACTTTGAGTAGGGGTAAGGAGCCCCTCACAGGCGAGCGCCTTGTGCAACCGCATATACCTGGGAGTGAAGCCAGATGGGCCACGTTTGCATGTAGACAAACCCCATGCATATGAGGACACACACATTTTGGATTATGCCAACGCACATTTTGCTCTGGTATGACTCATATTTCAGAAGGGGCCAACAAGTATCTGTGACAACTCTTTAATACCAAATTGGAAGGGGGTGCAGAACAATCAGTCCTTAACTCTTGTTGAGTCCCCAGAATCCACGTGTAAAATAGACTCAGATGTCTAAATACCACTCTACACCTGACTGAACTTTTCAGTTCTGAGCCTCGCTATGTGACCTGCTTCTAAGCATAATTCAAATTTGATTCAGTCCTGATGAGCAATAGAATGGACTATAACACAGAAGTGCTTGGACTATCTGCTTGCCTGCAGTATACATAAGAACGCAGCAGTAATACCTTGCCATCTCATACAACATTAACACAGTGTTTTCCTCCTTATATTAAGAAAGCTCAGGTAAGTCAAACAGAGCAGGCTTGACTCACAGAACTTTTTACAGTGAGCAGGCGTGTCTTGCTCTTTTCTATATTACAATCATTAAAGACATGCTCAGTGCATAAATCATTTCCTGTAAGAGATTGTGTCGTGCCCCACGCTCATGTTTAAGATACAAGAATGTCTACAAATAAGAGCTACTGATGATCGGATTACAAACTTCCTTTTCTGAAATAAACATGGCTTGTTCATGAAAATATATGGGTTACTTACACCTGATGCAGCTTGTTTTGTTGGAGATGTGCCTATGACTGTAGTTATAAAAGATCATTAGCTCAGATTAATACAGTGAGGACAAAAGTTACCATTCAGTGGAGCAGTTGTACTATCTCCAACTTGTTTTTTTTGTCCTGAAATTCTTAGGCATTTTTTGTTTTTGGCAAAAAAGATGTTGAGTCCCTAATTCTAAGACAACCACCAAACTGCAGATTGAGGGGCATATTTATATTCTGTGCTGAATTAGCGTAATTTTTTTACACTAATTCGGCGCAAATTATATTTTGGCGCTAGACATGTATAGCAACAAAATATTGGAGTTAAAGTCATGTTTTGCCTGAGGAAAACTACCTTGCGTAAATGAGATGCAAGGTAAGCGTTCCTGGGCAAAAAATAAATGCCTCTAAGGCCCAGGCGTCTTATTTATCCTCCTCTGCAAAAATGGTGCACGGGAGGGAGGCAGACCTAAATAATGGCACTAAGCTTACTTAGCGCTATTATTTAACGCCAGGGTCAGGGCAGGCGTTAGGGTACCTGTGGGCCTGTTTCCATGGTAGAACACCATGTAATAAGCCCACAGGTGCCCTCCCCAGGCCCCAGGGACACTCCCACCCACACCAGAGGGACAGTGGAGGATGGGGGACCCCATCTCAGGTAAGTATAGGTAAGTAGAGGTAAGTACTTCTGTATTTTCTTAAAAGTGCCATTGAGGCCCTTAAATGGGTCCCCATACATGGCACTGGGTGCCATGGCCATGCCCAGGTGACCCTTCTCCCCTGTGCTGGCCATTGGGGTAGTGGGCATGACTCCTGTCTTTCATAAGACAGGATTCATGTGGCATGGTAGGTTTAGCATCAATAAATGACGCTAGGCTGGTTCAAGTCATCTTTTTTTACTCTAACAAGCCTAACGTCATTTTTTTACACTAAACTCACTACTCTCATACCACCACCCCTACCCGGCTAACATCATTCTCTATGACATTAGCCCCCCAGTTTACGCCCTTCTGTAAATAAGACTCCTGGCCGGCGTCTTGGAATGGTGCTAGCCAGCAGTATACTTTTTTGACGCTAAACTGCGTTAGCGCAGTTTAGCATCAAAAAGTATAAATCAGGGCCTTGGCACTTTTTTTTGCATTCACTATTGGTGCACATTACATTTGACTTGCCCATAGTTGCTTGCAAACATCTTTGGGCCCTATTACAAGTTATACAGACAGGACCGCTGACCACAAAACAAAAAAAGCAGACCAGCAGTGGCATGGAGGCCCAGAAATAGGTGGTCTGAACTCCAGCGTCGACAATACCGCTACCAACCACTGACCGTATTGCGAGTCCAAAGTTGCAATAGCAGACACCACTGGCAGTCAGCCAATGGCAGTCTGAACCACAGCGGTTCGTGGTCTGCAAACTAATACATAATGGCACATTGGATGGATTTGAAAACAACACAGCTGACACACATTACCACACTGGACACACCTGAAAGGGACACACACAGCCCTTTCCGTTTACACTACAACTCACTGAAGCCAGAACAATTTTTTTACTACACTGCACGGATACTAGGCACCACTTTTTTCTCTCCATCTCTTTTCACACCCAGCACACATCACACTTTTGTTCAGTCACACCCTTTTGCACATCTCCTCTTTAGTAAGTCACTGTCACAATTCTCTTTTTTTCTTTTACACCATGTCACACTCCCAAAATCCATGTTTTTTTGTGGATCATTTGAGAGTAATGGTGGATGAAACCATAAGAGTAGAGCCACAATTGTTTGGACCACAATTCCAGCACACTCCTCTCAGTAGAAAAATGCAAATATGGGACATATAGTCGACAGAGTTAATGCTGTTGGCACAACCCTGTGCAGAAAGGAGGATATTAAGAAGAGGTGGAACGAACTCAGGGGCAAGGTCCGTTCCCTGGTCTCCAGGCACCAGCTGCAGGCCAAGAAGACTGGCTGTGGCCCTTCCACTCTCCCATTACAACTCTATCCCTGGCAGGTGAAGGTCTTAGCCATCCTGCATCCTGAGGGCTTGACAGGAATACTTGGTGGAGTGGAGTATGGTGAGTCACAACACTAAAGATGTCATTAAAATGCTATGTCCAGCATGCCCATATCTCACCTTTTGCTACTTTTACTGTCACTCCACTCATCATCCCAATCTTCACCTGTCCAAAGACCCCTGCTTGTCACAAATGAAGTGTACTCATCTGCAGGGATAACATTTGTATAGTCTATGTAGTACAGGGACTGACATGACTAAAGCTCCCAGCAGACACTGCTTATGTTGCCCAAACCACTAGCCCTGTGATTTCTTCACCAAATACCTTTGTTTGTTAACTCCCAATTGAAGTATAGTCATCTGGGGGGATAACGTTTGTCAAGTGTGTGTAGTATAGTGACTGACAGGACTACAACTCTCAGCAGGCAGTGTTATTGTTACCCAAACCACCAGCCCAGTGTCAAATACCCTTGTTTGTTAACTCCCAATTAAAGTGTACTCACATGGGAGGATAACATTTGTCAAGTGTGTGTAGAACAGGGACTGACTTGACTACATCTCCCAGGAGCCACTATTATAATCACTTCAACCACCAGCACAGTGCCCTCTTCTCCAAATTCTCCTGGTTGTGGGATCTCACAATGTAAGTGTTTTCACATGGGAGAATACCATGGGCAAACTGTTGGAAAGTAGAGGGAGTGACATGACATGACTAAAGCCCAATAGCCCCTAGGTCTCCAAAACCAAACACCAGCCCAGTGTTCACATGTCTAAAGACACCTGTTAGTAAATGCTCAAATGAAGTTTACTCACTTGGGAGGATACTATTTGTCAAATGTGTGTAGCAGAGAGAGTGACATGACCGCAAAGCAAAATAGGCACTGTTTCTGTAAATACAAACACCAGACCAGTATTCTCTTGCCCATATACCCTTGTTTGTCAGCTCACAAACTAAGGCCCTCATTACAACCCTGGCGGTTGGTGTAAAAGTGGCAATAATACCACCAGCAGGCCGGCGATAATTATGTCCATGGCAGTGTTATCTACGATGAACAACCAATGTACCACACGGCCGCCAGTGCGGAAACAACAGCCACCACAGCGTTAGCCGCCTAGAGCCAGGCAGAAGTCAATGTTCAGCCCACCATATTATGGACTAGGAAACCGCCACCTTTTCCGGGGCAGTATCAACGACATCAAAAGCCTGGCGGAAATAGAGCACAGAAGTGAAAGGACTCACCATTGGAGACACAGGGAACAACCACGCCGCCATGGAGCCCGAGATGCATGTCTTCCCCATGGTCTTCTACGTGCTGCTCCACCACGATCACCAACGACGGCGAAGACGACAACGGTGAGTACAGCCACCTAGCACACAAGGGAGGGGAAGAGGAAAAAGAGAGTGACACACACGCACAACACACCACCCCCCCAACACCATACACACAATCAGCTGCATTACTAAAACATTTTTACCCCGTTCCTCGGATGAATAATGCAAGGACAAAACGTTTTAGAAAAAGTGAATGTAATGAGAGTAACACATCAAGAGAAATAAGTGAGGCAAGATAATAGATATATACATATGTACATAAAAAGGGACACAGCCCAGTCCACAATGTACGTTGTCCACATGGCCACACACCAAATTCCAAGGCCACACAAGGCACCTGCCTCAACAATGGAGAGAACACTGCAGGTGCATCTGTTTGGAAATAGGCAGGCACCTGAGGTGGATGGGAGACGGGGGCACCTCAGCCGGCAGATGGAACAAGACCACTGGCTCTAGAGGGAGCAACATGCCCTGTGCTTGGTCCTGGGGAGTGTAAGGCCTCAGTCTCTCAAGTGGGTGACTTGCCCACATGCTCTGGAGGGGGCAACATGCCCTGTGCTTGGTCCTGGGGAGTGCAAGGCCACGGTCTCTCAAGTGGGTGACTTCCCAACATGCTCTGGAGGGGGCAACATGACCTGTGCTTGGTCCTGGGGAGGCTGGGGTGTGTGGGTATCTTACCCTCTGGTTCTGGAGGGGGCATCGTGCCCTCTGCTCTTGATCCTGAGGAGGCTGGGGTAGGTGGGTGTCTTGGCCACTGGTTCTGGAGGGGGCATTGTGCCCTGTGCTCTTGATCCTGGGGAAGCTGGCGTATGTAGGTATCTTACCCACTGGTTCTGGAGGGGGTCTCCTGACCTGTGCTCCTGATCCTGGGGAGTGCAAGGTCACAGTCTCACATGGGTGTCATACCCACTGGATTTGCAGGGGGCAGGCCACACAGCAGCCCATGGAGGCAGGATTATATACTGTCTGCCAGCGGTGACGGCTGCTCAATGGTGGTGGTGCTCATGCTGCTGGGGGGGAGGCTCCTGCCCATCCCCTGCAGCCTCGAATGGCTGTTCAATGGTGGCGGTGGTGCTGCTGGAGGGGAGGCTCCTGGCCATCCCCTGCAGCCTCGGACAGCTGCTCAAAAGTGGTGGTGGTGCTGCTGCTGCTGCTGGGAGGGAGGCTCCTGCCCATCCCCTGCAGCCTCGGACAGCGGCTCAATGGTGGTGCTGCTGTTGCTGGGGGGGAGGCTCCTGCCCATCCCCTGCAGCCTCAGACAGCTGCTCAATGGTGGTGGTGGTGCTGCTGGTGGGGGAGGCTCCTGCCCACCCCCTGCAGCCTCGGACAGCTGCTCAATGGTGGTGGTAGTGGTGCTGGGGGGCCTCCTGGCCATCCCCTACAGCCGTGGAAGCTGCACAATCATGGTTGGTGTTGTGGGCTCTGTCACAGTTCCTGCTCCAGGCCCCTTGCCCTTCCTGCCTGCTGGTGCTGGCTCCTTGGTCTTCCTGGCAGCTGGGGCAGGCTCCTTCACCCTCAAGACATGTGCCCTGATCCTTTTCCACCACGAGTGAGTGTGGTGACAACTGGGCCCATGGACTGGGTGACTGAGGTGCTTGGATGGGTTCTTCCAACCCTGGCCAGATGTGCAGGATGGTGGGAGGGGTAGGGAAGAGGTCAATGCTGGATGCTGTTGTGAGGTGGATGGCTGATGGATGTCTGAGTGCTTGCATTTATGTACCTTGGGAGGGGGAACAGACACAACAGACACAGTGGGAGAGGACACCTGGGATGTGTGCAAGGCTGTTGTGGAGGTATCTGCCAGTGAGGTGTGTGTTCTGCTAGGTGTGGTGATGATGCTGGTAGTAGATGATTGTGTAGTGCATGCAGGTGTGAGTGTAGATGGAACTGGGAGAGAGGCGGAGGAGGAGGAGGAGAAGGAGACAGTGGGAACTGTGGATGTTGGTGTGTCTGCATCTGGATGGTGCTTGTGTGAGTGCCTGTGGGATGAGGTGTGTGGTGCTTGTGTTTGCCTGTGCCTCTCTTGTGTGTTGTCTTGTGTGCATGCTCGTCTGCCTGTGTGCTTAGGATAGGTTGGGGTTGAGGAGACTGGGATTGGGAAGAGGAAGTTGGAGGGAGGAGAGTAGAAACAGGAACAATGGCTGCCATCAGAGAGGAAGCTAGAGCCTGGATCGGCCTCTGTTGGGCCGCCAAGGCAGTGTGAATGCCCTCCAGGAGTGCATTAGTCTGTTGCATCTGGGCTGCCAGCCCCTGGATGGCATTCACAATGGTTGACTGCCCTACAGAGATGGATCTCAGGAGGTCAGTAGCCTCCTCACTCAGGGCAGTAGGGCTCACTGGGGCAGGGCCTGAGGTGCCTGGGGCAAAGGAGATGCCCACCCTCCTGGGTGAGCAGGCACAGGCAACTCGCTGAGGGGCTGCTGGGAGGGCAGTGCTGGTGGCGGCTATACCTGTAGCTGGGGTGGTCACAGAGGTGTCCGCCACCATCAGAGAACTCCCATCGGAGGAGGTATCGGTGTCAGAATTGTCCTCTCCAGTCTCCGCCGTGGTGCTCCCCTCACCCTCCGTCCCACTGGTGTCCTCACCGTTGGTGGACTCTGCCTCCTGGGTCCTGTGGGATGCAGCTCCCTCCACAGCCGGTGCTTCTGCTCCTCCGCCAGATTATGCTAATGCGCATAAGGACAGGGTGAAACAACAAGAAGGGGGGAGATGCAGGATACACTTGGTCAATGGGTGCACCAACACCAGCGTTGGCCTACACAGTACCGTCACACACAGGGAACAGCCCTATGCACTATGCATTGCACTACCACTGATATTGCTAGCCACCAAGGCATGGGGAGGGGCACACACCGGCAAATGCAGCACACCTGGGACCCACGCAGCCCTGACCAGTAACCCATGAGGGCCTAATTATAAGCAATGAGGAGTTGCACAGTGGTTCCCGACTGCCTCCCGCAACGGAGCACAACATCAGGAGAATTACCTCACTTCCACCTGTCCCTCCACCCAGGACAGGCAGACACCATTTCAGGGGTGGGGGGGGCAAGCTCTGGATACTTGCTGCATCACTGTTTAAATTTGGACATACTGGACAATTCACACTGACCCATTACAAGTTAACAGCATGCAATGTTCTGTTGTAGCCCCATTGTTCAGTTTGTGGCCGGCTCCTCACTCTTTTGCTCCATAGATATCTACAGCTGCGGATGAATAGGAGATGGAGACATACCCCTGTGTACAGGCCCTGTTGAACTTGGCAACAATGGAGGACAGGCACATAATACTCACCTATAGACTTGACAGGGACACAATCACAGAGCTGTGTGCCCAATTGGAGCCTGACCTGATATCTGCTATCCGTCACCCCACTAGGATCCCCCCTCTTGTGCAAGTTCTCTGTGCTCCATTTCCTGGCAACAGGTTCTTTTCAAGTGACAGTGGGCTTGGCAGCAGGAATGTCACAGCCAATGTTCTCAATAGTGCTGACAGGAGTGTTGTCTGCCCTGATTAAACACATGTGAGCTACATTGTATTTCCCCAGGTGGAAGATTTGGCCACAGTGAAGGCCGAGTTCTATGGAATGGGACATATCCACAACATAATAGGGGCAATTGATGGAACACATATTGCATTTGTCCCCCCGTCAAAATGAACAGGTGTTCAGACATCATAAGTGTTTCCACTCTATGAATGTTCAGATGGTGTCCTTGGCGGACCTGCACATCTCCCACTTCAATGCTAAGTATCCTGGGTTCGTACATGATGCCTTTATCCTGAAGAATAGCAGCATTCCAAATGTGATGGGCCAACTGGGTGTGGCTAATAGTTGAGCCCTGGTCCCCACCCAGTAAATGCTGGTATATGGGTATGGTGTGGGCCATATGGAATAGTGTGTGGCTAAATATGGTCCCTCAATATTTGCAGGTGACTCTAGTTACCCCAACCTATCTTGGCTGCTGACCCCTGTGAGCATGGGCAAACCAGAAGGATTATAGAACGGACCTTTGGCCTCCTGAAGGCCAGGTTCAGGTGCCTCCATCTAACAGGTTGATCCCTGTGCTATTCACCCAAGAAGATCTGCCAGATAATAGTGGCATGCTGCATGTTGCACAACCTTGCCCTGAGACGTCATGTGCCTTTTCTGCCGGAGGAGGAGGCTGGAGATGCCCTTGTGGCAGCAGTGGACCCTCTGGACAGTGAGGATGAGGAGGCAAAGGATGAGGACAACAGAACAGCAGTCATCAGGCGATACTTCCAATGACACACAGGTAAGACAGTGTTACTTCACATTTCATTGTAATTATTTTTACTTTCTGTGGCACTGGCATGCTGTTATTTCCCACTTCTATGCCCACTTACTGTACCCTTTGGCAATTCTTTTTACAGACGTTGGTGCCTCACAATAGTTCCTGCTGTGATGACTGCAGCCAGCTACAGGTCAATAACATATGCTCATTTACTGTACGGATAAAGTGATAAAGTGCAATGTTTGAACCTGGTTAAATTAATACCTATTTGAAAAATTTGACATACTCCATACATCTATTTTTTTAAGGGTGTTTATTGAAGTGTTAAGAAAAAGAGGGGCAAGTGCAATGGGATGGGGTGATGATGGAGGAAAGTCCAGGGTATTGTTCCAGTCTATTTATAGCACAGATACATTGTCTAAGGGGATATAGAAAGGGGAGCAACGGCAGTTCAAGGTGGACAGGGTGACTGTGTGGGACACAAGGGGGACAATCAGGAGAGTCTCATTTCCTGGTGTGGGTCTTGGCAAGTGTCTCTGTCTGGATCACAGGGAACGTTTGCGGGTGGTTCTCCTTCTGCAGGGGGAGGGGCGCTGGTGGCCTGTTGGTCCTGTGGCAGGGCCTCCTGTCCACTAGCGGCAGTGGAGGTGGAAGGCAGTTCAGATGTCTGGCTAGTGGCAGGGGCCCGGCTTTTGAGAGACTGTTTCCCTCATAATATTGGCCATGCTTGCCAGAACCCCTGCTATGGAGACCAGGGTGCTGTTGATGGCCTGCAAGTCCTCCTTGATCCCCTGGTACTGTCCCTCCTGCAGCCACCTGTTCTCCTGCACATTTTCCAGAATCTGGCCCATCGTGTCCTGGGAATGTTGATATGCTCCCAGGATCTCTGCAAGTGCCTCCTGGAGAGTCGGTTCCCTGGGCGTGCCCCCCGGTACACAGCACTCCTCCCAGTTTCCCTGTTGTCCTGTGCCTCTCTCCCCTGAACCGTGTGCCCACTGCCACTGACCCCAGGTCCCTGATTCTCTTGAGTATGAGGTGTGCCCTGGGGTCCCTGTACAGGTGGACACACTGCTGATTGATGTGTCCTGGGGACAGAGGTATGGCTACTCTGGGTGGGTGCTGTGGTGGTGTTTCCTGATGGGGGAGGCTCTGTGGTGGTGTGTGACTAGGCCTGGGTAACCGCATGTCCAGAGGTCTCTGATGGGCCAGGTTGGTCATCCAGATCCTGAAGACCAGAGTTGCTGTCATCACTATGGGTCTCTTCTGTGGGGGGACTGGAAATTGCTGGCACCTCCTCTCTGCTGACATTGGCTGGGGTACCTCTGTGGATGTCAATGATGTGTTATGGTTTCTGTGTCTGACATTTTGTGCATTCATGGCTTGCCCTCTTTGGTTGTATTTGCCCTGGCAGCTTTCACTCATGTACATTGGTATGTGGTGGGATAGCTGATTCTCTCTAGTGTGCATGCTTCAGTGATAGGTGTTCATGCAGGGCTGTGAGTCGTGTCCATGCATTGGTACAGCATGCAGTGCTTGGCATTGGGGTGACTGAGATGTAATGGTGGGGGGTGTGGGACGTGGTGATGTGATGGGAGTGAGGGTGAGGGTAAGGGTATGTGATGGCATGTAGGTAGGGGGGTGATAGTTGTAGAGAGTTGACTTACCAGAGTCCTGTCCTCCTCCTACTCTGGCCAGGCACTCATGATGCATGATTGCCAAGACTTGCTCCTCCAATGTTGTTAGTTGTGGGGGAGGAGGTGGAGGTCCACCGCCAGTCCTCTGTACAGTGAGTTGGTGTCTTGCTGCAATGGGACGTACCTTCCCCCGTAGGTCGTTCCATCGCTTCCTGATGTCTTCCCTAGTTCTTGGTTACTGTCCCACGGTGTTGACCCTGTCCTCGATTCTCCGTCATAGATCCATTTTTCTAGCTATTGACATCTGCTGCACCTGTGCTAAACATAGCTGTGGCTCTACCCTGATGATTTCCTCCACCATGACCCTTAGCTCCTCCTCTGACAATCGGGGGTGTCTTTGTGGTGCCATGGGTGTTGTGTGAGGTGTGTAGGTTAGAGTTTGTAGGGTGATGTATTGGGGTGTGTAATGTGGGGTGCATGGGTGGTGTATAGGTGTAGGTAGTGTGTGGCTTTGGTTTTGTCTGTGGTCTTGGTGTCTGTCTTGTGCCAATGGTCTTTAGTCGTAAGGGTTGTGGGTAATGTTGGTGTAAGTTTTATGGTTGTTTGGGTGTGGTTTGTGTATGGGTGTCAGGTGTGTGTTGTTTGAATTGTCCAATGTGGTGGTGTTTTGTTTGAGTGTGTGTATTTTGAGAGCAGCGGTATGTACCGCCAATGGTTTACCGCCATTGAACGTCCACCATGGTGATTCGTGGGTCATAATGAGATGGGCGTTGTTCTGTTGGAGTAACGGTGTGGGTTTTGATACCACCACTTTATCACTGACCTTTGGTGTGGCGGAATAGTGTCTGTGGCTGAATAGTGAAGGATTGGTGTGTGTGTGTCATAATATGGTGGACGGATATCTGTCGCGGAGGCAGTAAGTTGGTGGCAGTCAGTGTGGAGGTAAGTGGGATTTACTGCCAATGTCATAATGGGGGCCTAAGTGTACTCCCCTTGGGGGACAACATATGGATGGTGTGTGTAGTGAAGGGACTGATATGAATGCAAATCCCAGGAGGTTTTGATATTGTTACCACAACCATCAGCAAAGTGTCCTCCTCTCAAAATACTCTTGTTTGATAACTTCTGAATGAAGTTTACTCTCCTGGGAGGATGGCATAGGAATAGTGTGTGTAGCAGATCGAGGGACATGACTGCAACTCCCTGGAGGGACTGTTTCCATAACCCCTAACACCAGCTTAGTGTTCCCTTGTCCAAATTCCCCTGTTTCTCGAATCATAAATGAGATGTACTAATTGGGGGATTACATTGGTCAAGTGTGTGAAGTATATAGAATGACCTTGACTGCAATGACCAGGGGGCACTGTTTCTCTGACTCCAAACACCAGAACAGTGTACATTAGATCAAAGAGCCCAATTTGGCAAATCACAACCTAAGTTTAATCAGATGTAAGGATACTGTTTGTAATGTCTGTGTAGTAGAGGGAGTGGCCTGACTGCTAAGGCCAGGAAGCTCTGTTTCCCTCACTCCAGACACAAGCCCAGGGCCCGTATGCTCAAATAGCCATGACTGTGAAATCCCAATTGAAGTCCACTTCCCTGGGAGGATACCATATGGAAACTGGGTGGAAGTTGAGGGAGTGACCAGATTGCAAAGCCCAATTAGCCATGTTTACCTAACTCCAACAACAAAACATGTTTCACTTTCCCAAATCCATCTAGTAGAGAACTACCAAATAAACTCCACACACCAGGGAGCATGAAAATTGCAAAGTGTGAGCAGCAGAAACAGTGACATGACTGTATCTCCCACAGGCACAGTTCCCCTAAGTCAAAACACCACACCAGTGGTCACTTGATCAAAAACTCTTGCCTGCTAAGTTAGATTTGAAGCTTTCTCATCTGGGAGTGACCAGTATACAGAGCAGCTGTTTCAGGCAAAGAGATCTGGCATGCTCCACAAATCTCATGCCAATACAACCAATAACACCTGTACCTGTCACAATTTCACTACCCTCAAATCCAATATTTACAAGGTCTTTATGAAATGTCACTGTAAAGTTTTGGAGGTAGATGTCACAATACAACCAGTAACATTGTATCTTTCATATCTACAGGTCGAGCTGCCACTGACCAAACAGAGGCCACTGAAAAGACTGCCACTATCCCAGTGGATGAATCCCTCAATGATGAAGACACTCCTAGACATCTGGACGTGGAGGATGGTTCTGTACCATCTGGGCAACCTGGTCAGACACCTGCAGTGAGTCTCACTGTGGCCACATCAACACCTCCTAGCCCGGTTGCCTCTATGTCATGGGCAGCCATGTGTTCCACAGCCTGTATCCTTAGCATGGTGTCAACCATCTCATGCCCCCCAGTCAAGAATCCTGAGTCACGACACAACACCTTTGACAATGATGATCCGGGGACTAGTGGGAGAGGGCTCCCTGCGGCAAGGGGATAGGGCCATGAGGGTATGGTACATGGTAAGGATATTGTGGGCCAGCAGGGTGAGACCACTGAGGCTGCCTGTGGCCAGGACGCCATCAGTCACATCTTGGGGGCTATCAGAAGTCCCAAGGGCCACGTGCTTTCTGAAATCTGGGAAATGAAGCAGCTGCAGAGGGACTTCCATCTAGAATGCATGAACACTGGGATACTCACACTACCAACATGGCCTCCCTAACAGGTGTTCTGAGGGACATTAACACAACACTGAGAAGGGATCGACAACAACACCCTACCCCTTCCTTTGATGCATCTATACCAGGCCCTTCTTCATCAGTGCCAGCCACTGGAAGGGAGGCCCTATCAGGGAAACAACCCACCCCAGACATCCCTGCATCTGAAGCAGCAGATCCCCCCTACACAAGAAGGGGTATCCAGCTAAGAACCCAGGAGGTGTGGATGACAACAACACTCACCACTGCCAGGAAGTAACCTCTTCCAAAATGATCTTCTTTGTGTGCCACATGTTTACTCTGTTGACTGTTCATAAACCACCTTCCATTTCCAATCAGAAGAGGACACTGGACTTTGGACTTCCAATGGTGCGGCATTTACTCCAATGATTTCATCCACCATGACTGAACTGTTCACTTTTCTGATCATCATGTCCCAATTTATATTCTGCACAAATGTCCATAAATTTGCCTATCACAAAGTCATTGTCTGCATGCTTCTGTACCACATTTTGTCACGTAGAGATGTACGACCATATGAATCAAATGAGGAAGACACAAGATACTAATGCAAGGAGGGATATGTTACAGGTACAGTGTGCTGCTGAGGTTTACTACCAACACACACAGACACACATTGCAACAAGTGTCTAGTCACACCAAACATTTTACTGCACTGCACAGCACACAGCCTGTTGAAATGTCTGGAATGCAATAGCCAAGAATGGATGACTCGTATTGTGTTGAGGTACACATACCAAGGTACAGCCCCACAGATCATAGAAGGAAGGGCCCTGTCAGACATTGTCCTGGAGAATAGGCAAACAGAAAAGTGGATGGTGTCACCAGCTTGAGCCTTATCACATACCACACCAGAATAATCCACCATCACATAAACCAGGGTACAGAGAGAGGACAGTAATACATTCCCTGACCACAGGCCCATCATATCCAATGACCATGCATCTGGTGGTATGACACAAGCGTATGTCAGTGTTGTGGCACAGGCACTGTGGCCTGTAATGATGAAATGCATCTACAGCTCCACACAGGTCATACAAGAAGAGTGTTTAGCTAATGTGAAGTGTGAATGCCTTGCTCCCAATTGTTGACTACAGATTTCATGCCCACATTATGGCACACATGATGCAATTGGCCCAACACAGCACACTAAACAAGTACAATGTGCTCTTCAGACCTTCCACCCAAACCCTGTTCAAGCTGCCTTGGCACAGGTCTCGTACACCCCAAATCTGTGACCTACTTTACCTGGAACAATCAATGTCTACTTCCTATATCAGAACAGCATCAGATACCTCCCAATGTCACAACTCTGACGTGCCCATATGTGAATGTCATGATGAAGGTACCTGTACAAAGACAAAACAAGGAGTATTGACATGAAAACATATCTATTACATAAATCACATAGCCAGCATCTGGAAATGGAATAACATTGCAGTGAGACTGTCACAAACATAGCAGCATCATCAAGGTGAGGATATGTCAAAGGCTAACTCATTAAGCACCCTTTGGCTTAATATTGCAGAGTATTAGCTCCCTAGTGACTGCCAAAACACTCAACTCCACACATCCCCAGACCTAGAGTACATTTACATCACATAACATACTTACACTCATGAAAAGTAGCCGTTGATGTAATCTTCTTGCAAGTCTCCTCCTTCCTCTTCACCATCATACGCTCCTCACACTGCGTGCCACGCTTCTCTACCCTGCTCTTACAGGTTTTTGACTCTAGGCTTATCAGGGTCTCCTATACCTGTCACACCATGCATGCCCAATACCTTACTCACCTGCTGCTGCATGGGCAGCCATATTACTTACAGGTCTACTAATCTAAAAAGATCAATTTCATTTTCTATAGCCCAATTAGCTGATCACCGGGCACCCACTTTACTTACCATTCTGGCCGGATGGCCCAGCCTTGATGAAGTCACCTGTGTGACGAAACACGTGTTGGCTGTATCTTGATGATGGCACTATGATTTCTAGCACCTACAAATAAAGACACCATCTACAAACAAGACTTAAGACTTTTTTCAACCTCATACTTCCTCCAACCGACAACACACCATCAGGGATTTTTATCCTTGCCACACTGTTGGACATTATATTCTGTGTGCTGTGACCATCTTGTCCCATCCTTCCTCTTCACCACTGTCATCCTCAGTTGGCATTTCAGGAGTCTAACCTGGTTGCACTGCAGGCTGCCACTCTCTGGGATGTATAGGATATTTCTTTGCAGGGCAATGTTGAGGGGCATGCAGCATGCCACAGTGATCTGACACACTTTCCCGGGTGAGTAGAGGAGGGCTCCACCAGTCAGGTCAAGACAGCGCAATCTGGCCTTCAGATGCCCAAAAGCCTGCTCCACTACCCACCTTATACTTCCATGGGCCTCATTGAAGCAGACTTCCCCTGACTTAGATGGATTCCTTATTGCATCAACAAGCAAGTACGATTTGGATATATGGGGGCATATTTATACTCTGTTTGCGCCAGAATTGCGTAGTTTTTTTTTACGCAATTCTGACGCAAAACTAACTCCATATTTATACTTTGGCGTTAGACCCGTCTAGCGCCAAAGATCTTGGAGTTTGCGTCATTTTTTAGCGTGGACACCTACCTTGCGTTAATGATATGCAAGGTAGGCGTTCCCGTCTAAAAAATGACTCCGAGGCATGTGCGCCGTATTTACACTCCCGGGCAAAAATGACGCCCAGGAGTGGGCGGGTCAAAAAAAATGACGTCCAGCCGTTTTAGCGTCATTTTTTAACGCCTGGTCAGGGCAGGCGTTAAGGGACCTGTGGGCTCGGAAGGAGCACAGAGGTGCCCTCCCATGCCCCCAAGGACACCCCCTGCCACCCTTGCCCACCCCAGGAGGACACCCAAGGATGGAGGGACCCATTCCAGGGAACTTAAGGTAAGTTCAGGTAAGTATTTTTTTTTGTTTTTTTTGGCATAGGGGGGCCTGATTTGTGCCCCCCTACATGCCACTATGCCCAATGACCATGCCCAGGGGACAGAAGTCCCCTGGGCATGGCCATTGGGCAAGGGGGCATGACTCCTGTCTTTGCTAAGACAGGAGTCATTTCAATGGGGGTTGGGAGTAAAAAAAAATGGCGCAAATCGGGTTGAGGCGAAAATTTTGCCTCAGCCTGACTTGCCCCATTTTTTGGTGCCCAAGCTCCATTTTCCCCTACGCCGGCGCTGCCTGTTGTAAGTCATTTTTTTTTACGCACACCAGGCAGCTCCGCCGGCTAACGTCATTCCATAAATAAGGCGCCCGCATGGCGCTTTGGAATGGCGTTATCCGGCGTTAAATTTTTTGACGCACAACTGCGTTGGCGCAGTTGTGCGCCAAAAAGTATAAATACGGCCCATGGAGTCTTTTGTTAAGGAATGGGATATATGTGCAATCATGAGTCACTCAATTCATGATTGTGGCACCAGACATTGAACACACACACTCATGACAGATTTGACTTACCAACCAGCCAGGCCCTCTCTGGATACAGTTGTGACATCAGTGGGGGTATGGTGCTATTCTGCATTATAAAGGAATCATGGGCTGAACCCGGATAACGGGCACAGACCTGTGAAATGTACAGATCCACCAACCATACAACTTGCACATTGATGGAATGGAAGCTCTTTCTGTTACAGTATACTTGTTCATTGGCCTGGGGTGGGACCAAACCAATATGTCTGCCATCAATGGCCCTCACCACATGTGGGATGCGTGCAAAACCATAAAAGTCAGCCTTCACATGTGCTAAATCCTCACGTCTGGGAAACTGGATATAGCTGTCCATGTGTTTCAACATTTCTAAGAGGACATATTTTAACACCAGACTGAACATAGGTTGGGACATGCCAGCTGATAGGGCCACTATATGTTGGAAGGACCCTGTGGCCAGGAAGTGCAATACTGACATGACTTGCACAATGGGTGGTATGCTGGTTGGATAACTAATGCCTGGCATCAGATCTGGCTTCAACTGACGACATAAGTCCACTATTGTTTGTCTATTGAGACGAAAAAGGAGGATAATGTGGTGTTCTTCCATGGTCTGAAGGTCTGGTGGTGGACAGTAGAAAGGAGGTTGATGCATCCTCCCTTTCTCAGGGCATCTATGTATGACAAGAGGATTTCTAGCATTAGTCGACGTATCCACAGCAACATACATTAGGCATGTCAATGATATCATGTGACAAGGCATTTCTGAACAGAGAGGCATGGCAACCAGTACACATCACAGCTGCAAATAACACAAGGGTCACATGTGACCCCCATGGTTTTCCACAAGTGTCTACAACATGTATATCGACCAAACTCAAAGCTGTGCAAAACAATTGCCTCTCAAAATGTGACTCAATATCCCTACAGTCAATATGAACATCCGCAGTGGTAGACTGAGCCCCACTGTTTGAAGGCCATCTGTGCCCTGCAACATACTACAATGATGGTTGAGCAGTAGGGCCTACATGACAAGACAGAATAAGCAGGGCTGTGTGGTAAAAAAAAAAAAAACATTTTTTGAGTTTTAACACAGTTTTTAAAGCCCAACATAGCATTTCAGGCTGCTAAAATGGCGGCTGTCTGACCTACTCCAGTGGACATTAGGATCCACCAGTGACTGCCGGCGGAAGTCCTCATGGTGGTAGGTGGTTGAAACCGCGGCGACATAACCACAGGCTAACATTATTGCCACTGGCAGTCATGGGCCAATGGCTGTGTCTGCCGGTGTTGACGACCGCTTAAGTGGTGGATGTGACCGCCTTGATCTGCAGGTTCATTCACTTGACTCCTGCCACTGCTGCCAGCAAGACCTCCATGACCTGAGCTGTTGTTTACTGCTTCTGGGAGCCATCATGCCACGTCCAGAAGGTGATAGGACCCCACCCTTCTCTCCAGAAGAGCTGGAGAGGCTAGTGACTGAGGCCCTATCACTGTATGGGCAGCTCTGTGGTTCATCAGAGGAGCAGATAAGTACCTTAGTGCACAATTGTCTCTGTACTTAGCCATCCTTTCTCTCTTCACAGGGTAGAAGTGGCCCTGTGTGCCAGTTAGACTACTTATGTGCTTGTTGTTGCAGTCTGTGTGGCATCAATGGAAGAGACAATGTGCAGGTAGTGGTGGCTAGTGCCATATTTTAAGTTCAGTCACATTGTGCTGTGTGAGGTTTTTGGGCTCCTAGATCCTCCGCCATATACTGACATCTCTTTCCTCATGATTGTTGTAAATGTCCGACAACATGTATGTGCATAACAGCATGAGCATGTTCTATAAGTCAGTTAAGAGTTATGTGAGAAAAGTGCATGGTGCCTCAGATTTCTGAACACATCTGCCCTTTCTAAACTGTTGTGTGGAAGGCATATCATGACTCACTCTGCACTTGAGGTTGCCACACACACCACATGCCAAGTTGCTCTTGTATACATGATGTACGATCATGCATGGAAGTGATGGAAATGGAGGGTCATGTAGGTTCTGTCAGCTCAGCCTGCAGAGACTAGGGCCTGTCACATCTATCTCCCAGTAGGGACCTAGTGTCGTAGTTTGACTCTTGCTCTAGGAAAGACTGCTGGTTTAAGGATGACAGCACCTATGTTTGTAGGTGACTAAGCCAATCCTATAACAAGTCGCAGCTGCCGTCCCAACCGTCCCAGCTCACAAGCAACACCGCACCAAAAACCCAAACAGTAAAAGGTGACTTTACACATGGACTCCAGAGTATGACATCTCAGGGAGGTCGTGGTTAAACAGAGATTACCCTTTTCTCACATGTATAACATGTCTCCATCACACACAGGCAAAGTGATGCACTACATTTTTCAATATGTTTAATTAACAAGACTGCAATCTACTGTATATTGCATGGGCTGCAATGATTAGGATAATGAACAATGCAAGAAACAGAACGGTAAAAATGAGAGTCATGAATACAAAGAACCCCCACCATCTTGCAATATCATAAGGTGTAAAGCATGTGTGAAATAAAACCCTAATACCCTAGCATGATGAACCTAATCTCTAACCTAAAGAGAGATGGTGTTTTAAACCTAATCTGCCAGTACCATGTCCATGAGAAGAGCCCCCCAACCCTTGTTACCTTGGAATGTGGTCTCTAGATCAGACTCCACGGGTACACGAAGACTGGGTCAGCATCAAGGTGACGTGTAGCACAGATAGTGTCAATGGCATCTGTTAGGAATCCCTGTTAGGAATCCCTCTGTGTGAGAAGTATTTATACAGATCTTGTAGGACCCCTGATGCAGGTATCTTTCCAAACAATAGGTAAGAAGGCATGCTTGGGGCAGCAGTTATATAAACAATTCCCTGAAAAGGTACATTATGTTACTGTCACATGAAAGTGGGAAAGTACATGATGTAAATGCCTACATATCTCATTTATCTTTGACACTGATAGTGACGCCTTTACAGGGTGCACTAATAACGTCAAAGTAAAACATCTTCCTAGCTATAAACATGGCAGCCATCTCAGAAGAAATAATTTTAAAAATGTGCTAAAACAAGCTAAGTAGGTTAGAAGCCACTAGGTGATGCAAGCACAGGCCTGCAAGCCAAAGGCTCAGCTAAACTCATGATTCCCATTAAAACTAAACAGGATCCACTACACTAGTTTAGGCTGGGTAGAGTCACTGTAGCTATGCAATTGTAACACTGCACCCACTCCCTGTACCCAAGCAGATCATGTCATGTGGCAAATACGAGGCCCTGGTGGTGAATCCTTTCCAGAATGCCTCTTTCCATGAGTAGATTAGGAATGGGTACAGAGGTATGTCATTAATCCAAGCAATATGTGCACTTATCATCATTGTCAATGTGTGTGTTCGACTCATGACAGGTCCCCTACTCCCACACCTCTTTTGGCACCTTCCCACAGGCCATATTTATCCTGTAAAGGCCTATTGCACAAATGACAGTCAGGCAGTGCAGACAGTGTGTTGATTACTGGGAGGGCATGATATGTTACTCAGTAGCTTGGTCACATAGCAGAAACTGTAAAACGCATGCCTTTGTTTGTTGGATGCCATCTCTGTAGGATGGACACATATGTCTAAAGGAGTGTGCTGTGGTACAGGTACAGATACATACCACAGAACCCCACCCCCTGAAGTGGCATGAATCTGCATTTGTTATTGCACAAGTTCACACATGGACAGAGAAGACACCTTTTGTAACCACCATACCAGTCCCATCATTGATACTAATGTGTGATGTTCAGTGGCAGTTGCCTGTAGGGACTATGGGCCTGATGTATCAAGCAATTTTGCATTAGCAAACGGTACGAATCGCAATATTTGGCCGTTTTCAAATGCAAAAATGCCTTTCAAGATGTACGCTTCACATGTCAGCAAATATTTTTTTGGGGTGCACCAAAGGGGGCCTTAGGCCCCCAGCGCCCTGGGGTTTGCATTACCTAATTTGCGAAATCCTAACTGAAATTCGCAAATTAGGTAATGCAAAACCATTTGCACCTGTGGGCCTACTAGGGATGAATGGAGTCCCATTCCATAATTGTGATTCGGTAATAGTGATTGCGAATTTTAAGAAATCACTATTACCGAATTGCAATTTTCATACATCCCATTTTGCATTTCTTAAATAGCGATTTCTTAAAATTCGCTATTTAAGAAATGCAAACCGGGAGCTTGATACATCTGGCCCTAGATGCAGTGAGTCATTCTCACAGAGTGTGAATGGATTGGACCATTCATGACTAAGGAGTTTACCACTCAGAAGCCACATATATGTGATGGGTTTCATAGTGGTTCATATCATAGTACAAGTTGCTAGAGCATGGGCTACCTGATGTTAATAAGCTTGCTTAGTCATCATAGGCCCTGAGCATGGTAGTGGGTTAGTCTACAGATGGGAACATTTATGTCTAGTCATGTCCTTGTACTTAATGAGTTGTACATATCACACTTGGAAAGTATTGACACATGGGAAAATCTTAGCTTGATGTTACTGACATGTAAGTGATTCAGCCATTTGTGATGACACTTGTGATCATAACCTCTTGATTTGTCTTTTGTATACATGCAGGTCATGCCCATCAAAAGAAGAGATTATAGAGAGCCATCACCCGGAAGGTGCGGACCCTGGTGGTCCACACCTATTGGCGTGCCCATTGCAGGAAAAGGTGGAAAGACTTGAGATGCTGGGCCTAAAAGATCGCTGAAGTAAAACTGGGGATGTCCCCCCAATGTGGGCAGGGTGCCTATCAGATCATGACCCCACTAATGGCCCATTTTCTGGCACAGCAGCCACAAGTGGGTGAGAACAGGGCATATTCCTGCCTGTCACATTGCCAAGTGAATGAGTTAGGTTCTGATAGCTCCCCCTGATAATTAGGGATGACCCATGTGTCACACAATAGATGAGTGATTCTTGGTGGAGACATGTCATGTGGTGCATACTAATGTGCCTTGCCTATTGGCCCAGGGACCTAGGACACAACAGGGCAGACTCTACAAACCACTTGCTCTCCAGGGATGACATATGGCTGGGTAAATTTGTCAATCCAGTACTTTGTGTTGTTGTAGTGTGTGTAATTTCTATGCAACAGACCAAGAAGCCTTAATGTTACAGGCCAAAGTTAAGTAAGTTATGGATCACTGCCCATAAGCCATGTGTCTGGGTAAATGAGTATATAGGCATCTGCCACCCAGAGGCCACTTGTCTACCATGTATGATGGGTGCTGGTGCCTCACTACAGTCTGTAATGTTAAGATGGCCAACATACATGAGTAAGAGCTTACATTGTTCTTTGGGTCAGCTACAGATCAGTTCTTTTCCTTGGTAAGTTGGTAATGTCCATTGACATGATTTATGTGCCATCACTGTTGTCAACATTCATTGTGCCTACATGTCAGCATGTGTCCATTTCTATTTTGAGAAACATTTATAAGCTGCTGTTTCATGCATGGTTTACCTATGTTGATGGGATGATGTCTGTATTCCCTCACATATATGTGCATGGTGAACTGTGTGTGGAATGAGACATTTACAATATGGGTACATTTCATGTTGCGCCACAGACAGGAGTGTGTCAGAATTGTTTATTGGCTCACACATTGGACTAGCCAATGGTCTTGGACCTTTTGAAGTTCATACTAATAGGCCCAAATAGTTGTTTTTTGGCTATAGATTTGTCTTGTAATTCCTTTTCTACCTGTATGTTGTTCCTGAGTAACTTGTGTTGTGTGCCTATAGTTGCTGTGTGTTTCAGACTGCTTGCTGACCCATATGCTGTTGTTTGCAGTATCTGAGTTTGTGGGCAGTACTGGTGTCCCCCAAGACAAGGGTATTTGTTGAGTGTAGAGATATGTGGGTGTAAATTCAATGGTGGTGGCATGGCATTATGTACCGGTTGTTATGGTAAGTATTTTGTCTTGTGTTGTCCCGTGTTATCATGTATGGAGTTTGACTTGTCACCCTGATATGGATTATGTATTCATCTGATGTGTGTCAGCTCAAATGGAGTGTGATTAGTTTTGCTACATTTGTTTGCATTAGACTGTGTGTGGCTGTGTCTACTTAGCTGTGTTTACCTTGTAGCTAGCTCATGTAGAGGTATGTTCAAAGCAGTTGGAGTTGTATGTGCTTTGTTGACTTGCACTTCCACATTGTGCAGATAGGCATGTCATTTGGGTCTAGTATTGTTTGTCCCAGTGATACATGAAGGGCCAGTTCCTGTGCAATAGTTATTTTATGGACAGTTGCAATTTGATATGTGTCCCATTGCGGCCTCCTTCCCTGGGTGTTCCTGACAGCCCCATCCCAATTGTACAGATATTGTTTGCATAGTGAGGCGTTCATATTTGTTTCTCTGTGTATTGTGCATCCAATTGTCCTTCCAATGTGTTGCAATGTGTGTGATATGTGTGTCCATTGCAGGGTTGTTTACTGGGAGTGTTGTTTGTGTACCATGCCACATCCATACATATGTGTGTTGAAGGTGACAACAGTCCATTCCATGTGAGGAATGTGAGTGTGTGAGTTGTATTTGTATATGTGATGTTGGTGTGTTGTTGGTGTTGTGGGAGACAATGTTGTGAACACTTCACTGTCCCTGTGCCTGAGATAAGTGGACACATGTTTTTGTGTAGTGTTGCGGTGCAGTGTGAGTGACCTGCCCAAAGAGGGCGTGTTGTGACTGTTAATTTGTCCTTCTTAGTGTATAATTCTCAGCAGGGACACAATGACACGTGTGCTTGGTGCCCGTAGCATGACCTCCATATCATGTGAACAATGGTGCAATGATCTGTTGGTACCTTTTAATGAGACTGGTAGGTGTGTGTGCTTACGGTTGGTTGGGCCTATGGTGGAGTTGACTTTGTACATCTTCGAGGATCAGCAGCAACTGCATGATTTGTGTGATGAGCTCCATGGCGGCACAGGACGTGTAAGGCTGTCTGCAGGTCATTGTCTCCCTCTATAGTCCCCATTTCTGCCTGCTGGGACGTGGTGGTTGGAACGCCACAGTCAGATTGGCAGTTTACAACCTCATAATGTGTCCAGCCGACAACACTGTCTCCGCCAGCCTGTTTATGTTACCTCTTCACCATGGTGGTCTGTGCTGTCTGGCATTGCTGGCGGGACCGCTGCGGTCTCTGCTCCATAGGCCAGAATGACTCGTGACCTGGGGATCTGACTGCCAACCCAACAGCGGTTGAACTGCCAACACTGCCATGGGGGTCCACATACCTCCAAACTCATAATAAGGCCCTTTATAATCATAAGAATTATCTTTGCCTAATGGAAAATGTCTGATGACCACAGAGAACAACAAGGACAGCCCATCTTCCACTTTCTCTTTCTTTCATGTTTCCTTTGCATGCTGAGCCTAATCGAGGAGACTTCAGTGAATTTCCTTCTGGGCCTCATCCCTGGAGGTTTTAAAGGCTAGCTGCACATTGGCACTGACAGATGTAGTTGATTCTCAGAAGAAAATGGATGACCTTCCCAGAAGCCCTTCAGGAAAGGGACATTCTGCCCCATCAAAGCTGGTGCCTATAGACCTTGGAGCTAAGTGCAACCTGTTTCCTCTCAGCAGAGAACAAACCTGAGGGCCCGCTTAACTGACATTTTTATGCCTACTTGGCTGCAAATAGAAGTACCCAGCCATCCCAAGGAATACAGAAACGGAGACTACAATACCTAGATGCCCTCTCCTTTCACATGAGAGACCAGAGGAGTGACACCTCAGGAAATCCACTCATCACTTGCAGGTAAATAAAGTGGTGATTTGCCTGGTGGGCATGCTCCTTCTGTGCACTACCTCGTATTGATTTTGCTCTCCTGATCTTGCCTTTCTGTTTAAATATTCATCACCTGAGTAGCCTGTCCTCTCCTCAGACTGAGAAGGCTGAGTAGTCCCAGTGTGTGTCCTTAAATCTTGTGTGCTGACACCAGTGTTTAATTTGTTTCAAGAAGTCCGATTGTCTGGAAAGCTGCCTTGACATTATTCAGCCACCCCTGGAAAGAAAGCTATACCTCCAGTTTAGGCATGGCACCCTTACAATTGGTTCCTTCACCAGTAAATGGAGTCGGAAGGGAAAATTATTGGTGGATAGTGTATGCCCATCATGTGGTCATGGGGAAGAGACAGGGGCGCCTCTTCTCTTCTTTTGTCTAATCTACAGGAGGCTTAAATCTGTTTGGATAATCCCAGTCTGCTATATTCTAGGATTTTCTAGTTGCTCTGAGGCATTAAGAGGACTGAGGATGAACACTGTCCAGTTTATAGTCTTTACTGGTTAGTTATTTATTCATGATATGGTGCTTAAGGAAGAGGGCGGTGGGTTGATACGAACCCTGATTTTTGGTGCCAGTTGTATCTGGTCTCATGATCTGTACAACATTGTTTTTTATTTAATGTGATCCTGTTGCTACGGGCTCTAGAAGGAGCCACTCTATTGGGTTGCACATAATTATAACCATAGAATTTCTGTTACTAAGTTCTTGGGAGATTGAATACTCCATTTAAAGGTGTTTTTAGGTTGAACTTTGTGCTATATCTCTGTGTTTACATTTTGAACAGCAGCATTATTTCTTGTCCTTCTGTGTATTTTAGTTGTTTTTGTATGTCAGCTGACATTTTAAAGTTTTACTGTACTGCCTTGTTGAACATTTACTCCTACTGAGCTGAAAAGTATTGTTTTGAGTATTATTATGTATTTTTTATTGCATTTGTACTTTTTATGGTCCTGGTGGCCAAAATAAAAGAACTCTAATGGCTAACGGCTATTTGAGTCATATATCCACCACAGAATGCGTAACTTGAACTTGATCATGAGGTATGCAATTGTTTGCAGATTGTGGCCCATATTTATACTTTCTTAGCGACGCATTTGCGCCACTTTTTGACATAAAAGCGGCGCACACTTACAAAATACAACTGGGGCATATTTATACTCTGTCTCCGCCGAATGTGCGTCAAAAATGTTGACGCACATTCAGCGCAAACGTTGCCCCGTATTTAAACTTTGACGCCCGAGCCCGCGGATGACAAAATTCTGCCGTGTGCGTCTGTTTTTGGATGCGGCAACCCGCCTTTCGTTACTCATATGCAAGGTAGGCGTTCCCGTCCCAAAAATGACTTAAATGGCCGTGCGTCGTATTTATGCTTTTGGGCAAAAATTACGCACGGCCAGAAAATTACGCACAGCCCGATTTGCGTCAAAATTTAATGCCTGGGTCATGGCAGGCATTAAAATGGGGCAAACACATCTGTATTTAATCAGAACACACAGAACAAACAGCAGAGCAGCAGAGCAGCAACAGGTAGACATGGAGGTGATTCTAATCCAGCATGCACGCAGACGCAGAGCCCCGCAGCAACAACAGCAGCTACAACAACACCAGCAGGGACCCCAAAGGCAGTGCAGAAGGCAGGAGAGGATTTTCCGCCCCAGAACCACCCTTCAGGGCCTCAGGGAACACGCCATCATCCAGAGGTACTGGTTGAACTGGCAGGCCATTCAGCAGCTGCTGCGCAATATTGAACCGCAGTTGGCCCCCACTTTGCTGACACCCCGCACCATCCCAACAGAAACCAAGCTGCTTGCCGTACTTCATATGCTGGCAAGTGGCTCTTTTCAAACAACTGGTGCCCTGGTTGCCGGAATATCACAACCATCATTCTCCGCCTTTTTGCCCAAAGTACTGGATGCCATCATTGTACTGACACTCCGCCACATCTGCTTCCCTAACACACTGCAGAAGAAGCAGGAAACAAAACAGGGGTTCTACCTCATCAGTGGCTTCCCAAACGTCATTGGTGTAATCGACTGCACACATGTACGCCTTATGCCACCTGCTGCAACTGAACACCTCTACCGCAACAGGAAGCACACACATTCCATCAACGTGCAGGCCATAGTCGATCACCAGGGATTGATCACCAACATTGTGGCTAAATATCCTGGGTGTGTACATGACTCATTCATCTTCCGTCACTGCACCATCAATGAACACTTCCAGGATGGATGGTATGGCAATGGACTACTTGTTGGTAAGTACAAAAACCTACTTATATACACACTGCACAGCAACCCTCTAGGACACACAACACATACACCACAACAGCAACATGTGAACAGGAACATACTGAGGTCGTGACATCGTAAGCCATGTTTCTTAGGTCACCATTGAACCTGTCACACATCTGAAATTACTGTACAGCCTAATGTTAAGACGTCAAAGATCACAACATGTGGAGTGGGTTGCCCAAATGTCACATTGCAAAATGTAAGTGTCCCAATGACCTTTACATTAATCCATTGCATAAGTCTAAAGGTATGGGATGTCCAGGGTACATTGATGTGAACGTGTTAACAAAGCTGTCAATTTTAACCTGTGTATGGAACAATCATCTCACCCCCAGTGAAGACACATGGACACCTGTCTCACAAGTCACAATGCTAGGGAGGGCACACTGTACTGCAAATACCAAAACATACTGCTGACAAACGGTTAGCAGACAAACACTTGTTCAGCCAAGGAAACAACACAATGCAGATGGTACATCCTACAAGCCTAGGATGCTACATTATAACACAAAAGAGTCACAGACAACACAAGACAACTACTGCCATAAAAGGTCATTTCAATAGGGCCAGCTACATCAACATGATCCCAATCATTTTCTCTTGCAGCTGATCAGGGGTATGGCATCCAGCCATGGATTATGACACCATTTGGCAACCCAAGCACTGCTGCAGAGCGTGCCTACAACGACGCACATAGGAGGACACACAGCATTGTCGAGAGGACCTTCGGCATCCTCAAGTCAAGGTTCTGGTGCCTCAACATCACTGGTGGTAGCCTCCTATATTCCCCGGAGATGGTCTGTAGGATTATCCTAACATGTGCAATATTCCACAACATTTGCATCAAAAGGAACATTCCCCTCCTGGAACCAGAGCCACGCAAGCCTGAAGAGGAGGAAGAGGAGGATGCTGGCATGCAACATGAAGGGTAACTACAGAACACGGCTGCTGGTATACGCAGGCGGCAACAGATCGTCAACAATTTCTTTTGAATATAATCACCTTCACCACTTTAGTTAACTAACTTAAATAAACACCTATTATAATCACCATATCATGGTCTGGCTATTCATTTTTCCACACCTTCATCTCTACTGAAGAGTGTTGCCTCATGGAGCATTGCTGATATACTGATTAGGACACTGAACATCCCAGAGCTAATGTGATGCCTAACATACAATGGTCACATACACACACACTGTTAATGACATATATCATGTACATTTCTCCTTTGAAGGCCAATAGCAGAGGACCACAACTATTTCACACATACATGTTGAAATCAAGGTCCAACGCAGCATATGGCACACAACTAAGACACCTTCACTCAATAAGGGGAAAACAAGCCTCATACATGAGGCAGTCAATGTGCTTTTGCATCAGTAACAGGAATGTCTGACCAGACCCTTGACAGCAGTAAGTCCAACTGCATCCAATATTTGCAAGGACTATCTGTGACCAGAGTTCCATAGAAGCAGAACATAGACAGCGCAAGTGCCACACATATGAGCAGCATTGCACACATGACATTCCATGTACATGTCAGCCCATTTCCTAACTCCTGACACACCCATGCACCTGGTCACATCCACCTGTCGGAAGAGGTCCCTGGAATACTAAGATGTGTACCCTGATATTCCCTCCTCTACACACACAGACCATCATTAGCAATCCAGTGTGCTACACCCTTTCCTATGGTATGCCATTGTCAGAGAACATCTGACTGCATGGACGTAAAGTTAATTTATACACTGTCTTCTAGTTTCAAAGCCCTGTTAGCACCTGTAGATTGCTTCCTGTATGAAAATGTCTGTTGGCCCTTAGAATGCAAGTCTCACCTACAGGACTGGTGAGAAACAGATGCAGCCCACACCTGTGATCACCTCCATGCACACCGCCCATGTAAAAAGCACTGCCCCTGCTGATGCCTGGAACAGCATTGCCATTTAGTCAATTACACCGTTAAGCATTGAAACTAATTAAGCTGTGTAACACAGCCCTTGGGTTCATTTGTCACCTTCAAAAACACAGGACATACACAGTTTGACATGTCACCTCTCTGGTGTGTCCTCCAAAGAGTCTGAGTCAGACCACTGATTATGTAACTTGTCAAATTGCTGAATTCTGAATCACCCTGCATTCTGTCAGCCTGACTGGCATCTGTCTGTGCGTCACACTAAAGTATCCCTGTGTCTACATATGTACCACACTTGCGTTAGCAAACCTCTCATTCATCAGGGGGTATTGGGCATGGGCTTCTTCAATGCATACACAAAAACATTGTATAGCATCATCTGTCTTTTAACTGTAACATTTAAGTTAAAACCTCTTGGAAAAGCAAAATTCATGGCCCATCCCTTGTCTGGGTCTCATTTATGCATGAATCCCAAAGTGTGACAGTGTCCCAGGGCCGTAGGCAGGGATTATGTACGGGGCTTTCAGCACAACCAGCAACCTCTGATAATTTCCATGAAAAATACACACGTCAGGATCATGACAGTTCACACACAGAATCACAGTGCTCACAACATAGTGATGGGCCGTGTGTGGTTAATAGCTGCGAGAATAATCAGCACAGAGGCTATGATGTTCCCAGATGCAGTGGGAATTGTAGAGGCTAACCTGTGTACAAATGTTGTAATGACACCTGCCGGAACATGACACCTGAGACATTATCTCACTCAGCACACCAAGGTTGCCCTGTTGACTGTCTCATTACACGTCTTTAGTGACAGGGTGGGACCATCCCCATGTAGGTTCACATGTCCACATCCACTTTATTCACATTGATCAACCAAGGATACTCAGTAGATACAAAAATAGCTGCCACTGACTCATGATGAGTCCTGGGCCGAACTGTGACAAATTACACCCCAAACTATTAATAGGCTCATCATTGGACCACACACATGAACAAGACACCTATGTGCAATTGATCACTGGAAATATGTGGACACATGCTGTCTTGTATGCTGGTCCACCACAGCCACTTGATAGTTGGGGCTCACTTTTATGGCCTCAACTGTGGTGTCATCATACATTTGAGATTCGCCCTTGTCTGTCTGTGCAAACAACATGGTACCCACTTCCTCAATGCATGTGTATGACTCACTGTGGGATTCACCAACTAGTGCCTAGGAAGCTGTTACCAATACTCTAGGACATAGGATGTTGAAAATGTGGACCATTGACATGAACAAGCGTCTGCCATCTATCTGGTGCATGCGATGTCACATGTGGTGTCTACGTGACCCTAAATCTTGGAAGCCCACTTTACGGATGCTGCTACATGTAGGACTAACACATGCCCTCTCTCATTTCCACAATGACTTGCATCTAAGAATTGGACACATGGACGTCACATTCATACAAGCATATGTACAAATATGCTTCATGTGAAGCACACACACTTGGTCAACAAATACATTAGTTGCCAAAGCACACACTTTGAGCCAAAGGCATTTAGGTATTGTACATATGTGTGTCACATTGCTATCCTCTCCTTATGCCAAACATGCACAATTTGTGCAACACATATTTGTAGGCCACACTTATGACCAACTATTGCGTCAGCCAACCGTAAAAATACTGTGAAGGGAGTAGCGGATCATGGTCCGCTGCAGTATGATGTCACACATGTGAACATACACCATCAACACCATAGTGTCTTCAATCAGCCTATCTCTGATGTGTCCCAAATGTAACATAACAAAAAAACAAGAAAAAATGCCCAAAACCAGTTAATGCACTGAAATTTTGACATTCCTAGCGTTCTGCGTCATTTTTTGTCTACCAAAACTGTACTTGCGTCATTTTTTTTGACGCACAGGAGTGAAAATTAGCCCGCATCCAGATATTTGTACAGGCCATGTACTATTATGTGGATGCGGGCTAAATTTCACTCCTGTGCGTCAAAAAAAATGACACAAATACAGTTTTGGTACACAAAAAATGACGCATAATGCGAAAAAGGCGGGACTTTTCATACAGGAAGTGATGTAATAGGATATCCTGTTTACAAATCATGTACAGTGGGTGTACTTTCACTTTCACTTTGCAGTCTATGATCCTTCTAGACTGTGTGGCTGTGTAGAGAGTGGTGTCCTGAGATTTTGTGTTTTTTTTTGTCCTGCGTGCTATCTGTAAAGTCCATTTGTGAAATAAATATTGTTGCTGTATACTATACTACTGTGTTTTGTCTACATTTGTCCATTTATCTTGTGTTTTTGTTGTTTGTGGGAGTCTGTTGTGGGTAGTGTTAGTTTGGGGATAGTTGGGCTCTTTTAGTGGTTAAGTTTACTTTTCATCTGTATTTGTACCCCTACTTTCCCCCTTTTCCCCTTTCTATTTCTTTTACCCCTATTCCCTTTCACTTTTCAAGTATGTCTGGTAGGCCACGTCTTGGCAGGATGGGTGAAGAGGAGTTGGGGGGGTTCATCTGGCTTGTGTGCCATTTCTTGCCACTCATGATCCAGGCAGGGGACAGGGTGATACAGGGTTATCCAACAGAGGCACGTAGAATCCGGTGGGGAAAGGTGCTGCATCACCTGCAGCGTGTGTATGGCAGCCAGAGGCTTGACCACCAGCTGAAGCACCGGTGGGCTGACCTCATCACCAGGGAGCAGGATCTCTTGGACCACCTGGGAATCATGATTGGTGGCACTGTTGGTGAGTATTAATCATGTAAATGTGCATGGTTAAATGCTCTGTAGTGACATAAGACGATTTGTACTATGTCTGCCAGCTAACTTGCTGACTGTGTGTAATGCTGGGGAAACATAAAGGGATAATTGATGCACTATGGCAAGGATCACAATTGCTAGCTGTCAGGCAGCTCCTGCTCAGCAAACTTACAGGATACTTTTCCATGAAGTAAATTGGTGCGGCTTTTTTGTCAGAAAACCAAACAAAATAGGAGCCAATCATGTCTATATAGGGTACTATTGACAGAGAAGTAAAGATGTACCAACATATTGGCTAACTTTGTTGAGGCAATAGCTAGACTGACTTTAAAATCACTACATGATGCTGAAAATTAGTGCTGCCTTCACGTCAATTGATAATAGCAAAGTGGCTCAGACATATGTCTCATGTGAGTCTGGTGAGTGTGGAAGGAAAGCGTTCATGGGATTATTGTGTTCCTTTATCTTTTTCGATACATGTCAGATATGGATTTGAAAACATCGTGAAAAGGTGTAAGGTGCCCTCAGCTAACATCTTAGAATGCTTGTTGGAGTTAGTGGTGCCACATTCCAAATATGGATGGCAGTCCAAGTGTATGCACATTGATTCACAGCTCCATGGTTGGTGCAAATCAGCATAGCTGGGCCACATCAATTGAATCAAATATAACAACAGGGGGGCTTACAAAAGTCCCTGCCCCTCCCTCTGTACATTGTACCTTTGTGTCATTAATGTGTCATGGCCACAAGGCATGTTTGACTGGTAATGCAGTCCTCAAGTAACCAGGCTTTGGATGTCTCTCTTGGATGCACATGATGAGACGATTACACTCCATAATTTTGTTCTGCTCACCAATTACGGGGCATGTTTGCAACCACATGATAGTTAGGGCCAATCTATATGTGCAGATATGTGTGTAAATGTCACAGGAGACCCATGCTATGTACAAGTTGGCCGTGATATATCAGATGCAGTACCATCATGTCTGAATGGCTGCCATTTCCTTATTCAGCCTACACATTGTATATGTTTATGAAATTGTTGCGCTGTGCACAGATTTTGAGCACATTTCTTCCTTCCATACCTTACAGGTGGACTGGCACCCTACACTGTGGGAGAGGTGGCGACATTTGAGGACCCTGACCACTCCAGTAAGTGTTGATATGCCTGTTATGTGTTGTGTTTGCTGGTTATGGACTCATGTGAGTTGGACGCATAGCAAGGTGTGATGCGTTGGGCAAGCTTTTCTCTTGTTCCATGAGTGGGAATTCAGTTTCTCACATGTTTTGAGTTGGCCAATGCGTATCCAATGGTATTATGTAGGGATTGTAGGCCATTCCTGTAGGCCCCACTGTGAGTACAGGGGTTAGTCATGTGTATGACACTTGTATCACCAAGATTCACACTGGAAGTCAGCTCCGATTTAGTCAGCCTGTCAGACCCACATTCTCCAAGATTAGTACAGCAAATTGCTTTCCAATAGACATCTGCTTCCCTATTTACCTACGTAATTATGAAACAGTAGGTAGAACCTCCTAGCAGCATGTACTTCCACATGTAGTGCTACAAGTATGAGGAACTTGAGTGCAATGGCCTAGGTGTGCATGCAGTTCATGATCATGGGTGTTCTAGCATCAATGTGTCTGATGTAAGTCAGGCCTCACTGGAAGTATATGTTGTGTTCCAAGTTCTGCATTTCCTGACATGTGTGGCCCTATGATTGCCCTAGGGTTTGCTGACTCCTAATTGTTGATAGACCTTACCTGCGGTGTGTGTGTAGAGCCAAACATGTGCGGAGTTTTCTATACACTCCTCGGTGTACATGTTGTTGGAAAATTATAGTTGTTTATCCACCCCCCACCCTCAAACACGGGCATGGGTTTGTGAATGGGGTACCTAGTACTGATGGTACCAGTATGTTACACATACATGTGAATAAGTGAAGGTTTGGTTACAACCTAATATACACACTCAGGTTTGGCACGTGGTACTATACTGGCAAGTCCAGTTACAACTTGCAGACCATGTGGCTTTAGTTTTGCTTTCCGTACACTGACATTTGTAGCCCAGGTCTTGGCGGAGGATATGCAGCATGATTCTTAGCTGATAACTGGCAGAACTCAGATTGCAAGTCAAAGCCAGTTGTTACCCATCTTGTAGGTTATGGATGTGCTATGTGTGATGTGACCTTTGTAGGCTGGCCTGCCATGTACTTCCTCAGGGGCATTCAATGATCTGTATTGTGATATGAGCTGTTACAAGTACAGTAGATGTATTTTCTGATTAACCTCTTGTGCCAGTTTACACAATGCAGTTACTAATGTAGAATATCTGCATTTGTCTTCCCAGCTGCAAACATGACTCCAGACCAGGTCCGTGAATTCCAGCGCCGGACCATGAGATACCAGCACATCCTGCTGGTGGAGTCGGGGTTCCGGAGGATGGCCCGGCGATATCGCCATAAACGGGCCTCCGGGGCATAGAAAGCCTTCCCACAGGGTGGCCCTAGTTTGCCCACCACAGCCACCACCAGCACAACCACCAATCCAAGCCAGGTGGCCCCACCCACAGCTGGGACTGTTGGTCCTACATCTGCTGGACTTCCAGGCCCCAGCATTGCCACCGGTGCAAGACAGCCCACTAAGCCTGGCACCACACCCACACAGACCTCCTCCACGGTACCCAGACTGCCACAGTTCCATCTGTTGACCCTGCAGCCTTCCACAACATGGAACGTAAGATGGACAGAGTGCTGCGCAAGTTGAGCCACCTGAGACGGGATGTGCGCCATTAACCGTCGTGTTAAGTCTATTAAGAGGACCCTCCGGAGGGCCAGCCTCTAGACATTTTTTGATGAACATGATTCCTTCCCCTCCCTCCTTTTTCCTTGTTCTTATAGTTAGTGGGCTTAGGGGGCTTAGTGTTAGGTTAGTATAGGCTGTTAGTTTAGTTAGTGTTAGTGGGTGGGGGGTCCAGAATCTTTATATCTTTACTTATTAAGTGTGTGGGTGGGTGGGGGTCTATGCTAGGATAGTATAGTATGTGTTTAGGTTAGTATGTGTTGTCCTCCATGTGTCCCGTCTCATAAGGGGGGTAGATGTTTAGAACGTTTCGTTACATGTGATAAGTAAGTGTAGCTTAGGTTAGTTAGGGACAGTTGTGGGTAATGAGTAGTCAGGGTAGATTAGGGTAGGGAAGATTTTCCCTCAGTTTCCTCTTCTGTGATAAGCATTTAATAAATATTTGGTTAACCCTTAATAGTATGTGTTGAATGGGACTTGATCGTGGGTTTGGATTCAGTGTACATACATTTTGTCCTATAACATCTGTGTCCTATGCTACAAACAAATACCAACTGAGCTGTACGATTGGCAGCTAGCCCAGAGCTACCTTGCAAAGTGTCGACCCTTCGTTGCAACCACCAATCACAGTTAATATGGATGACAATGTGTTTCTGTTGATAAGTGTGTTTTGAAAGTCACAAACAGTGCTTCCAGACTTGGTATTGGGGAAACAGTTTTAGGTCTGACTGCAGTGTGATGATCATGGACACCCTTATAAGATGAGTTCTCATTGGCAATCTTGTATTCTTGTCTTCATGACTCTCATACATCATTTGTGACACAGTTCAGCATGATTACCTATTTGTATGTAAACTCAGACACCTTCATTTATGCAGTTTTTGTAGTGTTTGCTTAGATTAGTGTGCCATGTTATTTGTGTTATTTTTGCATGTTGACAACATTTTGCGGCCACTATTTGATGACTTAGTTATCCCCTGAGGAAGCATTCTTCTGTCCAACACAGCATGATGGTGTATGGTTTCTCACTTCATCAGATTTGTCCCTCAGGATGGGCAGAGTATGATGCAATCATGGGCACTGTGCAGATTTCTCTGACTACATATTATCAGGACAGTTTTATTGACAAGCTACGTAATTTGACAGTAGGAACATTTCAGTTATATACTGCACAGTTGATATGTCACATTACCCAGAGACAGATTTGTTGTGTAAGTGCTATTTATTGAAAAGTGCTGTAGTGCTATCTGTACATTGTCCATGATTGTGAGTCCATTATAGTGACATCTTACATTGTGATCCAACACAAGGGTTTACCAAAATGCTTTTGACATGCTGGGGTTGATGTTTCAGACAGTGCAGAGGGACAGAATTTACCAATGAGTTGGAGAGAGACAATCACTGGGCTGGGTGACAAGATGTACAGTGGTTTGCAGAACAGTGCTTGAGTACAGTTGTTGCAAGACTGGCAAGTTACAAAGCGCAGGACCTTGGTAAATGTGGGCCATGTGGCAGGGATTAGTGCTTCTGGGTCATTTTCCTTGTGAATGTGATCTGTTCCATGTCTTCTTCTTCTGATGTGTGTGTTGCCTCCTCTGTCCTTGTTGTTGGTTGTGAAGGGGCAACACAAACCTCAGTGTTAGAAGACGTGGAGTCAGACATCCCGGTCACTGCTCCCTGTGAAGGTCTTAAGGGCAGTACTGCAGCAAGGAGGATCTGCTGGTTCTTGAGAATAGCAGCCACATCACAATGGTAGGCAGCCAGGTCGGCCCTGAGGGGGTCATGATTGCATTCGTGCATGCAGTGGAAGGTTTGGGGTGCGAGGTGTTGTGGCAACTCCCCTACTGCAGTGGTGAATTCCTTGACAGTTTCTTGTAGTCCTTGCAGGATGGATGTTAGGGCTTGCATAGCTGCTGCCTGATCTGCAGATGACATCATGCACGAACGCACCCCCTCAAGGCTGGCTGCCATATTTTGCATCCCCACCCGCACCTCCTTGGCCAGCTCTCGCTGTACTCCAACTACAGTTCTCTCAAAGCTGGTGTCAGTGTCGTCTGAGTCCTCAGCTGTATTGGAGCTGGCAGGTCTTACAATTGGGGTGGTGGCTGGATCCTCTGTGATGGCTGCTTGTTCTGTGCTCCTCCTTGTGACTGAAGGTGGGGTCTGGAGTGTTTCATGGACCTTTTGGATAGTCTCCTGGGGAATGTTTATCGGCTCGTCATCCATGTCATCAGGGAAATCTGGGACAGGCATATCCGCAGGAGATCCATCTTCCCGTGCAATGAAACAGGGTACAATTAGTGTGTCTGTGTTGTGGCAATTTTGATTGACGTCCCTGCCTTTTGATGAATTCACTTTGTGATCTTGTTTTGTGTTAATTGCTCCAGTCCTTCAGATGGACATTCTTTCTGGCCTATGGCCCACCTGCATGTCACATGTATGTTATAGAGTTACTAGACTTGTCAGCCTCATCGCCTCTAGGTGTTGGTTTATGCCAAATAGAGAATTGCCACCTTCTTTTCCTACTCATCCCTCCGTCTAAATCCATTCTCAAGGTGAGACCTTTCACTGGCAGTGGGTGTTCTGATGGCCCTGGCAGCACACTTAACAATCTGGACCTGCCCCAATCTCTGATCTTTCACATCCACTTTAATGTATTTGACATGTGGCATATCCTATGCATGGCAATGTTATGATCTGATATGGATGTTGACATTGGTAATGTGTACTGCTGATGTTGGGGAATGTGTGTTACATTGGATTGCCCTGATAATCGTATCAGTGTCCTATTTCCTCCTCTGACTGTGTAGGTGTATTTCAGTGACCAGTTACATGTGCCCCCCCCCTCAATGCTGTTGTCTGAGCAGTATGACATTTGGGATGTTGCATTGTTACACAGGCACTGGATGGACCCTGACATATGCAGCATGGGTGTGTCCTTAGTGCTGTGTAGCTCCTATTGTTGTTTACATTGGCTGATGTTTGCAACCACTATGGGCATTGACATTTGAGAGTACTGGGGCCTTTGTCTTGTTTCTGGGGATTGTTGAAGTTGTCATCCTCACCCCCTAATTTAGGTGTGTATGATCCATGGGGAGGTTACTGCCATTGGCTACTTGAGCTGCACACAGAGCGAAGGTGGTAGTGGCAACTGTTGTCGCAGTTACATTCCAGTTGTCGGTATGGCTAGAGGCTGTTAAGCCCTAGTTAATGTAGGGGTATGGTGGCTGACGTGTGCCGGGATGTCAGTTTGACGTTGTGGCCTTTCCTCCTGGCGTGACTTTCCCTTTGCTCCATTGTTGGCATGACAGCATGCCCCCATGGGACTGTTGTTGGTGTTGTGTAATGGTGTGCCCCAGGTCTTCTCAGAACGGGCCATGCCCCCCTGCCGTGCCCCTTTACCCATGCCACTCCATGTATAAGATGACTTCCATGCATTTTGTTTTCTGTATCCCCCCGGTTGTAGATGACATTATTGCATTATAATTCCCAATGCGACTTACCCTGCATGTGCGTTGTCTCCTGGTAGTCTGCGCTGTCCTGTCCTTGAATCCCTGTGACGATCTCCTCAGGGATGACGGCTGCGACCATCTCCTCCATGTGGTCCAGGGCCTCCTGGTGTGCTGGAGTCCCACCTCCAGTCTGCAGTGCTGCCTTCCTGTTCCTGGCCATCTTTTCCTTGGTCCTGCGCTTGCAGTCATGCCAGCGTTTCTTGCACTCGATGACTGTTCTGTGTACTTCAGCCACACTGTTAATCTTGTCGACAATTTGTTGCCATATAGCCTCTCTCCTACTGATTGGCAACTTTGAGGTGACAAACAGTTGGTGCTGGTGTCACCTCTTTAACCAGAATTTCCTGCTCCTCTGCACTAAAGCGACACTTTCTTTTCTTCTTAAAAGTTTCATGGTTCTTGTGTGGGTCATCCCGGCTGGTTCCTGGTCTGCTGTCATCTTCCTGGGGTCTGTAGTGGCATCTGGGATCCATTTTGGCTCTCCTCTGGTGAAATGGCAGTGTTTGCGTTTTTTTTTTACGCTATTGCGTCAAAAAACGGCGCATATCCGGTTTGCGGGGACGTAAATCGACCCACAGTCATTTCCGGCGCGTTAACGTAATTTTGCTTTACGACTTGACGCTGCGGTGTGCGTCAAAAATAATAACTCCCACCTGTGGTTTGCGCCGCCGTGCGTCAAAGTATAAATATGATGCCCGCACAGCGCACCAAAATGGCGTTAGCCGGCGGTAATATTTTTTACGTAAAACTGCGCGGGCGCAGTTTTGCGTCAAAAAGTATTAATATGGGCCAACTGTGTTTTGTAAGTGTGAGCCGCTTTTGCATCAAAAAGTGGTGCAAATGCGGCGCTAAAAAGTATAAATATGGGTCTGTATGGCTTAAGACACAGCAGCTCATGACTTGTGTAACACTCAAAAAGTCCAAAGATTCATCGTCTGCTCTCTGTTTTCGCACTCTTCAAAGGCAAAATATGTCAGTGGAACCATGAACTCTAATGTCCTTAATGAGTGAGTCACCACATCTCTTAGTCGATATCAATAGAAGTGAGGCGAGTTTTTAAGGTGAAAAAAAGAAATGCATTGCAAATAGATCATGGAGACCTACAGACGCTGAACGCGCTCTCTTTCATGTCTTTAACTTAGTCATTCCCTTGGCATTCTGATGAATGACCTGTACAAAATCGAGGAATTCATTGTGCTTGGATCTAGAAGACGAAATTAGACTCAAATAAGCGTTAAAACGGTGATATGTAACTCAGAATGCAATTTCTCTTCAGGACAAACGATCACACAGTTTTACATTTTTCCCCACTAAGCAACATAATTCCCTCGGTCAAAAATATAAGGCTAAAAAAAATGTCGTACTGCTTACCATGGTCCTGTTATTCGAATATGTTGTGTGCACTAAACGAACAAATAAAGGTATGCACATTTGATTTAGTGACCGAACAATGGACCAGTGATGAAGGATTTGACCCTTGTGGCATCATTCAGAATTCGGTGATAGCAAGAGTGGCTCTCAACAACAGTGTGGTACATGAGCCTGTCTAGAGCGTAGTTACTTAAAAGGTGGCTAGGCTGCACCACTCACCCAAAAGATTAGAGCTACCTCTGAACAAGTGGAAAACTAAAGAATATACACAAAGTTTAGCAGTTAGTAAATGTCCCTAAAAAGTCCTAAAGCGTTTATATTGCTTCTTGTGTTTTTTTTTTACAAAAGTAAACATCCCTGGCTGATCTTCATAATAACTCTTCATTGACAAAATTTTAACTACTGTCTGAGATTTGCTGTTTATACATCATCAGCAGGGCTTGTGAAACGATATTTCTTAATTGAGTAACACAGCTTTGTTTTCAGCAGTGCTCGTTTGACAAATGATCCTTCAACTCAGTCACTGGTGAAAGGTGGTATAAGAAACACAATAATCCTTGGCATGTGTCTGTTTAGGAGAAAGAGAAAAAGTGAAGCGCATGTGGGAAACAGGAAGTGAAAAGGGGAGGGTGTAAAAGAGTGAAGGCCGAGCGCAAGGGAGATAAAAGTGTGACCTAAGAGGAGGTAAGAGGATGTGTGAAAAGGGCAAAATACATGGTTTGTGATGAAAAGGGGGATTTGTGGGACTAGACTTGAAGATGTGTGTGTGGTTGTAAGGGGGGGGGGATTTCAGATAGAGAGGGTGGTGTAAGACACTGTTAGAGACTGTGCCTTGGAAAGTAAGAGAGTACTCGTGGGACAGTGGGTAGGATCTTGGAGTGAAGAGTGAAGAAAGAATACCAGGAGGTTGTGAGAAAGGAAGGTATTAAAGGATGATGTCATGACAGGCCAGAAGAGAGTTGCGTGTGTTAGTGTGAGCTAGTAGGAAGAGAGCAGGCTGTCAGGATGGAGAGAGATGGGAAGTGCAAATGAAAAGCATGAGATAGGATCAGAGGTGAGCATATGAGACATAGAGAGGTGAACAGGTAAGAAAAAGGCCTTAGAAGTATTGGTTAGGAAGGGGAAGAAGGATAAGTGATTGAAAATAATTAAATAGAGGGGTATGGGTAAGGAAGTATGGTGTGTGTGATGGGTAGAAGGCAGGGGCAATTTTTAGGCAGGGAATACTAGAAGAATACAACAAATGTGACATCATGACAAATAGAAATGAAAAAGAAGAAGGTACCTTTACCTAGGATGGCAAAAATCATTGCACTTACCCTAGGTGTTGGAGAAAGAGATAGCAGGAGTAGATAAATGGAACTAAGAGAAAGGTAGGTGAGGGACAAAGTGAGTGAGAGTAGCGAAAATGAGAAGATAGTAGGTGCAAATGAATAATGTGGGAGACAGAAGCAGGAGGGGCAAGTTTAAACAAATAATATGAAGGAGGAGCGAGAGAAAAGAGTGGACAGAAATATCAAGGTGAAACAAGACGGAAAACAAACCTGAGGGCATGAATATAAAAGAGGGTGTGAAAGTGGGAAATGGGAAGGCAGAGAGGAATTAAATGAATATAGATGGGACTAACAATGTAGAGGTGGGGTAAATAGACACAAGAAGGGCAAGAAAGGGGGAGAACATAAGGGAAGTACGTTTTGTTTTTGCCCATGAATAAGGTTGGGGCATATTTAAGAAAAGTGGTGCTTCACTGTGTGCAGCACCACTTTTCCTGCTCCCCTTAGCACCCCCCTAATGCCACCATGTGTGCGTTGTATCTAAGATACGGTGCACCATGGCTGTAGTTAGGGGACTAGCGTTATCATTTTTTACACTAGTCCAGAGCTTTGCAGGATTAGCATAAAAAATGTTGATGCTAATCCTACAAAGCCCATTGAGGCCCATTGTAATCAATGGTGTGCATCCTTTTAATGCTTGGTCTGAGCAGGCGTTAAAGGAGCAAAAAAAAAATGACGCAAAGAAATCTCTTAGATCATGTCTGGCACAGGCATAATGTAGCGTAAAACATTACAAAGTGGCACAATGCATGCATTCCGGCACTATATATTTGGCACAGGGATTTTGGCCTCGTTGGGCCACATTAGCATAAAAAAATGACGCTAATGTGGTGCAAGGAGGTGCTAGGGGCTCTTAAATATGCCCCTTTGTCTTTAAAGAACCATCCTGGGGGCTGGCCTCTGCTGATGATCCCTTTCACACCACGGAATGTATCTATTACACATATCAGAGGCCCACAATTCATTTTCCTGGCAGAATATCAGGGACTGCTAAATTCGTAGTTATAGGTACATTGATTTCGCAGAGCTATATATTGGGCGCTGGTACTTTTGAAGGATTGTATCATCATAGGTCAGAGATGAGGTACATTGAAAAAGCTGTATGGGACATTTGGTTGTGACATCTGAACCAGGGGAGAAGGAGGAGATGGCATTTTAAGTACAGATTCAGCATCCCTCTGCTAGTAGACGAACGTTAACACCTCCATAAGTCAAAGGGGTTTTGAACAATGACCTAATTGTCCAGACCAATGAGAGCTCACATGATGCATGGGTAATGGACATACTAGCACTTCTGGCCGTAACCTCCTGCAACAGAAGCATTTGAACTGACACGAATAAGGAAAGAAGGCTAATGTGCAATGCCTATCTTCAAGAGACCAGCATACTGTTCGACTTTATTCAAATGCTTGGTGTTTGACTTGCTTCAAGGGCTATCGCAGCAACGCCTATTTTATACACACCTTGGGCATATTTATACTTGGTTTGTGCTTTTTTAGCATCATTTATTTTTATGCTAAACGGGGCAAACTCAACACCATATTTATATTTTGACGCTAGATCCGTCTAGTGTCAAAATATAAGAGCTAGAGTCATTTTGTGAATGAGGCAAACTACCTTGGGATAATTGTTTGCAAGGTAGGCGTTCCTGTCCACAATATCATGCTAACCCCCTACTACCTTATTTATACTCCGGCTCAAACATGACCCTCATGGAGTAGGTGGACCCAAATAATTTCGCTGACCCTGCTTAGTGCCATTATTTAATGCCTGGGTCTGACCAGGTGTTAGGGGACTTGTGGACCTATTTCCATGGCTAAACACCATGGAATGGACCCACAAATGCCCACTCCAACCCCCAGGAACACAACCACCCACACCAAAAGGATACCATAGAATGGGGGACTCCATCCTGGGTAAGTACAGGTAAGTTTAATTTTTTTTCTGTGCCGTTGGGGGCCCCTTACATGGGCCCCCCTGCCTGGCACTGGAAATTATGGACTTGCCTAGGGGACACTGATCCCCTGGGCTGGCAATTGAGGTGGTGGCTATGACTCCTGTCTTTACCAAGACAGAAGTCATGATTGGGTGGTAGTGCATCAGAAAATGATGCTAGGCTTGTTAACGGCATATTTATTGCCACTAACCAACCTAGCGTAATTTCTTGCCCACTAGTGCATTTTCCCCTCCTGCCACCTCCCCCGGCTAGCATCTTATGTATAGACGCTAGACTGTGCTTTGTGCCACCTTGCGCCATTCCATAAATATGGCGCCTGGCTGGGACTATGGAATGGCGTTAGCAGGCGCTATGGATTTTGATGCAAAACTGTGTTAGCACAGTTTTGCGGCAAAATCCATAAATATAGGTCCTTGTCTTGAACAGTTGTAAATAAATAGTGCTTATTGGTGCAGCATCACAAGGGTGGAAAATGCGGCATAGTTTAATTATAGTGAATACAAAGTTCCTGGAGCGGCCAAATTCATTAACGTATTATTGGGACTAGCACTTGTTTCAAAAGGTTTCCCCACCCATGCAATTGAATTCATGCGTTTTGTACCCTGGTGTAGAAAGAATTGTTGTACATGTGATAAGGCATACTCTCAGATGGAATGCAGATGGTACTTGATGCTTTAAAGTCATTAGTTCTGGATTTCTTCCTTGGCTTTTTGGTAGTGGTCGTCCAGCTGTATGATATAAACAACCATTTGATGTATATTTCTACGGTAAACCCCGCTGTATCAATGCAATATATTGATGGATCACTTAACCAATGGGATTACATCGCTGTGAACATGGCAGAGATGAACAGTGATGAGAACACCACTACATTGTTTAAGGTAAGTAGAAAATGATGGGGAAAAGTGACTTTAATATGTATTGAAAGGAGACTACGTTCAAATATTCAATTTAGTAGGTTTAAAATTAATGCTGAAACTTAGGTGAAATTACGTTAATTAAAGTTATTAAAAAGAAATTCAGTTTAAATTGAAAAACAGGGAAGATTAGAGTTGACATTAGGTTAATATTAATTATTTATGAAATCACTTAGAAATGATACATTTGGGAAAGCTTTCTGGTTATTATTGGGGTTAGGTTACTAATAGTTAACAAGTTAAATTAATTAAGAGTTTGATTTAAGGTTACTATTAATGGAAAGTTAAGTGTAGTTATTAATAACATTAAATTGTAAATAATTGAGGGTAAATGTTGGTGTTGGCAAATAAGAGCTTGGAGTCTGGCTTTGTGTTAACTAAAAAATCAAAAAGCAAAAAAGTGTGAAAATATCAGAAAACAATTCACTGTGCTGTGAAAATGTTTGCAAGACAAAAAACTGCTAATGGATGTTTGAAATGAAAAACATCGGAAAATATAAAGAAAAAAATAACTTAAAAAAGTGAAAACTATTTGGTTGAAATAAATCACATATTTTATTCATGAAACTTACACATGAATCTACATGTTTAAATTTAGTCTTATAATTTTTAGCAAATTTAGGGCCTGATTACAACTTTGGAGGACGGTGTTAATCCGTCCCAAATGTGACGGATATACCACCTACCGTATTACGAGTCCATTATATCCTATGGAACTCGTAATACGATGGGCAGGATATCAGTCACATTTGGGACGGATTAACACCATCCTCCAAAGTTGTAACCAGGCCCTTACTACTTTGTCTATTCACTATTTATAAGGGTAAATTTAGTGCAACATGTAGGCTTACTTGGCTCCATCCCCAAAACAAGGGTGTGGAGCCTAATTTACAAATGTAAAGTACTACCTCTAGCTTTTAATATGTAGGCAGAGCTCTCCCTATGATAAAGTATAAGGACAAGTATCACAGTTTATTCAAGTTTAAAACAAATGGTAATAATATTTTTAAGAAACATATTAATGTAGATTAATCTTATATATTTATGTTAACTGTTGAACACAAATGCTACAACGAAAATGCTACAGGACTATTAGCTTAATTTTTAATGAAGCATTTAATTATTTAATGACATTAAACATAATACAATTTTTTTTTTTTAAGTATTAACAAGAGAAAATGAAGGTGATATGTTTATATTTATTTATTATGCATTACAACCTATTTACAGTTATGTATACAGTAGAGTGAATTTAAATATAGTTACTTTTCAAAAAATAAAAATAGATTTATTTTTACATTTAAAAATATTGTTAAAATTATATGAAATAACCTAATTAATGCATTTTACATTTAAATAATTATTATATGCTTTAAAACAGTCTAAGTAAATTAATTTATTTCAACATTATATCCTATTGGGTTCTATTCTAAATTGCAGCCCTATCATATCCTATGGGATGGTGTAGCAGTACCAGTGGTAGTCCATGTGTGGTGTTGCACCTATTACAGGTCTGATTTGGAGTACATTTAGTACTGTTTGTGGTCCTTTTTGGCTGCAGCAATTTTAAAAGTGCAGTTTATGAATAACAACAGTGTTACCCTTTTGCAGGTGTGGAATGCAGCTCCCTAATCCCCTACAGAGCCCACTTAATGCCCCATCGTACTCATTCAAAAACCTTTCTCCTTCAGTAGTAAGTATGCCCCTTAGCCAGATACTCACCCCCTCCTCACCCATGTATACTGCTAAAATGCAAGTGTATGTATGCAGAGAACTCTGCTGTAGGAGAGAGCGTCTCTTCACAGAAAAGATTGAACAAGCATGCAGATTTGTGAAAGGCATTTGTAATAGTGTGTCTTTCTACAGGCATCCATCCCACAATAAAAATCTACATTACCATAAATCAACTGTAATTTTCAAGATCATGCACATTTTTAGAAAGCATGCATTCCTTTCTAATTCATGTCCAAAGCATGGGCTACATTCCACATAATACTACTTTGAAGCAAAAGTGATTTGTTAGATATCTATTGACACCTTTGAGATAAACTGTGTCCTATTCCTCTCAACTCACACTCAAAATAGACATGCTTAAAATGCCTCTATTTATGTGTTATGTCACTGACTGTTAGGTCCCCTGTGCAGGGGCAGACTGAGAAGCCTTGAGCAGCCCAGCAGGCAAGGGTGCACCAAGTAGTTGTTAATTAGTATAGACATTGTGTTGGACCTGGCCCTTTCTGCAGGGACATTCCCAAACTATTTAGACTTCCTGTTTTGGTCTTTAGGACTCTCTGCACTGCTAAATACTGCTAATGTGCTTGTGTTCTCTCTCTAAAACATGGTGTTTTTCGCTTACGCCCAACTGACTGTTTCATTTACTTTTAAGTACTTAGTAAAGTGATACTACATGTAACCAGGGCCTATAACTTAAATGCAACTTGCAGATCTGCAACACTTCTTGTGCCACACACCTAAGTAGCCTTTTAAACATGTTTCAGGCTTGCCACAGTAGCTTGTGTGTGAAGTTTAACCTGCCATTTGGACCTGGTAAAATAAATCTTTTGTCAGATTGAATCTTTCCACTTTAAATCATGCAAGTCACGCCTAAGGTAGGCCCTATGATTTTGAGATGGGAGGGTGCAGTGCATTTAAATTATTGGGCATTCACTTATACATTTTACATGTCCTAGAAATGAAAAATACTTAAATATATTGTTTTCACTACTGTGATTCCTACCTTTCATATGGGATAACATTGGGGCATCTTATTATAATTAATAAATGCTATCTTTTGATTAGGAAGATGTTTCATGTTTGGTGTCTTAGAAATTGCAATTAAAAATTCTCTTTAATGGTAAAGTTGGATTTTAAGTTACAATTTTCAAAATGCCCCTTCTAGTTAAGTTGTCATTTTCCTGCCCTATTTGTTGCCTGGAGCCTGTTCCTGGGTCACACGACTGTGTGTAGTTAACAGCTGGGCTTTGCTCATTCCTCTCAGACAGCCACACAATAGAGGGATTAGGTGTGTCTGGATGGGCCATCAACTGCCAGGATGGGGGCAGAGCTGGACACTTCATGGGCTGTGCCCTGCCTTCACACAAAGGACTTGTCTCCACTGCATTGATCATGCATCCAGCTTGGATCCAGGGGAGGGGAGGCAGAAAACCTGAAAGAGAATTTCCTAGAATCTTTTCCTACTTCAAAGAAGGCACCTGATGTAAATAGTGGACCCCCAGAACCAAATCTTCAATACACCTCAGGACTTGTATATGACTTAGAAGGACTGCTGTGCTGCTGTGCAAGAAGGACAATTGCCCTGCCTCCTGGTTCCCTACTGCATGAGTGAAGGAATGAACCTCCATCTTGACTCCAGGACCACCAGAGTGACCGTAAGGGGTATTCGACTGGCCTCCTGATCAAAGCCTCAAGGAAAGAAAGGCTCCAACCGCCTTGAACCCAGCAACTGGACTCTGCCCGTTGTGAGTCCTACTCTTCAAGTGGTGCCACCCCTGTCCGGGACCCTTGAAGTGGGCCTGAAGGTGCTCTGCCAACCCAGCTGTGGTTCTGTGGAACCGATGCAGAGGGATGCATCTTCTTACAGCTACGCTTCAGAACTGCAGATGCATAGTGCATCTGCAGTGCTGGAATTCACATTGCAGCCCATAGTCTCCTCAGAGACTCTGCTGCATGATGCATCCTCGACCAGGCCTTCGCATCACCATCCCCTCATCGAATACATTCTTGAATCCTTGACAACACAGCACCCTGCATCGCAGCCCCACAGTTTCCTCTGAACTACCGGTGTGTGACCCATCTTCGAGGCCAGGATTTCACATTCCAAGCCCTCTCTAATGCCATCCTTGATGATGCAGTACCTTGAATCACAGCCTCCGAACAGCTGCTGTGTGATGCATCCTCAACTCTAGAACTTGCAATGCTCCGCAGCCAGGGTTTAAGGTACTTTGTTCATTGGGTTTAACCAGTTCCCTGTATCCTGGCCACACTCCACCTGCTCTGAGGACACTAGGTGACACCTAACAATAGTCATACTGGCTCCTGAGTCTCTCAGAGTCTCCACCCTCTGCCCATTGATGGTGACCCACTGCGTATACTTTTAGTATTGTTGGACATGTGAGCCTTAGGCACCATCTCTTTATCTCCCAAGGACACTAGGGTAACTGCAGCACTCCCTCCAAAACAAGCTTAGGCAGCCTCCTCCCACAGCAATACAAGGGTCCCACAGGATAGGCCAGCCAGTGGAGGGGCTGCTTCCTGCCCCTTTAATGTGCCCCTCCCCCTTAACCTGCCCACACTTGTAACACTGATGGCACTGAGCCAGAAGTATCCCAGGGACAGTGTTCCATTAAACCCACCCTTCTTCAGTTTAGGATTGGACTGGGATTTGTCCCCTGGAAACTCTTTTGAGGGCCATTATAGTTTTTCTCATTTGCCCCTGCCTTCTGTTGGAGGGGATCCTGTCCATCTTTTTTGGGTTCCCTCCCAGGTACCTCCTATGACACTCTGTTAGTAACCTAGAGGTCAGCCTCCATTGCAAGCTCTCTAGATACTGTGAACTTTCAATCATTCAGATATTGGTACAGCTCTGCAAAGCATTTACTGAACATGTGCTCTCTCATGAATAGATTGTACAGCTCATCATCGTCTCTTTCTTTGCTGTACTTAATTTGAAATATTTTATTTCTATACATCACATTTAATATTTTAAAATACTAGAGTCAACTTTTTAAACAAACTTCAGAAATATCATATATATATATATACACAGACACACATATCTATATATCTATATATATATAGATATAGATATAGGTATATATCTATATCTATATATATATATATATATATATATAATTAGCTAATATCAATATTTAACTCAAACATATTTTTTAAAACTATAATACATTTTGTCATTTTTCCCACTACTTTACCATAGAGAGAGCCCCACCTTTATCTCTGCACATATGTCTGAAATGTTACAAGCAGCAATTTTAGAATCGTAAATGGCAATCAGCCTAAAGCAGTAACGTTACTTACTCATTTGTAAATGTACCTTTGTGAATAGTTCCCCTAGCCTGCAAAGGTGTTTTTGTTTCAACTTATCTGAAACAAATTCTGAACTTTACCTGCAGAATCATGTTATACTATCAGAACAGGTTAAGTGAACAAAAAGTAAGGCATGCTAGTTAGTTAGTTATAGATAAGCATCAAACCTACAACCCACAATCCTTGGTTTCAGAAGTAAGCAAAGACCAACAAGTAAACAGGTCATTAGGAGCAGTGTTTACTTACTGTAGTCTCCATTTCTTGTCTCTTTGCATATCTCCCACAAGTAGGAGATTATTGAGGGTTTACTGCTTAGACAGGTGGTTAACTCTATGACGCCCTTTAGGATCAAAGGTTCGCAATGTGACTCCTGCTACCCTTAACATTTTGGTGCATGTATGTCAATGTAATAAAGCCGCATAGCTAGTACAGCTTAATGGAGGTAAAGTATGTTGTAGTTGTTGAACTATTCAGTATATAATGTTATATTTTAAGGTCTTATACTAAAATGATTCTTTGAATTAACAATAAATAATGATAGGTGGCACAGTCTGTGAATGCAAGTCAGTAAGAATTAATGTCCTTTCTCCAAAGGCCTGACCCGACAGTCCGTCAAATTACGGCTGTCAACCTAAGTGGCCAGAGGCCACAAGGGCTCTTTTTTAGAATTTGGCAGCCAGGATACTTCATCATAAACAAGACGAAGTACCATCAAAAGGGGAGGGGAAGGGAGCATACTGACTCACATCCCAGCCGTCAGTTCGGTGAGATGTACTTCGGTAAATGTAGTGTATGGTAACACTTGCGTCAAAAAAAGTCTTTCGTTTTCAGAATTGTTGGTGCAGCCAGTGATGTGTATTTCTAGGCACGTGTTTCAGGATAAGTGTTCTTTATCAGTAGAAAGTAACAAGTTAAAGGTGCTGGAAATGCTGCCTGCTGTCTTCAGGTCCCTGTACCACTACCCGATTACAGATGTATCAACCAGAGCTCATCGGTTTATCAGCTCAAGACAGCCATATCAAATGAAGGAGGAAGTGAGCACACTGCTTCGTATCCCAGAACTTAGTTTGCTCATATGCATTATGGTAAATGCAGTGCATGGTAAAACATTTTTTTACACGTTTTTTTGTTTTCTCCATTGTAGGTGCAGCCAGTTTTCTGTATCTGTAGACACCTGTTTAAGGATAATTGTTCTTCACCAGTAGAAAGTAACAAGTTGTTTTTAGAGGTGCTGGAAATGCTGGCCACAGTATTCTCAGGTTCTTTACCACTCAACGAGAGACAGAGCACCCTACGCACCAAACCCTCATTCTGCACCCCTCATTTAGAAATACGAGGATACTAAGGGGCTGATTTAAGAAAAGTGGCACCGCACCCAATACAGAGCCACTTCCCTTGCATCCCTTAACGCCTCCCTACCGCCACCATGTATGTCCGTATTTAAAATAAAGTGCACCATGGCGCAGGGTAGGGGGAAATAGCTTCAGAATTTCTGATGTTATTGATGTACTCTGCAGGACTAGCGGCAAAATATTGGCACTACTTCTGAGGAATACATAGGGGCCCATTGCATTCAATGGCATGCCCTCTTTTAATGCCTGCTGTGAGCAGGAGTTAAAAGTGCAGAAAAAATGGCGTACGGAAATCTCTTAGATTTCCTTGCACCATTTGTTCAGCCTCCCTAATGGGGGAACGCCCCCCCCTTGCATACATTATGTCTGCCGCAGGCATAATGTAGCTCAAGAGTTTCCGAAGTGGCGCAATACATGCAATGCGCCACTTTGTAAATATGGCGGGTGTAAAAAGCTACATTAGCGCGGCCATAGCTTAAAAGCAATTACTCTAAGGTGGCGCGGCGCTAGGGCCTCTTAAATCAGACCCTAAGTATTTTGTCAATGGAGCCCCCGTTGGCTCTGTTGGTGGAACAATTCCTCCAATGGCCCAACAGAGAGGGATCTTCAGTAGGAGCATTACACCATCAACCCTATTTATGTTAGACAGTATAAATTCCATCAGTGCCAGGAAAACCTGGTGGTGAGGTACAAGAGAAAAACTACAATGTGGTCATTAGTTTTGCGGTTTTTAAGAACAAACTCCTGCTTTGGGTGTAATACGTTTTTTGAATGGCTATCAAAACCGATGCCTGCCAGACACCAAACTTTGAATACATTGAAAGGAGCCACACTAATGGTGGTTCCTTTCAATGTACGGAGATGACTAATGGGCCTGCATAATGTTCTCCACCACCCTGAGTCAAAGTGTAAATCAGGCCATTATTAATGATTGTGCACATCGTTATTAATATATCTCAATTTAAATCAAGAATATTGTTGATGTTTCTAAGACTGACCTTTTGCCTGCACAGATTTATTTTATCATTATAGTATTACTGATGATGGCTATATTCACTTGTTTTTGATGATAGATAGGAACCACCTGCTTCATGTGACATTATCCACTACGGCTTTCATCCAAGCCATATCGATGTGAAGTTGCATAATTTGCTGCGTATTACGTTACAAGGAATGAATAGAATAATAAACATGAGTGCTAATACTCTGAAAAGGTCCACCTTATGTTACTGTCATTCTTTTCCAACTACCACAATTATCCACAACATTGTGCCCATGTTATAACAACAGTAGCAGGACCACATCCTCTTCACTGATGTATTATCAATGCCAAGAGATAACCTAGAGGTGGAATTCAACACACCACACGCCACTGAAGTATTTATTGTCCTTTTCTAATGTTCTGGCTAAAGTCCACTTGCAAATGCTCCGTTTTTTGTCTCTGTGTTTAGCATAATAGTCATTTGATACCATATTTCTCTTTGTGAAATCGAGTCTCCAAATTGTAAATATGATAAAGAAGTCCCTATCCACACAGTCGATCTAAAATCGCAACACCTCACAAGAAACCTTTTATTACGTGGACAAATAATATGTATTCGCTTTTTTTCTGTCATTATGCGAAAGGTCACTTTATAAGGGAGGCCATAGCAACCGCATGACCACCGCAAATGTGGTGCAGGAAGACACTTCTCTCTCATTTTTGCTGGCAGTGGTTCTAGGAAAGCGGTGCCTTTCAGCGTGGAAACAACTGCGTTATTCTCGACACGGTGCTGCTTTTTTCCAGGACCTCTGCGTCAACATCACACAATTACACAGATATGCATGATTCCACAGGGACATTTACGTCGAATACTCAGGTGTTATCTTTAGTTGCATGCAAAATTGCCACTACGGCAATATATAGAAACGATGTGAAATGGACTGATAGGCACAAAACAAACAGCAAATGCAAGTCTTCCGTGATGAACCGTAGTTAATATTCAGACCCTGAACTTTTCACAGTAGGATTTTTTTTATAACCACTTTTTTTTATTAAACATGACGACATATATAGCGCAGTGACAGTACAGATCTCTCTACAACCAGCATATACCATACTTTATTAGGTTTTGTTAAAGGACTTTAAACCACTCCTGAGCAGTGTTCGTTGTGGTTGATCGGTTAACCTCGGTGATTCGAATAAAACCACCAAGGCCCTCATTAGGAGTTGCATGGCACAGTAGGATGAAAATTCCAGACGAAATTAACACACACCTAACATTACCGTATTACCACAACTCTCCAGCACTGTACATTTATTGGCTAATTCCTGCGAAGTGGGGTTAACTCTAGGTGCTGGGTGGGGGCTGGAGGGGTCGCGGGAGGCAGGATACGGGAGAGACAGGGAAAAAGATGCTACACCTTGCTGAAAAAAATGCTCTGACAGGGCTGAGGCTTGGCTGCTGGTGCGGCCAAAAACTCATATAATTCCACTAGCTACAACTACCAGATGATGAAATAGGGTTTGGTGCAGTGCTTAATTTGTGCTTGTTGTTTCCGGTGCGGAGCACCGGCACTTATTTTTCTGCCTGAAGCATTTACTGCGAGCAAAACACACATATGGAAAAGATGGAGAAGGAGAAAAACGAAAAAGCTTCACAATGGGAGAAAGCAGAAAGCTGCAGGAGTGAGCTGAAGGGGCAGGGAGGTGGTTTTAAATTGATTGAAGATGCCCGAGATGGCTTTAGGATTACACTGCCTCTGTATTCCCTGCTTGGACATTTAATTGCAGCAGCCTCATTTTTAAGAGAGGACTTAGGGCACCGGCATGTTTTTATTCACAAATTAAGCACTGGTTTGGTGTTCCTGAACCCAGAAAAACTGGGTGCCGGAACCGGAGCCAGTTATTAATCATAAGGTGGGCCTAAGACTGCAAACATGCCTAGACTCCCATTCTGTCTGCTTACCCATTAGCGTGTATTTCAAGGTCTGCAGATACTCAAAGCTCTGGGAACTTCCTCTTTAGCTCTAAGTATACAGCCAGTTTTGGGAAACCTCTGTAAACTAAGCTGTTTCTGACGACCACATGGCTGATTAAAAGACACACCGACACAGCTACCAATAGTGCTGGGAGTCTAGATTCAGTGTTCCATCAGCACTAAATTTGTCACACCTGTAATCTTTTTCTCCCCCAGCACCATGAGTACATGCTTTGTCTGTTGTAGCTATGGAAAACATTGATAACGATATTATTTTCAATCGCTCACTGGTAGCTGTTTTTTTAAAAACTTGCTTACATACATTCTTAAAGTATAGCTAACCAATCAGTTTATTTTTATTCTATCCTGCTGTATGAATGACATTCTGAAGTGACTGACAAATGACAACTTGATATGAAACAAAAGTCCAAAATATTTGAACACATTAGGGAACCGATATGACACAAAACACTAAAATATTGGAACACATTAGGGAACCTGATATAATACAAAACACTAAAATATTTGAACAGTTGAACAGATTAAAGAATTTTCAGAGAGATACATTGGTAAATGTCTAATTGATCAATATGTGACAGAAGTTAGAAACATTAAAGATTGGGCTATGCCACAGGGATTTCTATAGTGGAGTAATTGTAGATGTAAAATTAATACACTTCTTTCTGTCTTTCTTTCTTTCTTTCTTTCTTTCTTTCTTTCTTTCTTTCTTTCTTTCTTTCTTCTTGTATTGTTCCAAAGTTTTTTTTAAGTGCCCTAGGATCATCAATATTATTATAGTAGGAAAGTTGTAACTCATTGGATCAAATATTAACACCTGGTGCCCTTCTGCTGTTTGCTTTTTTCCTCTGGGTACACCCTTTCTTCCACTATTTTTCAAAGCCACAGCTAAGGTTGTACAAAATTTCCGTAATTTCCCTTTGTTTATTTTTGTGAACTTTCTAAAACATTTTGTGAACTTACATGAACCACCTAAATTGGCATTTTATGCTACAGGTTAGTGACAAATATATCCTTGCATTAATTTCGTATGCAAGGACGCAATTCAGGTTACAAAAACAAGAAACAAAACACAAGTACTGCGAACAAAAGCCATTCGTACTCTGTTAATTTGCGCTGTCCTGGAGCTCCCTAAACAGCATTATTACAATTATGGCAAGCAGTGTAATGACTTGTTTTTGTGAGATTGAAAGCATAAAAAATGCCAGAAATTGTGGCAATTGTGTCAGAGTAATTGAAATTGTTTCTGGCTCGTGTTTTTATATAGATGGTATGCACAGTAGGTACAGCATTGAAGTGGGTACAGAATAGAGTGGATCAAATTATACCTCCATCATCAGTTAGCAAATGCTGGTTGGATAAGCTGAATCATGGAAGGCCAGAGGCTCCTTCTTCATTCCTGAAAGTTTCTTTTGCATTTCCTTTTCACAGGCATGCAGTAAATAGGTGGTGAGAAAGTATAACTTGGCTGTGCCAATATGGGAATAGAAGTGACATAAAAATGTAATCAACAACGTATGCAAGGTGAGCTCTAAGGTATCAGTGCTAAGTGGTGAATCAAAATCACATTATTTCAGTGCACTTACAACTAGAAATGTAGAAAGTTATATGCATGTTTTGATAATTATATTAATTGACTGAAATATAATACATGTATGCATTTATATTCAACGTACCGGCAGTACAGTATTACAGGCAAAACGTATAAAATCATAGTTATTTGCCATTTATTTTGCTGATGAGAAGAAATGCATGTCTAGCCATGTATTTCGAATGTGCTTTGAACTGTTTGTTAGGTTCACTCAAGTGAAGACCTGAAATATTTTTCTATGCTTAATTTTCAGCACAGAGTTTTGCTTATGTTGCATTATTCTTTATTTGCAGGTGCATCTGCACAGGTCTACCGTCAATGAAAGCCATGTTGTGTATTTGTGATAAAGGGGTACGGGAGGATATGTTTGGTGAGGACAAGGAGCATTAAAGAATAAATGAGAAAGAAGAACTCCTGTGTGAGCTCCTGAACCAGGGAGGTATCCAAGGTCGCCCAGATGTTTGGTTTGTGGGATGAAAGTTTAATTGGATTTGTAAATTACAAACTCTGCACATAAGATGGAAAACTACTGATTCTCAAAGGTTCTGCAAGGTCTAAAGTGGTGTTCACTTACTTAGATGAGGCAGACCCTTTCTACCCTTTGACTAGAGTGCATTCCTTTGAGAATTTGAGGGGTAAATATCTCTTTATCCTTACTTCGGCTGAGTGGCTTTATGCTACACACATCTCTCTTGCAGAACATCTACTGAGGCTTATTTTATGCTTACACTTTTGACTATTATTAATTTCCTGCATTTCCAAAGAAATCTTTAGGTTTTCCCATAGGATATTTAGATTTAATTAGTCTTCAAATGATCAAACACGAAGATCGCCATTTGGATTCTGATCACTAAGTGATGGTTCTTATCTTTTGAATTGCTGTGACAAAAAATACTTGTATGTCTTATGCTTGTACAATTTAACCTGATTAGACTCTTTACTTCACTTTTGGTGATTCTGTACTTATACATTTACATAAGTTTGGCCTCGAATTTGTAATAAACTTTTGAACTTGAATTTCGCCTCTCAGATTTAATGTGTGGCCAGATAGGTTACATTATTAATTGAATTGAAGGTATTGGCTTGATTTCTCCTTACCCCACGGAACTCCTAAAAAGATGTGTCAGAACTAGAGAAATTAGAAAATGGGCCAGAGACGTTCTCAGTGGTTACGCTGTGCTATGTGCAAATTGACAAGTATTGTAATGACACCCAAGTACATCTTCATTTGAAGGATGAGGCAGGCGTCTGAGTCAATATCACAAAGTGCATAGCTCACACATCCAACTTGTTCAAGATAAAACAGAGATGCTGGTACCCAGCAACTATGAGGTACCAGAAACCCCTTTCACATGACACAGCATACATGGCGCAGTGCACCCCATCATAAAAGAATAAAGAACCTGGGCATAACCATACATTTATATATCACAAATAAATGGAGAGGCCGAAGGAGGAGAAGTTTGATTAACCACTCCCTGTGATTTGTTTCATTCAGTCAGTGTACAGAGTTGAAAAAGAATCGGTTTTTCTGTATCTTGACTAGTGTCCTGAAGCATAGGGCCATCAGCTAACAGTATGTAATTAGTATAAATTCACGCAGTTAACACATGCTTTAACTGGGAGCAACGTGATAAAAGAAACATGACTTAATGGTGGGTGCTTAACTGTCTACTGAAGGTATAGTTATGAATATCAAATTCCAAATCCACTTTATTGATCTGCCAGTACGCAATTCTTGTGGAATGATCATGTACATTGGCACACCAATGGCTAGTACTGGGAGCAGTGTAGTCTTAATTAGGACTATGATGTTCTGCAACTAGAGCTGTCACTAATACATTACAACTAGTTTAATATTGAAACAATCTCAATAACAACAACAGACACGAGGTAAAGTTTTATAGGAATAGAAGAAACCGATTGGTAAAATACTAGTAAAAAGCCATCAAAGGGTTTAGTAGCAAGGCATACAAATTGACAAAACAAAGAAGAAGTAAAACTCTATATGAAATCTTAAGTGGATTCACCTTCAAAAGGTGGAGAGTAGGGGTTCCTGGGTACATTGAGAAGCATATCATTTTGTAGGGTTTTAGACATTGACTTTCATACATTTCTGCACAACTGCATGGTTCTCAGAATTTGCGCGAATAAGGAACAAGCAAGAATAAACATTTTACTACAGAATACATTTGAGGATTCTTTCATAGGAGTAATAGGTTGAACTTGGCATTCCCACAGTTTATTCAAGCATGCAATTAGATACATTGTGCAATATCAACCTGGGACAGTTGGAATGTCATTGATTAGGAACTGCATATGTGAAGTCTCTGGGAACGCTGTCAGTTTATTTGAGTGAAACTCAAAATTCTTTATTTAGAAGAAAGAAACACCAATAGTGTTAGACCTGGCACCCTTGGCGTGGTCTCCCCTAATCTTTTGCCTCTGCTTTACACGTTGTTGACTGTGTGCTGTGGTCTGTTTTTGCTGTTTTTGTTACTCTGGGCACTTTACCACTGTTGACCAGTGCTGAAGTGCAAGTGCTCCCTATGTGAAATTGGATGTGTAATTGGCTTTTCCCTGATTGGCATATTTGATTTACTAGTAAGTACCTAGTAAAGTGCACTAGAGGTGCATAGGGCCTGCATATCAAATGCTACAAGTGAGCCTGCATCACTGATTGTACCACCCACATGAGTAGCCCTGTAAACATGTCTCAGACCTGCTACTGCAGTGTCTCTGTGTGCAGTTTTGCACTGTCAATTCGCCCTGGTAAGTGTACCCACTTGCCAGGCCCAAACCGTCCCATTTTATACATGTAAGGCACCCCTAAGGTAGGTCCTAGGTACCCCCATGGCCAGAGTGCAGTGTATTTCAAAGGTGGGACATGTACTGGTTTTACATGTCCTAACAGTGAAATACTGCGAAATTCTGTGTTCACTTTTGCATGGCCTATCCTGCTCATAGGTTAAATTGAGGGCTGCCTTTAAATATTCTTAAAGTGTAGTTTTCCTTTGAGAGCAGATGCAAATGTCGAGTTTGGGGTCTCTGAACTCACAATTTAAAAATGCATCTGTTAGTGAAGTTGATTTTAAGATTGTTAGTCTGAAAAAGCCACTTTTAGAAAGTGGGCATTTTCTGGCTTTAACCATTCTGTGCCTCTGCCTGTTTGTGGGTTCCCTGTCTAGGTCAGATTGTCAGATGGGCTGTTTGTGAATCTCCCCTAGACATTGACATAAAGAAAGCTGGGGTGTAGCCTGCATATCCTGATGAGCCATCTTGGCCAGAGTGGAGGGAGGAGTGGTCACTTCAGGATCCTGTAAACAACAGATACTTTCCTTTGAAGTTTGCCAAAGTCAGAAATGGGTATAATCAGTGGACCCAAAACCCCAGACTTTAGATTTGTTCAAGATCACTTCTGGAACCAAGAGAAGCCTCTGCCAAGGAGAACAGCTGAAGAGCTGAGGAGAAATGCTGCCCCTGCCTGTGACTGTGCTTTATTGGGATGTCCTGCAGTTGCTTCTTCTGCCTGTGAAAGAAGACAAAGGCTGGACTTTGTTGTGCATTCCTGCTTGAGAACAATCTCCAAGGGCTTGAACTGAGCTTTCCTCCTGTTTTGAAGTCCCAGGGCCATCAAAGACTTCCTCTGCCGGGCACCTGGACTCTCTGCTGAGGCTCCTGCCCTGCCAAGTGGTGCCCTATCCGGTCCCTGGGCCCTTGAAAGGTGAAGTTAGACAGAACAATGACTGAAATCCATGCACAGAAAACAGTGCAGTGAAATTTTTTTCTCACCAACTGCAACGCGGCTGATAAACGAAGCACCACCCACTTTGAGGCTAAAATCAACGCTCCATCTGCACCACGGCTGGGAGATTGATTGACGCATCGTGGCTGGTGAAATGATGCAACACCCACTTGCAGCTGCTGATATCGACACAAACCCCATGCAGTGCGGTTTTCTAACACTGTGTGACCGGATTTCTCACGGAACGTCGCTGGGCATCGAAGGAATCGTGAACCTGCCCAGATCTGAGGTGCCCCATCTGGAAATCGACACAGCGATCTCTTGCAAGGGATCAAAATGATGCAACGCCAACCCGACCGGAGAAGAAAACAATGCACGGTCGCACTTGCTAGTAACCAATCACTGCATTGCTGACTTTTCTGATGCACACTCGCCTGTGCGGCTTTATTTTTTACGCAAATCAGGTACTTTGTGTAAAATCAATGTTTCTATTGTTTTCTATGGAATCAGTCTCTTATTCTTTTGAAAATTCATGTCTGGACTTGTGTATGTTGGATTTTTTAAATTTTGGTCTTGTTTTATTTACATAATAATGGCCCATTTTTCTAATCTGGTGTAGTGTCCATTTTGTTGTGTTTTTACTGTATTACTGTGTGTGTTGGTACAAATGCTTTACACATTGCTTCTGGGTTAAGCATTTCTGCTTGTGCCAAGCTACCAACAGGGTGAGTGGGGATTAACAAGGTATGTTTCCCCTTTGCCCTGACTAGAGTGAGGGACCTTGCTTGGAGAGGGGGTAACCTGACTGCCAACCAAAGACCCCATTTCTAACACTGGTGATCAGCGGTGAAGATTTGGACATGTATTTGTACCTGACATACAGTGATTGAGTTTACACTACTGTGTTCAGTGCAGACTATTAAGTGACCACATACCACTTGGTTTTGTGTTTTTGCTTTTTCTCTTTTTTTGGACTTTATCTGCTTCCATGTTGTTTTGTGATTTTTGAACTTCTCATTGGGAGTTCTTTTTATTCTGCCTTGGACTGTTGCACTTTTGACTTGCCATCATGTCTCAATCTGGGAATGCACCAACTGGAGCTGTTTTTAAGTTAAGGAATCTGGAAAGATACACAATTGCCTAACTGAAACATTTATGTAAGGAGCTTGCCTGTCCCATTAAGAGCTCCACCAGGAAGGATGAGCTGCTGAAGGCGCTAAGGGCCTGGGTATCAGTCAAGGAGGCTGGGGGGCAAACAACAGAGGAGGATGAGGGTGAGGAGGTGCAAAGTATTCAAAATGTGGTAATGGATATACCTGTAATGCCTGGGGGGGGGGGCCAGGGCAGGTAGCAGTGTGTCATCCAAGGGTCTAACTCCTGAAGGGTTGCAGGACAGACAGGCAGAGAAGGTTCACCAGTTGGTGTTAGAGAAGTCTTGGATGAAAATGGAAAGGGAAATGGAGGAGAGGAGGCTGGCCATAGAAGAGAAGAAGATGCTTCTGGTTTATGAGCTTAGTTTGAGGAAACTAGATCAGAAGAGCCAGTCTAGTAGATATGGTGGCAGCAGTACCACCCTCCTAAGAGGAGGGTGCACATTCCCAAACACCCAGTTACAGATTACAAGAGGGAGGATGACATATACTTGTTGTGTAATGACTTTGAGTCTTCTCTCCACATGAACATGTTCCCTGAAGCACATTGGGGGTGGGTCTGTGGAAGCACTTTGAGGTAGAGGGGAGGGATACTCTGACATCCTCAGGGTGTCCTCAGGGGCTCACTTACTCTATCATGAAGGATGCCCTCTATCACAAATTATGGTCTCACCCCTGAAAAGGACATGTTTAGGTCCTTCAAAAAGAAGTAATCCCAAACATGGTTGGAATTGGATGAAACTTTTTGCAGGTCACTGGATGGTTGGGTGAAGGGCAGTAAGGTTACAACTTATGAGGGGCTTTACAACTTGATTGCTTTGGAGCACTTGTACATTCTTTGTTTTCCAGAGCAGGCTCAGCACCTGATTGACAGCGGACCATTGGGAGAGCACCAGGGTCCAATGGAGGTATGGGGAGACCACGCCAAGGGTGGGTAGGGTCCCTCTCAGAAGAACAAGTGGGGTACGGGTAAAGAGGGGGAGTTTTCTAAAGGGCCCCAACCTAGTTCCCAGGGTAAGGATTCCCAGCCCCTGTTGAAAAGAAGCCCTGGTTTTCTAAAGGGAAACGTGCAGAGGGAGGTCCCTGCAAATGTTATGCATGTGACCAAGTGGGTCAAGTGAGGGGGGATCCCAGATGTCCCAAGAGGACACCAGCAACCACTGGTGCTCAGTCACAGGCTTTGGCCAGTGTAGCGCTTGGGAAGGAGTTGGTTCCAGCTAGGTGGGAGCCAGCTGAGATGACCCTTGTCTCACTAGGAGACAGTCATATGGTCCAGAGAACTCTTGTACCTGGGAACACTAAGAAGTACTGGCAGTGGGTGACCATCAATGGACAGAGTGTAGAGGCTCTGAGAGACACGGGAGCCAGTGTGACTACTGTGAGAAGTCACCTGGTGTCTGAAGAGCATATAGATCCCCATGTACTTCACCAAGTAATTGCAGTAGACAACTCAGAGCGCCTGTGCAGAGTGGTGCAGATTCCCTTAGAATGGGGGGAAAGGGGATCTCAGGTACCTTGAGAGTATCTGTGAGTCCCACCATGCCTGTAGATTGTCTGCTTGGCAATGACCTGGAGGATTCCCCTTGGAAGGAGGTGGAACACAGGTCTCACTTGGAGATGTTGGGTCTGCCTGGGTGTGTGTGTGGGTTCACCCGGTCGACGGCAGCCAGTCAGGGTGATCAGGAGACCCTGGAGCCTGAAAGAGTGGTTCAGGTGTCTTCCAGAAGGAGGAAGGACAAAGGGCGCGGGAAACCGGTCCCAGAAGTTCCCACAGCCCGGGAGGAGGCTGAACCTGAGCGGGATGCTCCGGAGCCTACATGGGAAAAGGTGGCTAAACTGGGGGAGGTCCCTGAGCTGACTCAGTGGCAGCAGGAAGGGGAACACACCAGAGAAGCATTCTGTGAGGCACAGAAGATATGCCCTACTCTGGAGGGTTTGCAACAGCAGGCTAAAGACCAGGCATCTGGCAAGGAGCCTGGATCACACTTGATCTACTGAGAGAATGGGCTCCTATATAGTGAGCCTAAGGTTGCTTAGCCTGGGTCAGCCAGTGTGCTGGTAGTACCCCCGTGCTTCAGAGCCTTTCTACTGGGTCTGGCTCATGATGTGCCTTTAGCTGGTCATTTGGGGCAGGACAAGACATCTGAATGACGTGTCACCCACTTCTTCTGGCCCCAGGTGCACAGGCACTCAGATGCACACTGTATGTCTGGCCCAACTTGTCAGGCAACTGGCAAGAGTGGGGGGAAATGTAAGGCTCCCCTCCAACATTTTCCAGTTGTCAGCACCCTCTTTCAAAGGGTTGGTATTGACATTGTGGGGCCTCTGGATCCCAAGGCAGCCATGGACAACAGGTTCATCTTGGTCTTGGGGGACCCTGGTACCCGGTACCCAGAAGCCATTCCTTTAAGGTCAGTCACCTCCCCTTTGGTGGGACATGCATTGAAGGTTGTTTTTTAACTGCATGGGGTTCCCCAAGGAGGGGGCATCTTATAGGGGTACAAACTTCATACCAACGTATATGAAGTCTCTGTGGAAAGAGTGTGGGGTGACATATAAGTTCACCACTCCTTACCACCCCCCAAAGTAATGGTCTGGTTGAGAGATTCAACCACACCTTGAAGGACATGATCAATGTCTGTCAGAGCCCTTGAGGCGTAAGTGGGATGTTTTCTTGCCATGCCTTCTGTTCGCCTCCAGGGAGGTGCCTAAAGAGGGTCTTGGATTTAGCCCTTTTGAGGTACTGTATGGCCACCCTGCCAGGGGATGTTTGAAACTGGTTAGGGAAGGCTAGGAAAAAGCCTCCAGTAAGCCCCCCAAGGATTTATTCAGTTGCATGTTGGTTTTAGGAACCAGACTTCCTGCCTTCAAGAAGCTCACTCAAGAGAACCTAGAAGCAAGCCAGGAAGATATGAAGCACTGGTATGACCAGAATGCCACTATGGTTGAGTTTCAGCCTGGCCACAAAGTGTGGGTGATGGCCACAGTGGAGCCTCCGGCTCTCCAGGACAAGTAGACTGGGCCATTTAACATAGTGGAGCATGAAAGTGATGTCACCTATCTGGTGCACTTGCGGACTCCAAGGAACCCTTTGAGGGTTTCGCATGTAAATTGTCTCAAGCTTCATTTTGAGAGGACAAAAGTGACAATGCTCCCAGCAACAGATGATGACATGGAGGAAGAGAGTGAGCTTCTTCTTGACCTCCTATCTGCTTAGGAGATGGATAGGTCTGTGGAGGGTGTGAATCTCTTCCCACTGACCCCAGAGCAACAGAGGGACTGTCACTTAGTGTTCAGATAGTTTGCCTCTCTATTTTCCTTGATCTCAGGGGTCACTCATCTGTATATACATGATGTGGACACCAGGGACAGTCCTTCTCTTAAACATAAGTTTATTACAGAGTGACTGACAAGGTTAGGACTAACATCAAGGATGAAGTATCCAAGATGTAAGCCTTGGGGGTTATCGAGTTTTCCAGTAGCCCTTGGACCAGCCCTGTTGTCTTGGTCCCAAAAACTGCTGCTGCTGGTGCCATTCCAGAACTCAGGTTCTGTGTGGACTCCCGTGGACTTAATGTGGTCACTAAGACTGACGTGCACCCCATCACCCGAGCTGTCGAGCTCATGGATCAGTTAGGGGCTGCCAAATATCTAAGTACTTTTGACCTGGCCTCTGGTTATTGGCAGATTGCTCTGACTGAGGGGCTAAGGAGATGTATGCATTTTCCACCCCAGATAAGCACTACCAGTTTTGGGTGATGCCCTTTGGGATGAAGAATGCCCCTGCCACCTTTTGTAGTGAATCCAGTTTGTTTTAATGGGATAACAGGAGTTATCTTAGCCTCTGGCTTGCAGACTCGTGCCCCCGTCACCTAGTGACTTTTAACCTACTTAGCTTGCTCTGTCTTACCCATTTAATTATTTAATTTATCTAAGATGGCTGCCTTGTTTATAGTTAGGCCACTTGTTATGCTTTGCATTATCAGTGACACCGTGCTAAGGCGTCAAGATCAAGCAATAAAGACAAACAAACAGTAGGTGTTCACACTTAGGGATTTTCCCTCTCTATACTTTTGAGGGATTGTTTATAATAATTGCCGACCCAAACATGTCTGTTATCTATTGTTTGGGGACACACCTATGTCAGGGGTCCTGGTAGACCCGTATAAATACATCGCAATTTAGACAGATAATCAGAGGGATTCCGACCAGAGGGCATCGCCACCATCGCTGATATTGATGCTGCACGTCGTCTTGACACTGACCGAGTCTTCATGTCCCTGCGGAGTCTGAGATAGAGACCTCATTCTAAGGTAACAAGGGTTGGGGGCTCCTCTCATGGACATGGCATTGGCAGCTTAAGTTTAACAAACCCAGCTCTCCTTTAGGTAGGAGGTTAGGCCTATCACATTAGGGTATTAGGGCATATTACATCTCGTATGTCTTTTACATGCATTGCAAGATGGTGGGGGTCTTTGTAATAATGACTCTCATCTTCACAATTCTGTTTCTTGCACTATTCATTATCCTAATCATTGCAGCCCATGCAACATATCGCAAATTGCAGTTCTGTTAAATAAAAACTATTGAAACTTTACTGCATCTTTTTTATTGCCTGTGTTTGCATGAGACATGATATATCTGTGAGAAAGGGGTAATCTCTGTTTAACCACGACACTCCCTGAGGTGTCTTACTCTCGAGTCCATGTGTAAAGGCTGTCACAAATTACTTTTTACTATTGTGTTTCTGGTGAGGTGTTGCTAGTGAGCCGGTAAGGTTGGGACAACAGTTTCTACTTGTTGTAGGATAGGCATAGTCGCCTACAAACAAAAGTACTGTCATCCTTAAACCAGCAGTCTTGCCCAGAGCAAGAGTCCAAACTATGACACTTTCAGAAGCTGGTTATCCAGGTATTGGCTGGACTGGATGATTTCAGTGCAGCCTACCTGGATGACATTGCTGTGTTCAGCCCCACTTGCGAGTAGCACCTGCAGCACCTTTGCAATGTGTTGGAGGCCCTGCAGGAGGCAAGCCTCAGTATTAAGGCAAGCAAGTCCCAAATAGGGCAGGATTGTGTGGTGTACTTGTGACACCAAATGGGCAGTGGGCAGTGGTCAGTTGGCACCCCTACAACCAAACATTGACACCATTTTGGCTTGGGAGCCCGCCAAGACCCAGACTGAGGTGAGAGACTTTTTAGGTCTCACAAGTTATTATAGGAGGTTTGTCAAGAGGTATGGCACTATTGTTGCTCCTTTGACTCAGTTAAATTCTAAAAAGCAGCCAAAGAAGGTGATCTGGACTGAGTCTTGCCAGACAGCTTTGGATGCCCGAAGCCAGCCATGTGAACGGTACCTGTGCTGAAGGCACCTGTCTTATCTAAAGAGTTTGTCATGTAGACCGATGCTTCAGTGCATTGTGTGGAAGCAGTGTTGTCACAACTAAATAAAGAGGGCCTAGATCAACCTGTAGCCTTCATTAGTAGGAGATTACTTCCCAAGGAATGTAGGTGGAGCACAATTGAGCATGAAGCTTTTGCTGTGGTCTGGGTGCTGAAAAAGCTAAGACCCTACTTGTTTGGGATTCACTTCTGGGTTCAGACCAACCACAGGTCCCTCAGATGTTAATGCAGATGAGGGGTGAGAATCCAAAACTGTTGAGGTGGTCCATTTCCCTACAGGGGATGAACTTTACAGTGGAACACCACCCTGGAACACAACACACCAATGCTGATGGTCTGGCCAGATACTTCCGCCTTAGTGAAAAGAACTCTCATGAGGTTCGGTAGTAGGCACCACTTTCAGCTGGGGGGACACATGTTAGACCTGGCATCCTCGGCATGGTCTCCCCTAACATTTTGCCTCTGCTTCCAAGGTTGTTGACTGTGTGCTGGACTCTGTTTTTGTTGTTTTTGTTACTCAGGGTACTTTGCCACTGCTGACCAGTGCTAAAGTGCAAGTGCTCACTATATGAAATTGGATGTGTAATTGGCTTTTCCCTGATTGGCATATTTGATTTGCTAGTAAGTCCCTAGTAAAGTGCACTAGAGGTCCCTAGGGCCTGTAAATCAAATACTACTAGTGGGCCTGCAGCACTGATTATGTCACCCACATGAGTAGTCCTCTAAACATGTCTCAGACCTGCCTCTGCAGTGTCTGTGTGTGCAGTTTTGCACTGCCAATTTGACTTGGAAATTGTAACTACTTGCCAGCCCAAACCTTCCCTTTTTATACATATAAGGCACCCCTAAGTTAGGCCCTAGGTGGCCCCATGGGCACGGTGCAACGTATGTGAAATGTGGGACATGTACTTGTGTGGTTTTACATGTCCTAACAGTGAAATACTGCTAAGTTCATTTTTTACTGTTGTAAGGCCTATTTCTCTCATAGGTTATCATGGAGGCTGCCTTTAAATATCCTTAAAGCGTAGTTTCCCTTTGAGAGCAGATAGAAATTTCGAGTTTGGGGTCTCTGAACTCACAAAATTTGAAAATACATCTGTAAGTAAAGTTATTTTTTAGATTTTTAGTTTGAAAATGCCACTTTTAGAAAGTGGGCATTTTCTGGCATTAGCCATTCTGTGCCTCTGCCTGTTTGTGGATTCCCAGTCTGTGTCTGACTGACAGATGGGCTGTTTGTGAATTTCTTTTAGACATTGACACAATGGGAGCTGGGGTGTAGCCTGCATATCCTGATGAGCCATCTTGGCTAGAGTGGATGGAGGAGTGGTCACTTACAACGTAATGGGCTGTGCCTACCCTCATGCAATGCAGTCTCCAACCCCCTGGTGTGTGTCTGGGGCCTGGCCTGTGCAAGGAAGGATCCTGTAAACAACAGAGACTTTCCTTTGAAGTTTGCCTATTTAAAAGGCAGAAAGGGGTATAAGTATTGAACCCAAAACCCCAGACTTTAGAATTCTTCAAGATCACTTCTGGAATCAAGAGGAACCTCTGCCAAAGAGAGGAGCTGAAGAGCCAAGGAGAAGTGCTGCCCCTGCCTGTGCCTGTGCTTTTTTTGGCTATTGTGCAGTTGCTGCTTCTGCTGTGAAAGGGGACAAAGACTGGACTTTGTTGTGCATTCCTGCTTGAGAAGAATCTCCAAGGGCATGAACTGAGCTTGCCTCCTGTTTTGAAGTCTCAGGCCCATCAAAGATTTCCTCTGCCAGCACCTGGACTCTTTGCTGAGACCCCTGCACTGCCAAGTAGCATCCTATCCAGTCCCAAGGCCCTTGAAAGGTGAAGTTGGCAGAACACAGAACAAGGACTGAAATCCATGCACAGAACATCATGCAGGGAAATTTTTGACACACCATCTGCAACGCCGCTGATAAAAGACGCGCCACCATCTTTGCAGCTAAAATTAATGCTTCACCTGCATCGAGGATGGGAGATCAACGCATCACGGCTGGAGAAACGACGCAACACCCAATTGCGGCTGCTGATAACGATGCAAACCCCACGCAGCGGGGTTTCTTAGCACTGTGTGACTGGATTTCTCACACATTGTCACTGGCTGTCAAAGTAATCGTGAACCTGTGAGGATCTATGGTGCCCCATCCAGAAATTGATGCATCAGTCTTTTGCAAGGGAGAAAAGCAACGCATCACCGACCCGACCGGAGAAGAAAATGGCACGCGGCTTCACTTGCGAGTAAGGAATTGATGCATCACTGACTTTTCTGACACACACTCACCCGTGCAGCTTTATTTTTGATGCAAACCAGGTACTTTTTGTAAAATCAACGTTTCCATTGTTTTCTATGGAGTAAGACTCATTACTTTGAAAATGTATATTTTGACTTGTGTATGTTGGATGTTTGTTGTTTTGGTATTGTTTGATTTAGATAAATATGACCTATTTTTCTAAACTGGTGTAGTGGCCATTGTGTAGTGTTTTCACTGTATTTCTGTGTGTTGGTACAAATACTTTACACATTGGTTCTGGGTTAATCCTTTCTGCTCGTGCCAAGCTACCACGGAGGTGAGGGGTTAACAAGGTGTGTTTCTCCTTTGCCCTGACTAGACTGAGGGTCCTTGCTTGGACAGGGGTAACCTGACTGCCAATAAAAGATCCCCATTTCTAACAAATAGTAATCATCATGTGGTGTATTATGACATTGGTTCAAGATAGAGGACACAGCTGTATCTCAGCATACGCTAGGGTTCTAAAATGATTTGAGAATAATAGCTCTCACAGTACATAAGACCTGCTATGACAAAGAAACTGAGCCATCTTCCATAGTCTGCCTCCCTTGGGAGTGAACCAAAATATGAGCCAGCATGCATGGGACTTGCAAGTCTGAAACCTAACCAGTGGTCCAATTTCTTGGAAAACAAGGCTCTGAAATGTTCTCATCACTAACCTCAGAAACGATCCAAAGTACAGGCTCTCCAGTAGATCATCATTATCCAAATTACCCAAGGTAGACTACAAAGACAGAAAAACATTAGGAAACTTATACATAGATCCTCCGTTTCTTGAATAGGAGCCAGTAAAGAACCAAGTTCACTTCTGACACTTGCATTGCTCTGATCCTCACCAATCCTGCATTCACCACCAGCATGTATTGGGAGTTGCAATTTTGGATACTCACAAACAGCACTAGACTGGTGGAAGATGATACAGCTTAAAATGTACAAAGTTGGAAGAGAGAAGATCAGAAGGCTCCTCACATCCTGAGTACACTCCTCCTATAAACCACTGTTCCCTATTTTCCACCTGAGCATTGTCACCATACCCTCATCAAACAATTACTATGCCAAAGTCACAGTGGGTAGGCATTTCAGGACTATATTAATTCTACCCTCCTGATTGGAATAGTGACTGTATTTTCACACAGCTGTCACTTGCTGCTGACCTCTGTGTGAGACTTTCATTCACAAGTTTAAATCTCAGAAGGGTCTTCTCAGCCTTGTACCCTATCACAATAGACACACCAAGAATAATACAGTTTGATAATAGTAATACCTAATATTTAGAATAATTAGAAGTAGCAGAACCTAGTAAATAAATGCATTTCAAGACAAACTTACAAAGCCCATAGGTCTCAATTTTTCTGAGTGTTGATGCTTATTTTATAAACACATTTGTATGCTTGTGTGGCTATGTGTATAGATGAATATGAAAAAGAGATGATTGGTTGAATGAGTGGAAGAATAGATGAAAAATACTACAAATTTCAATATATGGCTCAGTGAGGACAGGGAAGAGCAAGTTAATTCATAGCTAGTTGAATGGGTGAGCCAATGGCTGGGCAAAAACATGTATTTATGGGTGAGTGGGTGCACAGATCGAAGATTACATGGACAAGCACTGATATATGAGCAGGTGATTGACTTAATGAGTAAGTCCATTAATGCATGAAGCACTGGGTAGTGTCAAGATGATGCACTCTACAACCTGAAAGAAAAGGGAGATGCAACTCAGAGTCCAAACAAATGAACTAAACATTACAAAAAAGTGATAGACTGGGAGCTCTGTAGAAGTAAGATCCTCCAGTTTACTTTCCATATTATAAATAATATATTATATAAAACACTCATCTACAAATTAAGAACAACTGTCCCTACTAGGAGAGATAGAAAGCTCCCGTGCCGTTTTGCTACAAGAATTTGCAGTGCATTCTCCTCGATACCCACACCTGAGTAAGTTCAACTTGCAGGGGGCTGTTGGTGCCCACATATACAACAGTAGACAAAACAACAGCAGCAAGAGCCATCTTTAGCCAGTAACTAATATGCCAAATCAGGTACAAGAGCCTGTCCTGGGTGTAATTTAATTTGTAGCCCAGCTAAGTGTCATGAAATGACCACTTTGGTTAACACATGAGCAGCAAGCAGTGATGAGTACTAAGAGTACATGGACACAACTCGTTGGCCATATTGGAAAGGATGTATTTCTTCTGCGTTCTAACTGAAACTCCAAGAACAGATGCACTGTAAAAAGAATTTGATATTAATGTATGCATTTTTTAAAAATACATTTTAGTATTTGTGAATCAGTTTTGTTATCGTTAAACATAAAATGCACACACAACATGCAAGTCACTGTATCCCACTCCAACTGCATCCTTCCCCAGCCCCCATCCCCCATCCCTCCTCATTCTGATCCCCAGGGTGAGAGAGACAGAATACTTTTAGGTGGTTCTCACAAGATGTAGCCACTTAATATACAATGTTACGGGAAGAAATAACACTAATTACACAGACATTGGATAAGCAAGTAAAGAAAGGAAGATAAGACAAATGGTTATGCAGTGTGTTAGAAATGGGGTCTTTGGTTGGCAGTCAGGTTACCCCCTGTCCAAGCAAGGACCCTCACTCGAGTCAGGGTAAAGGAGAATCACCTTCAGCTAATCCCGCTTAACCCCTTGGTAGCCTGGCACGAGCAGTAGGTTTAACTTCAGGGTGCTAGGTGTAAAGTATTTGTAGCAACACACACAGTAACTTAATGAAAACACTACGAAATGACACAACACAGGTTTAGAAAAATAGAAAATATTTATCAAAACAAAACAAGACCAAAATAACAAAAATCCACAATATGCAAGTCAAGTTAACAATTAAAAAGCAAAAAGAGTCTTCATGTATTTTTAAGCACACACTAACACTGTTAGCATGAAAATGTACCATGGGTGTGTCAAAAATAACCCCACACAGTTGAGTGTTCGTCAAAAAGGGCTTGCGATGCGTGAATTTCACTCACAAACAAGACCTTGCATCGTTTCTCCTTTCGACAGGTCGGGTGCATTGTTTCTTCTCTCCGCAGGAGAGCGATGCGTCGATCTGGTCGACACTCTCGGGTCCGGGCAGGCCTTGCGTTGTTTTTACACGCCCAGCAGTACTTGCGTCGGAAATCCAGCCACATGATGATCCGAAAACCACTCAGTGCGGGTTGCGATCTCACCAGCCTCCGCCAGCGATGTTGTGCGTCATTTCTCCAGCTCTGTGCGTCGATTCTTCATTCACATTGCAGGTGAGCGTCAATTTTCAGCCGCAAAGCTGGCGGTGCATCGATTTTTCAGCCGCAGATCAGAGTTGCGTCAATCTTTTCCCTGCACGGCGTCCTGTGTGTGGATTTCTTCATCTTAGGCTGCCAGCTTCCTCCTCTCAGGGTCCCAGAAACTGGATGGGCACCACTTGGCAGAGTAGGAGTCTCTCCAGAGACTCCAGGTGCTCTCAGAGAGAAGTCTTTGCTGTTCCAGAGACTTCAAATAACAGGAGGCAAGCTCTAAATCAAGCCCTTGGAGATCTTCACAAGAATGAAGGCAACAAAGTCCAGTCTTTGTCCTCTTACTCTGACTGAAGCAGCAACTGCAGGATAGCTCCACAAAGCACAGTCACAGGCAGGGCAGCTCTTCTTCCTCAGCTCTTCAGCTCTTCTTGGTTTCCAGAAGTGTTCTAAAGTCTGTGGTTTTGGGTGTCCTTCTTATACCCAATTTCTCCTTTGAAGTAGGCCTACTTCAAAGCAAAGTCTCTATTGAATGTGAAAACCTGCCTTGCCCAGGCCAGGACCCAGACACTCACCAGGGGGTTGGGGACTGCATTGTGTGAGGACATGCACAGCCCTTTCAGGTGTAAGTGACCACTCCTTCCCTCCCAGCACAGATGGCTCATCAGGAAATGCAGACTACACCCCAGCTCCTTTTGTGTCACTGTCTAGTGTGAGGTGCAACCAGCCCAACTGTCAAACTGACCCAGACAGGGAATCCACAAACAGGCAGAGTCATAGAAATGGTATAAGCAAGAAAATGCTCACTTTCTAAAAGTGGCATTTTCAAACACACAATCTTAAAATCAACTTTACTAAAAGATGTATTTTTAAATTGTGAGCTCAGAGACCCCAAACTCCATCCATCATTTACATCCGCTCCCAAAGGGAATCTGCACTTTAATCAGATTTAAAGGTAGCCCCAATGTTAACCTATGAGAGGGACAGGCCTTGCAACACTTATATTTTGTTTAGCAATATTTCACTGTCAGGACATATAAAACACATTACTATATGTCCTACCTTAACCATACACTGCACCCTGCCCTTGGGGCTACCTAGGGCCTACCTTAGGGGTGTCTTACATGTAAGAAAAGTGAAGGTTTAGGCCTGGCAGGTGGGCACACTTGCCAAGTCGAATTTACAGTTAAAACTGCACACATGGACACTACAATGGCAGGTCTGAGACGTGATTACAGAGCTACACATGTGGGTGGCACAACCAGTGCTGCAGGCCCACTAGTAGCATTTGATTTATAGCCCCTGGCACCTCCAGTGAACTTTACTAGGGACTTACTAGTAAATCAAATATGCCAATCATGGATAAACCAATCAACAATACAATTTACACAGAGAGCATATGCACTTTAGCACTGGTTAGCAGTGGTAAAGTGTTCAGAGTTCAAAAGCCAACAGCAACAGGTCAGAAACAATAGGAGGCAGGAGGCAAAAAGATTGGAGATGACCCTGCATAAGCAAAAAAGTCCAACAGTCATCCTAAAATATACCCTTTTATTCTCAACACACGCATGCATGTTCATATGTCACAAAATGACTTTAGAAACCACCACAAATATGTTTGTGCTTTGTAAGACAAAATCAGACACCTTTGCACAACACAAAATACCCAGAATCACAAACACTCATCTTATGTACCCAGCTGTTCATGGTATCTCACTTTCTCTTCCTGCCATCCACAACCCCTCTCTAAACATGAATAACTATTATTCTGCACCACCTTTCTCTTCCTCTCAATTCTTTTCCCATATATGTCTCATCCCTCTATTCGCCCACATCTGCATCCCACGCCATTATTCAATTATCCATTATTCATTGCACATTTTTTCAGCTCACTTCCCTGTCTCATCCTGCAGTTTTCCTTTTGCACTTCCTCTGATTTTCCTTCTCTCTATTATTTATCCTGCGGTTGTCTATCATTATCCATCTCCATTCTTCCTTCTGTTCCTGCAGCTTCCCTCTACTCTGTTGCAGCATTGATCGTAACCGTGTACTTTGCAACTCCATCTAACACGATCATCTCTCCAAGGTAGCTTCCCTTACCTATTTCACATGCCTATCCTTGTCATTTGTACTTCTGCAGATCTGCAACAATACTTCTGGAGCCCTCTCTCTTAGCCTCCTGCAGCTCTCACCCCTTTAATCTTCGTTTCCAGCTCTCTCTGACACAAGCCCTCCTGGATTTCTCTCCAGGCTCTAAAATCTGCAATAGGTATACTGTTCATGTTTCCTATAGCAACTGTCCCTTCATCATCTACTGCATCTTTCTATCACTTCTCCTTGAGGCCAACCTCTGCGCTCACACCTCATCTGCAGCTCTGTCATTTCTCTTGCCCCAGCTAGCCCCCACCAGTTCACTGTTTCGTCATCTACCACGTTTCCAATATCTCTTCTCCGGCCCTCCAGTCACTTGTTTTTGTGCATCTTTCTGCTCCTCCCCATTGTACTCTGCAGACATGCTTTATCAAGTAGCTTTCCTTTAGCTGCGTACCGCTCAAAATGTAAATCACTTTAAAACCAATCTCATTCTCATATATGCTGTTATTTGGCACCACTCCCACAACTACACCTCCACCCTCTCACTTTTTCTGCAGCTTTATCTCAGTTCTTTTCGTGCTCTTCTACTCTTTCACCACTCCTGCTCCTCTATTACTCATTTTACATTCCTGCTACTCTAATACTGTTGCAGCTTTCTCCATCTCTGCTGAAGCCCTTCGACTCTCAACCCACCTGCAGATCTGATATTAGCGGTCAACCCTGCACACTCCCTCTATCCACTCACCCCATGTGCAGCTCTTTCCCAGTCACCGTTCGTGATGCTGCTATCCCTCCACCCTCTCACCTCTTGTGCAGCTCTCTCTCTTCAGTTCCATTACCCTCTCCATCAACCTGTGGTTTGCGAAGCTGTTCCGTCTTTTCGCTTGCCTTCTGGTATTCCTGCCCAACAACTAAAAGAGATACATCCTCTCTAGGGACGGGAGCTGAGAGGAATTGAAAGGTGAGAACACGTCTGCAAATGTTCAGCAACCAACACGAGGCAAGGGGTCTGATGCTTGGTCTCTCAACGTTTTAAAAATAAAAGCAAATCTCTTTCCACCCTCTAGCTAACCTGAACGTCAAAAATAATTTTGGAGGGTAGAAGTTACACCCCTCATGTACACATGGAGCAGTCCTGCCATTTCTCAGGCGACACACGAGATCTAACGTCGGGAAAGAGCTAAAACAAAGTGTGCGCCTATGAAATACTATGGTTCAGTCTGCCTTTTCCCATGCTTGACCTGCTGACTTAGAACCGGAAATCAGACGATTTGAAGTGTGTTAGTTTCTACAGCAGACTGTGCCCCCAGAGTATTGCTTTTATGAGAAACAAAAATAGGAAAGCTAGAAGTGGACCTTATAGTAGCCTCCAATTACTCCACTTGCGAACAACAAACATGCAAGTTAAAAAACACACCCAAGTAGTAAAACTATTCCCTGCTGCCGTTTCAGTGAATTGAGTACAGGGAAGATATCCAGAGAAGTGGAACAAGCTTCTATCACCCTTTGTAGATTCATTGTCCACTTATAACACACGGAAATCTAGTAGTTTCATATGGAGGCCTGCTCAGTTCAAAACAGAGTTGTACTGGGATATGCATCGTTCTAATCTCATTTACATTCAGAAATTCCCAATGCTGCAGGTTAGGGATCAGCAATTCTCTGCTGGAAAATCACATTGTTTTTGCAAAGGTTTTTCTGAGCTTCTGCTACCGCAAATGCATGCACACATCATCACAGCTAAAGAATGCAAGGGATTCGAGGAAAGCTGTTAACCTGAACTTTGCCTCACTCTCAATATGCCATTAGGTATCCCAGGTAATCAACTTAATATTCAGTCACCTCAACTCAGACTCTTCATTTCCACATAGCCAGGCTGCGCTCTAAACTGTCCCAAGTTCATGAACACGTAGAACACCTATTACAGTTTTTTTCTTTGGACTATAGTATAGTAATCAGGAAAAAAAATTGCAAAAATGACTACAAGCACATGCTGCTATGCAGCCTCTGAATACCTACAAATACTGTAGTGAGAGAGCTAGAGTGGTCGAGTCTAGGGGAGTCTGAGAGAAGGTATGGTGTGAACACCTGAAACTGAAGTGGTGCACTACAGAAATCCAGTAAGCAGAGCATCGCCACCCCAGCCTGGTTGCAAGAGAGTGCAGGATGTTAGCGCGCCTGACCGTATTTGGTTAATTTATAAGGGGACGCTTTTGTAGGTCGATGCCCCTTCGACTGCGCTTCGAGTAGTTTTCACCAGGAGACCCGGTACCAATACAAATCAATAGCAATAACAATCAATAGCATTGACAATCATAAGAGTCAGTAATTTCCACACACCATGACCACTCGCCCATGAATAACCACACTTTTATGTAAAAGTTAGAATGTTTAATTCTCTATATTAAGGATGCTAATATCATGTAACTTAGGCCCTCATTCTGACCTTGGCGGGCGGCGGAGGCCGCCCGCCAAAGTCCCGCCGTCAGGTTACCGTTCCGCGGTCAAAAGACCGCGGCGGTAATTCTGACTTTCCCGCTGGGCTGGCGGGCGGTCGCCTTCAGGCCGCCCGCCAGCCCAGCGGGAAAGAGGCTTCCACGATGAAGCCGGCTCGGAATCGAGCCGGCGGAGTGGAAGCTGTGCGACGGGTGCAGTTGCACCCGTCGCATATTTCACTGTCTGCGCAGCAGACAGTGAAATACATTTAGGGGTCCTCTTACGGGGGCCCCGCGACCCCCCCTACCGCCATCCGGATCCCGGCGGTCTGACCGCCGGGATCTGGATGGCGGTAGGGGGGGTCGGAATCCCCTCGGCGGCGCAGCAAGCTGCGCCGCCTTGGAGGATTCAATGGGGCGGCGGTACACTGGCGGGAGCCCGCCAGTGTTGCCGGTCCGACCGCGGCTTTACCGCCGCGGTCGGAATCCCCATTGGAGCACCGCCGGCCTGTCGGCGGTGCTCCCGCGGTCCTCCGCCCTGGCGGTCTTTGACCGCCAGGGTCAGAATGACCGCCTTAGTCTCAAAATCAAAAGCTAAGCATACAGAAACAATACTGGCTGACCAAATTTCCTAAAGAATCACAATTTAATCAAGGCTTGGACCACTACACATTCTAAAGTTACAGTACATATGAAAAGCAAGAATAACTGCACAAGAGAAATGACATACATTTAGATTCAGCAGGAAAAATACATCAACTTGTATTATGTAGAGCGAGCATCATCAGTGAGTACCGTAACTAACCTTCAGATTAGAATAGCATGTTTGGAATTCATGCAAAACTATTTAGTCAAAACAAATTTAGAAAAACATCTAGCTATGGCTCTATCAAAATTAGCGGTTGGTACCTAGGGACAAAAGCAAATAGACATACCAATCATTAACATCGTCTTATACCTTGCCTCAGTATGGTTCAGCAAGCTGTGACAGTCTTCGTCAATTGGACATCAGTTTGGTCAGCAAAGCATCAGAATTCAGCATTATAGTTCAAGAAAGCAAAATCTCTTCATGCAGTTCAGAAAAGAATAATATCTAAACACTGGGGACGGTTAAGAAGAATATAGAGGCATGGCCTCTCTCCTCTCACTGCAGTCTTGCTAAGTTAGATTTCCTAAAACTACTTCCCACGTTGCTATTGGTCAAAGAATCATTTGTTTACGCTTAGACCAATGAAAGTAGAATAAAAAATCTAAGAGTTTATTAGTACAAAGTTCACATGTCGATAACTGGCTCCTCTTCTCCTGTTCCGGTCATTGGGCGTGTCAGGTATTAATATTGTATTGGCTTTTACTCCAGTCAGTGCGTCCATTGTCTTCTCCTGGGAAGGTTGCCTTTACACAGACTAAGTTATCCAATGTATCCCTAGCTAGTACAGCATATTCTAGCTAGCATTTCTCATGAGAAAGGATATCTGCTACTAGCATTTGGTCAACGTAGTGGAAAATCGCAATTAAATTCTCTAAGCAGCCATTTTACAATTCACCTAAGAAATGGAGCTTGACATGAGGCCATGCGACTAGGTCCAAGACCTCGCTAAAGTAAGGCATAGCATTTATAAAGCAAATACATAATACATAACCTTTTATATGACATACTGCTAAATTAATCCAAACATAAGCTCAACATTTTACATTAATAAGCTGTTAATAAGTGCACTTGATGGCCACACAAGTAGGAGCAATTTCCAATGTGTGCATTATTCCTCTATGTTTACTCATTTTCTATGCAAATTCAACACTCAGACTACATGAATATTCATTAGTAAATTCAATGTTAACAATTCCTCCTCTGATGACTAAATTTGTTATCACACCTACCTCTTACCACACAAATTTTCTGCTTCAGCTAAAACTTTGTCATCTCTATCCCTCTTAATCTTCGTTCCCTCTTTGAAATTTCCCTAAACTAATTTGCCCTTTTCCTTTCTTCCCTCCTCTGATCATTTTACATTTTCTTTCATTTAATCATCCTACACAATTTACATATTCCCCATGCTCCAATTATGCAAATTACAATAATCAATATCCCTTGTATTATTTTCAATATTATCCCTTTCCCAATGTTGCTGAGTCAATTTCTCACTGAAGTACATCATTTGCCAACTTTCTCCCAAACACCTGGTTCTTTCTAATTCTTTCAAATCAGCACTTTCATTAGTCAAATTAGTAAGTGAGCTTCTAATTTCTTTGCTATTATCAGAAATATATACACACTGCAATGCTTCAAATTAAGCATTTTGCAAACTCTTCCATCTTTTGCTAAAAGAATGTCTAAGTTCTGAAGAGTCATAGATCTTACCGCAGCCATTTCTGTATCCATTAGGATCATGGCTCCTGAAAACTTTGTCAACATGTTATCCACAGAAGTAGACAACTTTCAAATCTTTATAGAATTCAGAACAACTCCTACTGAAGGAATCATTGCTCCATATATTTCTCCCACTATACCAGAAGGAGACTCTCTCGTTTGTTTGGTGTGATGTAACTCAGTCATTTTCCGTAATCTTTTCAAGTCTTCAAGTGAGAATATCTTTGGAAAACTATTCCCAAGTGACATGTGGCATACCATCCTCTTGGAAGATAGTAATAGGCAATTGGTCCACAGATGTAATATGTAACAGGAATCGCTGGATACAGTCCATGCAACATGAATGTCCTTTTACTCTGAAACAAAAACACATGTCTACATTCACTAGTTTCCACAAACAAAGTATCAGTACTAGATTTAAGCATATATACACAAAGCTTTCCCATGTGTTGCGCATCTAAAGCTAATTTCCCTTGTGTTTTTATTTTATTAAAAGCATAATAATTTCTAAAAGTCAATTTCTCTAAACGCTTTTCTAACTTTCTGTTAGAGCGCCTGACCTTAATAAGTAAACTTACAAGGGGATGTGAATAGGTCGATGAACCTTTTGACTTGCAATTAAGATGTTCTTACGATAGATCCAGTACATGCAAATCAATACTCAATAATACTCAATAATCAGCAATAATCAATAACATCAATAATCAATAGAGTCAGTAATTGTCACACACCATGACCTCTCAGTCATGAATATCCACACCTTATAGTGAAAGTTAGAATATTTATTTCCCTATATTAAAAATGCTAAGGTCATGTAGATTAGTCTAAAAATCAAATAAAACACATACAGAAACAATACTGGCTGTCCAAAACGGTGGAAGAAACGTAATCTAATCAAAGCTTGAACTACAACACATTCTAAGGTTTTAGTGCAAATGAATAACAAAGTCAACTGTGGCAAAATGATTACATATAATCGAGTTCACCAGAGGAATTCATTAAGCATTATTCCCTATTAGCACAACTTCATTAGTGAGGATCATTAACTAACATCAGATTAGCATCAGCATGTTGGGCTTCATGCAAAAGAATTCAGCAACACCGATTTGAAAAATCATCTAACTATGGCTCTATCAAAACAGTGCAGTTGGTACCTAGAAAGAAAGAACAAATATGCATAATAATCAATAGTCTAATTCATAATACCTATCCTCAAATGTGGATAAGCAAGCAGAGTCAGTCTTTGTCTTCAGGACATCAGTCGATCAGCAAAGCATCAGGATTCAGCATCAAAGTTTAGAAAACGCAAAGTGTTTGAGTAATAAAGTTAAGCATGTCTCTTGTCAAGACGCACAAGAAATACCGACCTTTCGGCCAGCAAGAAAATGGGCAAAGACGGTATAGAAAATGCTGGTTACCTCCTCAGTGTGGTCTTGTTAAATCAAAACCAGTAAAACTATTTCCCAAATCCCCCCTGGTCAAATTATTGCATGTTCACACTTTGTCCAATGAAACTAAAACTCCAAATCTATGAATTCTACTATTACTCCATTCACATGTCGTTGATGGGTTGTCTTGCAATGACCTCATCATCCAGCTTGTCAGGTAACAATATTGTTGCAGCTTCTACTCCAGTCAGTATCTCCATTGTTCTCCTCCTGAGAAAGTCAGTCTCACACAGTTTACCCCCAAAATGTTACATTAGCAAGAACAGCATCTTCTAGCAGTCGGTTCTCATGAGAAAATATCACATTTAAACAATGCAATGGAAAATTACAGTTTAACTCCCTTGTATTGCAATTTATTAAATGTAAAAAAATACAGCTTGACACGAGGCCTAACAAGTAGACCAAGACCTTCACTAAGTTAGGGCCTACAATTAACAAAGCTAATACATAATGCATAACCTTTAATATGACATATTATTACATTAGTCAAATATATTTAACATTTCACAGTATCAGAATATTAATAAGTACACTTCGTGAATATTGGCGGCCACTCATTGTAATCACATTTTGAAATGCGTACATTATTTTTCTACGTTAATATATTTTCTACACAATCCCATTATACAGAATACATGAACACTCATTAATAATTTCTATTAAAACACCTGTGCTAGCAATCCCTCCTCTGATGACTAAATGTGTCATCACACTAACTACCTCCCACAAATATTTGCATCAGTTGCAATTCTGTCAATTCAATCCCTTCATACTTTTGTTCCCTTTTTGAGTTTTCCCTTTACAATATTTCCCTTTTCCTTTCTTCACTCCTCTGATTATTCTTTGACCTTTTCAATTGAATCCTTTTGAATACTTTAATCAATCCCCATATTCCAATAATGCAAACCACAATAGTTTATATCCCCTGCAAGATTTTAAATAGAATCCCATTCCTAATATTGCTGACCCAATTTCCCACTAAAGCAAAACCTATGCCAATCTTTTCCCAAACACCTGGTCCTTTAGTTTCTTTCAAATCAGCACTTTCATTAGTCAGATTAGTAATCAAACCTCTAATTTCTTTACTATTAATAGGAATATACGAACAACAATGCCTAGAATTAATCATTCTGCAGACTCCACCATCCTTCATTAAAAGAATGTCTTAAGCAAGACGATTCGGAAGAGTCATAGCTCTATCAGTAGCTAACTCAGTATCTATCAGGAGTATGGCTCCTGAAATTTATTTCAGCATGTTATCCACAATAGTGGACAACTTTAAAATCTTTATCGCCTTCAAGATGACTCCCACTGCAGGAATCACTGCTCCAAATATATCTACCACTATACCAGAAGAGGACACCCTCCTCCGTCTCATATGATGTAATTCAGTCACTTTCGGAAACTTCTTCAAATCATTCATTTGTTAAATCTTTGGGAAGACTATCCCCAAATAACATGTCCAATACCATCCTCTTGGAAGGTGGTAATAATCATAAAGACCACAGATGTAATAAATTCTGGGAATCGCCGGGTCCTGTCCATTCAACATAAACGTCCATTTCTTCTGAAACAAAAACACATGCTTACATTCACTCGTTCCCACAAATAAAGTGTCAGTGCATGATTTAGGCCTATATATACAAAGTTTCCCTACATGTTGTGCATCTAAAGCTAATTTCCCTTGAGTTTTAATTGCACTATAAGCATGATCATTCCTGTAAGTCCTTTTCTCTAAGCCTTTTTCTAACTTCTCCTTCAATGCCTTTCTCCTGTCATCTGTGTGATCTAAGAAGCTTTTCTCTAAAGGTGTAAGCAAGCATGTCAGATTATTCCTGTGCACATAAGCTGTGCCTAACGTCAATGTAGGTTCAAAGAAGCCTCTAACTATTACTATGTCATTATCCCTAGCTACTCTACTCCAATAACTAATTATAGGGGCAAATGAAAACACGACATTCCAATTTGAATAAAAGTACTGAATGTACTCCTGGTTATACAATCTTGTTAATAGCAGACTACAACTTATTCCATATGTTAAAGACAAGCTATGGTATGTAACTCCTTCCTCAACTGATGAAGGAATCTGCGTACACACATAACAATTCCTCACATCCATCGTCTCAACATACTCACTGAGCAAGCAATAGAAAACACCAGAAGCAAGTTTTCCTTGTGCATTAGTATCCCCATGTAAATACTTCTCATCTAAACTCAGCCTCTCCATTGCCGTTAGTGCAGTAGTTGTCTCAAAAGCAGAAGTATGGTTGGCTTCAGTCTTATTAAGAACAGACATACCAACAATCAACACCACAAGCAATATCCCGCATATAATCGCAAAACTAACACTCATATATTTACACTAGTATTTTTACCCTGCTGGCTAATGTTACTCATAATCTGTAAAGAATCAGAAAGCAGAAGAAAATGTAGTAAAACTGCAGCAAAAATAAAAAACAGACAACTCCTATTTCAGCAGTTATTTACAGCTGTCAGTCTCACTCTCAGGATCCCTTGTCAAAATAGGTAAGTAACTTATCAAAATCAGGTTTCAAAAGTCAAATCAGGTTATTAATGCCCCTTCCAGTTACTTTCAACAGCCTCTTTTCCAAATAGTTTTTCTCTCAGATTGTTTCAACAGTTCAGTTCATCATCTTCCTTCAAGTGCCAAAATACAGACCCGGAATGTCTGTATCAAAACAAAAAGACAACAACTCTTTCTGCCATTCACTTGTAGTTGCATACGCCCATTCAGGACCTGCATATCTTCGACTCATTATTCTCTTTTTTTTTTACTTTTCTATCACCATTCAATTCTCCTTCACTTACATCTTCTCTCCTTGTTGTGTCTAATTCTTCCTCGATTGTTGTCTCAACAACCACTTCCTTTCTTCTTTCTATTTGCGACTCCAGCCACTTATCTTCTTTCAGTGGACCTTTTGTCAGTGTTCTCTTCATAGTCGAATTTAAACCTTCTTCTTGTTCTCCGGTGTTTTCTGTTGACGGAACTGCAATCGGTTCAACTTCTTTCCCCTCTGAGCCTGGAAATTGCTCTGTTTGCCTCTCAAGACCGTCAGCTACTGAGAAAGCCCTCCTCTGACTAGGCTCTCCTGGTGCCTCAATTGAGATAGGCTCTCAGGCACCCTCCTGGAGGTCTTCTCTTTCGACTCCCACAGGAGTGACTGAACTGTCCTCAATGGGCTCAGATCCAGTCTCAGTTCCTCTTTGTTCTCTTTCCGGCCCTGAGACTTGTTTTGCTGTTGTTGATACTCTCAACAACTCTTCTTCCTCATGATCCAGTGGACATGTCACTTTCTTCGTGTGACAGGCATGGATCTAATTCGGAATTCCAGCGCACTTAACAGCTATGGTAGTTGTTAGAACTACCTGGAAAGGACCTTTCCAACGAGGCTCCAAACACGTTTTCCTCATGTGTTTCCGGACCACAACCCAGTCTCCGGCTCTCAGGTTGTGCCCTGGGCCATGGATCAGTGGCAGTGTCATGGCTTCCACCTGCTGAGAGAAAGAGCGAACCACATCAGCCAGACCTTTGCAGTAGTCCAACACCATATCATCTGTAATGTGTATTTACAGGCACTGCTGGCAGCCTACTGGCTCAGCCCATAAGGATCTCATGTGGTGACAACCCAGGGACATGTCTCGTATTCTTCAGATAACAGTTCCCACTAATCTTTGCACAATATACAGTTCAACGCACAAAATCTTGCGACTTGATCTGCATATCGATTTCCCAACTATAAAAAGTCCTGCGACTTTAGATGTGCACTGCATTTCACCACAGCAACCTTTTCAGGCATTTGAATAGCATGTAACAATTCATTAAACCTGTCACAACTTCTCACTGGTGAACCAGAAGAGGTCATGAAACCTCTCTCTGACCACAAATGGCCAAAATCTTGGACTATTCTAAATCCATACTGGCTATCCATATAGATTGTAACTTTCAGCTGAGCTGAAACATGGCACGCTCTAGTAAGGGCTACAAGTTCTGCTACTTGAGCAAATAAATTCCTTGAAGCCAAGAAGCTTCTAAAATACCAGTAATTGTGCACACAGCATATCCTGCTTTCAGTGTCCGTGCATTGTCTCTCAGACAACTGCCATCAACAAAGATAATTTGGTAATTTTCTTTCAATCAACTATCTTTAATGTCAGGTCTTGGTTTTGTGCACAAGTCAGTTACTTCCAGGCAATCATGCTCAACATCTTCCATCTGCCCAATTTCAACTTTTTCATTTGGGAGTAAGGTTGCCGGGGTCAGCACTGTACATCTTTTCAATGGCACATTTGGGACCCTAGAATACTCGTTTCATATCTGGTCAACCTCACACCAGTCAAATATTGGGTTTTCTTCCTTGTATTAGAATCTCAATAGAGTGAGGGACCATTACATTCAGGGGAATGTACCATCACAATGCCTTCACACTGTGTAAGACTTTGTCCAACTGCTGCAACTGTGCGCAAACAACCTGGTAAGGCTGCTGCAACTGGGTCCAAAGTAGCAGAAAAATATGCTACTGGGCGGTTTACACCTCCATGAACCTGTGTGAAGATATACAAATAACATGCATCACACTCATGACAAAAAAATTTGAAAGGTTTCGTGTAATCAGGCATACCCAAAGCTGGAGCCTTGCATAGACTCTCTCTCAATTCAGTGAACACTTTCATCCCAGCCTGCTCTAACACTATAGGATCAGTGACTTCTTTATGAGTCAACTTCTGCAATGGTCTTGAAATGACTGAAAAATGTGAGATCCATTGGTGACAGTAGCCTAACATCCGTAAAAACATCCTGACATCTCTTCGTGTGGTCGGGGGATTTATCTGCAATATGGCTATAATACTTTCTCTGGATCTCTTTTTTGAACCCTTCTCAATCTGGTTACCCAAGTATCTCTCTACTTTTTGACAGTATTTCTATTTAAGCAGAAACACTTTTGTGACCATTCTCTCCCAAATGTTTCAGTAATGCAATCGTATCATACTAGCACAAGTCCCTTGTCTTGGACGCAATCAGCATGTCATCAATGTACTGCACCAAGGTTGATTGGAAGGCAATTGCCACGACTCTAAATTCTTCTTCAAAACCTGCAATACACTTAATCCAAAAATTTTAAACAAAAGAGAAATTGACTATCCTCATGAAGAGGCACAAAAAAGAAGGCTTGCGACAAATCAATGACAATGAACCACTCGACATCACATGGAATCTGAAACATTATCACAGCTGGCTTTGGCACCACGGGACAACTTTTGACCACAATTTCATTTATTTTTCTCAAATCCTGAACAATTCGATCTTTCCCACAGGGTTTTTGCAAACCCATTATCGGTGAATTACATGGACTGCTCGATACTTCCTTCAAAACCCTCCACTTTACAATGTTTGCAATTATCTAGGCAACCTTCATAAAGAAATCTTGCAGCATGTGGAACTGTGGAAGTTGAGGGAAGCCTGCATTCAGCTTTACATTAACTTTGACTGTTTCAACTCCCTTTATCAGACCTACTTCTTTACCTTTCAAAGTCCACACTTTCTCCTTAGCCGTTCCCTGCAAATCAGGACAAAGCTCTTTCACAGTTAACATCGGGAAAAATTAAATCAGAGGGTACTCCTCATTCATAGATTCACCTTCCAACTCTGCGGCTTGGTCATCTTCATCATCACTATTCGTCTGAATATCAATTCCATCATTTGACAAGTAATTGAACATTTCGTTTTACACAGCAAGTCTCTTCCCAGTAGGGATACCGGACTTGAATCGCAGACTATGAATTGGTGCAACCCCTGAAAGTTGCCAATTTTAACCTGGGCCGGCTCTGTAATCAGGTTGGTCAAATACTGATTTGTTACTCCTATAATCTGAACTGTTCTACCTGAAAGGGGCAAATTTGGAACTTCTGCACTTCTCACTGTAAAGGATGTAGCTCCGGTGTCAACCAAGAATGAAACGTTGTAACCCATAACCTTTGCCTTCACATAAGGACCTCTTTGATCTACTTCTAAGGAAATTGCAACCACACATTGCTCCTCATCCGAACTTTCGCTCATCCAATCATCATTTATTCTATTCTCACTGTGTAACGGGAATTGGTGCACTGTGTTATCACTTGGGTTAAGCCTCTGACTTGTGACCTGTTGAGAAAGCATCATCTGTTGCTCTTCCATTGGGGCTTGAGGTATTTGAATTTGCTGTCTATGTACCATGGGAACCTGCTGTTGCATTGGCTGCAACTGTGTCATTTGTACACGTGGCATCTGCACCTGCTGCATGGGTTGAAGATTCTGCACTTGATTCACATGATTTTGAACATTTGTATTAGGACCACTCACTCTTGGCCCTCTCATGTTTTGAATTGAGTTGATGTCATTACTTTGTTGAATGACACCTTCCTGTACAATCATTGGACACTCCCGTTCCCAATGTCCAACGGCTCTGCAAACGTGACATGGCAATAATTTCTTCATTCCCTGCACATCATTCTGAACCCTTACAGTACCTAAGTCTGGACTACGATTCACATTACGTCCACGACCTCTACCTCTCATCTGGGGCTCAAACATCATGTTTGCCTGCTGCTGCTATGGTAACTGCTGTGGAAAATTCCGTTGCATTCCTGTCTGAGCTGTTTTAATCTGTATCACCCTAGCCTTCTCTTTAAACATTTTCTGCTGCTTCAACTCAGTCTCTTCCCTACATTATTTTGCGTACTGCAACACCTCATCAATTGGCTTTGCTTGCCAGCAAATGAAATGACTCTTAATCATCTGGCTAATTTCGCGTCTCAATCCTTCCATAAATCTGAACACAACATGAATCATGTCTCTCGTCTCAACTATCTCTTCACCACTATAATGCTTGAACGCCTGCAACAAACTCTCATAATTTGCATGTATCGACTCTTTTGCTTCCAGAGCTGTCCTGTCAATCCTCTGACAATCAATATTCTTGGGCTAAATTCTTGTTTTCAAAAATTAAATCACTTTATAGTAATATTTCATTACCTCAGGAGATGGGGCACCTGTATACTTGTCTTTCTCTGGTTCGCTTGTTGGCCAATCTACTCTCCTCCTACGCTAAATCCACAGATCAGCTGGAACCACTATCTCTAGTAATGTGTTTAAATCCTCCCACAGGCACTTGGCAAGTTTCACAAACCTGTCCGTCTGCTGATACCACTCTACTGGCTTCTCTCTCAATCTTGGATAATCATTTGTAAACAATAGAATGTCACTTCTGTTCCAAGGGATATGATCAAAATTCCCTCCTGGAATCTCTCTCATCGGTAAAATGTGTACTGGATCTTTATCCTGCTGCACATTTGCAGTCAGCTCCACAGAATCCCTTTTTCTATTGTCTCTTTGCTTTACCCATCTGCCTTCCCATTTGTCTGAAGATCCCCAGGTCTGAGCACTTTGAAGCAATTCCTTAAGGTGTGCCTTCATTCTGGCAAATCTCATGTGTTCAAAATCTTTAACCTCAAAATCTAATCTGTAACTCCTTTTCAAATGCTTCATTTTCTCTGTTTCTATGCCATACTTATCTGCCAGGTCTGTAATTTCTGATGCACATTGCTCACTTCCCTCGTAATCTTCGGGCACAAATATCTCAACTCTGCCTCTGTGTAGGATTCTAACCTGTTCACATCCATAGTTCCCTCAATGAGTTCACCGGCTTCTCTCGTTAGCCTGGAATAATTCAAACACTCCTCTCTCTTAAGAGCACTCGGTGGGGTGTTCAACTTATCTAACCATCCAGTCAACTGCTGAGCTGTCAATCCTTGCAATGAAATGTTACTTGCGTGGACTTGTGGCACCTGCAATGCAACTGCATTCGGGGTATGCGGTGTAAACAACTTCAAACTCTGGCTAACGTTTGACCCTGCCACAGTATCTGGCAGTGCTACCAATGGACTAAGGTCTAACAATGATCCTGATCCATCAAAAGTCTGTCCTACAGGAGAGACTACCTGAGCATTTTCATTATGTCCTACCCTCATCATCCTGTGGGACATTGCTCCCTGTTCAACTACAGTAGTTTCCTTCTGTACAAATAAGGGTACAGCTAGACCAACAGTAAAAGGTAGCAATGTAGCATCGGGGGTTGGTCTGGCACTTACGCTCTGTGGGAGAGTAAATCCCATATTCTGATTCACCATCGCAGTCAGATCTGACTATGTCGCTGTTACTGGAGTAAATCTTGGCATTACCTGTGGTTGCACTTGGGGCAGTAAAAGTGGAGTTGGTTCAGTCTAAACCAACATCAGTCTCAGGTAAATCTGTTCCACAGGCACCATTAAGTTCAAAGTTGTTTCCATAATGGGCATATCAGGGTAAATTCTCTAAACCTGTGGCGGTTGCATCTGATTTTGCACTACAGGAGTAGTAGCCATATTAAGACCACACTGCATCGCATTCTGTGTCAGGCTAGCATTAACCTGTCTCATTAACCCATGTCGGAGCCGTCGGAACAGCACTGGTACTTGGTCCACTCTCATCTGCTGTATATGGAGTGGGTGATTTCTCAATAACTCCGTAATAAACTCATCATCATCTGATTCCGCCTCCACTGCTGAAGACATTCTAGCCTCCCTACTCTCAGACGGACTTCTGTTAGTCTTTCTAGTAGCTTTCCTTCCTTCCTTCTCATTGTCCTGAGTGATTGCCAGAAAAAAAATAATTCTGTGCAGTCTCCATCCTCCAAACTCTCTGATCACTGTACCACCTAGCCTTTGCTAAAGTCTTTTCTGCCTTTCTCATCCTCCTCTTGAATTTCTGTTGCTACCTGGCTACTAGTTCCCAAATCACTAATTCCTCAAACTGTGCTGGTCTCAGAAGAGGCTTCAATTCATAAATGCTCCAAAACCGTCAAATTGAATGTCCCATTTGTAGGAAATGCTAAGTTCCCATCTTTTTCTGTCACTTTTTCACCATTGCTTTAGCCAAAGACTTGGCACAACACCTTTCTGTTCCATTACAATGTAAGCTGGTGTATTTTCTGGCGGTGTCGCCTCACCTATACTCATTGTAATGTACGTATCTCTCCCTTTAAAGCTTTGAAAAATGTCATCTTTTCAACCTTTTTGCTATTCAAATTCAAATCAGGAAGTGACTTTTAATCCCAGAATTCCTTTCACCTACTTTCTCAACCAATTACCTCTCACAGATGGCTACCAACCTGTGTGTGACCCCTCTCACTAATCGACCTATACCAGCGCGGCTCCAATGACGTCACACTCGTACGTACTGCGGCTGACAAAGTCTTGCGGCTTGTCTTCCCAAACTTTGATTCACACAAACTAATGCAAAAAATGCGAGCACTAATAAAAAACCAAAACCCAATCTGCTGGTTCACTACAGGAAAGGTAACACAATTGCTTCGGAAACTTTATGGATTTTTCACTGACGACTCTTGCGCCAACAGCTACTCCTTGTTTCTCGGTCTCTCAGATTCGCAAGCAAAATTCAACCCACAAATTTTACTCTCAACTGATCAGTGGGTCTGTCCTGGTGCACATAGGACTCACCAATTCTCAGTAGAAATTTTATTTCACTCACTTTGACTCACACTCTGACTTGTCGACCACGCCCGATCGACCTACTAAACCGGACGGATTACAATGTAAAACCCAAGTGTCTCATACACTTTTCAATATACTCCAGAGTCTTAGACCACGGAGGGTCGTATATCAACAAAAACGCCACACACAGATGAAGTTTGATGACTTCCCTACTCTCACATTGCGGAGTACGCACACTCCTTCTACAACTTCATTTGTAGTATGCAAACTTCCTAAACTCTCACAAACCTCACAATTCACCTGCAATTTTGCGTAAGCCGTGCAAGCGCAACCTTCTTCATTTACACTGTCAATAGAACGCCAAGAACATCCTTAAACAACCATTAGCAAGATTCAGGGTTCTGGGAAAGTCATTTCTGGACTTAGGGATGCACTTTCTCTCCAAGTTGAATCATTGAAAAATAAAATCCAAATCTCAATAATAATGAACCTTCACCTCTGTTACTATCTCTGGACATCTATGATAGGCTCTTAAGGAGACAAACCTTAATCTCTCTTAACCAACACTGTTAACACCTGTTACTCTATACCAGAGGTCTATGATAAGCTCTTAAAGAGACTAACCATTACCTCTGCTACCATCTCTGTTAGAGTGTCTGACCTTAATAAGTGAACTTACAATGGGACGCGAATAGGTCGATGAACCTTTTGACTGGCAATTAAGATATTCTTACCATAGCTCCATTACATGCAAATAGGTAATCAATAACCAATACCCAATGTTAATAATCAGCAATAATCAATAACATCAATAATCAATAGAGTCAGTAATTGTCACACACCTTGACCTTTCAGTCATGAATACCCACAACTTTTAGTAAAATTTAGAATATTAATTTCCCTATAGTAACAATGCTAAGGTCATGTAGTTTAGTCTCAAAACCAGATGAAACACATACAGAAACAATACTGGCTGTCCAAAACAGCGGGAGAAACATAATCTAATCAAAGCTTGAACAACAACACATTCTAAGGTTATAGTGCAAATTAATAACAAAGTCAACTGCTCCAAAGTGATTACATAAATTCGAGGTCAACAGAGAAATTCATTAAGCATTATTCCCTATTAGCATAACTTCATTAGTGAGGATCCTTAACTAACATCAGATTAGCATCAGCATGTTGGGCTTCATGCAAAACAATTCAGCAACACCAATTTGGAAAAACATTTGACTATGGCTCTATCAAAACAGTGCAGTTGCTTCATAGAAAGAAAGAACAACTATGCATACTAATCACTAGTCTAATTCATAATACCTATCCTCAAATGTGGATCAGTAAGCAGAGTCAGTCTTCATCCTCAGGACATCAGTCGATCAGCAAGGCATCAGGATTCAGCATCAAAGTTCAGAAAACACAAAGGGTATCATTATAACATTGGCAGTATATACAGCCCACCGCGATGGCGACTGCCGCCTAAAGACCATCGCAAGGCTACCAGCCGTCAGCCAGATTATGACCACAGCCGGATTTCCGCCAAAAGGATGTTGAAATCTGGCTGTGGCCATGCCAGCAGATGGCACATGATACGGCCTGGCGGTGTTCTGCTGGCGTACGCTGATGCTGGCAGCAGCGTCCCATCCGTCTCCTGCCGGAGGACCCTCACAAAAAGTAAGTCGGGAGTTCCGACAGGGGATGTGGGTGGGGGGTGTTACGTGTGTGTGTGGGGGGGGTGTATGTATGTCTGTGCGTGCGTGAATGCGGGTGTCTGTTGCATGTTGTGTGTGTGCATGAATGGATGTGTGAGTGCGTGTGTGTTGTGTGTATGCGTGTGTGCCTGTATGTATGTAAGTGTGTGTGCATGAATGAAGGGGGTCTGGAGATGGACGGGGACGGGAAAGACCCCTGTCAGTGACAGGAAATGAGTTCCATGTCACTGATAGTGCCTACCGCCATGGTTTTTGTGGCGGTAAGGTTGCCACAAAAGCAATGCCATAGGTGGGGTCATAATCCCGCAGGTGGGCTAGAGACCGCCTCCTCCTCTGTGGTTCTTTGTGGAGATTTTTCACGCAAACCAGGTACTTTGTGCTTGAAAGAGACTTTGTTTGCCTTTAAAAGACTTAAGACACTTTATATCACTTTTCAGTGATATCTCAACATATACTTATTGCATTTTAATCGGTTTGACCTACATCTTATCAGAGAAATATTATATATTTTTCTAAACACTGTGTGGTGTATTTCTGTGGTGCTATATGGTGTTATTGTATGATTTATTGCACAAATACTTTACACATTGCCTTCTAAGTTAAGCCTGACTGATCAGTGCCAAGCTACCAGAGGGTGGGCACAGGATAATTTGGATTGTGTGTGATTTACCCTGACTAGAGTGAGGTTCCTTGCTTGGACAGGGGGTAACCTGACTGTCAACCAAAGACCCCATTTCTAACAGCATCTATTACATGCAATGCATAACTTGGACATGTTTCATCTTCTCAGGTAACAATTCCCACTTATCTTTGAACAATATACAGTTCAATGTTCAATACCTAGTGACTTGATCCGCATATCCATTTCCCACTGACACAAAATCTTCCGATTTCAGATGTGCACTGCAGTTCACCACAGCAATCTTTTCAGGCATTTGGATAGCTTGTACCAACTCTTGAATTCTCTCACCATTTCCCACTGGTGATCCAGAAGAGGTCAGGAAACCTCTCTGTGACCACAATTTGCCAAAATCATGGACTGCTCCAAATCCATACTGGCTATCCGTATAGATGGTAACTGCGCAGAGACATGGCACACTCTAGTAAGGGCTACAAGTACCGCTACTTGTGCAGAATATATTCCTCAAAGCCAGGACGCTTCAAGTATGCCAGCAATTGTGCACACAGCATATCCTGCTCTTAGTTTTCCCATATTGTCCCTTAAACAGGAACCATCAACAAAAATAATTTGGTCATTTTCTTCCAATTGGGTGTCTCTAACATCAGATTTCGGTTTTGTCCACAGATCGATTACTTCAAGACAATTATGCTCAATGTCCTCCAATTTTTCAATTTCAACATTTTCATTCGGGCATTAGCTTGCCAGGTTAAGCACTGTACATATTTTCAATGACATATTATGTGACCCTAAGATGCTCGTCTCATAGAGAGTCAATCTGGCACCTGGCAAGAATTGCATCTTGGTCCTTGTAAGTAAATCTTCAGTGGAGTGAGGGACCATATTAGTGAAGGGATTTCCCATCACAATGCCTTCACACTGTGTGAGGCTCTGTCCAACCGCTGTAACTGCATGCAAACAGCCTGGTAAAGCTGCTGCAACTGGGTCCAAAGTAGCTGAAAAATATGCTACTGGGTGGTTTACACCTCCATGGGCCTGAATCAAGACGGACAAAGAACATGCATCACGGTCATGACAAAATAACGTGAAGGACTTTTAGGGCCTGATTCAGACCTTGGCGGGCGGGCGAGGCCGCCCGCCAAGGTCCCGCCGACAAATGACCGCACCGCGGTCAAAAGACCGCGGCGGCCATTCATACCTTTCTGCTGGGCCGGCGGGCGCTCTCCAAAAGAGCGCCCGCCGGCCCAGCGGAAATGCCCCTGCAACGAGGATGCCGGCTCCGAATGGAGCCGGCGGAGTTGCAGGGGTGCGACGGGTGCAGTGGCACCCGTCGCGTATTTCAGTGTCTGCATAGCAGACACTGAAAGACTTTGTGGGGCCCTCTTACGGGGGCCCCTGCAGTGCCCATGCCATTGGCATGGGCACTGCAGGGGCCCCCAGGGGCCCCGCGGCACCCACTACTGCCATCCTGTTCCTGGCGGCAGACCCGGCAGGAACAGGATGGCGGTAGGGGGTGTCAGAATCCCCATGGCGGCGGAGCGCGCTCCGCCTCCATGGAGGATTCTGCAGGGCAGCGGGAAACTGGCGGGAGACCGGCGGGAGACCGCCGGTTTCCCGTATCTGACCGCGGCCGAACCGCCGCGGTCAGAATGCCCTGCGGGGCACCGCCGGTCTGTCGGCGGTGCTCCCGCTGACCCTGGCCCCGGCGGTCAGAGACCGCCGGGGTCAGAATGACCCCCTTAGTGTAGTCAGTCATTCCCAAAGCCTGACTTTGCACAAACTCTCTCCCAATTCAGAAAATGCTTTCATACAAGCCTCATCTAATACTAGGGGATCAGTGGCTTCTTTGTGAGTCAGCTTCTGAAATGACTTGGAAATGACTGAAAAATTGGGAATCCACTGGTGACAGCAGCCTACCATCCCTAAAAACATCCTGACATCCCTCTGTATGGCTTGGGGATTCATCCGCAATATGGCTGTGACCCTTTCTCTGGATATTTTCCTTATTCCCTTCTCAATCTGGTGACCCAAATACTTCACTTCTTTCTGACAGTATTGTAATTTAAGTGGGGGCGCTTTTTGACCATTCTTTCCCAAATGGTTCAGTAAAGCAATTGTGTCATACTTGTACTCTTCCTTTTTTTTGGATGCAATCAACAAATCATGAATGCATTGTATCAATGATGATTGGAAAGGCATTTCCAATGACTCCAGGTTCTTTTTCAAGATCTGGTTGAATATGGAAGGTGATTCTGGAAACCCTTGAAGAATTGTCTACCAACAGTAAACTCAATCTAAAAATTTGAAACAGAAGAGAAATTGACTATCCTCATGAAGAGGCACAGAAAAGAAGGCTTTTGACAAGTCTACGAGGGTGAACCATCAGCATCACATGGAATCTGAAATAAAATCACAACTGGGATTGGCACTATGGTCACAATGTCATTTATTTTCCTCAATATCCTGGACAATTTGAACCTTCCCACAGGGCTTTTTCAATCCCATTATCGGGGAATTACATGGACTGCTCAACACTTCTTTCAAGACCCCTTGGTTTACAAATGCAGCAATTATGCAAGCAAGTTTCTCAATGATCTACTGTGGCATGTGGTACTGGGGAATCTGAGGAAAACTTGCGTTCAGCTTTATCAGAACTTGAACTGGCTCAACTCCCTTTATAAGGCCATTCTGTTTCCCTGTCGCATCCCACACTCTCTCTTTAACTGCTCCTTGCAAGTCAGGAGGAAGATCCTTTACTGTTTATACTGGAAAGAAACTAACCAGAGGTTACTCCTCATTTGTTACTTCACACTCTGTCTCTGGAGCTGGGTCATCCTCACCATCACTGTTTGTCTCTATCTCGATTCCATCATTTGAGCAAGTAATCGAGCATCTTGTTTTACACAGCAAGTCCATTCCCAATAGGGATACCGGACTTGAGTCACAGACTCCAAATTTGTGTAATCCTTCAAAATTGCCAATTTTAACCTGAACCGCGTCAGTGATTGGATTTGTCAAGTACCTATTTGCTACTCCTACAATCTGGACTGTTTTTCCTGAAAGTAGCAAGTTTGGAACTTCTGCAGTTCTCACTGTAGAGTCTGTAGCTCCTGTATCAACCAGGAATGAAACTTTGTGACCCATTACTTTTCTCTTCACAGATGGACCCTTCTGTCCTACTTCTAAGGAAGCTGCAAGCACACATTCCTCTTGATCTGAACTCTCGCTCACCCAGTCATCGTTTATTCCATTCTCACTGTGTAACGGAATTGGTGTACTGTGTTATTACTCTGGTTAAACTTCTGACCTGTGACCTGCTGAGGTAGCATCACCTGCTGCTGTTCCGTTGGGGCTTGAGGTATTTGGATTTGCTGTCTTGGTACCATTTGAAACTGCTGTTGCACAGGCTGCAACTGTGTCACCTGTACATGTGGCATTTGCACCTGCTGCATGGGTTGGAAATTTTGCATTTGATTCACGTTGTTATGAAAATTTGGTTTATGACCTCGCATTCTCAGTCCTATTCTGTTTTGGAACAAATTGATGTCACTTGTTTGCAGAACAACACATTCATGTACCATCACGGACACTCCCCCTTCCAATGTCCAACCGCTCTGCAAGTGTGACATGGTAACAATTTGTTAATCCTCTGTGCATCATTCTGAACCACTGCAGTACTCAAATTGGTACTAGGGTTCCAGTACCAATTCCTCCATGACCTCTATCTCTCATCTCATTTTGAAAACCTACATTTCCCTGCTGCTGCTGCTGTTGTGGAAAATGTCCCTGCATCCTTGTTTGTGCCACTTTAATCTGCATGAGCATTGCCTATTCTTTCAACTATCAGTGCTTCAATTCACTCTCGACACTACAGTACTTTGCATAAAGTAATACCTCATCAATCGTCTTTGCTTGCCAGCAAATCTAATGACTCTTAATCAACTGGCTAATATCAGGTCTCAATCCTTTCACAAATTCTAAACACGAAATGAATCATGTCTTTTGGCTTGATCGTTTCTGAACCACTGTAATGCTTAAAAGGCTGCAACAATCTCTCATAATACGCATGTATCGACTATTTCGCTCCTGAGCTGTCCTATCTGCTCTCTGCCAGTCAATGTTTTTGGGTGAAATTCTCGTTTATAGAAACTCAATCACTTTGTAGTAATATTTCATTACCTCAGGATATGGTGCATCTGTATTTGGATCTCTCTCTGGTTCTTTTGTCGGCCAATCTATACTCCTCTTGCGCTCCATCCACAAATCAGCTGAAACTGCTGTCTTTAATAGTGTGTTCAAGTCTACCCATGGGCATTTTGCAAGTTTCATGAACCCGTCTGTCTGCTGGTAACAGTCTACTGGTTTCTCTCTCAACCTGGGATAGTAATTTGTAAAGGATAGAATGTCACATCTGCTCCAAGGGTCATAGACGAAATACCCTCCTGGAATCTCTCTTAAAAGAATTTTAAAAAAATTCACAGGATTCTTACCCTGCTGCACATTTGCAGTAAGATCTGCAGAATCCTTTTTTCGTTTATCCCTCTTCTTTACCCATCTGCTTTCCCACTTGTCTAATGCTCCCCATTACTGTACATCTTGGAGTAATTCCCTAAGGTGTGCCTTCATTCCAGCAGATCTCATGTGTTTAAAATCTTTTCAGTCAAATTCCAACATGTAACTCCTTTTCAAAAGTTTTGTCTTCTCTATTTCTATTCCGTACTTCTCTGGCAAGTCTGCTAGCTTTTGATGTACTTTGCTGACTTCCTTCGTAATTCCTGAGCACAGATATCTCAATTCAGCTTCGGTGTAGGATTTGAATCTATTTACACCCATAGTAACTTCAATGAGCTCACCCGCTTCTATCCCTATTCCTGTATAGTTCAAGTACTCCTCTCCCCCAGGAGCACTCTGTGGGGTATTCAGCTGGTATAACTAGTCAGTCAATTGTTGGGCAGTGAAACCTTGCAGCAAAATGTTGTTGGGCTGGGTATTTGGGAATGGTTGGACAACTACATTTGGAGACTGTGTTGCCAGTAATTTCAGGCTATGACTAACGTTCGACCCTATTACAGTATCTGGAGGAACTCCGAATGGACTAAGGTCTAGCAATGATCAGGGTCCGTCAAAGGTTTGTCCCACAGGAGAGTATTTTCACCAAATCCTCCCTTCATTTAATTCTGACTCAGGACTCCGTGTCCACTTGCACTGTTATTCTCCTGTACAAACAAAGGTTCAATTGGGCCAATGGTGACAGGTACAGATACAGCATCTGGGCTTGGTTTAACATTCAGGTTCTGTGGGTGCGAAGTTCCATTATTCTGACTCATTAATACTGACATATCTGAGTCCCAGTTATCGGAGTGTACTTTGACATTGCTTGTGAATGCACTTGAGGCAGTAAGAGTGGAGTCGGTTCTGTCTGAACCAACATCGGTTTCGGGAAAACCTGTCCTGTTGGCACTATTAGGTTGGTGGCAGTTTCCACAATGGGTACATCAGGGCAAATTCTCGGGACATTCGGCTTTGGCATCTTATTTTGGGCTACCGGTGTAGTAGGCAGGTTAAGACTGCTCTGCATTTGGCTCTGTGTCATGCTAAGATTAATCTGCACTGGACTCGTCATCTTGTTAACCTGTGTTGGTGTTGAAGGGTTTATACTAGTGTTAAGACCGCTCTCTTGTGCTGCATGTGGTGGGGAACGATTTCTCAATAACTGTAAAATAAACTCATCATCATCTGACTGTTCCTCAAGTGTTAATAATCTCCTAGACTCCTTTGATCTCCACTCCCTACTCTCGGAAGGGCTTCTGTTTGTCTTTCTCCTGGCTTTCCTTCCTTGTCTCTCACTGGCCTGTGGAATTGCAGGAAACTATTTAATTCTCTGTAAAGTCTTGGTTCTCCAGAACCTCTGCTCGCTGTCCCATCTAGCCTCTGCTATTGTTTTCTCTGCCTTTCTCATCCTCCTCTCAAACTTCTGTTGCTGTCTGGGTACTAATTCCCAGATCGCTAAAGCCTTGAGCTGTGCTGGCCTTGGAGGGGGTTTCAGGTCGTACAGCACCATCCTCAAACTCTCTAAGCTCCTCAAATTAAATGTTTTGTGGGCAGGAAATACTAAACTCCCATCTTTCTCTGTCACTTTGCACCATTGTTTCAGCCAAAGACATGGTACAGCACCCTTTTCTTCGATTGCAATGGAAGCTGGTGTACCTTCTGGCAATGCAATATCCCATATACTTTGTTGTGTAGCCATTTTAGTTATAGCTCCATGCACGTTAGTTTAATACACTAGGCCGCTGTGCACCTTGACCTGGATATATTTTATTTAGCTTCGCTATTTTTACAATAAGCAGTTTTACGGTCTTGTTTTAATTTCTTCTATCTAACTGTTTTGCTTAGTTCAGCATTGTGTTCTCAATAGACACATTCTTGATCACTCTGTCCTTCAGTCAAGGCTACAGTCTGGTACAGTGCCGGTAAAAGTGGTAGAAGTTTAGTCTCCAACATTCGTAGAAAATACACATCCTTACGTAGGGACATTTTCCTAGAACATCTGCTGTGTTAATTATAAAAACACTTTTCAGTCCCGTTACACATCAAGAGGTAGATTCCAGCCAGGGAACCACAACTGTATGCTGAATGCTTGGCTGCAGATGCTGACACAGATTTCAGGCCTTTGCTCATTTAAGAGGGTTGATGTCCTACCAAGGGAACCTGAAAGGCAGGATTAGAGTTTAACATGCTGTGCTCAAAATATGATTTCGATAGGAAATACTCCATCAATTCTAGTGGCAATATGATAGCATTATTTTTATGCTTCACAAAGCCCGGATTTGGAGCGACAGGTGTCACCCACAGTGGGTCAGACTCCCACACTGTGAATGATCTTGCTGCTCAAAATCCAATAGTCTCATTAGAATAATGAGAGCCTACGCGACAACTTGTTGTAATGTATGGATCTCCCCTTGAGGCACTCTTGAAAGCCTTGAAAAGTTTCATTTTTGCATCCTTTATGTTATTCTAAATAAAATCCGGAAGTGACTTTTAATCCCAGAATGCCCTTCACCAACCTTCTCAACCAAATGCACTTCACGGTTGTCCACCAATCCGTGCGCGACCCTTCTCACTAACCAAGCTATCCCAGTGCGGCTCCAATGATGTCACACTCACACGTACTGTGGCTGACAAAGTCTTATGGCTTGTCGTCCTAACCTCAGATTCACACTAGACTAATGCAAAATTATTGTGAGCACTAAACAAAATCAAAGCCCACTGTGTCAGGTTACTAAAGGTCGGGAGACACAATTGCTTCAGAAAACTTACGGATTTTTCTCTCACGGCGCTTCGCTCTAGCAGCTACTCCTTCTTTCTCAGGTTCCCTGATTCACAAGCAAAATTCAACCCGCAAACTTCACTCTCAACTGATCAGTGGGTCTGTCCTGGTGCACATAGCACTCACCAGATCTCAGTCGGAAAAATTATTTCGCTCACTTTGACTCACACTCTGACTTGTTGACCACGACCGATCGACCTATTAAACAGACAAATTGCAACAAAAATCAAGTGTCTCATACACTTTTCAATATACTTTGGAGTCTTATACCACACAGGGTCTGTATACAAACAACCACATGAACATTTGTTTAGCACAAAGCACCACACACATGTGAAGTTCGATGACTTCCCTACTCTCACACTTCGGAGTACGCACACTCCTGCTACAACTTCATTTGGAGTACGCAAACTCCCTAAATCCTCACAGACATCACAATTCACCTGCAATTTGTATAAGCTGTGCAAGCGCGAAACCTATTTTATTCACACTGTTACTAGACCACCAGGAACATCCTCAAACAATCATTGGTAAGCTCCAAGGTTCTGGGAAAGTTATTCTAAGTACTTAGGGGCACATTTTCTCTCTACTTTGTACCATTGCATCTGAAAAACCCAAACTTTCACCAATTTCTCTCACGAAATCTGTGGATTATTTGCTCTTTATAGGAGAGCAACCCTTAACCACTACCATCTCAGAGAGAACCTGTTATTCCTCGCTTACTATCTCTGGGCCAAATACTTTCATGATGGGCTCTTAAGGAGACAATCCATCAAACTCTGTTACCATCCCTGTTGGCGCATATGACCTTATTTGGTTAATTTTTAAGGTGATGCATTTGTAGGTCGATTAACCTTTCAACTGCGCTTCGAGTAGCTCCCACCATGAGACACGGTACCAACACAAATCAATCGCAATAACAATCAATAGCATCAACATTCAGAAGAGTCAGTAATTTCCACAAGCCATGACCTCTCAGCCATAAATAACCATACATTTATTTAAAAGTTAGGATGTTTATTTCCCTATATTAACAATGGTAATATCATGTAACTTAAGCCCTCATTACAACCCTGGCAGTCAGTGTTAAAGCGGAGGTAACACCGCCAACAGGCCGGCGGGAAAGAAAATGGAATCATGACCATGGCAGAAACTGCCAACACATACAACCACTTTAACACGCCGACCGCCAAAGCGGTAGTAACAAACACCACAGCGGTAACCGCCAACAGCCGGCCGGAAGACAAGGTTCCACCCACTGTATTACAACAGGCCTAACTGCCACCTTTTCCGGGGCAGTACCAACACCATCAAAAGCACTGCGGAAACAGTGTTCTGAAGGGAAACGACTCACCTCTCGACACTCAAGGAAGAACCAGGACGTCCTGGAGCCCGAGCTGCAGGTCTTCCCCATGCTGGTGTATTGGCTCATACACCAGTAGCACCAATGCCGGCGACAACGACCACAGTGAGTACTGCACCTAGCACACAAGGGAAGGGGGGAGGAAAAAGAGAGTGACACACACACCCAACACGCAACATCCCCACCCCCACCCTCACCCCCAACACCATACACAAAAACACATGCAACATTACATATGCACCCCGTAACCCTCTAGAATAACGCAAGGACAAAAGAAATGGAGTCAAATAAGTGTAATATTTGAAATGCTTAGAAATACGTTCAGAAATAAAAAACAGTGCCTACTCAAAATGTCCGTGGCCCACTGTGCCAAAACTCATAGGCCAAGCCCACACTTGACTCCTGCCTCAATACGGAGAGAACACAGCAGGGGCATCAGGTCGAAAACACACAGGCACCTCAGGGGGATTGGGAAGGGGGGCACCTCAGCCGGAAGATGGTACAACGCTACTGCTCCTGAAGGGGGCTCCATGCCCACTGCTTGGTCCTTGGGAGTGCAAGGCCACAGTCTCTCAAGTGCGTGGTTCGCCCACTGCTTGGTCCTGGGGAGTGCAAAGCCACAGTCTCTCAAGTGGGTGGTTTTCCCACTGCTAGGTCCTGGGGAGTACAAAGCCACAGTCTCTCAAGTGGGTGGTTTGCCCACTGCTTGGTCCTGGGGAGTGCAAAGCCACAGTCACTCAAGCGGGTGGTTTGTCCACTGCTTGGTCCTGGGGAGTGCCAGGCCAAAGTCTCCTTTAGTGGATGCCTTCTTCCACTGGTTCTGGAGGGGGCTTTGTGCCCAGTGTGCTTCATCCTGGCAAGGATAGGGTGAGAGGATGCCTTCTTCCACTGGTTTTGGAGGGGGCTTTGTGCCCAGTGTGCTTCATCCTGGCAAGGAGGGGGTGAGTGGATGCCTTCTTCTACTGGTTCTGGAGGGGGCCTTGTGCCCAGTGTGCTTCATCCTGGCAAGGATAGGGTGAGTGGATGCCTTCTTCCAATGGCTCTGGAGGGGGCCTTGTGCCCAGTATGCTTCATCCTGGCAAGAATAGGGTGAGTGGATTCCTTTTTCCACTGGTTCTGGAGGGGGCTTTGTGCCCTGTGATGCAGCACATGGGGGCTGCAAGGTCACAGTCATTCACCTGGGTGTCAGACCCACACAATTTTATGTGGGCAGGATGCATGACACTCCACGGAGGCAGGACTATAGTCCATCTGACAGTGGGGATGGTTGTACAGTGGTGGCAGTGCCAGTGCTGGTGTCGGTGCTGCCAGTGGTGGGGGGAGGCACCAGCCCTTGCCCTGCAGCCTCCAACAGCTGCTCACTGGGGCTGCTGCCACTGGTGCTGCTTGCGACGGTGCAGGTTGCGGTGCTTGCGGTGGTGCAGGTGGCGGTGCTGGCCGCGGTGCAGGTGGCGGTGATGGCGGTTGTGGTAGTAGCCTCCAGGCCTTCACCTGCAGCTTCGGATGGGACGAGGTCAATGTTGGCTAGGAAAAGCTTCTTAGGGACATTGGGGTGGGAAGAGGGTGAAGGTTTGGGAGTGAAGGAAGAGGGAGTGTTTGTAGGAGGTGTAAGTCTGCTGTGTTTGGGTGCAGGTGCATGAGCTGGATGCTGTTGTGAGGTGGATGGCTGTTGAGTGTGTGGGTGCTTGTGTTTGTGTACTTTGGGAGGAGGGGTCACAGACACAGTGGGAGAGGACACTGGGGACGTGTCCATGGATGTGGGGGTGGTGACTGCCAGTGAGGGGCGTATAGTAATAGGCATGCTGGTGATGGAGGTAGTGGATGAGGATGTTGTACATGCAGGTGTGAGTGGAGACGCAACTGGGAGGGAGGTGGACGAGGAGGAGGGGAACACAGTGAAGGCAGTGGATGTTGGTGTGTCTGCATGGGGATGGTGCTTGTGTGAGTGCCTGTGAGATGAAGTGTGGTGCTTGTGTTTGCCTGAGCCACTTCTGTGTGCTAATTTGGGTGAATGCTGGTCTGAAGGTGTGCTTGGGATAGCTTGGGGTTGAGGGGATTGTGACTGGGTAGAGGAAGTTGGAGGGGGGAGGCCGGAGACAGAGACAATGGCTGACATCAGTGCGGAGGCCAGAGCCTGAAATGCTCTCTGTTGGGCCACCACGCCAGAGTGAATGCCCTCCAGGTATGCATTTGTTTGTTGCAAATGCCTTTCGACACCCTGGATGGTATTCAGTATGGTTGACTGCCCAACAGTGAGGGATCTCAGGAGGTCAATAGCCTCCTCACTGAGGGCAGCAGGGATGACTGGGGCAGGGCCTGAGGTGCCTGGGGCGAATGAGTTGCCCACCCTCCTGGGTGAGCGAGCACAGCAAACACACTGAGGGGCTGCTGGGAGGGTGGTGCTGGTACAGGGGATGGCGGCTGTACCTGTTGTTGGGGTGGTCAGAGGTGTCCACCACCGCCAGAAAGCTTCCATCGGAGGAGGAGTCACTGTCTGTAGTGTCCCCTCCTGTCTCCGTCATGGGGCTCCCCTTGCCCTCCGTCCCACTGGTGCCCTCACTGTCAGTGGGTTCGGCCACGAGACCCATGTGGGATGCAGCTCCCTCCGTCGCGGGTGACTCTGCTCCTCCGCCAGATGATGCTAATGCACACAAGGACAGGGTGACAAAACAAGAAGGTAGGGGAGAGACAGAGGATACACTTGGTCACTGTCAGCAACAACACTACTGATGGTGTACACAACACACAGGCATCAGCCCTATGCACTAGGCCATGCACTACCAGTTACAACGCTAGTCACCAGCCCATGGGGTACACTGCCCAATGCCACTGGCTACACACCTGAAACGAACAGGACCCTGCCCAGTAGTAGATGCCCACTAACACTATTGGGGTTGGAGTGCTTCAGAGCCTGCCCAACAAGGGACCTACCCTGCCAGTTCACCCTGGCCTACGGGTACCCACAGCCTACATCCCCCACCCAGGTAACACCTTAATGCGCGCAAAGTCATGATTCAGAATCTGTAACCCCCTTGTGGCTGCTGTGATGCCTTCAAGCGCCCATCCAACTCCACATAGGCCACGGCCAGAATGAGGAACATCAGAGGGGTCAGGGTACGACAGGCACCCCTTCCTCATTGGGAGGGCAGCCCCAGCTGGGCCTCCGCCGTCTTCCATGCCCAGCGGCGCAGGTCCTCCCACCGTTTGTGGCAGTGGGTGCTCCGCCTGTCAAAGACCCCCAGGGTCCGCACCTCCTTGGCGATGGCACGCCAAATACCTTTTTTGCTGATGGGTGCTGACCTGCAGGAAAATATGCATAGAAAAAAGGGATTAGTCATATCGTCCGGACTGTTACACTCATGGCCCACAATATCCCTCCCATCCCCTTATGCACAGACATTGACCACCAGACATGCAGCACTCTACCCAGGACCCCTCAGTGCCCCCACACAAGGCTTACACACACAGCAATCACACATTCATGGCCCACGCATCAAGCTCACAGTGTACTCACCTGTTCGTCTGGAAGACCATAAAGTTAAGTGTACTGGAGTAGGACCCCATCCACCAGTCTCTCCAACTCCTCCGAAGTGAAGGCGGGTGCCCTTTCCCCCAGACACTCGAGCCATTGTCGATTCCAGACACAGGTCATAGCAGCACTTGCAGTGTAATTCCTCTCCTGTTGAAGGTCAGGTAGCAAGTGAGTGAACAGATTGAAAATGGCGGTCACGTCCGCGGCGGTGGGTACCGTCACCTCTGGCGTACATCGCCATTGGCTCCTGGAACCCATAGGGCCCAATGTTAACCAATGCGAAGTTGCGCAGTGGTCATCAACCACCGACCGCAACGGCGCACAACACCAGGGGAATTACCTCATTTCCCCTTATTTCTCCTCACAGGTCAGGCAGCCACCATTTCAGGGGGGCACGCCATGGCACCTAACTGCGTCACAGTAGACACTGGCACATCAACTGAATTTCGTATTCACATAATGTTTCTGTAAAGGGAGTTTTTTTTATTTTATTTTCACATATGTGTGAATATGACCCTCTGCTCACCGTTTTCCACCCTAGAGTTCAACAGGTGAGGATGAATAGGAGTTGGAGACATCCCCCTGTGTACCAACCCCTGGTGGACCTGACGACAATGGAGGACAGACACATTATCCTTACCTACAGACTTTATAGAGCCACAATCCAAGAACTGTGTGCCCAATTGGACCCAGACCTGATTTCAGCTATCCGCCAACCCACAGGTATACCCCCTCTAGTGCAGGTCCTGTCAGTGCTCCATTTCCTGGCAAGTGGTTGCTTCCAAGCAACAGTGCAAATGGCATCAGGGATGTCTCAGTCAATGTTCTCCAACATGTTGACCAGAGTGTTGTCTGCCCTGCTGAAACGCATGCCCAGCTACATCGTATTTCCCCAGGTGGAGGATTTGGCCACAGTGAAGGCTGACTTTTATGCCCTGGGACATATCCCCAACTTCATTGGCCATTGATGGTACACATAAAGCATTTTCCCTCCTCGGAGAAATGAACAAGTATTCAGGAATAGAAAAATCTTCCACTCTCTGAATGTGAAGATGGTGTGTTTGGCGGACCAGTACATCTCCCATATGACTGCCAAGTATCCTGGCTCTGTGCATGATGCCTTTATCTTGCGGAATAGCAGCATTCCATATGTGATGTCTCAACTCCAGAGGCACCGGGTGTGGATAATAGGTGAGCCCATGGTCCCCGAAAGTTGATGTAGGTATTTGGGTGTGGGTTTGGCCCTAAGGGTGAGTGTGTGGCTAACAGGTATCCCTCGATATTTACAGATGACTCTGGTTACTTCAACCTCTCATGGCTACTGACCCCAGTGAGGAATGCCAGGACAAGGGCAGAAGAACATTACAATGAGGCACTTGGGCGAACAAGGAGGATAATTGAGAGAACATTCGGCCTCCTGAAGGCCAGATTCTGGTGCCTCCAACTGACGGGTGGATCCCTGTACTACTCACCCAAGAAGGTGTGCCAGATCATTGTTGCCTGTTGCACAACCTGGCCTTGAGATGCTAGGTGCCTTTTCTGCAGGAGGATGAGCCTGGAGATGGTCTTGTGGCAGTGGTGGAGCCTGTGGACAGTGACGAAGAGGAGGCAGAGGAAGAAGATGTGGACAACAGAAGTTCACTCATTCAACAGTACTTCCAGTGACACACAGATAAGACACTGTAACTTCACTTTCCATTGCAGTTTTGTGTTAGACATTGAACATGGCAGCCTGATTTCCCTATGTCTATGGCCACTTACTGTGCCCTTTGGCATCTCTATTTTCAGATCTCTGTGCCCCACTCTGGTTCCTGGTGTGGTTACTGCTGCCCACTACATGTCATACCTATGTATATAACTACATTTGAATTGCAATGTTTACAGCTTGATAAACGAATACATATTACAATCATTTGACAGACTCCATACCTGTATTTGTTCCAAGGGTGTTTATTTATCTGATAATAAGTGGAGGGGGTATTGCAATGGGCTGGATTGCGGATGGAGGAAGTCCAGGGCAGAGTCCAGTCTATTTGTATCACAGCTGCATTATCCAAGGGGGCATAGGAAGGGGGGCAGTGGCAGTACAAGGTGGACAGGGTGACAGAGTGGGACACAAGGGTGACATTCAGGAGAGTCTTATTTCCTAGCGGGGTTTTGGCAATGTTCTCTGGCTTCTGCCTGGATCACAGGGACCGTTTGCGGGGTGGTTCTCCTTCTGCAGGGGGTGCAGTGCTGGTGGCCTGTTGGTCCTGTGGCAGGACCTCCTGTCCACTAGCGCTGGCAGAAGTGGAGGGCTGTTCTTCAGTGTGGCTAGTGTCAGGGGCCCGTCGTTGTACCTCTGCCTCCCTCATGGTGTTGGCCATGTCTGCCAGCAGCCCTGCAATGGTGACCAGGGTGGTGTGGATGTCTTTCAGGTCCTCCCTGATCCCCAGGTACTGTCCCTCCTGCAGCCGCTGGGTCTCCTTCAACTTGTACAGTATCTGGACCATGGTCTCCTGGGAATGGTGGTATGCTCCCAGGATCCCTGCAAGTGCCTCGTGGAGAGTCAGTTACCTTGGCCTGTCCTCTCTGTGTCACACAGCAGTCCTCCCAGCTTCCCTGTTGTCCTGTGCCTCTGTCCCCTGAACAGTGTGCCCACTGCCACTGACCCCAGGTGTCTGATTGTCTTGGGTTTGTGGGGTTGCCTGGGGTCCATTTAGTGGTGGACACACTGCTGATTGACGTGTCCTGGGGACAGAGGGATGGGCCCGCTGGGTGGGTGCTGTGGTGGTGTTTCCTGAGTGGGGGAGGCCCTGTGGTGGGTTGGGACTGCGGCAGGGTAACTGACTGTCCAGAGGTCCCTGATGGGCCAGGTTGGTCATCGTGATCCAGGCGTGCAGAGCTGCTGTCATTACTGTGGGCCTCTTCCGTGGGGGGACTGGATGTTGGTGGCACCTCCTCTCCGGTGACATTGAGTGGGGGTCCTGTGGGGATGTAAATGCAGTGTTATTGTATCTGCGTGTGCCATCTTGTGCATGGATATGTTTCCCTCTATGGTTGTTATTAGCAAAGCATGTTTGGGTTGTGTGAGATGTTATTGGTTTGTCTAAGTGATTGTCACTAGTGTGCATGCTGTGGTGATGGGTGTCCATGCAGGTCTGTGATGGGTGTCCATGCATTGGTGTTGCATGCAGGGCTTGGTATTGGGATGGGTGGGTTGTGATGGTGGGGTTTATGTGAGGTGGTGGAGTGATGGGGGTGAGGGTAGGGGTAGATTATGATGGCATGCAGGTAGGGTGGGGGATATATTAGTAAAGATTTGACTTACCAGAGTCCAGTCCTCCTGCTACTCCTGTGAGGCCCTCAGGATGCATGATCACCAAGACTTGCTCCTCCCATGTTGTCAGTTGTGGGGGAGGAGGTGGGGGTCCACCGCCAGTCCTCTGTACGGCTACCTGGTGTCTTGCTACCACGGAATGCACCTTCCCCCGTAGGTCATTCCACCTCTTCCTGATGTCATCCCTTGTTCTGGGGTGCTGTCCCACGGCATCGACCCTGACCACAACTCTCTGCTATAGCTCCATCTTCCTTGCAATGGACGTCTGCTGCACCTGCTATCCGAATAGCTGTGGCTCTACCCGGATCATTTCCTCCACCATGACCCTTAGCTCCTCCTCAGAGAACCTGGGGTGTCTTTGTGGTGCCATGAGTGTAGTGTGAGTGGTATGTGTGAGGGTTTGTGGGGTGATGTGTTGGAGTGCGTGCTGTGAGGTGCATGGATGTTGTATGGGTGATGGTGTTATGTGGCTCAGATTCAGTGGGTGCTCCTGGCTTGTCTCTCTCTCAGTTGGCATATATTTTTCATTTTAAGGGGTTGTGGGTATTGTTGGTGTGTGTTTCATATTGGATTGGGTGTGTGTATGTGTGTCAGGTGTGTATAGTTTGAATTGTCCAATGTGGTGTGGTTTTATTAGTGTGTGTGTATTTTGAGCGCGGCAGTGTGCCCTGCCAATGGTTTACCGCGGATGAAAGACTGCCGCAGTGATTCATGGGTCGTGATACTGTGGGCGTATTCCTGTTGGCATAACAGTGTACGTTTTGCTATCGCCAGTTTATCACTGACCTTTGGTGTGACGGACTTGTGAGGGTGTCTGTATAGTGGCGGATTTCTCTGTGTGGGTTATAATACCCGTAGTGGTATACCGCCGCGGCCACGGTATGTTGGCGGCCGTCAGAACGGTGGTAGGTGGCATTTACCACCAAGGTTGTAATGAGGGCCTGTATCTTTCATATCTACAGGTCGAGCTGCCACTGACAACACAGAGGCCACTGAAAAGACTGCCACTATCCCAGTGGATGAAGCCCTCAATGATGAAGACACTTCTAGACATCTGGACGTGGAGGATGGTTCTGTACCATCTGGGCAACCGGGTCAGACACCTGCTGTTAGCCTCACTGAGGCCACATCAACACCTCCTAGCCCGGTTGCCTCTATGTCATGGGCAACCATGTGTTCCCCAACCTGTATCCTTAGCATGGTATCAACCATCTCATGCTTCCCATTCAAGAATCCTGAGTCGCAACACAACACCTCTGACAATGATGATCCGGGGACTAGTGGGAGAGGGCTCCCTGCAGCAAGGGGACAAGGCCATGAGGGTATGGTACATGGTAAGGATGTTGTGGGCCAGCAGGGTGAGGCCACTGGGGCTGCCTGTGGCCAGGACGCCATCAGCCACATCTTGGGGGTCCATCAGAAGTCCCAAGGTGTGATGGACCATGTGCTTTCTGTAATCTGGGAAATGAAGCAGCTGCAGAGGGACTTTCATCTAGAATGCATGAACAGTAGGAGACTCACAATACCAACAAGGCCTCCCTAACAGGTGTTCTGAGGGACATAAACACAACACTGAGAAGGGATCGATAACAACACTCTACCCCTTCCTTTGATGCATTTACAACAGGCCCTTCTTCATCAGTGCTAGCCACTGGAAGGGAGGCCCTGTCAGGGAAACAACCAACCCCAGACATCCCTGCATCTGTAGCATCAGAACCCCCCTACACAAGAAGGGATATCCAGCTAAGAACCCAGGAGGTGTGGATGGTAACAACACTCATCGCTGCCAAGAAGTAACCTCTTCCAAAATGATCTTCTTTGTGTGCCACATGTTCACTCTGTTGACTGTTCTTAAACCACCTCCCATTTCCAATCGGAGGAGGACACTGGACACTGGACTTCCAATGGTGTGGCATCTACTCCAGTGATTTTATCCACCATGACTGAACTGTTCACTTTTCTGATCATCATGTCCCAATTTATATTCTGCAGAAATTTCCATACATTTGCCTATCACAAAGTCATTGTCTGCTTGCTCCTGTACCACATTTTGTCATGTAGAGATGTAAGACCAAATGAAGCAAATGAGGAAGATACAAGATACTAATGCAAGGAGGGATTTGTTACAGGCACAGTGTGCTGCTAAGGTTTGCTACCAACACATACAAACACATTGCATCAAGTGTCTGGTCACACCAAACATTTTACTGCACTGCACAGCACACAGGCTGTCGAAATGTCTGGAATGCCATAGCCAAGAATGGATGACTTGTATTGTTTCAAGGTACACATACCAAGGTACAGCCCCCCAGATCATGAAAGGAAGGGCCCTGTCAGACATTGTCCTATAGAATAGGCAAACAGAAAAGTGGATGGTGTCACCAGCTTGAGCCTTATCACATACCACACAAGAGTAGTCCACCATCACTTAAACCAGGGTACAGTGAGAGGACAGTACTACATTCCCTGACCACAGCCCCATCATTATCCAGTGACCATGTATCTGGTGGTATGACACAAGCGTATGTCAGTGTTGTGGCACAGGCACTGTGGCCTGCAATGATAAAATGCATCTACAGCTCTGTACTGGTCATACAAGAAGAGTGTTTAGCTAATGTGAAGTGTGAATGCCTTGCTCCCAATTGTTGACTACATATTTCATACCCACATTATGGCACACATGATGCAATTGGCCCAACACAGCACACTAAACAAGTACAATATGCTCTTCAGACCTTCCACCCAAACACTGTTCAAGCTGCCTTGGCACATGTCTCATACACCCCAAATCTGTGACCTACTTTACCTGGAACAATCAATGTCTACTTTCTATATCAGAACATCATCAGATACCTGCCAATGTCACAACTCTGATGTGTCCATATGCGGATGTCCTGATGAAGGTACCTATACAAAGACAAAACCAGGAGTATTGACTTGAAAACATATCTATTACATAAATCACATAGCGAGCATCTGGAAATGGAATAACATTGCAGTGAGACTGTCACAAACATAGCAGAATCATCAAGGTGAAGATATGTCAAAGGCTAACTCATTAAGCACCCTTTGGCTTAATATTGCAGAGTATTAGCTCCCTAGTGATTGCCAAAACACTCAACTCCACACATGCCCAGACCTAGAGTACATTGTTATCACATAACATACTTACACTCATGCTGTGGGCGTATTGGAGTTGGCGTAACGGTGTGGGTTTTGGTGCCACCAGTTTATCACTGACATTTCGGCTGGCGAACTTGTGTGGATGTCTGTATAGTGGTGGATTTCTCTGTGTGGGTCATAATACCTGTAACGGTATACCGCCGCGGTCACGGTATGTTGGCAGCCGTCAGCACGGCGGTCGGCGGCATTTATGCCAGGGTTGTAATGAGGGCCTTAGTCTCAAAATCAAATGGTAAGCATACAGAAACAATACTGGCTGTCCAAATCTCCTAAAGAATCGCAATTTAATCAAGGCTTGGACCACTACACAGTCTAAAGTTACAGTACAAATCAACAGCAAGAATAACTGCGCAAGAGAAATGCCATACATTTAGATTCAGCAAAGATAAGACATCAACTATTATTACATTTAGCGGCATCATCAGTGAGTACCCTAAGTAACCTTCAGATTAGAATAGCATGTTTGGACTTCATTCAAAACAATTTAGTCAACACAAATTTGGGAAAACATCCAGCTATGGCTCTACCAAAATTAGTGGTTGCTACCTCAGGACAAAAGCAAATAGATATTACAATCATTAACATTGTCTTATACCTTGCCTCAGTATGGTTCAGCAAGCTGTGACAGACGTCATCAATTGGACATCAGTCTGGTCAGCAAGGCATCACAATTCAGCATTATAGTTCAAGAAAGCAAAGTGTTTTCATGCAGTTCAGAAAACAAAAACATCTAAACACTCAGGACAGTTAAGAAGATTATAGAGGATTGGCCTCTCTTTTCACAGTGCGGTCTGGATAAGTTGCAGTTCCTAAAACTACTTCCCACGTTGATATTGGTCAAGGAATCGTATGTTTACGTTTAGCCCAATGAAAGAAGAACCCTAAATCTAAGAATTTACTAGTACACAGCTCACATGTTGATGATTGGCTCCTCTTCTCCTGTCCTCATTGTTGGGCTTGTCAAGTATCAGTACTGTATCGGCTTATACTCCAGTCAGTGTGTCCATTATCCAGGGAAGGTTGCCTTTACACACACTAAATATACAATTAATCCCTAGCTAGTACAGCATTTTCTAGCAAGAAATTCTCATGAGAAATAATTTCAGCTACTAGCATTTGGTCAACGTAGAGGAAAATCACAATTTAATTCTCTAAGCAGCCATTTTATAATTTGCCTAAGAAATGCAGCTTGACATGAGGCCGTGCAACTAGGCCCAAGACCTTGCTAAAGTAAGGCCTACCATTAATAAAGTAGATGCATAATACATAACCTTTAATATGACATACTGCTTCATTAATCCAAAAATAAGCTCAACATTTTACATTAATAAGCTGTCAATAAGCACACCTTGTGAACATTGGCTTGCACACAAGTAGGCGTGATTTCAAATGTGTGCATTATTTCTCAATGTTTACTCATTTTCTATGTAAATTCAACACCCAGAATACATGAATATTCATTAGTAAAATTCAGCGTTAACAAGGATGGATATTTGAGGATGTGGATCGATCAATACAGGGCAACAGGAGAATATACATCAGTCTCCATGACGTGTTCTTCACCCCTGAACACTATGGGTGTCTCTTCTGCAGCGAGGCCCGTTGCAGACAAGATATTGAAGCCGAGTCCTGTATCTTCTCATGCCACGCCTCATGAACTTCAATTCACCAAACTGCCAGGGGTAGCGGAAGTGACATCGCACACCCATCGCACTCCCTTTGTCCTTAAGTTTCACTCTCACACACGTGCTTAAGCACACACAGCCCCAGACACTCTCTCAGTACACACACACACCTACAAGCACACACACCACATACATTTAAGAGCATTTTTTTAAAAATATGAACTGTTCTGGGCACTGATTTTGCCACCTCTGAAGCCAAGGGTCGCAAAGGCAGTGTCAGGAATCGCAAGGGGCAAGGCAGGGGTCGCAGCTACGACCATTGCTGGCCCCTAAATGACATCCATTGCTCGCCTGGCATTGCACTTTTTAAAACTAGCAACTTGCAGATTTCGTGCTTCACAGTTTGAAACCTTTGCGGAGTTATCATGTATTCACAGACTTTGCAAAAAAAGGGTGAACAGATGCCAAATGGGAGTGTTGTAAGTTGCAATGATGCATCTTGCATATCTTAGCTTTGTGTCTAAACCTGCACAACGGTTTTGAATCTTGCGATGTTCTAACAAATCAGTTTTCATGCATTTCCTCAATAAATAAATAAATAAATAAACAGATGAAAAGCACCACTTACTTTTATAGAGCAAATCCTGTGAACGTGAGTGCTCCTTAGTCTCTCTGGGGTTGTATAACACTACTGCAAGCTCCCTGCTCAGCTGAGCATGCATAATGAACACAGAACAAGACAAGAGCTGTGCAGCCACCAGCACATTACTTACTCTCACACATTTTACCAAACAATTGGAAGAATTTAGGACCTGATTTTGATCCTGGAAGAGGGGAATGCTCTGTCACAAATGTGACACCATATTATGATCCCAATACATCCTACGAGGAAAATAATTCGGTGGACGGGATATCCATCATGTTTCTGACGGAGTAGTCCATCCGCCAGAATTTAATCAAGCCCTTAATCTGCAGTTCATTTGTAAAATGAATGCAATTGCATACAATCTAACTGACGAGTTCCAAAACGCTTCCAGCTTGAGAGCTCAGATCTAAATGTAACAGTTTTTACTTTAGCAGTCTGCACATTGATGCACATCAGAGTTGTCAGAGCTGGGCAGACTGCGACCCAACTCGGTCATATGTGGGCCAGTAAATGGCAGGAGTCATTTGAGGACGGGATAGGGGAGTAGTGTAGCTATGCTCTGAATGGGCCATTTGTCTCAGTTTGCAGAACAGCCACTCCCCTTCCTTCAAGCTCAGACTGATAGATTGGCTGTTCTATTCTGTGTTCATCTCATTTCACTCAAGGGTCATGTTGAACATAAGGATGAAGATTTCTGGTATGCTTATGATGGAGCACTAGGCCCTTCAAGCTCTCACCATTCCAAAAGCGTGGTTTTCTGATTGACCTTTCTTGTTGAACCAAGAGGTGAAGAGAGTTAGCATTATTCACAACACAATGAAGACCACGAATCAGGAATAAAGCTAACAATGTTATTACAAGTTAACAGTCCGCATAATACAAACCAATCTCTTAATCATACTGTAAACAGTATAACCAAATCTCCTGAAGCAGTTTAGGCACATCGGCATAAGGCATACAAGAAGTTCAGTTACAGCAATTCATTAAATTAGATAAATAAGATTGGCTGCGCAAAGAGCAATCTTCAAATTTCTCTCCTAAGCATGTGTAATGTCTGAAGTCAACTAACTCTGGATCAAAATGAATCAGGATTTCTAAATCTGGGAAAAAAGTCAGAGAAATGTTCCTTCTAAGCAACGCTCTTAGCTAACTTCCATAAGAAACTCCATTGTCTTCTGCAGTGTCACATTGTAAGTTGTAACATTCAAGTATTCTCCCAGACTAGTCCTGAGAACAATAGTGACGTTGGTCATTTAGACATCACTTGCAACCATTTCTGAAAAAGGCACTGCCAGCTCACATTCGGTATGTCCATGTTCTTCCATCAAGGTTTCTTTCCCTAACTTTCTATTGTTAACACAATAGTATATCTATTTCCAATCTAACATTTCGTGTGAATGCACTGACAATTCCCAGGTTGAGAGAAATAAGGCCTATTTTAGTCAAATTAAACGTACATTGCAAAGGTACAGATTTTAAAATGCATTTCATTGTGCACATATAACTTCAAATAAATGAAAATGCCACTACATAAATTCAAATTAATTTCAGGTTGCATCTTTTAGTAAAAGCAATGAACATTTTGAATGCATAAGTATAAATGCAGCCAGGAACTACAATTTAAATTCAATGTGAAAACATTAGTGCACATATTTCCATGTTTAATTCTCATTTTTGGAGTTAAAACATTTGATTAACATGAAGATGGTTTCTAGATCATTTAGAAGAGCTATGCTTCATTTAATAATGTTCAGACACATAGTAAATATAATGCCCTAATTCTACAGTGAATACACATTGTTTCTGAATTTAAGTACAAAACGTAAACACACACGTTATATGAAATGTTATGTGTACATATACATTGTGACATCAGGAGTGGAGCCCAATTTTAAGCTGCACCACTCACTTATGAGAAAAAACATACTGCTACATTTTAACAGCTAGAAGTTTTTTATTCCACATCCATTTTTTTTGGTAAGCTTAGCTCGAATTATTTGCAAGAGGGGTCAAGGATGATGCTAGGAGCCCTGAGAGAGAATCAGTTGGAATATATGAGTAAGGGAGAGAAGAAAAAACATCACGCACTAGAGGGTGGTGATCAAGGTGGATCTGATTACATCCACCTTGCCATTTCCTGAGCTATAATTCCCCAGGAACTCCTCAAATAGCCATTTCCTCCCTAAACTCAGGACATAGTTGTGATGAATAAATGAAGAAATGCTCACTAACCACAGTAGCTAATTCATCATCAAAATTTCTCAAAATTCCAATATTACATTGATATATTTTATAAATGTACATGAAGTTCCTCATCATAATTCATTCCATATGGAATTCTCGTTCGCATTTGAATTATGTACCTAGACTCCAGCTGTCGTAACTTTTTAGTACGGTCACCTCCTCTTTCCTGGTCTGGAATGTGATCTATTCCACAATATCTCAAACTTCTCCAATCATTCAATGTATGTGTCTGCATATGTTTTGCTGTTGCATAAGTCATGTCTTTATTAGTTATTGCTCTCATATGTTCTAATATTCTTTTCTTAAGTTTGCAAATGGTACTCCCAATGTATTTGTGACCACAATGGCATTCAATAATATAAATTACAAATTTGGTATTACAAGTGATTCTGTATTTAATTTTCCTCACCTGCCCATTTGCAAATAGAATATTTTTCATAGATTGACCTATTTTGCACGCTTTACAGCTATTACACTTGAAAAAACCTTTTTGTTCCACTTCCAACCAATTTGAGTCTTGATGATGAATTAGCTACTGTGGTTAGTGAGCATTTCTTCATGTATTTACATATGGTACGATGTTCTAACACATTAGGACTAGTATGAAATAACACCTAATTTAATATAATTTTGGGAGATTTAGACTTAGATGAAAAGATTTTGAGTACTGATTAATTGATGTGGATAATGAGTCAACATTGTATGTGATAGCAGAAGTACTAAACTTTTAATTATAATTTTTTAATTAATTAATTTTCAATTTATAAATTTTATTATAATTAGATTTATGTTAAAAAGTACGCAGGAAATAGATATATGTTCCTTTGCTGATTTCAGCTGGTAAATGTTTTGTAGTTTGGCACTTTTTGTTTTTTCCTTTCCTTTCCTCCATTGCTTAGTTAATACTACGAGTCCCAGCCTGCATTGCTTGAGTACAAATGTAATTGGCTATAAATAGAATGGGAATGGAATCATGAAATGTTTGAACTTGACAAAGACCGTAACGGTCGAAACGCGTTGTTCTCTTTTTGTTTCACAGTCAATAAATAATTGAATTATCATTCTTGGTGGAGTGCTCAACCGAATGTTGTTTTTGAATATATACATATATATATATATATATATATATATATATATATATAGTGAGAGAGAGAGAGAGAGATGTGTGTGTGTGTGTATATATACAGGGAGTGCAGAATTATTAGGCAAATGAGTATTTTGACCACATCATCCTCTTTATGCATGTTGTCTTACTCCAAGCTGTATAGGCTCGAAAGCCTACTACCAATTAAGCATATTAGGTGATGTGCATCTCTGTAATGAGAAGGGGTGTGGTCTAATGACATCAACACCCTATATCAGGTGTGCATAATTATTAGGCAACTTCCTTTCCTTTGGCAAAATGGGTCAAAAGAAGGACTTGACAGGCTCAGAAAAGTCAAAAATAGTGAGATATCTTGCAGAGGGATGCAGCACTCTTAAAATTGCAAAGCTTCTGAAGTGTGATCATCGAACAATCAAGCGTTTCATTCAAAATAGTCAACAGGGTCGCAAGAAGCGTGTGGAAAAACCAAGGCGCAAAATAACTGCCCATGAACTGAGAAAAGTCAAGCGTGCAGCTGCCACGATGCCACTTGCCACCAGTTTGGCCATATTTCAGAACTGCAACATCACTGGAGTGCCCAAAAGCACAAGGTGTGCAATACTCAGAGACATGGCCAAGGTAAGAAAGGCTGAAAGACGACCACCACTGAACAAGACACACAAGCTGAAACGTCAAGACTGGGCCAAGAAATATCTCAAGACTGATTTTTCTAAGGTTTTATGGACTGATGAAATGAGAGTGAGTCTTGATGGGCCAGATGGATGGGCCCGTGGCTGGAATGGTAAAGGGCAGAGAGCTCCAGTCCGACTCAGACGCCAGCAAGGTGGAGGTGGAGTACTGGTTTGGGCTGGTATCATCAAAGATGAGCTTGTGGGGCCTTTTCGGGTTGAGGATGGAGTCAAGCTCAACTCCCAGTCCTACTGCCAGTTCCTGGAAGACACCTTCTTCAAGCAGTGGTACAGGAAGAAGTCTGCATCCTTCAAGAAAAACATGATTTTCATGCAGGACAATGCTCCATCACACGCGTCCAAGTACTCCACAGCGTGGCTGGCAAGAAAGGGTATAAAAGAAGGAAATCTAATGACATGGCCTCCTTGTTCACCTGATCTGAACCCCATTGAGAACCTGTGGTCCATCATCAAATGTGAGATTTACAAGGAGGGAAAACAGTACACCTCTCTGAACAGTGTCTGGGAGGCTGTGGTTGCTGCTGCACGCAATGTTGATGGTGAACAGATCAAAACACTGACAGAATCCATGGATGGCAGGCTTTTGAGTGTCCTTGCAAAGAAAGGTGGCTATATTGGTCACTGATTTGTTTTTGTTTTGTTTTTGAATGTCAGAAATGTATATTTGTGAATGTTGAGATGTTATATTGGTTTCACTGGTAATGATAAATAATTGAAATGGGTATATATTTTTTTTTGTTAAGTTGCCTAATAATTATGCACAGTGATAGTCACCTGCACACACAGATATCCCCCTAACATAGCTAAAACTAAAAACAAACTAAAAACTACTTCCAAAAATATTCAGTTTTGATATTAATGAGTTTTTTGGGTTCATTGAGAACATGGTTGTTGTTCAATAATAAAATTAATCCTCAAAAATACAACTTGCCTAATAATTCTGCACTCCCTGTATATATATATTTATATGTGTATGTGTGTGTATATATATGTGTGTGTGTGTGTATGTGTATATATATATGTGTGTATATATATATATATATATATATATATATATGTATATATATATTAGTTATAGTTAGGACCATTTTTTTCATAGACAGAGTGTTTTTTGTTTTGCCAATAAATTTAGCACCGCTTGATGAACGTTCACGGAATTTTCAAAACTTATACTTTGGTCAGTTCAGCTGCAGTCTTGAAAGTTTCAGGGTGATCCGTGAAGCAGGGGCCAAAATAAAGGGGGGGTCCCAAAATATTTTTTCTCCATTCTGTGTCTTTGGGGACTTTCAATTCTTTAGACATGCCTACAGCCCGAACTTCTGAACGGAATTACACCAAATTTGGCATAACGCCAAAAATATAGATGTCTAGTGCTGCGGATTGCGCCATAGGGAGGATTTGATTGGCTGGCTCAAACCTCACAGGAACGTTGCGGTAGCCATTTTATTTAATCAGGAAATGCCCCGGGGGCTGAAATCTTGGTTGAATGTAGATGATGAGGTTAAGGTAGGGGTTCCCTGACCCCATAGGTGCTATATAGTTGTGGTAAATAAGTAAAAATGGTCTTCAAGTGCCTTAAAATGTATTGTTTTATGGTTTCCAAAATCATTGGATCCATCCACGGGGCTCAGTGCACCCCTCAGTGTAAATTTGCAGGTGGATCTGTGGATTTTGCTAAACGTATATATATATATTCACTGAAAAAAAAAAACATTACAGGGACATTATAGTTATGCTCAGTTTTCAAACATACAAAACCATAGAAATTCACCTGTTATGTGCCCTAAGGTAACAATAACTCACGCCCCTGCATTTCGACTAACATGTTTTGCTCACAGTTTGTGAGTGTATTTAACTATCTCTACTAATAATTATACTGACCCTTGTGAGCCCATTAGGAGGCATTCTGTGACTTGTAGTGTTACATTCAAAATGTTAAAAACATGATTCACCATTGTGGCCAGAACTATACCCGAAAGCAACTTATTCACGATGCATTTAAGCACATTCAATACACCTGATATACCAGACCCACAGCTATGAAAAAGTATGTACCTAGTTCTTATTTTGGGGTGATCTGCTGCATAGTGTTTTATTATTTTTCAGATTCTGGTGTATTTACAGACATTGCTTTTGCTTCTCTCATACTCAAGCTATGGAAATTGAGTCAATATGTAGTATATTGTGTTCAGTGCAGCGCTTCAGGGATGCACTTAGAGGCAGAGTATAGTCCATGTCCATGTCCATTGGTCAGTGATTAGCTGGGCAGTTGCAGGAAAGTCTTCTTGTATCCCTGAAGCTTGAACAAGAGGTCAATATCATGAGCCTTGGAGCAGGTTTAGTACTTCGGGGCTCTTCTCAGGTTGTAGACAGAGGTTCAGTCCTTTTCAGATCTTCCTTCCTTTCTTTTCTGTAATGACCCCTAGCGATGCCCTAACCCTGGGTCCCAATGAAGAGCCAAGACTGAGGAAGCACCTTTGTGCCCTACGAAGGTGAGAGGGGGCCCTGGACCCGAAGTCTGAGGAAGGAGGGAGAGTGCTGCCATACTCCCCAATGCAACCAGCAATGCTGCAGCACCAAGCATGTCTGCCTGCTGGAGTGGGCGGACTCACCAGAAGAGCAGACTCCTGCGGCAGCACGCAAAGGTGCTGGGCGTGTGGGAGCCAGCGAGGATGGTTGGGGGTAGGCTCCTCTAGCTGCTCTCCAATGTGGAAAGAGGCTGCAGTGTTTCCGGGGTGGGGGGTACCCAGAGAAGAAGTGATGTGCGATGTGAGGCTGTGCCAAAGAAGAAGAAGAAAGAGCAGAGTTGAAGAAAGGGACACGGCTCTCCCAATCGCAGTGGGAGAACGGCTACTTCAAAACTCAGAGAAGCACTTGAGGCATGCCCCATAATGCCCTGCTGGGGCTTGCCCATGTTTCCCATGAAAAGTGCTTGCTTTAAGCTTGTGGTGGCCCCAGGAGGAGGAGGTCACCACCAATGGAAAGCAAATGGATAGGGGGAGCAGCACAGCCTCCCTCCAACTGAGGGTTTTTCAACCCACACTCTGTGTTGAACGGGGTCTGCAAAAGATAACCCCTCAAGGGGAATGCCCTTAAGGCCGACTTCTGAACAACGAAGTCCTGGTTAACGAAAGCGGAACAACGCTTTCCTTAACTACGACTTAGTTGTTTTGTGCCTTAACCACGCATGTGCTGAATAACGCACATGTGTGGTTAAAGCACAAACAAGGGAGTCAGCTGAGGAGGACGAGGCGACGACTCAAGTAAGTGGGGTGGGGGGTGGCGGGTCAGGGTTTTAGTTTTAGCGGCGGGGTCGGGGTATTTTCTGTTTTAGGGGCAGGGGTGGGGGATTGGGGTTTTAGTTTTAGGGGTGGGGTGGGGGGTCGGGGTATATTTTGTTTTAGGGGTGGGGCGGGGGGTTGGGGTTTTAGTTTTAGAGGCGGGGTGGGGGGTCGGGGTATTTTCTGTTTTAGGGGCGGGGTGGGGGGGTCGGGGTTTTAGGTTTAGGGCCGGGGGTGGGGGCCGGGGTATTTTCAGTTTTAGGGGCGGGGTGGGGGGTTGGGGTTTTAGGTTTTAGGGGTGGGTTGGGGGGGGGTCGGGTTATTTTAGGGGCGGGGTGGAGGGTTGGGGGTTTAGGTTTAGGGGCAGGGTCGGGGGCTCAGAGTAGTTTTAGGGGTGGTGGTTGGGGTACTTTAGGTTTCAGGGATGGGGTGGTGGTTGGGGTTGTTTTAGGTTTTGGGGGTAGGGTGGGGGTCAGATTTAGGGGTGGGGGGTTGGGGTTTTAGGTTTTAGGGGTGGGTTGAGGGTCAGGTAATTTTAGGGGTGGGTTGGGGGTTTAGGTTTGGGGCAGGGTGGGGGGCCCGGAGTAGTTTTAGGGGTGGGAGTTGGGGTACTTTAGGTTTCAGGGATGGGGTGGGGGTTGGGGTTGTTTTAGGTTTTGGGGGTAGGGTGGGGGTCAGATTTAGGGGCCAGGGCGGGGGGTTGGGGTTTTAGATTTTAGGGGTGGGTTGGGGGGGTCGGGTAATTTTAGGGGCAGGGTGGGGGGTCAGGGGTTTAGGTTTAGGGGCAGGGTGGGGGGCTCGGAGTAGTTTTAGGAGTGGGGGTTGGGGTACTTTAGGTTTCAGGGATGGGGTGGGGGTTAGGGTTGTTTTAAGTTTTGGGGGTAGGGTGGGGGTCGCAGTAATTTTAGGGAGGAGGTGGGGGGTTCGGGTAGTTTTAGGGGCAAGGGTGGGGGTTGGTGTGGTTTTGGGGGGGTGGGAGGTCGCTGTAATTTTTTGTGGTGGTGGTCAGGGGGGACGCATGCAGGAACAATGGATGCCTATCACTAATGCCTTTACCAGGAATGTGTTTACAATGAAAAATCATTCGTGGTAAAGGCATTAGTGGTAACAACAAGGTTGTTATTCCGACCTCATTGTTCAGGCATTCATTGTTCCTGCAGGCGTCATTCTGACATACATTCCCCCTCAACTGTTATGTTGTACTTTCAAGTATTCCCCAGACTGTAGCTTTTGCTCCACAGTTAGGAGGGGTGCTCTCTTGTGTGGTGAAAGTATGGCTGCTGGACTGTGGCCTAGAAAAGGGCTATGTGATGTTTCATATGGGAAGACACTCTGTAGGGGTGAAAGGTTGAAATAGCACAGTGCTGTAGTTACACAATTGATGTGTAAGGACTATAGTGAAAGTGCAGTATTTTATGCTGAATGTTTTAAAATTTGTATGGCTACAAAGTTGTGGCCAAAGATGTATCAGGTCAATTGGCATGTGGAAAAGCACCCTCTAGGGGTGAGATATGGTATTACACAATTGTGAATAACCAAGTCATGACTTTTAGGGACTATGATAAATGTGCATCATTTTTATTTTGAATGCTTGAATGTGGAATATGATGACACATTACCAACACCCTCTGGGGGTGAATGTCTATAATTGCATAGTAATGTAATTATAAATGTGATGCCCTTTAGGGAGCGGTGCTTAGTCTGCATATTTCATGCTGAGAGTAATGGGAACACACCAAATATTCCAACGTGCTAATACATGATCCTTGCTAATACTTTATTTGAATAAGGAGACTGACAGCCACAAGTGATCAAAGTAGATGCACTTTATCGCCAGTATCATCTACTCTCACTCCAAGTTACCATCAGGTATTGCATTGGAATATAAGTGAATGTTGTACCATGTGGCTTGCTGGCCTACATCTCCTTCTGGGAGAGACAAGAATGATTATGCAATGTCACCCAAAAGTAATTCCATCAGCTTGTGTAAATTTGTTAATTGTTGCATATTATTGGGTATTGTTTGTGAAATAATTGCACTTTTCCTTTGCCAAAAGAAAAAGCACAGACTGGTCAATCATGTATTGAGTGTTATCCTTGTGTACTTGTGAATGGTGAGGACTAGCCCACACCACCTCCCTTGAGTATTCCTTGGACTGCTCTGCATTGCTACCCCATAAGAGTAAAGCACTACAATGGGGTGTTTGGTTCCCAGTGGTGGACAAGTATGGACCCATTACTTGTGCAGGCCACACAACTAATGACCCACCTTTCAAGAACTCCAATCCAATCCACCCCAGTCCACCATACTCCATTCCCATGTACCACAATCTACCCCAATCTACCTCACTCCACTCTACCTGATTCTACCCTAATTCTGACTGCCCCACTCCACCCCTATCTACCCTCACAATCTAACCCCACTCCAGTCTACCCCAATCTATCCATTCCCACACTTACCCACCCTACACAATCTAACCCACTCCACCCCAATTCAATCTACCCATTCTAATCTATCATGCCAAGTTAGCCATCTCTGCCATACCAGCCCACCAAACTGAAATATACCCCAGTCCAATCTACCTCACTCCATTCTACCCCAACCTACACAATCCATATTCATAAACTTCTACCCCGCTCTCCCCCACTTCACTCTAACCCAAGGTGCACCATTACATACTTCCCCAATCTACCCAACTACAATCTACCCCACTCCACTCTATGCCTCCAATTTTTAACCACGCTGAACAGCAGCAACACTGGTGTGCAACATGGATAAAACACATTGCCACTTTTCAAAATGGCAGAACCAGGCCTTGGCTGTACAGATGAGGTAGTCAACCCTAGAGGTGTGATTAGCCTTCTGGGGGGTGCACGCCTCCTGACTTGTACCTAGTTTTCCCAAAAATAACAGATGATGGACAAAATGCAGAACAAATCAAACATTCACACCCATCACAAATCTGTGTTTAATCCATTGTTCTTTTGCTCACCACTCCACCTCAGTTTGGACCCAGCCATAAGCAAATCAGTCTCGACCCTGCTCCCCATGAGAACAGTCCAGCATGAACTGCCTGGCCAGGTCCTCCCTGGACCGGAAACAAGCATTCTGGAACCAGTCTCAGGGTATCACCTGTCATCAGCCACCCTAGTTTGAATCCAGTGGCACAGTGAGCATGGGACCCACATCTAGACATATCCTTCCCATTTAGGGTGAAAAAACTCAAAAAGAACAGATGATGTAAGTACTGCAGAACAAATCAAACATTCATCCCCAGGCACAGATCTAGGTTTTAACCATTGTTCCCCACCTCCCCAAGTGCAAATGTGCCTGGGGGCAGGATGACAACTTTGCCCTCCTCTGGGGGACAGCCTATTTGCATATCAGAGGCAGTGTGCCCTTTGAAGCTCACCACCTTGATGTGTTCCTTCACTAGCTACTCTTTCAGGAATGGAGGTGAAACCTCCCATCTAGGATGGCCTTTCTTTCTGACTCCTGGGTTTGCTTATACTTGCTTGCATGGCAGCAGAATCCTGTCTTGGTGGCAGCAACTGCAGGGAAACAGGAAATGCTGGAGCAACCAGGTTGGCAATCTCTAAGGCTTGATACCAAACATGACATACTTCAGCTGGGCCATAATAGAGTTGGCGACCTTGAGATGCCCATGTGCCAGCCCATGATAACCTATGGCCTGCTGATCACTTATAGTAGCGTTTATTAGCAAAGGCCACTATGGAGACATATGCTTGCACTTATATGTCCACCTTTTTAATACAGTGAACCCTGCTTTCTGGGCTCAGGAGACCTATCTTAGGGTGACTGGCATATATTAAAAGCAGTGCTTTGGCCTTGCCACACATGGTGAGGTCAAAGTCGAATTGGAGGACTTTGCACTGTTCCTGCAGTCTGCAATGGCAGGCATGCTGTGATATGTTTACTTGGATCACTTATGGTGGTATAAATAGTGATTCCTTCCCTGGTGACCCTTTTAACTCCCATGCCCTAGGGAACGCTGGTACCATTTAATAGGGACTTAAGGGAATTAAAGTCCTTGTCAGTTGGGGATACCAATTCACAGTTATCATATTTAGGGACAGAGCACTGGTACTGGGGCCTAGTTAGCAGGCTCTGGTGCACTTTCAGAGTCATAGCCAGCTTCACTGGGTCAAAACCTTTAGGGGTGACTTTCTTACAATTTGACTTTACAATTACTTATGTAGAACAATGGTGAATGAGAGCACAAACGTCTTCCCATCTGTTTTTGAAACTCAACTCAGTTGAGTTTCATTCCTAGCAGAGAACCCAACCAATTCCTAGAGTAAAGGGCATGATTTGTTCCAAATAAAACATATTTGCAAATTGTATTATTGAGGTTTGTAAGTAAAATGTTGGAAATGGGTTATTGGTAAAGGCAGGTAAGTACCTACACTTAGCAATAGGCCACTAACCTCCACTTAGGTCCAGTCAGGTCTCAGTAAATTAAACCTAGCTCAACCCTTGGTAGCTTGGCAACGAGCGACAAGGCTTAACTTAGGAGACAAAGCATAAAGCATTCAAATATCACAAAACAGTATTTAAATAAAACACAGGAAACAGTTTAAAAATCGAAAATCAATTCATAAAAATAGGAAATATCGTTAGCTTTAAAATGACACCAAAACGAATAAAATCGGATAAGGGGAACCAGAGATATGAATTTTTAAAGAATTATTGCTTTCTAGCACATAGAAACAAAAAGTGCCAATCTGGTCATCTGGTCGCACCTCAACCGGGGCAAAGTCAAAGTTTAAGGCCGACCGCGATGCAGCCCGGATTGGCTACAGCCCGCTGGAGGCCTCGGTCAAAAGTTTACCTTTGGACTTATTCGTTTTTCTGAAGATTTTCTTCAGTGGGACGAACCTGCCAGTCCAATCTAACCTCCTAGAACTCTTCCTCGGATTCGTGTCACAGGAGCCCTCGGTGGAGATTTTTACCTTCGGACTTAGGCCCTCATTTGGACCCCGGCAGTCGTTTTCAAAGACCGCCGAGGTAGCGCTGTGCTGAAGACCGCCAGTGCAGGCGGTTTTCTGCACAGGAATCATGACTGCTGGTAGCCCACCACCCTTTTCCGGATGGAGAGCCACCAGCAGCCATACTGGCAGTCGGCGGTGAAGTGGAGGCTCCTCCTCCGCCACGTCATCAGAACACTTTCCACCGAATCACAACCCAGGATTCGGTGTGCCGGTGTTTTGGTGACGGGAAGCTGGTGGCGGAGCAGCCCCCATGGATCCCGTTCCCTCCCGGAGGATCACCGGACCAGGTAAGGTGATCGTCCGTTAGGGGAGTGGGTGGGGGGTGTTGTGGGTTGTGTGCGTGCATGGGGGTGTGCGTGTGAGTGTGTAGAGGGGGTGTGTGAGTGCATGTATGCATGCAGGGGGTGTTGTGTGTATGGGAAATATGTGCGTTGATGTCTGTGTGCTTGTTTGCGTGTATGTGTGCACGTATGTGTAGTAGTTGTGTGAGTGTGCGTGTAGGGGGTGGGTGTGTGTGTGTATCAATGTTTTGGGGGGGTGGAGAGGGGGGTCCTGCCATCTTTGGGGGATGGTAGGGGGGTCGTGGGTTTGGGGGAAGGACTCTGGGGAGGGGGGATGGGGAGGCCCCTATCAGTGCCAGGGAACAAATTCCTTGGCACTGATAGTGCCTACCACCATGGATTTTGTGGCGGTACCGAACCCCACAAAATCCATGGCGGTATGCGGGGTCGTGATACCGCCGGCGGTCAAGTGATGGCCGCCAGGCTGGAGACCGAAGTCTCCAGCCCAGCCGTCGTTACTACCCTGGCGGTTGGAGTGTAGAAGTGGTGGTTTGGCATGGCTGTAACCGCCATGCTTGTAATTTCATTTTTTTTACCGCCGGCCTGTTTGCAGTATTACCGCCACTTCTACACCGACAGCCAGGGTTGTAATGAGGGCCTTAGTCTCTTTTTTGGAGATTTTCTTCACCGGGAAGAGTCTGCAAGTCAGGCCGGCTAGAGTTGCTGTGTCGGGTCAGTCCCTCTTTGGAGCTTTTTTTCAAAAGTTCTCCAAACTTCTGAAAACTTCTGGATATTCTTCCAGATGTTCTTGTAAGGTTCTTTTGAGGTCCACATCTCACCCTAAGGTTCCAGAAGCTCTGAGATGCTTCTTGAGGGGTGTAGACTACAACTCCCAGAAAGCACCTGGCACAAACTCTGTTTTGGCCACTGGACAGTGGTCTGCTAGTTGGTTTCTTCAGGAGTTGGTGCAAGGGACTCTGGTTAGCAATTTTTCACCTGTAGCAAACAGGGAGTCCCTCCTTGAACCAGTTGAAGCCAGGCAAAGTCCTTCTTGTGGTGACGCCCAAGTGTGCAGCTGGTGCAGTCCTTTAGAGTGCAGTGTCCAGGTGCAGGTCAGGGGTCCAGCAGTGCAGTCCTTCTTCTTCTGTAGTTCTTCCTGGTAGGGATCTGGTAGGGAACTGAGGTGTGGACACAGGTCTACCAGTTTTATCCTTGCTCCTGGGTGAAAAACAGGGGGTTCCATTGTTTTCCAATCAGGGGCAGGGTCCTTCCCACTGTGATGACCACTTCCTGGGAAGTGTGGCAAAAATCAATCCCAGGGAGCAACATTCCCCAAAAATCCATTATGGCTAAAAATGATTTTTGGAGGTTACATCAGGCTGATCCCACCCACTGGTCTGACTCAAAATCCTAAACACAACCCTCTCCTGCCCTCTCCTAATCTAATCAAGGGGGCACCTAATTGTCTGGGTTTGGAGGATGTGAGGGTGTTGCTGGGTTACTCCAAATGTCCTTCTCTGCCTTTGAAGACCAGTTTGGCAGCCCTCCCCCTTACTGCTTCCCCATCTGCTGAGGGGAAATCTCCTCCCCCAGGCACACCTCTTTGTGTTGAGCCAGGCCACTTCACACCTCATCAAGGCAGCCTGGCCAGGCCGCCAGAGGCTGGCCAATCAGAGCACAGCAGCAAAAACACTGCAGGGCTGAAGTTGGCAACATTTCAGGTAAAGTTGAAAACTCTTTACCTGAACAAGTTATATTAAATCCCACAACTGAAAGTTGTGGGATTTATTATAACAATTCATTTGATATCAAACTTCTGGTATCTGTTACTCAAGGGGATTTTAAAATTAAATTAAAGTCTCCCCATTCTAGCCTATGGAGGCCATTCACTACAATGAGGGAAAAACAAATTTGCCTGTTTTACCTCACCAGGGCTCATAAAATTATTTTTATAAGGTCCCTGTGTATAGTTAATAAGCACCCAGCCCTACGGGCACATAGGGCACACCTTAGGGGTGGCTTGTATGTAAAAATAAGGTAGTTTAAGACTTTGGAACTACTTTTAATTCCAAAGTCGAATTTGCATGTAACTTTAATTTAAAAGCAGTCAGCAAGGCAGGCCTGCCTTTAAAATGACACTGGGCACTCAGCAGTGCACCTATGGGTGCACTACCTATGCTATGGTCCCTAAATCTACATGCCCTACCATATACTAGGGACTTACTGTATAGGTAGGTTGACTTAGCCAATTATAATTAGCCTAATGTGCATACTGATTTTACACAGAGCACAGGCCCTGGGACTTGTTAGCAGTACCCAGAGCACCATCCGAGTCAGGAAAACACCATCAAAAAGGGGAAAATGGGGGCAAAAAGTTAGGGGGCCTCTGCAATCAGCCCTGTTGTCTCACAATTTTCACTTAAGGTATTTTGAGATTTGGTAATCATTTATACAGAGGGCGAAGAAGACAAATGCACAGTTCTCAAAGTACTCTGGCAAATATTACTTATTCATCTATAGAAACATAATTAACATATGTCCAATGATATACTCGCTGAATACGGCTAAAGATAACGTATATCTCACAGAGGAAAGTAAAATATAACATGTGTTACATATTTATTATCTGCACATATGTGCATTTAAACACAATTTTACCTCTACGTGCTTCTGAGGTTTTACTTAAACTGCAGAACCTTGACAAACGTGCTACATCACTCTGGTCATACTGTCTGTGAGACACAAATTCCAATGATCTAATTAACATTCATTTGAAATCAGTACGCAAAAACACTATTATTTTTCTCCATGTCCTGAAAAAATAGTAAATATAAATTGTAACTAATGAGACACTTTGACTTAAATTAAATCTAGCAGCCTAATGAGAGTTTGCAATCCAGAGCTAGGCAGATGCCACTTATAACCTTTTTATGAGCATCAAGCAATTGCATGTGACAACTGGCCCAGTGGCTATGTGATTAGCAATATGGGCTCCGGTTCAGGAATGCACAGGTCTTTTGATGTCCGGCGTTGGCCAGGACTTAAAGCTATGTAGATATGAGGCTTTACGAAGGCAGCAAAGTGAAGCAGCAGACTGCATCAGCCTGCGGTGCTTCTTGGCAGCCAATTTGATCTGCTGCTGTGGCCTTGGAAGGGGCTGTTAACCTTCTCAGCCAGAGGCCATTCTGTTAAGCAGCTGCTAGAGTGAGAGCAGGAAAAGGATATCTGAGAGAAAAAGCATCCATGATTTTAATGAGGCGCTTTTCAGACAACATCACTCAGGCTCAGACACACTGAACGCGTTCTGAAGTCTGGTCTGGATTTCACAGGTGGAGGCTGGTAATCACAGCGGTGGACTTTCCACATATGAGGAATAGATACCTCAATTAAATGTTCAGTTTCCCAACTATTGTATTGCAAGCGGTAAGAGTTGGCTGTTGCCTTGACCCAGTAAAGTTTTAATACAATTTGCATGACTTCCTGCGCTTTTACAAACTATAATGTAGAATGTAAAATTAATGTGTGTGTGTGTGTCTTTGTGATCGCAAGTCAGCAGGTGTGTATTTAATACAGTTCACGAAAAATGAGCTACCACTTTCCAGTATTGACAAAAAAATATTGAGGCTTAGGCGCATTGTGTGACAGTGTTAAGCTGAGTCTGTGGGCCTTGTAAGCACCAGTACAACCTATTAAAAGGAGGAGAGAGCCAGTGTTCTTCATTAATCCAAAAAGTTCATCCATCTCTGCTTCATACTTAAATGTTTCACAATGATCCATCAAGCGGGAGCTGAGAAAAAAGGGGAGTTTACAAAATATGTTTTCCCAATGTAATTTTCCATATCAAAATTGAACTGCGATAGAACTAAAATGGCTAAACAGAATTACATCATATCTGGCATAAAGCTATATCCAGTGCAAAAAAGTGTCCATTTTGTGATTTGGTGTGAATCTGTTCAGTAGTTTTTGAGAAATGGAGGTTCGCAATGTTTGTATATATTATACCGTGAGGCTCTGTGGATCCAACAGATCAAAAGATATAACATGATTGGCTGCCACCACATCAATAAAAATGTGGTGGCAGACATTTTACGACTAGGGGGCTCAGTCCTGCCCTGCACAAATGTTAAAAAATCATGTTGGGGCACAGTAGGAATCATTTGGCCCCCTAGGCCTGGTGGGGTGGGTCCCCTGTGCCAAAAACATAATCTGCCAAAACATGTTTCCATTAATTCAAGGAAGGATTACCTCTCACCCTTTCAAAAAGAAAAAATGCTGTGTGCCAGAGCCTAAGGTGTTGGTGTAATTTTTTTGGGAAGGGGGTGTGTAGCCCCCTTTTCCAGCCCTTGAGGAGGCTCAGTGACCCCATTCCTTGGCGCTGCTAAGTTTTATGGGGAGGGGATGTGTGTCCCTGTTTCCCTAGCCTTTAAAAGGCCTAGGAACAACATCCCCTGGGGCCGCTTTACTGTGTATAGGTAGGGCATTTACATCCGCGTCTCAAAGTAATAACATGGCACTGGGAACCCCATTGCGATGGGCCGAACTTACTCACGAGTTGCTGTGAGTGCACCAACATCAATAGCAGCTTTTGACTCGCAAGAGGCTCGCCGGGCCCCCCAACCCCTGACGGCTCACCTGCCTGCATCCATCCCAGTTGCAGCAGGAGCTGGGTTCATTTGTTTGCTGCTACCTGGCAGGAGCAACTATCTCTGCTCCAGTGAGTAGAAGCAAGCCTGTGTTCCTGCCCAAACAGCACGGGTATGGAGTTGATGTCTCTTGCAGGCAGGGAACTGCAGTGTCCCATGGATGGGGTCCTCAGGACACTGCTGCCATCAGATTCTGTGGGATGGAGTCCCCAGAGTCAATGGATGGCTAGGAGAGGGGGGCTCCATGACACCCTTCCCACGAAAACTAATTCTGCCCCACGGATGGGGTTCTCAGTGCCTCAAGAAGGCTTGGACCCCGTCCCAAAAAATAAACATCGCAAACGGAAACGGGATCTCAGAAGCCCTTTCATGTCTTGGTAAGAGGGGAAGTAAAAAGTAAAAGTTTTGAATTATAAGTAGCTACATTAATTGCTGAGAAACAGACTGAGTCGGTACACTTGTTATATTGAGAAAACCTGCCCTCTAGCTGGAGCATATACATTGACCTAATTCATGTTAGCTGTTGGTGGCGAATGCCGCTTCTAAATATATATGCAGTAGCGATAGTACTATCCATTACTTGTCTGATTCTCATATTATAAACTATGTGTAGATAGTTCCAACATTATATTTTTGAAGGTTTTTCACATATCTAGAGAAATACCAATATTGATCAGATCGGAATCTTTGCTCTGATAACTGTAATATACATCACAAGTGCAAACTCTTAACCTTTTTTAACCCATCAGCTGATTAAGAACTTTATAAAAAAATATGAATTCAACTGTGTCCTATATTTCTACTATTTTCCTGATTAGCTCCTGTTATTACAATGTGATGCAGAAATATAAACATATGGTTGGATACAATTTGCATAATGTTGCAAAAGATGCAGATTATTCTGTGTTAGAGAAGAAACATATGTATGCATTATGCTCCACTCAAAATAACCAAGACGTGATATCACCATTGTTAACAATGCCAAGATGTTTATCCATCTGAGTGCTGCAAGTACAGACAAACGAATGATCAGGAGTCTGGTTAGCCATTCAATATATATAAAGTATATGTATGTTATTTGGCTCCGGTCGGGGTGAGCTACATTTATCACACTTGTATTATGATTTATTTATCAATTATGTTTTCTTCAGTATCTTCAGGAAAATAAAGTTACTAATATGAAGTTAATCTTTTGAGTATTATTATATGTTGCTCCTGCAGCACAGAAACCAATACTTTATGCATTGCAGACAATATCTTCCTGATCACAGATGAAGGCAACATCTGTCTTCTTATATTGCTGGACCCCTTAGCTGCCTTTAAATCAGTCAACCATCCCACTTATATGCATCTTAGCATCTCAAATGGGATTCACCTACAATGTCCTTCACTAGTACTGTTCCTACCTTTCAAAATGGCATCAGTTTGTTCATTTTGTTCATGATGGGATCTCCGGGTCCCAAAACATCCTTATCACCTGCCAAGTACCCCAGGGTTCCCTACAATTCCTTGTTATCTTCAACCTATATATAGAGCCGCTTTGTGTTTTACTCACAGTTAACAGCAACAGCATCAAGATTCACTAATGTGCTAATGAGCAACTCTACTTGATAGTCTCCTCTGCTTCAGACATCAAACCCACGAACACTGTCTGTACATCATCCAGACCTTGACTCCCAGCACCTTCTCGAAGCTCAACCCAACCAGGACTGAATAACTGTTATTTGTCAAGAGCAACAAACTAGAAACAAACCTAATGACGATGACATGAACTATGGCAGCTTTGCACCCCAACTTTCACAGAATGACAAATCACTTGGATTCAATCTGGACACCAGCCTCATCATCAAGAAACATATTGCCAAAAAAAGGCATGAGTAAACAAAAGAACTGTTTCTTCCAGAAAGTGGTTCAGGAACTCATGCTGTTGCATATGGATGGTGGAAACACCCTTCTCCATGGCATCCAAGACTCCACGCTGGTACCTCTTAAGGGCATCCTACACACTGTAACATGTTTGTTAGACCTGGAATCCTTGGCATAGTCTCCCCTGTCTTTTTGCCTGTGCTTCCTGTGTTTTTGACTGTGTGCTAGACTCTGATTTTGCTGTTTTTTGTACTTTGGGCACTTTACCACTGATGACCAGTGATAAAGTGCACGTTCTTTCTGTGTACACTGCATGTGTAATTGGCTTTTCCATGATTGGCATATTTGGTTTACTAGTAAGTCCCAAGTAAGGTGCACTCGAGGTGCACAGGGCCTGTAAATCAAATGCTACTAGTGAGCCTGCAGCACTGATTGTGCAACCCACATGAGTAGCCCTGTAAACATGGCTCAGACCTACTACTGCAGTGTCTGAGTGTGCATTTTTAAACTGCTAATTCGATTTGGCAAGTGTACCCACTTTCCAGGCCCAAGCCTTCCCATGGGCAGGGTGCAGTGTATGTCAAAGGTAGGACATGTATTGATGTGTTTTACATGTCAGTGAAATACTGCCAAATTCGTTTTTCACTGTTGCAAGGCCTATCTCTCTCATTGGTTAGCAGGGGGACTGACTTTAAATAGCTTTTAAGTACAGTTTCGAATTGGGAGCAGAGAGAGATGTGGAGTTTGGGGTCTCTGAACTTTCAATTTAAAAATGCACCTTGTGGTAAAGTTGGTTTTTAGATCAGTTTGAAAATGTCACTTTTAGAAAGTGGGCATTTTCTTGCTTAACCATTTTATGCCTCTGCCTGCTTGTGTATTCCACGTCTGGGTCAGACTGACAGTTGAGCTGTTGTGAATTCTCTCTAAACAGTGACACAAAGGGACCTGGGATGTAGCCTGCACATTCTGATGAGTCTCCTGTGTTAGAGTGGGGAGGGAGGAGCTGAATGGGCTGTGTCTGTCCTCACACAATGCAGTCTCCAACCCCTCCGGTGTGTGTCTGGGGCCAGGCCTGGGTAAGGCAGGATCTTGTCAACAACAGAGACTTTCCTTTGAAGTTTGCCTACTTCAAAGGCAGAAAGGGGTATAAGTAGTGGACTTAACACACAACTACAAAGTTTCATTGAGGTCAACAACTCTCTGGACAGCTTCCAGTCCAGGTTCCGCAGCAACCACAGCACGGAGACAGCTGTTCTTGTAGCCACTGATGACATCCGATCACTTATAGACTGCAGCCACACCGTAGCACTCATACGCCTCGACCTCTCAGCAGCCTCCCACATCACAATGTACACCAGACTCCATGACGTAGGAATCCATGGAGCAGCCCTGAAATGGATCCGCTTCTTCCTCTTCAGAAGGAGTCAGAGGGTCAGGCTCCCTACCTACAATCTAAACACACAGGAGCCAGCTGTCGAGGTACCCAAGGATCCTCTCGGAGTCCAACTCTTTTCAACATATCAATGATTCCACTCGCAGCCATCATCAGAAGCCACGGAATGAACATTGTGTCATACGCAGATGGCACACAACTCATCATTTCTCTCACAAAAGACCATGACATGGCCAAAAGTAATTTCCACTCTGGAATAGAAGCCGTCACCACCTGGTTGAGAGAAAGCTGCCTCAAGCTCAACTCTGACAAGACAGAGCTCAGCATCTTCGGAAACGTGACCTCAGCATGGGATGACTCCCACATATCTCAGCACCCCACCATCACCAACTGAGCATGCCTGCAACATAGGCATCATCCTCGCCTTCCCCCTATCTATGATGCGACAGGTAAACTCAGTCACCTCCCCCTGCTGGCACACCCTAAACCAACTCCGAAAAATGTTCTAATGGATCCCAGCAGACTGCTTCAGGACAGTCACCCACGCCTAAATCACAAGCAAGCTTGACTATGGCAACGCTCTCTTCACCTGCACCACAATGAGAAACATCAAAAAGCTGCAACTTATTTGGAACATTGCCGCCAGACTTGCCTTAACCTCCCACGCCAAGAACATGTCTCCCAAAACCTGAAGACCCTCCACCGGTGCCCAGTAGAAAAATAAATCACCTTAAAGCTACTCACCCACAAGTACAAAACCATACACAACGTCGGACCGGCATCCCTGAACCACTGCGTCTCCTTCCACACCACCCCCGCACATTCCTCTGCTGCCCTCAACTGCCTCTGATCACTATCCCTCGCATTCCAAAAACTGCCACTGGAGGACGATCCTTCACCTACATCACAGCAAAGCTCTGGAACAACCTGCCCCCAGACCTCAGACAAAGCCCATCACTCACCATCTTCAGGAAGAACCTCAAGACGTGGCTCTTCAGATGAGACTTCACCCCCAACCCCCAGGGCCTTGAGACCCTCACGGGTGAGTAGCCACGCTTTACAAACACTGATTGATTGATTGACTCAAAACCCTTCTCATACCCAATTTCACCTTTGAGTTAGGTCTACTTCAAAGTAAAGTCTCTTTTGAATGTGAATTCCTGCCTTGCCCAGGCCAGGCCCCAGACACTCACCAAGGGGTTGGAGATGGCATTGCATGAGGGCAGGCACAGCCCTTTCAGGTGTAAGTGACCACACCTCCCTTCCTCCTAGCACAGATGGCTCATCAGGATATGCAGACAACACCACAGCTCCCTTTGTGTCACTGTCTAGTGTGAGGTACAAACAGCCCAACTGTCAAACTGACTCAGACAGGGAATCCACAACCAGGCAGAGTCACAGAAATGGTATAAGCAAGAAAATGCTCACTTTCTAAAAGTGGCATTTTCAAATACACAATCTTAAAATCAACTTTACTAAAAGATGTATTTTTTAATTGTGAGCTCAGAGACCCCAAACTCCACATGTCCATCCCCTCCCAAAGGGAATCTACACTTTAGTCAGATTTAAAGGTAGCCCCAATGTTAACCTATGAGAGGGACAGGCCTTGCAACAGTGAAAAACGAATTTAGCAATATTTCACTGTCAGTAAATATAAAACACATTACTATATGTCCTACCTTAACCATACACTGCATCCTGCCCTTGGAGATACCTATGGCCTACCTTAGGGGTGCCTTACATGTACAAAAAGGGAAGTTTTAGATCTGGCAAGTGGGTACACTTGCCAAGTCGAATTTACAGTTAAAACTGCACACACAGACACTGCAGTGGCAGGTCTGAGACATGATTACAGAGCTACTTATTTGGGTGGCACAACCAGTGCTGCAGGCCCACCAGTTGCATTTGATTTCCAGGCCATGGCACCTCAAGTGCACTTTACTAGGGACTTACTAGTAAATCAAATATGTTCATCATGGATAAACCAATCACTTTACACAGAGAGCATATGCACTTTAGCACTAGTCTTAAAGCCAACAAAAACAGGTCAGACAAAATAGTAGGAAGGAGGCAAAAAGACTGGGGATGACCCTGCAAAAAGAGCCATTTCCAACATTCACGCTATAGAAATACCACATTCATACATACAGACATAAATACTTAAGTTAATTTGTGAATGTTAAGATTGTTTTACTTACTGTAATAAAGATGGAGTAAATTCGAAAATATTTTACTTAATTTCCTTTGAAATATTGAATCTATATGTTTATTAAACAAAACTAATATTACTACTCCTGTTCAAATACTTTTTCTACAAGTACTGTTCCATGTGTTTTTTCAGAAGGGAAGGTTTACCATTCTTGTGGCTGTAGCTGCAAATGGAACATTCACAAAACTATTAACGTTAAACTTGGTATCAATCTACAAATATCTACCTGTAAAGTTTTACTGCAGAGCTTTGCAATTGAAATCTCAAAATGTCCTTCTTTGTATACAAAAATCAGTACACATGTTGCAATGGGGGCCAAGGGCCATAAGAGGAGCTATCATTGGACACAACAGAGGCCATTTTAGATGACATTTTGTGTTATGTGCGCGGCGGGTGGCAAAGAGTGCATGATGTTACTTGAAAGAGTGCATGATGTTACTTGTGCTACAGATAACAGCGGTGAATGTCATGCCCTGCTTTCAGCCAGCAGTTGCTATGAACAAGCATACTGCTTTCTGATCATGAAATTTGCAAATGGTCTTGCTAGTGGCTCGTAGAGCCGGGTCGAAGCACTATAAACATTGTCTCTTGTGTGTGACTTGCAAGAAGACATGTAAGAATGCCCCAACAGCAGTTTGGGCTGCAGCCAATTGTTTTATTCTCCTTCCCCCTACTCACGTATTTGTTTTAAAAACCCTATGAGATTTTGACCTATATAATTAAAATAAGGAAAAATGTATTATCCTGCGTCCGAACACCCCCCTTCCATACATTATGCCTGGCACAATGTAGCGCAAGGGTGTACTTTGTAAATATTGCACTGGAGAAAGGCCTCCTTAACGCCGCCTTAGCATAAACAAATGACAGTAAGGCAGCCCAAGGTGGCGATGGGGGCTTCTAAATATGCCCCTTAGTGTGCATTTGAAATATATGATTGCACATGCACACGTATAATTTTGAAAGGAAATGCTAAATAAATAAAGGAATACATGTTTATACATGCAACTATAACTTGAATTGTGAATATAAAGCGTGAATAATTAATACATATAAGCCTTTTAAATAAACATTAGGGTGCATGTTTATGTAAAGCTTCAGTTTCTATGTAGTTATTTCATTAATATGTCCATTCACACATGTTAATATTTTTAAGGTACACAGTAAATATAATGTCAGGAATAAATGCGTAATTGTGTAATGATAAGGTGTAAAGGGTGGAGTCTAAATTGGATTACTCCACCCTTAAGTAGCAGGAGATACATTCTTAGTCTGTTTTAAAACACTAGAGAGAGGTATGCTGGGCCTGTTGGTGGATGTATATTCAGTGGATGGGTCCTATAAGGTAAAATGAATGGAACTTGGATACAGCTAATTGACATGTGAACTGTACTTAGATGTTTTGATTGTTAGGTCTTTCTCAATTTGAAGGCAGGAGGGAAACAAACTTACAAGCCTGGGTGGTCTTGGATTGGTAGCTTTGACTAGCAGTGTTAAAAGTTGCAGGTGTGTTCATGAAAGAGGGACATCCAGCTTGATGATATTAGGTTGAAATAGGAATCTGCTTTGGGAGGATGTATAAGGCTTGAGTGGAGTGCTTAATTTATAATAGAATAAGTGCTATTTGCACTTGGTTTTTTCAGTGTGCTCCCCAAGGCTCATCAGGTATGCTCTCAGATGTGGACCCCATGATTACTTTGCATGTGTTCCCATCTGTTGAGGACGTGGCCAAGCAGTTTGGGCTCAGATGCTCCTACTGGAACAGGACAAGTACTGCATGGCATATGTCTGGGCAATGTCTAGAGTGGAAAACATGGATGGACTGGGGTACAACCCTGAGTAACCAGGGACTCATTTTAGTTCAAATATTCCGCTCCCTGTTTTAATTCTATGCCTGAGATGTGAGTTTTGTGCTCACAGTGTCGTAGGAATCAAACTATTTCTCTCTGATGAGGGGTAAGAGTTACTTTTCTTCTCCACTGGAGGGGCCTTGCTTGGTAGTTTGGGTTAGACTGCTCTGACAAGGGCAATGAAAACTAAGTAGTATTTTTGCCAGCAGCTTGGGGAAGGGAGCAATGAACTGTAGATGAGCTACCAACACTACATGGCTACAGAAGGAGGCACTTTATAGACCTGCCCCACCTCACATGCTTTACATGTTCCTATGTTTCCTGCAGTGTTTGGACACGTTTTCTTTGCACTTACAGTACTTTCCCATCACCCTGGCTGGCAAGCTACTGTTTCTTCCACTGATTTAGAATAGCGACAGGCCCTGAACTGAAGCAGAAGTTGGTGAATCTGTGTGGATCTGTCTATCGAGAAGGTAAATGATATGTTGGCTTTCTACTCAGAAAAGCTTTGTTGTATCAGTGCTTATTTTGTGAAACAGTAAGAGCCCCTGTCCAAAGTCTTGTTCTGACGAGCAACTGGTGCTACGGTATGTCAGCCGAATACCAAGGCTGAGATTGAGTCTACCTCATGCCGCTTTCATCCATCACCAGACACTCCTTGTCCTTTCATCTCACTCTGGAAGGTTCTTGTTTTCTCCTTGTTATAATTTTTTTCATCTTTCGTTTCCTCCTTTACCCTTTACTTGTTTTTCTTTCTCTTGTGCTAGATCATTCCGAGAAAACAAATTAGTTCCTGTTCCTAAAACTGAGTGCCAGTAGGGCCACCTGCAACAGCTGGCTTAAAATAAGCACTGTACTGTTCTTTCATCTTTCCAGGGTCAGTTACAATTCATCCTTCCAGTTCTGCAAGTAGCCAGGTGTTGCAGTTGTTTGAATCTAGAGGTGTGGCGGTAAGTAAAATGGAGGGACCAGTCACCTCGGACATCGATCCACACTGTTGGTGCTTGTTCCCTCCTCGCGTGAGGCTCTCTCAGAGGCAGCAGGTACACTCTGCTATGCGTCTCTGAGGCAATCTCATCCATAAAAACATTAAAACCAAGGCTTCATCAGGCAAACTGTGATAATTACTAGAATTACTGTAGCGGAAGACTCTGAAGAGCAGAAGAATTCTACTGTGGATGCATCCTGAATTTTTTTTAATTTCTAAATTACTCACCAGACCTTTTCATGGTCGACACTCAATGAGAAAAGGACAACGCAACAGAAACGTCACTGAGCATGAAACTGAAGAGTAGCTGTGGGCTCAAGGTAACGTTTAGTACCACTGACAGGGGTGGCTCCTCCATGAGGGTGGAGGAGGGTTGCCCCCCGCCATCAGCGACAGCTGCAAAACCTTTACAAGGAAACAAAGACAAGCAGTATCGTAACATGGAAAAGGGGCGGACACAGGGTGATGTGCTCAGGGGGGGAGTGCTTGCACTCCCCCTCAGAACAAATGTGTATGTGGTCGGCCATTTCGGGCCGGCCAAACACACATGCGTACAGGGCTCTCTCCAACCCAGCAACATTGTTGCTGGGCTGTGAGAATATGTTATAACAACGAATACTTAAAGGAGGTAAACTTCAGTCCTCCACTCCTGTCATCCTAGTGACAGCCTCGACAGTAAGTGCCAGAAAAAGATACTTGCATAGGGAGCTTCTGAGTGAAAATAGACAGAATCTTAAAAGTAACATTATATATTAAAAGCATAAATGTGTGCATTCGACACTACAGAAAACTTCATCCCTTTTGTTTGTACATCAGGCAAACCGTCTCATGTCTGTACTCAGCTGTGATATTTTTTGTCCTACAAAAACAGTTTCCATTTGCACAATGTGTAGTGCTTCAAATGACAACCCTAGTTTGCTATTATTGGTCACGCCACCATTTCAAAACCAAGGGCCAGATTTACATGGTCCTAACCGCACCAGAGCATCACTTTTAGTGATGCTCCGGTGGCACTGTGCAGTGCTCCTAGGCCCAGGTTCTGGAAGGTTTAGCATCAGTTTAGCATTGCTTTTTTAACGCTAAGCTTTTTTTTGGCAGTAACAAACCAACGCAAATAGGTATTTGAGTTGGCTTGTGGGCAAAGTAACGCAAAGCAGTGCAAAACTTTGCTTTGCGTTACTTTGGATCAAGGGGGCATTACATGGGTTGTACATGTGTGTACCGGTGGTACCACCCATGCTTTTTGATGCTGTTCTGAAAGATCAGAAGAAAGTGTTTAGTGCCAAAAATTTATGCCTTTTAAAAGCAGGTGCACAACGGAGAAATGTTTTCATTTCTACCTTCTTTTCCAACTTTGCATGTGTGCTGCACTGCACAGCACACATAAAAAGTGGAAAAAGCATTTGCACTTGCCTAGGCATAGTGTTTTTGTACAGGAAGGATACCCTTCTTGTACAAAACCTATGCTAGACTAAAGCACACACCCTAACACTATGGCGCTAAGGTGTGTGTGTGGCGCACAGCAGCTGAAAACAGTGCCAGCCCTAGGGAAAGGGGAGGAGAGGGCCATATCTATGTGGATATTGCACTCTCTCACTTTCTCCTTGTCATGCAGCACAGCACAGCATTTTTTGTCTGCTGCACTGTGCTGCGTGACACCTACCATTATCTCCGCCCACATTTACAAGGTAGTGCTAAGCCACTTTTTGTTACTTAATGTCGTCTTGTAAATGTGGGCCCCTCCGATGCAGTTTTCTGCATCAGATGGGCATGCAATGGGTGTTGCTGTGGGTGTTCCAGAGCAACACCCATTGCTTTGGAGGCTACCACAGATTTACTAGAAGGCATAAATCTGTGGCAGCGCCAAAAACTAACGCCACCCCAAGGGACAACAAGGAGGAATACTTTTTTACCTCCTCAGTTTCATTTTTTGCTTTTTCCATATGTGCTGCCTTCTGCAGCACACATAGGAAAAGCAAAAGGCAATGAATGGCTGTTTATGTGCAGGAAGGTGTCCCTTCCTACAGATAAACAATCATTCAAAAATGACGATTTGGTACTTCTGTGTGCTGCATTCTGCAGCACAAATAGAAGTGGCAAATCCCATTGTAGATTGTTAATGTGCAGGAATGGATACCTTCCTGCACATAAACAGTCACGCCCATCCACGCAGACACCCCTGCACTATGGTGCATGGATGCCTGCGTTAGCGCATCCCTGCATTTCAAAACTGGCACAGGCCGGCACTGCTATTTTTGGCGCAGCACCACATTTCGCCAGTTTCTTGAAGATCTGGTCCCAAGTTTTCTAAATCAAGATCAATGTCCTGGGGGCACTATCCGACACAGTTCACTTTGCAGCTAGAAAAGTTCAATATGTTGCACTTTTTTTCTGACCAATTTCTACACTTTTGTTACAAACTTATGTTTGAGTGTCTAGTATGATTCCCAATTCTGCATACAAATAGTGCTTAGTGTTAGGAGTCCATTCTAGGAATTGCTGTTTAAGAAAGATTTCAAAAACCTTTTTCACCACTTGCCCGCCTGCATGCCAAAGTGCCTTGCCCACAGGGGTATGGAGGGTTTGATATTGGGTCTGACAAAAAAATACTCTGTGTCACGCTCTAACATTTGAAGTAGAGCCGTAATAATAATTTTTTGGTAACAAAAAAGGTCAATCACTTTTGCATAATTATCAAAAGCACCAGCCTTCATTGGTGTAAATATGGTTCCTTGTTTAAAACACAATACAGGACGTTTTAAGACACGGGCCACCCTCAGGCTCAATTCTGTCTATTTGTGTACGGAAACCTCTCTTCTCTCTGCCACCCTCTACATCTGTCTCTTTTTATCTAGGTCAGCTTAGCCCCTTTAGTGCGGGCGTCGGCCACTGCCCGACGCCCGCACTACCTCCCTGGTGCAGGTCCCAACCAGTGGCCGACACCATGGAGGATTTTCTTTTTTTTTTAAAGCCCTGGGAGACACGGAAGAGCTTCCATGTCTCCCCCCGACCCCCACCTGTCCGTTTGTGACGTCAGCACGCCGTGAGGCGCGCTGACGTCACAGTGTTGACTCCCCATTGGAGCAGGAAACGGCTGATGGAGAAAATGGCCCCAAACGGCCTTCCCCACGTTCGGGAAGGCCTCGTATGAAAGGGGAGACTCTCCCCTTTCATACGAGGCCTTCCTGAACGTGTTTCCTGGCCCTCGATCGCAGCACAGCTGCGATTGAGGGCCAGGAAATGCCACTATACACCACGGATTTCACTTGGGGGGGTCGGCCCCCCTCAGAAAATTGTATTTTTTAATTTCAAGGCTGGGGCCCCCTGGGGGGGTGCGATCGGGCTAATTTAAAAAAAAAAATGACAGGGGGTCGCCAGTGGGCCGGGGCGACCTCCTGTGGGGGCAATCTTTTTTTTTTCAGTTGTAGGGTTTCCCTGGGGGGCATTTTGGCCCCCAAGGAAACCCTACAACTACCCAAAAAAATACATATCTATATATCTATATATATATATGTATATATATATAGATTTATATATAGATATATCAATCCATGTAGATAGATATATCTATCTACATGGATATATCTATAGATAGATCTATATATATGTATATATAGATCTATATATATGTGCGTATACACACATATATATATATATATATATATATATATATCTTTCTATAGATATATCCATGTAGATATATATATCTATATAGAGATATATATATGTATTTATTTATATATATAAATAGATCACTTTTGGCAGTGCATGTGTGGTTTCCCTGGGGGCTGCAATCGGCCCCCAGGAAAACCAGACCCACATATAAGTGATCTATATGTATATCATATATATATATATATATATATATATATATATATATATATATATATATATATATATATATCATATATATGTATATATATATATATTTGCAACCAGTTGTCTTGCAGTTTCAGCTTGCGTCAACAAAGCAGTGCACATACTTCAACTGACGCATTTCAACTGTAGTTTTTAGGCAGCAATTAAAAAGTCAAGTAAGTCTTGTGATTGTGTTTCTGCTACAAAAGGATCAGACATTTGTCTAGTGGCAGTTTTAGTGCCATAAAGAAGTGCAGAAGGTGTATATGACTACTGCAAAGAGCAAATCTGTATTTTATGTAAATAGCTGAGTACATTAGTAAAGTCAGCCACTACCTGCGCTATAATACAAATGAAATGTTTGTGCGGGGTGGGGAGTGGCTATGGAGATATGAAGAGCATGTTTGCTGGGTGGTAATGAGGGAATCTGAGGAGGAGGACATGGGAGTGGGAGCAACAAAACACCAATAATGATTGTTGGACTGGGCGCAGGAGGTGCTAAAGACTGTGACGAATGGTATGTGACAAGGTGTTTGAGTGTCTTGAAAGAACGTGCTGATTGAGGGATGAAGCGCAGGTAAGGTGGCCTCTACTGTTGCACGTATCACACACACCAGCAATTTTATGACTGTCTGTGTAGGCTAGTGTTTTAGAGCAACAGTTTAGCCAATAGCAGAGATGACATCTTGATGGATGACTGCTGCTGACGTCACTCTGGTTATAGAGGACAGCTCTGACACAGGATCAGAGACTGAGACAGCAGATACTGAGACAGCATCTGAGGGATAGGACAATGGCGAAGACTCTGGAAGTGATTTTTCAGTTGGAGGAGTCCCATTGGATAACTCCTTCCAGTAAATTGTGAGGGAGGTGATGAGGACAGTCCTGTTGTCCCTTCGCAAGCACAGTCTGTGCAACAGGGCAATAGTGGGTTAGCCCAAACCAGAGAGCAGGTGAATGCGGGGGCAAGCACAGAGAGGGTGCTCTCTTGGGAGCTCCCCAATTTAGTTCAGCCCCAAATTCCACTGCCCAAATTGTATTGTGGAGACATCAAAATTATCTATCACAAAACAAACTGGTTTTGTAAGGCAGGCACCTGTGTTTTTGGTCCTGGGTTCGGCGGCTATATAGGGAAACATACTAAACCCAAACATTTCTGGAAACTAGACATCTGGGGGACACCACAGAGGTGTGACTTGTGTGGATTCCCCAAAGTTTTCTTACCCAGAATACCCTGCAAAGCTGAAATGTTGAATAAAAACTCTATTTTTTTCTTGCATTTCCGTCACACAAACTACAGGAATATGCTGCGATCCACAAAATTCCTACCACCCAGTGATTCCTCACCTGTCCTGATAAAAACACTATCCTATTTGAGTACCTATACCTAGTGCCTGCGTAAGGAATGGATCACCCCAGGGTCAACAGTTGGCTCATGTAAGTACCAACATTGACCGTTGTGTGATCTATTTCTGTCGTGGGCACTAGGCCTACACCCCATCTTGGATTCCCCTAGGTGTCTAGTTTTCAAAACTGTGCAGGTTTGCTAGGTTTCCCTTGGTGCCGGCTGAGGTAGAGGCCAAAATCCACAGCTAGGCACTTTGCAAAAAACAGCTCTGTTTTCTTTGTGAAATTGTGATGTGTCCACATTGTGTTTTGGGGCATTTCCGATCGTAGGCACTAGGCCTACCCACACAAGTGAGATATCATTTTTATCGGGAGGCTGGGGGGACGCTGGGTCGAAGGAAATTTGTGGCTCCTTTAGCCTTGGACGAGATCACCTCGTCCAAGGCACCCTACGGGTTAAAGTCAATTGAAAAATAATTGTATGAATATGATTGAATTATACACATGCCTCGGAGAATAGGTGAGCCTTTCAGTATTTTCTGAACTTGAAGAAATCATCCTCAGGTCTCAGATTTCATGGTAGGGATTTCCACTGGGAGGAGCACTGAACTTTCTGACCTTCACAAAATCATCTTCAGGTGTCAGATTTCATGGTAGGGAGGTACACTGGGAGCAGTACTGAACAGGAAACATTTGACTGCCTCTAGCTGGGCAAGTATTTGAGAGCCATCTGTTAACAGACCTCAGATTTTGGGTCAGGAGGTAAGACTCAAACAGTTTTATGAGACAACCAGCTGATTGACCAAGGAATGTCTCATTTATGAGAAAGAGGAGGCCAAGGGTTCTCTATTACTTTTACTCTGAACCCAGGGTCAGATTTCAGGACTGGTTTGATGAGCTATGTGGAGAAATAAAGAAGCAACATGACTTCTGTTGGCAATATAGTATTGTTTCTATCAAAATACAGCCAGAAGGTCAGAACAGATCAGTAGAGCTGAAACTGAACTGAAAATGTGTTTGTTATTCATCGATTACGCATATTAAATCAAGTGCTTGCTCAAGCACCCCATTATCTCTTACAATTTCAGCAAGAACCAATAGTTTCTGCAAAAACATCTTACCACACGTTTTTCCTTGACTGCATACATTTCAATTCTTCTTTCTGCTGCTGGTGCTTGCACAAGCATAGGTATGCCTTCTCTTTTTCTACATTCTTTATAACAATATCAGACCAAATAACAAGTGGGAGGCATAGCTTTGATCTCTTTGGAGTTAAAAGAAATAGCACTTTGATGTGTACTAATTGTTGCAGTAATTCAGACCGGACATGATTGGGGGAAGATGAACGATTATCTGAGTAGAGTAGTGTAATGACAGAACCACTTTTGCAAATGTACATTTTGAAATGCAACTTTGGAAACCTCTTTCCAGCGTACTCCAAAATTCCCAACTTTATCCATGAGGTCTGTAGGAGAGTCCCATTTTTCAGTGCACAGTAAAGGGACACGATGATGTTGACATTCTCCATCAGGAGGACTTCATTATTGTCTTAAATGAGGTAGAGCCAGTTATTCTGGATCCAAAGGCCAGCCTATCAAAGGCAATGCCCCAAGTTGTAGAGGCTGCCTGTTCTTCTTTGACCTTGAGGTGCAACTGTGTATTCTCTATATGAAAGTGATAACCTCTTTCATTGGAGCCCTTGTTGACAGCGTTTAAAAGGCCATATAAATATTGATTAGCACTGGCGACCGAACAGAGCCCTGGGGAATGCAACTGTAGATATTGACTATCTTGGAGAAAAGTAGGCTCTGTTTCAAGTCGCGGCTCGTGGCAGGCAGAAGGGGCAAGGCGGTGCGTGGGTGGAGGATAAAAATGAAATAAAAAAACACTTACCTCCATCGCTGCCGCCACTTCACCAATCATCCATCACAGGCTGCAGGCAAAGGCTCCCAGCCTGCCCTGCTGCCAATCTAGATGCTGCTCAAAGCAGTGTCAGGATTGGCTTGGAGCGCCCAGCCAGAGCACACTCCCAGACAGACTGGGAGCCTGTGCAGGCTCTCTCCGGCCCAACAACTGTGTTGCTGGGCTTGAGAGAGCCTATTCCGCATGTGTATTTGGCTCACCGAGACGGCCAGCCACACACACATGCGCTCTGAGGGGAGTGCTGCGCACTCCCCCTCAGTGCTTGTCACAGTCTGTTGCCCCGCCCCTTTTACCAAAAAATGATAATACACAGAGCTCATTATCGTGGTTTGATAACAGGTTTGCAGCTGCCGCTGTTGGCTTGGGGGCGACGCTCCTCCGCCCTAATGGAGGAGCCACCCCTTTCTGTTTGACTTGGTAAAAGCAGTTTTGTACAAAACATGGACATAATTTGACTGATGTATGCCAATGTGGATAATGTTTCCATTAATGTTTCCATTAGCAAGATAGCCAAGGTGGCAAAGGCAGAAGAGAGGTTGAACACAATCAATAGAAAGTGGCAGTTCTGTTTGCAGGAGATAAGTAGTTCTCCCCTGATATTTGGAAGAGTGATCTTCATCTTGAAATGGTGTCTACAACCTCCTTTAAAGTCCCCTAGTAAATAAACCTTATCTTGAAGTAAAAGGGGCATTGTTGACTATGTCACATATTGACTCATTTTCAACATTCGTTTCATGACAAGAAAAATAACACAGGGAAGTCAAAACGTTATAGTCTGTCATTGGCACTGGTAGTGCTTAGGTATGCTTGTTGTACTTTTTGTATGTGTCAAGCAATTGGCCTCTTGTGGTCAAATCCAGGCACATGTCTGAAAATTCGAGAGTAAGTTTGTAGATATGAAAGTAAATTTGTATTCATAATATTCTCATTTGCAGAAAGAGAATATCAACAGTGGTAATTCAGTATATCAGATAAATCATTTACTTTAAAAAATGGAAAATGCTTATAAGTGAAAGTGCCTCTTCATTGATTGGAGAATGTGTGTATTTTATTGTCGATAGGCAAATAGTAAATGCAGCAATGATGATGGTGAACCAATGCATGAGGGGAAGGATTAGCAACAATGTGCATGGATGGAGGGCGACTGGGTACATGGATATAAGCCTTCAGTTTCCACCCATTAACTCAGTCTTGCATTCACACATTTGCTCTTTTATGGAACACATTCACCTCCCTCCACACACACACACTCAATGTTACAAATCAACAACAAAAAGTTACTTTTTAAGCCATGGGTATTGGCTTTGTTATTTCTTCTTGAATGTTGTATCGAAAACGTAGGATTCCAGTGTGTTAAGGAACAATGATAGTTTAAATGCATTAACAACTAGCTATTATAACTAGCTAAAGTCAAAGGCATATTGATTATTAAGGATCAGTTACTATATTTAGAGTATTTTTGAAATTGGAACTAGAACATGAAACATGTTTTGGGTCCTTTTACATTTTCTTGCTGTTGGTTTGTGAATGTTGCGATGCTTCATTTGTTTGCACGCACCTTGGAGTTTTTGGTGATTGATTTCATACATGCAAAATTAGGTGATTTATTGATTGCAGTCCCATCCGTATAAGAGATTATGTTGTAATGAACGGCTTCCCCACATTGTGCTGGTAATGGTAATCCGTAATCTGTGACAACTACAGTTTCATTTAGATGTAAATGTCACTGAGCAATTACGTAATTAATGTATTTTTGTTCCAGAACTTACTTAATCACATCATTAAGAAATAAATAGGTTTCACGAGAAATGCGTGTGCGCAAATAAAAATTATGAATGGCTGGAGCTTGTCACTTACACCCCATGCTTTGACCACCTTAAAATGTTTGCTCACTTCTGTAATGACTTCATTCACTTGCTTAACTTGTATCAGACAAAGTAGAACTGAGTAATTTCCTTTCAGACTTAAATTTACCCCAAACTGTCATTTACAAAACAAACCCGTGGGCCGGAACTTCTTCTTTTCAGGATTTAAGACACCAACCTTACTTCTGTTTTTGCTTCCAAAACATGCGATAAACGCTGAATCTGCCACACGAAGCACTGACCATGTGCAATATGGGTGCACATCAGGCACTTAAGTCAGTGTTATTCGATTGACTTTTTGTTGACACGGGCAAGACATAATTTTGGGGGCCACTGTTTGAAACAGCTTTTAATTTTATTTGCCATTTTCTGTTATTTTAGGGCTGTAAAACGCCGTGCAAACTTTTATTCACTCTAAAACGGTTGAAATACGTCTTGTCAGTATAAGGGAAAATGCGTACGCTCTTACTCCTAATAAATTAAACCCAATAAATAATGTTTATTAAAAAGAAAATAAATATGCCTTTTGCTCACGGCCTGAAAATCCTTATCCTCTTAGCTGCTGGGCCTTTTACTATTTTTGGTGCTTTCATCCTCCTTCCAGTTAGTAAAAGGAATGGGTATGAAGCCAACACTGGATCCCGGAAAATTAAGTATTTCTGAAAAGTAGACAACATTCTGAAATCAGCAAGGGGTCATTTGTGCAGATCCTACAAGGTTTCCCCACAGAAAATAACACCTGAAAAAAAATATTGAAATTGAGCTGAAAAAACCCAGCCATTTTTCTCAGTGTTTTTCCTGCAATGTCAGATTTTTTAAAGCAATATACCGTTACATGTGCTGGAATCTTCTGGTTGCAGGGATATATAGGGCTTGTAGGTTCATCAAGATCCCTAGGTACCCAGAGCCAATAAATGAGCTGCACCTTGCAATGGGTTTTCATTCTATACCGGGTATACAGCCATTCATTTGTTGAAATATAAAGAGTGAAAAATAGGTATCAAGAAAATCTTTGTATTTCCAAAATGGGCATAAGATAAGGTATTGAGCAGCAGTGGTTATTTGCCCATCTCTGAATTCCGGGGTGCCCATACTAGCATGTCAATTACAGGCCATTTCTCAAATAGACGTCTTTTTTACACACTGTCCTACATTTGGAAGGAAAAAATGTAGATAAAGACAAGGGGCAATAACACTTGTTGTGCTATTGTGTGCTCCCCCAAGTCTCCCGATAAAAATGGTACCTCACTTGCGTGGGTAGGCCCAATGCTCGCGACAGGAAATGCAACATGGACACATCACATTTTTACATTGAAATCTGATGTGTTTTTTGCAAAGTGCCTAGCTGTGGATTTTGGCCTCTAGCTCAGCCGGCAACTAGGGAAACCTTCCAAACCTGCACATTTTTGAAAACTAGACACCTAGGGGAGTCCGGGATGGGCTGACCTCAAAATGTGGCCAAAAAACACTTTTTCCTCCCCTGTAGGCCCCCCACCCACAGCCCCTGGTCGTGGATGGAAGGGGAATCCCTTCCCCTTCCACACCTAACCCCCCTCAGCAATCTGATGACATCAGCGCGCTCACAGCGTGCCGACGTCATCAAGTATTGCCGGGAAGCGCTGGAAGCCATTTGCTTCCAGCGCGTCGAGGGAAGAGGACTCGGAAGAGGTGAGTCCTTCCCTTTTTGGGGCTTGGGGGGGAAAACAGGCACGGGGAAAGGAAAGGGTTTTTCCTTTCCCCCGTGCCTGTTTTCAGTGGATTCCTGCAGGGCCCGCGATCGTGGAGCAGGAATCCCCACTAGGCACCAAGGATTTATTTTTAGTTTTAGTTTTGGGAGCAACCCCTTGGGCAAGGGTCGCTCCCATTGGGGGCTATTTTATTTCCTATTTCGCCCCCCCCACCGGGGGCAGATCGGCCGATCTGCCCCCAGGGGGGGCCGAAAACCACTAGACACCAGGGATTTGATTTTTGTAATGTATTTTAGGCAGCGACCCCTTAGGCAAGGGTTGCTGCCCCGGAGGCAATAATTTTTTATATGTTTCGCCCCCCCCGGGGCTAGATCGGCCATGTTTTTGGATGTTTGCGGTGTGTGTGTTTTGTGTGTTTGGGGGCACCCCTTGGGCAAGGGTCGCCCCCCCAAAGTGGGGAAATTTCGTATTGGCTATCTCTTCCCCCCTTGGGGGCAGATGGGCCTATTTTTGTAGGCCCATCTGCCCCCAAGGAGGGCAGAAACCACCAATGCGCCAGGCATTTTTTTTTTCTCCCCTTTTTTTTGTTTTGTGCTGGGGGTGCCCCCTTTGGCAAGGGTCACCCCCTAAAGGGGGCACAGAGCTGTTGGCCATTTCTGCAACCCCTTGGGGGCAGATCGGCCCATTTTTGTAGGCACCAGAGATCGTGTGTGTGTGTGTTTTGTTGGGGGGGGGCGGCACCTTTGGCAAGGGTTGCCCTCCCAAAGGGGGCACATTAGTGATGGCCATTTCTGCCCACCTAGGAGGCAGATCAGCCTATTTTTGTTAGGCCCATCTGCCCCAAGGGGGGCAGAAGGCACCAAGATGTCAGAGATGTTTTTTTTGGTTCCCTTTGTTTTTTTGTGCTGGGGGCACCCCCATTCACCCCCTTTGGCAAGGGCTGCCCCCCCAAACAGGGTACAGAGCTGTTGGACATTTCTGCCACACTTGGGGGCAGATCAGCCTATTTTTTCTTAGGCCCATGTGCCTCCTAGTGGGGCAGAAGTCACTTAGGCACCAGGGACAATTTCTAAGTTCTTGGTGGCGGGTGTTTGTCAACTGGCGAAGTATTTGTATTTGTGATTATAACAGTTTATTTCTTCTTTTTGTTCTAGTTCAAAGCTTTTGCTTCCTTTGCTGTGGATCCTCGCGGTTTTGGCAGTAATTGTCCTGCTGTTTGCATAGTTGCATGTTTTAGGTAAGTGAAAGCAATTTACTCCAAAGGAGTATTGTTGACATGCATGAATGACATGTTTGTAGGTGGTGTACTAAATGCATATTTGTCCATAGATTTGAGTACAATGATATTTGTGTTGTCATATGTCTAATTTGCTTTTTTCTTTTTAGTGGGATATCATTGGTGATTGCTGTGTCTGTTCAGAGTAGTTGCTGGTGAGTAGCTTTTTCAGGCAAGTGAGTTGTATAGTTTTTTAGTACATAACTCTTTGTGATAAAGCTACACTTTGTGTATTACTTATTTTAGTGCTAGTTGTTGTTGGCAATCAATTTGTTGGCATGCTCTTTGAGTCGTCTTTAGACCTTGATTACGAGACTGACTCTGCATCTGAGGCAGAGGAGGAAGTGAGAGATTCTGGCAGTGAGTTTTCTGTCCAAGAGTGTTCTTCTGATGAGGAAGCTACTCTCAGTGCAGATGAAGGGCCTGTGTTAGAGGAGGACATTGATGTGCCAAGAGTGCAGCAGCCTGGGGCTGAAGGGTTTCCCATTAGAAGACCTGACACCTGGATTGCCCCAAACATGGAGCAGCCACAGTTACCTGCATTTACTGGTCTCCCAGGGTGTAGAGTCAATACGGAAAACTTTTTGCCTGTCCATTTCTTTCACTTGTTTATGGACAATGTGTTTTTGGAAGAGATTGTGGAGCAGACTAATTTGTATGCAGAGCAATATTTGAGGGACAACGCTGCCAGACTTAGGCCTCAGTCTAGAGCTACTCAGTGGGTTCCCACATATCTGGAAGAGATGAAAAAGTTTTTAGGTTTGACTTTTTTGATGGGCTTGATCAGGAAGCCGTCACTGGCTTCTTATTGGTCTACTAGTCCCTTGATGGCAACGGCTATATTTCCTGCAACTATGACACGTAATCACTATTTGCTTCTTCTTCATATGCTGCATTTTGTAGACAATGCTTTAGCCTTGCCATGAGATCACCCTGATTGTGACTGTCTTTTTAAGATTAGGCCTGTCCTTGATCATTTTGTAGATCGGTTTTCAGAGGTCTATGTTCCAGGCAAAGAGATAAGTGTGGACGAGTCTTTGGTCCTTTTCAAGGGGTGTTAAGTTTTTAAGCAGTACATTCCTAGTAAGAGGGCACGGTATGGGATTAAATTCTATATGCTGTCAGAAAGCAGTACAGGATATGTGTATAATTTCCAGGTCTACACTGGTAGGGATTCCAGTATTGACCCTCCTGGTTGTCCGGCCACTTTTGGAGTTAGCGAAAAAATTGTGTAGGAACTTGGTAGACGACTGTTTAACAAAGGTCACCATTTGTACGTAGATAATTTCTACACTGGCGTGCAGTTGTTCAAAGAGTTGTTTAGAGTGGACACTGTTGCTTGTGGCACAATCCGTTCTAACCGGAAAGGCTATCCAAAACAACTTGAGAGAGGACAGTGCAGTGCAGTGCCTTGCGGAATAATGAGCTGCTAGCTCTGAAATTTTCAGACAGGAGCGATGTGTACATGCTATCTACCATCCATGATGAGAGTACTTCCCCTGTGACTGTTTGGGGTCAGGTTGCGGAAGTGCGCAAACCTGCGTGCATTTTGGACTACAATAGGCACATGGGTGGTGTTGATAGAGTAGATCAGAGGTTGGAACCTTACACTGCTCTTCGTAAGTCTTACGTGTGGTATAAAAAGTTGGCCCTGCATTTATTTCATTTGGCAACTTTTAATGCTTTTATTGTGTTCAAGGATTGTTCACCTGAGTCAAGGAGATGACATTTGTTAAATTTCAGGAGTCAGTGTAAGAGAGCCTTATTGTGGTGGAACGGGCAAGAGTTCCTAGAGTAGAAGTGGTGGAGGAAGTGGCTAGATTGAAAGATCGCCACTTTCGAGATCACATTCCTCCCACTCCCAAAAAAGACTTGCCCACAAAGAAATGTAGAGTATGTGCCTGGAGAACAATCCGGAGGGAGAGCCGGATGTACTGCCCCGATTGCTCTTCAAAGCCTGGGCTGTGTGCCCGGCTGTTTTAGAAGTTTCCACACTAGGAAAACTTTTTGGGAAATACCGTAAGCGTAAACTGCCTGTTTTATATTTTCATATGTTCAGTTTCACGGTTGGCATTACTGCCATGTATTTAGTTAGAGCTTTTGTATTTGTAGTTTTGTACTTATTTTATAATTAGTTAGTTGTTTCCTTGTTGTTTATAAACAAAAGAAAGTGATGGCGGTGAGCGTGGGGTGGCGCTTGGCTGGCGGTGTGCATGGGGTGGTGCTTGGCTGGCGGTGTGCGTGGGGTGGCGCTTGGCTGGCGGTGTGTGGGGTGGCGCTTGGCTGGCGGTGTGCTTGGTGTGGCTCTTGGCTGGCGGTGTGTGTGGGGTGGCGCTTGGCTGGCGGTATGGGTGGTGTGGCGCTTGGCTGGCGGTGTGCTTGGGGTGGCGCTTGGCTGGCGGTGTGCCTGGGGTGGCCCTTGGCTGGCGGTATGGGAGGGGTGGTGCTTGGCTGGCGGTGTGCGTGGGGTGGCACTTGGCTGGCGGTATGCGTGGGGTGGAGCTTGGCTGGTGGTATGGGTGGGGTGGCGCTTGGCTAGCGGTGCCAGCCAAACGCCAGTCCACACACTCATCAGCTGGTGTGATTGCTGTATCAGGCATGTGGGCGTATGAAAGTGATGGGCCCTTGACTGGCGCTGTCTGTCGATGCAAGTGTTGTAATGTGATGGGCCCGTGGCTGGAGGCGTGAATGGGCTTGTGCATGTCATTTATGAAAGGTGTGTGAATGGACTGTAAAGCGGATGGTGCCTTGCCGTGGCTTTACAGCTCACGAGCTGTGAGTTATTGGTTCAGTTTTTTGGCCTTTCAGTTATTACCAGTGCATTTCACTTTTGTGAAATCTCTTGTTAATAAAATTTGATCTACTGAACCATCACTCACTCTTGTGCCAAATCCAACCAATATGTGTGGTAAAAATTGTAAAACCTGCTCCGCTGTAATCAGGCGTCGCAGCACACTTGTGACACGCTAGGTGTCTCAGGTGGGACCCCGATGGTGAAGCATGCCACCAACTTGGTTGGTGGGTGAGGGGTCTTTTTCACATAACCTAAGTGCGTTTCTTTTCACAATTTTAGTGTTTGGCACATCACAGACGTATGTGGACACATCAAAATGATATATTACAAAACTACCTGTGTTCGGGGGGGAGGGGGCACCTAAGTTTTTGGTCGTGGGTACGGTCTTCATCTAGGGAAACCTACCAAACCCAGAATTTTTTTTAAACTAGACACCCCAAGGAGTCCAGGGAGGTGTGGCTTGCGTGGATCCCCTAACATTTTCTTACCCAGACTCCTCTGCAAACCTCAAAATTTGCTTAAAAAAGCATATTTTCCTGACTTTTGTTTGTACGATCACCGCTCCAGCACAAAATTCCTACTCCCCAGCGTTCCCCTCAGTCTCCCAAGTAAAATGACACCTCACTTGTATGGGTCGCTGTTAGAAATGGGGTCTTTGGTTGACAGTCAGGTTACCCCCTGTTCAAGCAAGGACCTTCACTCTAGTCAGGGTAAAAGAGAATCACCCTCAGCTAACCCCTGCTTACCCCCTTGGTAGCTTGGCAGAGCAGTAGGTTTAACTTCAGAGCTCTAGGTGTAAAGTATTTGTACCAACACACACAGTAACTTAATGAAAACACTACAAAATGACACAACACCGGTTTAGAAAAATAGGAAATATTTATCTAAACAAAACAAGACCAAAACGACAAAAATCCGACACACACAAGTCAAGTTATGAATTTTTAAAGATTAAACTGAAAAATAGCTCTTAAATACAAAAATGCTTCGATGAGATGTTAACACGGCGTTGTGACGGAGTCGTTCCCAACAAACCAACACCAGCGGCGCCGGACACAGAGTCGTGTAGACCCCCAAGTACAGTACCTTTGGTGAAGAGTGAAAACAAACCGATGCACGAAGTCGGGGATCGCGGCGTCTGTGCGAAAAGTTGAATCCATGCACTTCGAGCGGTGTCGGTCACGACGTGGTGTGGCGACTTCCACGGAGTCGCGGACGTCAGTGGGGCTCCTGCGGCGTCGGGCCTGCGAAGAGCGTCGCGTTCCAGCGAAGGTCACAGCGTCGGGTGCAGGCGGCGTTACCGGATTCAGCAGCGGAGTCGGTCCGGAGTCGTCCGAAGTCGATTTCCTTGGATTTCCACCAGCTTTCCTTTCAAGGGCCCAGGAACTGGATAGGGCACCACTTGTCAGAGCAGGAGTCTCTCCAGAGACTCCAGGTGCTGGCAGAGAGAAGTCTTTGCTGTCCCTGAGACTTCAAACAACAGGAGGCAAGCTCTAACTCAAGCCCTTGGAGATTTCTTCACAAGATGGAAGGCACACAAAGTCCAGTCTTTGCCCTCTTACTCTGGCAGAAGCAGCACTGCAGGAAAGCTCCACAAAGCACAGTCACAGGCAGGGCAGCACTTCTTCCTCAGCTATCAGCTCTTCTCCAGGCAGAGGTCCCTCTTGGTTCCAGAAGGGTTTCTAAAGTCTGTAGATTTGGGTGCCCTTCTTATACCCATTTTATTCTTTGAAGTCACCTTTCTTTAAAGGGGACTCACACCTACTTGTGAAATCCTGCCTTGCCCAGGCAAGGCCTCAGACACACACCAGGGGGTTGGAGTCTGCATTGTCAGAGGCAGGCACAGTCCTGTCAGATGAGAGTGACCACTCCACCCCTCCCTCCTAGCAGAGATGGCTAATCAGGAAATGCAGGTTACACCCCAGCTCCCTTTGTGTCACTGTCTAGTGTGAGGTGAAAAACAACCCAACTGTCAAACTGACCCAGACAGGGAATCCACAAACAAGGCAGAGTCACAGAAAGCAAGAAAATGCTCACTTTCTAAAAGTGGCATTTTCAAACGCACAATCTCAAAATCAACTTTACTGAAAGATGTATTTTTAAATTGTGAGTTCAGGGACCCCAAACTCCACCTGTCCATCTACTGTCTAGGGGAATCTACCCTTTAATCATTTTTAAAGGTAGCCCTCATATTATCCGATGAGAGAGACAGGCCTTGCAACAGTGAAAAACGAAGTTGGCAGTATTTCACTGTCAGGACATATAAACCACATTACTATGGGGGTTATTCTAACTTTGGAGGAGTGTTAATCCGTCCCAAAAATGACGGTAAAGTGACGGATATACCACCAGCCGTATTACGAGTTCCATAGGATATAATGGACTCGTAATACGGCTGGTGGTAAATCCGTCAATTTTCCGTCACTTTTGGGACGGATTAACACCTCCTCCAAAGTTAGAATAACCCCCTATATGTCCTACCTTATCCATACACTGCACCCTGCCCTTGGGGTTACCTAGGGCCTACCTTAGGGGTGCCTTACATGTAAGAAAAGGGAAGGTTTAGGCCTGGCAAGTGGGTACACTTGCCAAGTCGAATTTACAGTGTAAAAATACACACACAGACACTGCAGTGGCAGGTCTGAGACATGATTACAGGGTTACTTGTGTGGGTGGCACAATCAGTGCTACAGGCCCACTAGTAACATTTGATTTACAGGCCCTGGGCACCTCTAGTGCACTTTACTAGGGATTTAACAGTAAAACAAATATGCCAATCATGGAGAACCAATTACGTACACATTTTAAACAGGAGCACTTGCACTTTAGCACTGGTTAGCAGTGGTACAGTGCCCAGAGTAACAAAACAGTAAAATCAGAGTCCAGCACACATCAACAACCTGGGGAACAGAGGCAAAAAGTTAAGGGAGACCACGCCAAGGATGAAAAGTCTAACAGTCGCCAAAGCAGAGTCAGCCTAAAGATGTATAAAAGAAGAATATGTGCTATCCCCATAATCTCTACAAGTTTGTGGCCTTTTTCTGTTGCAGGCACCTGGCCCACACCCACACCCACAAGTGAGGTATCATTTTTATCGGGAGACTTTGGGGAACGCTGGGTGGAAGGAAATTTGTGGCTCCTCTCAGATTCCACAACTTTCTGTCACCGAAATGTGAGGAAAACGTTTTTTTTAATACAAATTTTGAGGTTTGCAAAGGATTCTGGGTAACAGAACCTGGTCAGAGCCCCACAAGTCACCCCATCTTGGATTCCCCTAGGTCTCTAGTTTTCAAAAATGCACAGGTTTGGTAGGTTTCCCTAGGTGCCGGCTGAATTAGAGGTCAAAATCTACAGCTAGGCACTTTGCAAAAAACACCTCTGTTTTCTGTAGAAAAATGGAATGTGTCCACGTTGTGTATTGGGGCATTTCCTGTTGTGGGCGCTAGGCCTACCCACACAAGTGAGGTATCATTTGTATCGGGAGGCTTGGGGGAACACTGGGTGGAAGGAAATTTGTGGCTCCTCTCAGATTCCAGAACTTTCTGTCACCAAAATATGAGGAAAACTTGTTTTTTCAGACAAATTTTGAGGTTAGCAAAGGATTCTGGGTAACAGAACCTGGTCAGAGCCCCACAAGTCACTCCATCTTGGAATCCCCTAGGTCTCTAGTTTTAAAAAATGCACAGGTTTGGTAGGTTTCCCTAGGTGCCGGCTGAGCTAGAGACAAAAAACTACAGTTAGTCATTTTGCAAAAAACACCTCTGATTTCTGTAGAAAAATGGGATGTGTCCACGTTGTGTATTGGGCCATTTCCTGTCGCGGGCGCTAGGCCTACCCACACAAGTGAGGTATCATTTTTATTGGGAGACTTGGAGGAACATAGAATAGCAAAACAAGTGTTATTGCCCCTTGTCTTTCTCTACATGTTTTCCTTCCAATGACAAGAGAGTGTGTAAAAAAGACGTCTATTTGAGAAATGCCCTGTAATTCACATGCTAGTATGGGCACCCCGGAATTCAGAGATGTGCAAATAACCACTGCTCCTCTACACCTTATATTGTGCCCATTTTGGAAATACAAAGGTTTTCTTGATAGCTATTTTTCACTCTTTATATTTCAGCAAATGAATTGCTGAATACCCTGTAAAAAATGAAAACCCACTGCAGGGTGCAGCTCATTTATTGGCTCTGGGTACCTAGGGTTCTTGATGAACCTACAAGCCCTATATATCCCCGCAACCAGAAGAGTCCAGCAGACGTAACGGTATGTTGCTTTAAAAAATCTGACATTGCAGGAAAAAGTTACAGAGTAAAACGTAGAGAAAAATTGCTATTTGTTTACCTCAATTTCAATATATATATTTTTTCAGTTGTTATTTTCTGTAGGAAACCCTTGTAGGATCTACACAAATTACCCCTTGCTGAATTCAGAATTTTGTCTACATTTCAGAAATGTTTAGGTCTCTGGGATCCAGCATTGGTTTCACACCCATTTCTGTCACTGACTGGAAGGAGGCTGAAAGCACAAAAAATCGTAAAAATGGGGTATGTCCCACTAAAATGCCACAATTGTGTTGAAAAATTGGGTTTTCTGATTCAAGTCTGCCTGTTCCTGAAAGCTGGGAAGCTGGTGATTTTAGCACCGCAAACCCTTTGTTATGAATTTTTAAAGATTAAACTCAAAAATAGCGCTTAAATACAAAAATGCGCAAACCCTTTGTTGATGCCATTTTCAGGGAAAAAACCACAGGCCTTTTTCTGTAGCCCCTTTTTCCAATTTTTTTAAAAAACACGAAATTTTCACTGTATTTTGGCTAATTTCTTGACCTCCTTCAGGGGAACCCTCAAAGTCTGGGTACCTCTAGACTGCCTAGGATGTTGGGAAAAAAAGGACGCAAATTTGGCGTGGATAGCTTATGTGGACAAAAAGTTATGAGGGCCTAAGCAAGAACTATTCCAAATAGGCAAAAAAAGGCCTGGCTCAGGAGGGGGAAAAGGCCTGGCAACAAAGGGGTTAATAGTCAGATGCCTAAAACTTGCATGCCATTTTCCCTGGCAATGCAGTACTCTCTTCATTCAAGTCTTTTTTTTATCTTTTCTGACATACATTCTAGTTGACCTGTTAAGTCTGCCATTGTTACCTAATAGACTACTTAGTCAGCCAATGTGCTCAGAGGCTACTGTAGGGTGTTTATAATTTTTTTTAACCCCCTGCAAGGCCGGACCAGTCATACCCACCATCGGGTGTTTCCCCAGGATGCTGGAAGAATGGAGGCTGCTTTTCCTATTGGGGAACCTGTTTTATAGCAGTGCAGCGGTTTTAAAAAGCACTGCAGTGTTCCTTGAATATAACAGTTTTCAGGCAACAATAAAAGTGCCAGAACAACTGAGGTGATTAATGCACCTGCTGGAGAGAGATGAGAGTTTTGTCTAGTGGCAGTTTTGACTCATCTAAGGTTGTGCAGAGGGTTAATATTCCTGCTGAAAAGAATCTTTTGTTCCACATACCAGATTACTATACAGATCACAGAACAGTATTTTACATACAACGGCCAGACATTCTACTTTTGTCACTGAGATCCTTATGATACTGTACAGTTCATACATTACAATCATAATCTAGCACAGTGAGCTATGTACTGCCATCAAAGAGCTGCATGCAAACTGCATGGTACAGGATAGAAGTTATGTTTTTCCAAGTCTTTGATTATCCAAGGATTCTTAATTTGGCTAAAAAGGGTTTGCTTGCATAGATAGAAGTAATTTGTAAAGTCAATCCACTTTGTTACATTCAGGATTGTTAGGTTCTGAATCCTGAGTTTATGCTTCTCCAGACCAAGCACTCTTAAAAATGCCTACAAGTATGGATGGCATGTGACTCTTACACCCTGTAGTTCCCTCTTTTATGTAACTTTTTCGATACACTGATCTACACACGTGGTTTATTGTCTCTGTATGTGTGTGTCATGTAAAATGATCTATCACCCTACACTGCTAAGAAAGCCACTAAAAAACGAATGAAATACATGTTAGCAGTGGTGTAACAAAACTTGAAGGGGGCTCCCTGCCAAGCAAATGGAGGGACCCCCGACTCAGTGAGGAGCTCTCAGGCCAACGACCTGTGCTAGGGGGACCCCTGGAGGTCAGGAATCTCCCACACCTCAGGGGTTTTGGGGGCTAACGTTACACCAATGCATGTGAGAAAGGGGCTATGGCGAGGTGAGAGGCACTGTTAGACGTTGCCGGTGAGGGAATCATTGAAGAGGCCCAATAAAGATTGCAGTATCCTGGTGCACTGTGAGGTTGTTATTTACTATCCTTTAAAAACGAATACAACTGAATATATAATGAAAAATATGTAGTAGAATGCACCATTTTTGTCATTTTTCCAAAATTTCCTTGGAGGGAGATCCTCCCACAAGCCCCATTGTTTTGATCAGACTCACTCGCTATGCACCTTATGGGGAACTGGTCTGACAAAATTTGCCAGGGCTGCTTTGGGTTCCCAGTCTGGCACTGAACCCTCCCCCCAATAAAATGAAATAAACTACTGCATACCTGAGTGTGGGGGTACCTTATATTTCTGCAACAAGCACATTATAAAGAATAATGAGGTTCACAATGAGTTCAGTATCTATGTCAGTCTTTCAGTCTCTGACATGACAGGAATCTGAGAAATCGCAAACCACAATTCTTTGCACTACGACATATTTGAAATAAGAAACAATGTGAAATATCATGTTACAAAAAGAAGAAATTAGGGGCGTAACAGAGGCCCTAGGGTTCCTTGTTTAGGAGGGTGACCCTTCACCCTCTAAGCCAGGCCATTGCATGCCTTGCAAAAAGCAGGCAATGGCATGGACTAAAAAATAGTTTAAATGCTCAGTAAAGTCACTCTGCTTTCAGCAGCAGGCCCCTTCAGCTTAGTGGGGACAACCGTTCAGGGGGTCCTCATTAAGCGCAAGACCGATGAATATCTTTGTAATTTGGGAGACACCGGTTCCCTCATCACATTCTGTGGGGCATAATTCATTTTTTTTTACCCCACTGCAGGTAATGTTAGCCAGAACAGATAAACATTAATTAGTGAATGCAAAAACTACCAATGAATGAAAACTCAAAAAAAAATACAAAGAGTGAACATAAGCACCACATATTTAAAATAAATTTGTACATCACCAAGTTTTAACTTCATTGAGGACTTTCAATTGTTGATCTCAAGGGTAAGCCCCCCCCCCCCCAAACTGTGAAATGTAGGGTGGCTGGGGTGTAGTCGATACATGTTCAGAAAAACGATGTTGAATGTGGTACGTAAAAAAAGGACTGGGCACCAGTACTGGCCTGATTTGCAAGAATTACTGGTGCAAAACACATATTGATGCAAAATAGAAAATTAATTGCTTAATAATCGTTTATCTTCAAAGTAAGTCTTATCATTTAAAGCGACCATACACATTGACCAACACGAGAAAAGACACACATGGTTAATTGCATGAGGAGAAATTTAGCAAAACAATTACAACATTTTATATGAAGGTGACATACACCAGCCAAAAAACAATTATTTTAAAATATTATTTTTCCAAAAGCAGCACAATTCTAAATTCGCAACACAAGTCCAGTCATGAATCATGGAGAAGGGACCTCTAATAGTGTAAGCCACAGTCTATGATTGTGGCATGAAAAGGAGGCTGTGTCGTGTGCTGGAGAGAGCAATGCATATCTTTGATAGTCTGTTTGCCTGTTTATGATGACTGTACATCTTTTAGTATGGTCACTTCTTTTGTTGATGTTAATGAGTTTTGATCCCACAGGATTTAAGGTCTCCTTAGGAGGAGTATATTACTGTTAGGTTTCACCTACATACAAACGTATTGGAAGGGGAGAGGTATTTTACTAGTTATTATTACTAGGTGTCCCACTTGAGGGAACCCCCCTCGTGTATGCTGTATCAAGCTGCAGTCCTCTAAGATGTAAATAGAAGCCTTAAATGCATTGCCAGTTAAATCTTACACCATTTCTTCCTTAATCTTAGGATACCAGTTTATTAGTGATAGAGAGCCCCTTCATGAACTTTCTTTTTTCTTGAAAGTGGAGCGGAACAGTGTGAAAAATCTTGACTAACTAGAGCAATAATAAAAAACAATTGAGTTTGACAGAACATAGAAATGCTCCAGCTTCAAAGCCTAAATCTGCCTTTTCACCTTTGTTAGTCTAGCGATTGTTGCTTCATTTTCATGGGGAAAGCTACTACAATATTTCTAAGTTTTACAAGCCACTGGTACGTTTACCTTTATTTAATGGCTCCTGTGTATGAACCAACTCTTCATCTATTTGTTTTGATTTTTTAATTGTTAAGGAAACTTTATTTTTAATGTTGAAAGCAGAAACTATGGATGTGCAATGGTAGGTGAGGATCAATTCCTTTCCAACTGTGTCTGAAATACTAGTGGGCCTCATGTAAGAGCAGCTGTGATCCTGAGAGGGACACTCTCCTTAATGTAAATTGTATGATATGCCCGTGGTAGTCTTGCCCTTGTTTAAATATGTCCTACCCTACTTTGCAGTTTCCAGCAAATGATTTGAAAAGCTATGAAGCCATTGCTGAAAACTGGCATCTTGTTGCAGGACGCACCCACACTTTTTGCATGATTTCTGGATGCAACCTGGACTGGGGTACACTAGGATTCTGATAACCAGGTTCTCAATGCCAGTGCTCATTCCCAAAAACCGCAAAGGTAATTGGCAATACCTTTGTTTGCCACTAAAAACCCCTAGTAAATTGTACTTAGTTACCAAGGGCCCGTGGGTACTAAGGGTTGGCCCCGGAAGGCAGCAGCACCAATTGTGCCACCCTCTAGGGCCATGAATCCAGCTGCACCCACCACTGCCATAGCAGGCTGAGTGTCCTGGTGCAATCCTGAAATGCAAACTTGACATGGCACACTGTCCGTGTGCCCTGTCCACTATACACTGCATACCATATAAATAAGACACCCCTCTTCCCGGCCTTTCAACCATAAAGCAGGGTGCACTATGTTGAATGTGAGGGCATAGCTGCATGACCAATATGCCCCCACTGCATCCTTGCCAAACCTGGGACAAAATGAATAAACAGAGCAGCCATTTTAAATGCATGCCCTGGACACTGGTCAGTATGAGTTCCACAGCTACATGATGGCCACTCTGAACCCTGGGTTGTTTGGTATCAAACAACTGAAAATGATAAATCCAAACTGGTACTAGTACTAGATTTATTTTATAATATACCCAGGGGTCACCATAGAGGTGCCAGCTTGCAAAAGCTAAATACCAGGCATGGCTGCTGGCTGGCCCCAACCAGCCAGCCACCTCCAGACACAAGTCTGTCCCTGGGGGTGGGAGTTCCTGCTCTCTGGGATTCAGAACAATGCCCTTCCTGGGTGGAGGTGTTAACACCCTCTCCCCCAGGAATGTGCACTGCCCTGCTGGAGAGCTTCAAAGGGCTTACCGCCCTTAAAACTCGACCCCCAGACCTACTGCTAGCAACACATTACCTCACCTTTGCAAACCTCCACTTTTGGTGGAGAAAAGGTGGGAAAATCCACAAAGGGTATGGGGAGTGGCTTCTCCTGTCATGCACTACACTTAAGGTGTTGCCTGCGAGGTGGACACTCCAGTTAATTTTCCTGCATCTTAGATGGAAGTTAAATAGCCAATCAGGGATAGGGAAGTGACCTTTTCCACAGGAAGTGGTCACAATAGTGGGTGTAGCCACCCAAAGGTAAGTGTTCTATTGGACACTACTAGGTTCCCCCTAAAATGCCCACTAAATTCAGTATTTAGTGGGCATCCCTAGACCAGATAATCAGATTGGAATGACACAAAGAAGACCTGTACAAAGAAGATCCAAGGCAGGAGAACTGTGGACTTGCTGCACAAAGAAAAAGCACCAAACCCTGCCTACTGCACTCAGGATCCGACAATTGCCACTGAGGAGCTACTGGACAATTGGACTGACCTCAAGAAACCCAGAGGACTTCCAGGCTTCGCCAGTTGCCCAAAGACTCCCTCCAGAGTGTAGGTACCAATCTGAAACTAAGAAGAAACCAGCAACCCAGTGAGGGTCGCTTCACTGACTGGCAGCTAGATCCTGAATCAGAAGTTGCAGCTGGACCCAACAACAAGCCAACAACCACTAGGACAAACCCCGAAAGTCTGCCAAGCTGGTGGCACTGCACTCTCCTGTGGCCGAACCATACAAATTCTCTGAGTACTGGTCATCTGACATCGGACACCAAAAAAAACAGCCCACGCGGGGGAGGACGCCCCAGTCAAGGGACTTCAGGAACACCCTAGACCTCCCACCAAAGTGCCCTAGTTATCCTGAAAACGACCCTTAAAGTGACTTTCCTCCAGTTCCAAATTGCATCTTTGCTCACAGCTCTTTGATCACAAATTCTCTCTGCACCCAGCCACCCTGTGCCCTTCAACAAAGAACCTGCTGTGCCTTATGGGTCCCTCACCCCTTGCAACCTCGACACTCCAAGGGGACCCCAAGGAACCACCTCTAAACCTACCTGCACAGAACTTTTCCAAGGGGTCCCCTGCAGTGGCCCTGCCTCAGCTCCAGAGACTGTTCCCTGCTGCTCCCGCCGGAACCGTGATCTTCCTAAACTTCTCCAGCTGGCAGAGTGTGCCCACTGATGACCTCAACCAACCTGCAAAATAAAAACTTTGTAAAACAACTGTGTGATTTTATATGTATTTTTAAAGGTGACTTTCCATTGATTCCCATGATGCGTAATTATGTACAAAAAGGCTATTTTTATTAAACTTCAAAAATCCATATCTACAAAAGTACTTAACCAATTTTGATATTATCTTGGTCTTAAAATGTATATAAAAATCTGAAGTATTTTTATAACTTGGTCTGAAATTATTTCTTTGTATGTGTGAGTTGTATGATTAATTCTGTGAGTACAACAAATGCTGTACACTTCTCCAAGATTGGCCTAACTGCTCGACTAAGCTACCATAAACATTAAAGTATTTAGTGATCTAGTTTTTACCTCTGTAAACCAATGTGTGGTTGCCTGGGCCCTCGCACAGTGTGCCTAGCCTGGCACACTACAGAGAGGGCCAACCGCCTACATTTGGTGGATCAGCGGTGGGAAAAGGACTTTCCATTTGCTGATACCACTTTGTCAATTTTATGAGGTCACAGATTATTCTCTAAATTGCCTTTAGTTAATTATTACCGATTTTTCATTGACTAAACATTTTTGGGACATTTTTTAAATAATTGTTAGGGCCCTATTTAGGTCCCTGCAGCTCTACCAAAATGTGTTAAAAGTCCTTACTTTAGTTGGCCGATCTAAAAAAGGGGATTCTAAGGGGCATATTTATACTCCGTTTGCGCCGGAATTGCGTCGTTTTTTTTGACGCAATTCCGACGCAAAACTAACTCCATATTTATACTTTGGCGTTAGACGCGTCTAGCGCCAAAGTCCATGGAGTTTGCGTCATTTTTTTGCGTGGACACCTACTTTGCGTTAATGAGATGCAAGGTAGGCGTTCCCGTCTAAAAAATTGACTCCGAGGCATGAGCCCTTATTTACACTCCCGGGCAAAATTCACGCCCGGGAGTGGGCGGGTCCAAAAAAATGACGTCCGGCCGCTTTTGCGCCGTTTTTTAGCGCCTGGAAAATGCAGGCGTTAAGGGACCTGTGGGCTCTGAAGGAGTCCAGAGGTGCCCTCCCATGCCCCCAGGGACACCCCCTGTCACCCTTGCCCACCCCAGGAGGACACCCAAGGCTGGAGGGACATTAAGGTAAGTTCAGGTAAGTCATTTTTTTTTTTTGTGGCATAGGGGGGCCTGATTTGTGCCCCCCTACATGCCACTATGCCCAATGACCATGCCCAGGGGACAGAAGTCCCCTGTGCATGGCCATTGGGCAAGGGTGCATGACTCCTGTCTTTGCTAAGACAGGAGTCATTTCTATGGGGGTTGGGAGTCGTAAAAAATGGCGCAAATCAGGTTGAGGCGAAAAATTTGCCTCAGCCTGACTTGCCCCATTTTTTGGCGCCCAAGCTCCATATCCCCCTACGCCAGCGCTGCCTGGTGTACGTCGTTTTTTTCCACGCACACCAGGCAGCGCCGGCGGCTAACGTAATTGATTAAATACGGCACCCGCATGGCGCTTCAGGATGGCGTTAGCCGGCGCTAATCTTTTTCACACAAAACTGCGTTAGCTCAGTTTTGCGTCAAAAAGTATAAATATGGCCCTAAATTTCTAAAAAGGTCACAACTTTAGTAAAGTAAAAATGGCAGATGCAGAGACCAAGACACAGGAGTTCAACCTGGAACCTTATGAGGCATATAGCTATGACTAATTAAGGAGACTCTGCAGGCTATACCAAATTTGTACTGGAAAAAGCCCCAGTGAAGAGAAACTCAAGTTTCTGGTGGCCCAGTATGAAAAAGATAACCCCCCACATGATGGAGAAGATGATGCGTCTGTGGTGGCTGAAGATGATCCTTTGGAAAATAAGGATGAGGGTAACTCTTCTTCTACCAGAAGCTCTAGAGCACCCACAAAAACAGGTTGCCAGGCTGACCAAGAGGCTGGCCTTAGAGATGCATCTCTTGGAAATAAAGAAACAAAGAAAAGAGTTGGGCCTAGGACCCATCTCTGGTGGCAGCATAGTAGTAAATAGGGAGGAAGAGAAACCTTTCAACCTAAGACTCCCAAAATGAGTTATCCCCCTACCAAGAAGGAGATGATATCCAGAAATTGTTCATTTCATTTCCTTTGAAAGAGCTTGTATTGGGAGGGAGGTTCAAAATAAGTACTTTAGCACACTGTTATGGGAGATATTCTCAGGCTCCTGACACTGAGTGAAACAGATGCTAAGTCCTATGATGTTATGAAGGGTACCCTGATTGAGGGCTTTGGATTTATCACTGAGGAATACCGCATAAAATTCAGGGGTACTCAAAAATCCCAGAGAAGGCCTGGGTAGAATTTGTGGACTTCTCAGCAAAAAGGCTAGGTGGTTGGTTAGAAGACAACAAGGTACATGATTATGAAGGGCTATACAATTTAATGATGAGTATTTGTGTCCAAGACAAGTTCCACCAGTACCTAGTAGACTTGGGGCCAGTCTCCCCCCAGAGTTTGGGAGGAAGACTCATCATTGGGTGAGAACTAGGGTGCTCAAATCTAGAGCTGGAGGGGGGGGCCAAAAGAAAGAGTCAGGGAAGCACCCCCAGGAGAAAAAAGTGGAACACCCTAGAAATAAAGAAAATGAGCCCTTAAGGCCCCCCAACAATCTGTCCAGGAGGGTGGGCCCAAAGACACCACACAAAACAAAGGTGGGCACCAGGGTAAAAACTTAGATGCTACTAAGGCATGGTGCATAACTGTTGAAAGACAGGGCACCACACCAAGGACTCTTCTTGTCCCAAAACCAAACCCACCAGTATGCTCCCAGGGGTAACCAGTGTAGCCATTGGGGATGACACCTCAGATGAGGAGGTCCTCATAGCCTTTAACTGGAAAGTGGGCCACTCAGGTGAGTTGGAGATTCCACAGGGGAGTAGACACTTCCGTCACCTACTGGTGAATGGAATCACAACCACTACCCTGAGAAACACCTGTGTCAGTCACACAATTGTGCATGACAGGCTGATGCTCTCAAACCAGTATATTCCAGGAGAGACTGCCAGGGTAAGGGTTGTCCCGGGGAAAGTCACTGATAGGACAGTAGCTGTAGTGCCTATAGAGATAGATTGGTCCCTTAGCTGGAGAAGGGTGGTAGTCATTACAGACCTCCCCATTGACTGTCTCCTTCGAAATCACCACCCAGAGGTTGGTCAGAGCTCAAAAGAGGAACTGGCCCAGTGCCAGACCACTCCAAAGGATTCTGGAGATTCTGCACCTGCAGTGAGTGCAAGTAGGCCCCCCCAAAAAAGGGAAAGCAAAAGAAAAGGAAAGATGGGCAACCTTTAACTAAGACACCAGAGAGCCAGGGAGTTTCTACTCCATTAGGGAAGAACTCCATTGCTGACTTCTGAATTAGTTTTTGTTGTCATTAAGACCCTGCACACTTTACCACTAATAACCAATGCTAACGTGCTTGTGCGCGTTCCCTAAAATATAGTAAAACTGGCCTCCACCCTACTGGCATATTTAATCTACTTGCAAGTGTTCAAAATTGGGTATCTGGTTGGCAGTCAGTTTACATTCGGTCCAAGCAGGGACCCTCACTCTAGTCAGGGCAATGGAGGTACACATGTAAGATAACCCCTGCTCACCCCCTTGACAGCTTGACACAAGCAGTCAGGCTTCTCTCAAAGGCAATGTGTGAAGTATTTGTACCAAAACACACAGTAATACAGTGAAATCACTACAAAATGGACACCACACCAGTTTAGAAAAATAGCAAATATTTATCTAAATCACACAGGACCAAAAAGACAAAAATCCAAAGTACACAAGTCAAGACATGGATTTTTAAAATAAAAAGAGTCTTACTCCATAGAAAACAATGGAAATGTTGTTGTTGCACGAAGTACCTGGTTTGCGTCAAAAATAAAGCCTCACGGGGGAACATGCATCTGAAAAGTCAGAGATGAGTTGATTCCTTACTCACAATTGAGGCCGTGCATCATTTCTTCTCAGGGCGGGTAGGTGCTGCGTTGTTTTTCTCTCCTGCAAGAGAGCAATGTGCTGATTTCTAGATAAGGCACCTCAGATCCGTGCAGGTTCATAATCATTTTGATGCCTACTGATGAAGCGTGTGAAATCCAGCCACACGGTGATGGAAAAAAATGGGCTACGAGGGATTGTGTAATTTTTACCGCCACGTTGCAGGTGATGCATCTAGATTTTCCAAGCACGGCTTCCTGTACGTAGATTTCAGTCCTTTTTATACCAGCTTCACCTTTCAAGGACCCAGAGACTGAATAGGGCACCACTTGGCAGGGTAGGGGTCCCAGCAGAGAATCTAGGTGATGGCAGAGGAAGTCTTTCATGGCCCTGAGACTTCAAAACAGGAGGCAAGCTTAGTCCAAGCCCTTGGAGACACTTCACAAGCAGGAAAGCACCACAAAGTCCAGTCTTTGTCCTCTTTCAGGCAGAATCAGCAAATGCAGGCCAACCCAGCAAAGCACAGTCACAGGCGAAGGGGCAGTACTCCTCCTCCAGCTCTTCAGCTCTTCTCCTTGGCAGATGTTCCTCTTGGTTCCAGAAGTAATCTGAAAATCTGGGGTTTTGGGCCCACTACTTATACCCCTTTCTGCCTTTGAAGTAGGTAAAATTCAGAGGAAAGTCTCTGTTGTTGACTAGATCCTGCCTTGTCCAGAAATCTATTCAAATAATGGCACATACCTAATTATTAGTGTACGATTACAACTCCGTTGTTATTCTATTTCTCATGTTCATTTCAAAACAACAATATTGTCCCCTTTTGATCTCCGTCATCCAACATCGACACAGGTCCAGTCGAAGAGTTCAATTATTTATTGTGATTCCATTAGTATTTTCCAACAGCAACAGTTCAATTCCAACAGCCAACATGTTTCCTCGCTGGGATGTGTCCCCATGACTTCCTCAGGGCTGTAAACATCAAATAATAACAATAATATATCTCATATCTCATATTTCTAATATAATCTTATTATAATTCCCCACCATTGCTATTTACCATTCATGTGGAAACTAAACACAATAATCCTGAAATCATATAGTACATGCATCAAAAGCTTGATCAGTATACTCGTGAGATCAATTTCAACCCCCTAAAATCACTAAATCACTATCACTAAAATACACTAATTATCTATACACATTAGTGAAGACCAAACCAATCCATGCCCAGTGGATCATCGCTGTTAGTTACAGGGTTTAATACGTTGAGTGTCCCTCTCTATTAAGTGCCTCTATCCCTCATGCAAATAAAATCAACGATACATTTATAAAAGTGACCCAATACCAATTATTATAATGTGAAAATCAGATTATTTTGAAAAATCGCAAACTCACCATGAACTCAATGCTTGCTTCATTCGTCATATATGATTAACTTCTCACTCCCTATGTCTGCCTTCATAAGAAAGATACACATTTTATGAAATTAAGTAAAATCTTTTACAGAAAGATCCAACATCAGCTAAAATAGTAATGGAACGCCTCTGTATTAGTGCTCTCTACATATCAAATGTGCAGAGTATATACCTAGTTTGTACTCAAATCAGTAGTTGTAACCACCGCGGAATTATATTAAAGATACACCCATATGTGTTACCTTTGAATAAGCTGCAGGTACTGACACAAATATATATATGCATCAGAACAAATCTCAGTAATCCTAGGAGAAACTCACCCCTCATGCACACACTTAATTCTGTGCCGTTTGTAGCTTGTTGTCGGTCTATTAGTCGAAATTTGTATCAGAGAAATCAGTTTCTCAGTGAGACACTCTTTAACATCGTAAACGCTGCAGCCGTCTATTGATATATCTATACAAATCAGAATGAATCTTAGTATTCTAAGGGGGAACTCACCCCTCCTGTGCACACTTAATCCTGTGTCGTTTGTAATTAATAATTGGTCTATTAGCTGATATTTTGATCAAAGAACCCATTTCCTTATGAGAAACTATTTAACATCAAATATGTTACGACAGTTTAAATACAAACATAAATATTAACAAATCTTGCAAATCCCAAGGGGAGCTTAGCCTTCATAAGCACACTATCCCCGTACTGCCTACAAACTGTGTACTCACCCAAAATGTAGATTTTCCTAGTAATTTATGATGGCAAGTCTTGATTTTATTAAAGACACGGAGGCGAGTATTATGCATTACTTTTCTTGTTCAATAAATAGCAGCAGTCAAGAAAAACAACAACTCCCAGAAGGCCAAAGGAAAACGGGCCAATGGGAGACAAACAGTAGTTCAAGGAGTCCACCAATCACAGGTCATCAAACCCCTAAATACGTATCTTGACTGTGAACAGCCCTCTTTTCTTGTGCGAGGGTCAAACAGTATAAAACAATGGCACAATAGAACATATGATGCAAAAGGAAGTGACAAAAGCCAGAAAGTCTTGGCAAAAGTTCAGTAACTGGATCTCAGAAGAAGAAAGGATGACATCCGAATAGAGACAGTGTAGATGAAGAAGTGAAGCCAATCAAGATGGGCAATGATGATCCTCTGAATGATGATGATCACGATGAAGGCTGTGAAGGAGTAGTTGATGCTGGAAGGGAGGGAAAAACAATCATAGCATTAATTGTTGAGCCGGGATCATACTCGCCTCCGTGTCCTTAATAAAATTAAGCCTTTCTGTCATAAACTACTAAGAAAATCTACATTTTATGGCAAGACCGGAGGCTCATATTATGCAAGTTCAAAGCATACTAATAACATCTAAGGCAACATGATGTACCAGTTTGCAATAAAACACCTTAAACACATTGTTGTTAGATCAATCAGTCGATTTGAGAATATCCTCTAAACGGGAACCAGCCCAAAAAGCTTTGGAAGCCATAGCACCTCTTGCGGAATAGGCGCCAAATGCAGAAGTGTCAATACCAGCTAAGGACATAATCCATTTAACCCAATGGGCTAAAGTTGGAGAAGAAACTGGTTTGAAAGTTTTTTTGAAGGAAATAAGGAGTTGGGAAGTAGAAGAAGATATCAATTAGGCTGTTTGTTGTTCACATATTTTTAAACAATGACCCACAAAGAGTTTAGGGTGGTCTGGAAAATAAGGATAAAATACTGATGACAAATTAGTTTTAGAATGTCTATGAATATTAAACAAAACCCCAGAAGGGGTAAAATGACGAGCAGTGATATCCAAAGCTCTAACATCTGAAAGGCGTTTAAATGAAACCAAACATAGTAACATGGCCAACTTTGCAGACAATTTTTCCAATGGAAGCATATCGTTGTCAGGCCAAGATAAAAACAGGTAAAACACAACACTGACATCCCATAATGAACTGTATTTGGGTAAAGGAGGATTAGAAAACTTTACTCCCTTCAACAGTCGACAAACTAGAGGATGTTCCCCCTCAGGCTTACCATTGATGTAAGGGTGAGAGGAAGAAATTGCTGATCTGTACAGATTAATCGTATGGTATGACTTACCTTTACTAGCTTCAGCTGCAAGGAAATTAACTATGAAAGTTACATCTGCTGAAAGGGAATTGATATTTTTTCCCATGCACCAGCTACGCCATAAGGATAAAGCTGAGCAATAGGCCTTTTTTGTGCCTGATGCCCAGGAATGTTCAATGAGGCTTGAAGCTTTTGCCGAAATCGCAGGAACTGGTTGGGAATCCCCGACAATTTCCACGCCAAAAAGAAGAGAAGGTTGTCTAGAATCAAGTTGTGAGACAGACTGAAGGGGTTGGTGAGAAGGTCCGGAAAGGAGGGAAGGAGTAAGGGGGAGTCTAATGCCAACTCTAGAAGAGAAGGAAACCATACTTGGAATTGCCAGAAAGGAGCTATGAGGACTACCACTGCTTGTTGGCATCTGATGTGCGCTAAGAGCCTGTTCATCATGATGAAAGGGGGAAAAGCGTAGTTCAGAGATGTTGACCAATCCTGAGAGAAGGCATTGAAGGCTAGAGCGAATGGATCTGGTTGCCAACTGTAGAATTGGGGCAACTGAGTGTTGAGACGTGACGCAAAAAGGTCTATTTGGAATGGACCCCATTTGTGAGAAATAGCCTGGAAAATTTCGGAATGAAGCTTCCAATCGCTGGAGTCTTGAAGAAAACGAGAATGCCAGTCCGCTACTGTATTGAGATTGGCTGGGATGTATTCCGCTTGGACTGAGATTTTTCTTTAAAGACAAAACTCCCAAAACCCTTTCGCTAATTCCGCTAATGGTTTGGATCTTGTGCCTCCCAGACGGTTGATATCTCTGACCGCTGAAATGTTGTCCATTCTGAGAAGAACTGAACAACATACTCAATCTCTTGCCAGACTTTGGACCGCAAAGGAGCCGGCAAGCATCTCTAAACAGTTGGTGTGCAACCGTGACTCCTGAAGAGACCATGTACCACCAGTCAAGATTATACCACATCGGGCTCCCCATTCGGAGAGGCTTGCATTGGATTCTAATACAAGATCTGGGGCTGACGCAAATATGGTCCTGCCATTCCAGGCGTCTAAATGGTCTATCCACCATTGGAGTTCTGCACGAGAATCGTGATCTAAAACGACGTTGTCTGTATAAGCGAGACCCCTTTGAAGATGACGTATTTTGAGTCTTTGAAGGGCTCTGCAGTGAAGAGGGCCCGGAAAGATGGCATGGATGGAAGAGGAGAGAAGGCCTACAATCCTTGCCAAGGATCTGAGGGATATAAGGGATTTGCGTAAGGTGTGGATAATTTCAGACTTTATATATTTTACCTTTGCGGGGGGAAGAAGAAGAGTAGCTGACACCAAATCTATGAGGAATCCTAGGAACTCTATGCGTTGGACTGGAACAAGAGAAGGCTTTTCGCTGTTTATGAGGAAACCCAGATCAGTGAGAAGAGAGGAGGTCAAGTGAAGATGAGATTGAAGGACAGTACGATCTTGGTTTATAATGAGGATATCGTCTAGATAAATGATCAGTCGGATACCCCGTGCCCTGAGGAAAGCCACGACTGGCCTCATGAGTTTTGTGAAACACCAGGGCGCTGAAGAAAGGCCAAAGGAAGGGAATAAAAATGGTGCAATTGATTCATCCATTCGAATTGTAGGAATTTTCTGGAGTCTGGGTGCATATGAACTGACAGGTAGGCGTCCTGGAGATCAAAATGAACCATCCAATCGCCCTGAAGAAGAGAATGCCTGAGATGGAGAATAGTCTCCATTTTGAAGTGACGGTAAAGTACAAATTGGTTGAAATGTTTTAGATTGATGACTGGGTGCATCGTTTTGTTCTTTTTCTGGATCAGAAAAATAGAGCTGAAGAAGCTTGAGAGGTCTGGGTGACAGGGAAGGATGGCGTGTTTCTGAAGTAAAGCCTGGATTTCCGCTGAAATCGCCAACGTCATTTCTTGGGAAAACTTGGGAGGCTGAGGAAAAATAGTCTGAAAAGGTTCTGCATAGAGCTCGATGTTGTAACCTTGAACAGTGTTTATAACCTATGGATCTGAAGTTATCAACTGCCATTTTGTAAGGAACTACAAAAGACGGCCCCCTACAATAGGAGGGCCAGAACAAAGACTTACCGGTTTAGGCTGCAAGTCTGGAAGCTCGGCTGCCTTTGTTGCGGAAACCGCGTCCTCTTTGGGGATAGAACTGCGGTCTGTACTCCTGGTAGGAGGCATTGAAGGCACCATGGGAACCTTGGTGATAGAGCTGCCGGCAAAGCGGTTCCTGCCTCTGCCGGCCCTGGCAAAAACCCGACTGTGAAACATCTTTTTGAGCGACTGCTGGGCCTCGTCCAAGGAAGCAAAGGTAGAAACATATTTGCTCAATTCCTTGATGAAGGAATCCCCAAAAAGTAGCCCTTCCGCCTTAATACCAGGGTCTGACACAGCCAGATTGACCAACTTTGGATCCAATTTAAGGAGGAGGCCATTCCTGCGCTCATGAATAATTGCCGCATTGGCATTGCCTAATAGACAAAAAGATCTCTGTACCCATAGGGATAAATCCACTGGATCAATGGGACAATTATCCAGATGAGCAGCTTCGGCCAAATCAAAAATACGGGTGAGAAGACCCACTACATCCAGCAGTTTATCCTGGCAAGTGGACCAGGCTTTGTCCACGCCTTTGCGTGGATCCTTCCCGAACTTGGTAAAAAAGGTGATGAGGGAAGGGTCAACAGCTGGGGTGGCCGTAATCTTGGATGCTAAAGAAGGACGAGGACATTCCAAACGGAGTTTAGCTCTGGTTGGCTTATCCAATGAAGTGCATAATCTAGATGCCACATAATCACCTACATGATCCGCAGGGAACCATACCTTTGAATTAGGGTGTAGAATATCTATTGGGTTGAACATAGGAACCCCTTCCGCATCCGCAATTACTGGAGGCTGGTTAGACTCTTGCGCCATCATCTTTGCTTTCTTTGGAGGAGGAGAAAATACAGAGTCGTCGTCATCTGAATTGTTTGCCTCAGAGACGGAATCTGTACCATCATCATCAGTATCTAAAATACTGGAAATCACAATAGGCGCAGCAACGTGCTTGGACTTTTTAGTACACTTAAGAGACGGTTTAGAAAGAAAAATCCTGGAACCCTCCCTAGCAGGAGCCTTATGAGGAATCGCGTCCTCTGCCTTTTGTGAGGAAACCTCACTAATCAACACTTTTTTGGAAACATTTTTAGAAATATGGCGTTTTCTGCTTTCCCCCGCAGATTGGGCCAAAACCGTCTTAGAAACCAAGCTTAAAATAGAGTTCTCTAAATTTTTTGATAATTTATTAACAGAGGTTGACACAGCTTGCTCCACAGAACTTTGAATGAACCCACTAAGGTGTTCATTAATTTGTACATCCCCCTCCAAGCTATTTTTAATGAAAGACCCTCCATTTCCATTGTAAAAAGAATTAATCAGGAATAAAAATAAGGAACTATAAACAGTATTTGAAAGGGTTAATGTCCCTTTAATTGTAGGAAGTAAACTAAGTAGGCTCTGCCTATGGGCGGAGAAAAGGGGAAAAGGAAAAACCTGACAGAAAACGAAGCCGGCCGGACCTGCGAGCAGGTAAGGAACACGTCTGGTAATCGATGAAATAGCACAAAACTACCTTTCAGTCAAGCGCTGACACAAAATGAAGTCGCACTGTGAAGAAAACGCTAGTTTAGAATGCCGGCAACACAAAACGGCATGCACGCTCGAGAGGAGATGCGCTAAACCGGCAATATGCGGCTATGAGCCGACCTTGAGGAAAAGGGCAGAGAATGCCAGCAACAGTGAAAGCAGCGTTGCGCGCTGGAAAGGCATCAAATACAAATAAGCAACACATTTACAGTACCAAATATGAATAAAAATAAAAGCGAGCAAAGATGTGAAATACTTATCTTGACTGCGAGCAGCAAAAAAAGAGGGCTGTTCACAGTCAAGATACGTATCTAGGAGTTTGATGACCTGTGATTGGTGGACTCCTTGAACTACTGTTTGTCTCCCACTGGCCCGTTTTCCTTTGGCCTTCTGGGAGTTGTTGTTTTTCTTGATTGCTGCTATTTATTAAACAAGAAAAGTAATGCATAATATGAGCCTCCGGTCTTGCCATAAAATTAATTCCTCTGTAAGCAACTCGTCAACAGTAGACGCGCTGCAGCCGTCTCAATACTAGATCAATCCTTAGTCCATCTTCAGTCTCAAATATAAATAGAATACTAAGATATAGAAAAAGGACTAATCAAACTCTGTGTATTCACCATATTGCCTAATCCAAAAGTAGTCCATCTTTAGCGTCACATATTGAAAACACTGACATAGACATAGGACTATCGCAAAAAGGTATTAAGTCAGATTTGTCCACAATATCGCCGAATAGGTTCTGTGATTATCACACATCACAATATAAAATACACCAAAACATAGCTAGACCTTATCTTTTACTTGCATATTATCTTAACTAAAGTAGAAAGATTTTGGAAAATTGGAAAAAATCTAAATTTCATGACCACATAAATATTCATAAATGTATACAACCTAAACATCTCATCTCATGAATATGTACTATTCCTCTAACTACCGTAGCAAGTTATAATCAGTCTATTGTATTCACCTTAAACACATTCTTACATAAAGGGCAGTAAACGCCCTATACTCGTCTCTTTGCCATGTCCAACAGTGATTATCAATTAACTAGTAATCGTGACTAATAACTCCTATACACAATCACATGTAACTACATAACTGCAAACAAGTTGTAGTCACATCGATTTATACAATTAATATCTCCTCACCCCAATTTTCTAAATCTTCTCCACATGGTCTATTGGGCACAGGATCTGAATGTTTTTGTACAGACCTTACATATATGAATCCTTATGTGTTTCATATAACATATTTGATTGTGCCTATTACATCTCATATTTAGGGTACCAATACTTATATCCCAAATTCAGGATACTGAACATAACTCAGTAGGTATCACCCTCATTTTAGCACACAATGTAAATGACATACATAACAACATCCCAACATTGCATATACATGAACTTATTTTCCCAAAAAGTATTTCAATTCTTGGTTCGTGCTTAGTTCCTCTTCCACCACCGTAAGGCACATAATCCACATTGACTCCCTTCTTCTAAGGTGCAACTCCCTATTGCCACCTCAAGGATCTATACAGATATTTTCAAATCTAAAGAATTTAAAAAAATACTCTCCCCTTATTTATCACATGACCTCATATGTAGAACAATTGAGTAATGTTTGTCACCATGTTTCAATGCTCTCATGGGCTCCTACCTTTCCCAGGCCTAGCCCCAGACACACACCACGGGGTTGGAGACCGCACTGTGCATGGACAGGCACAGCCCATTCAGGCGTAAATAAAGACACTCCCTCCACTGTAGCCCAGATGGCCCATCAGGATTTGAAAGCTACACCCCAGCTCCTTTTGTGTCACTGACTAGTAGAGATTCACAAACAGCCCAACTGTCAGTCTGACCCAGACAGGGAATACACAAGCAGGCAGAGGCACAGAATGGTTTAAGCAAGAAAATGGGCACTTTCTAAAGGTGGCATTTTCAAACTGACAATCTAAAAACCAGCTTTACCAAAATATGTATTTTTAAATTGTGAGTTCAGAGACTCCCAACTCCATATCTCTATCTGCTCCCAAAGGGAAACTGCACAGTTATTTAAAGCCAGCCCCCTTGTTATCCTATGAAAGAGATAGGCCTTGCAACAGTGAAAACTGAATTTGACAGTATTTCTGTCAAAGCCCAGCTCACCTGAGTCCTTGTTCAGTTCTGATGGGGGTTGAAGACAATCCGACCCCACCCTGAAACTGCTTGTTCCAGCACACTAGTTTTTAAAACAGTGCACTAAGAACAGAAGCTCAAGGGAAGGGGGGAAGTGGATAAAATAAAATAAAGAGACAACACCGTTCTTGTGTTTCCACTGTTGAAGTGCTGCACAAATCTGCGGCCCTCTCTGACTTCTGTAGAAACTAGTGCCTAATGAAACATAAACAAAGAACAGATAAGTACAACCTATTCCTAACTGGGTTCCTGACTATCCCTTTATTTATTAAAAATGTTCTTCTAAAAGTACCTCTTGGATCCTGGTCTCTAGTTTCCAGGTTTGGAATGTGTTACTGCTCTGGGATGTGCTTTCTATTACTCTAAAGCTTCTAAAACATTAAACAAATACCGTTATCAGAATTACCAATATCAAACATTCATCTTAATATAACTAAAGCCTAAATTCCCAATAGCAGACTCACTTTTCCCATATTTCCAGAATCTTTTATAAAACAAATACTGTACTTTTACGTCAAAATACAGCATGTAATTTGTGCAAGTCCTTGATTTACTGTTTGCCTCACAAAGTTCCGCAAAGTATTCTTGTAACAAAGAGTTTGAATCACAATGTTCGTGGAAGGTATCTTGTTTCAAATTGTCTATACACGAATCCAGAAATTGTTGTCAAAGTTCTTTCAGGTAATAAAAGTTTTGTACTTACTTGTTGCTGGCAAGAGATACTGATCAGTCTAACCTTGTCTTCTTTCTCTTTTGCAGGTTGCTTGTAGGAGAGAGGCTGAGGCAAGGAGGAACCGGAAACCGGAAGAAGGAAGAGCCAGCAGCTGCGCCCATTGAAGCCAATGAAAGTCTGTAGAGAGCAGGAGTGCCAGCTCCGAGGGATCTGTCCTCAGGTAAGCGGGAGGTAGACGAGCACAAGCACTGGGTGAGGCTCGGGGGCTGCCTTTTATAGACAGGGCTGGGTGTGGTCCTCACATGCTGCACATGTTCTTGAAAGGTGTGCAGAGCTGGGTGTGGTTTGAAGAGCTGGGTGTGGTCCTCACATGCTGCACATGTTCTTGAAAGGTGTGCAGAGTTTCAGTTATTATGCAAATTAGTTAAATTAACACATGGCCTAGAGCGGAGTGTTTTAAAGAAGCCTTGGTAAAAGCAAGGCCCAATGTGTAAACAAAACAGCTCATTAAACAACATACACAGAAGCCTAAGGGGGGGGGGGAAGGTGAGATAACAAGAAAGGCTTTCAATAGTAAGTTTAAAAGGGAGCTATTACAGAACCAACTAGTGCAGTGAGAGGGGACATGCTCTTTGCTGTGCACAAACCCTAACAGTTGCCCCCCTCAAAGGCCCTCCTACAGGACGGGGTTTTCCTGGATTTTTTAAATAAAACCGTCTAATCAGCTGTGGGGCATGTACATATGATGCTGGTTCCCATGAATTCTCAGATTCATCATATCCTTTCCATTCTACTAAATAAAACAGACGTCCACTAATTCTTTTTGAGTCTTTTATGCTTTTCACTTCATATTCTAGATTTCCCTTAATTGGTATGGGTGGAGGTGGTGGTTCAGGTCGGGTTTTTGGATTGTACGGCTTAAGCAAGGACACATGGAATGTAGTATGTACTGGATATTCTTTTGGTAAATCTAATTTTACTGTTACCGGGTTTACTATGGCAGTTATACTAAAGGGTCCAATGAAACGTGGTTGCAGCTTTCGGGATCCCTCTATGTTTAGGTTCTTTGTGGAGAGCCATACCTTGTCACCGATTTTATACATTGGGGCCTCAGATCTGTGTTTGTCTGCTTGTCTTTTCATGCTTTCCTTGTACTTTAATAAATGTTTCTTGGCTTTGTCTTGTATGTCACCTAACCTCGTTAGTCTATCCGTTACTGTAGGTAACAGAGAATCTTCTAACAAAATGGGTATAGCTCTTGGATGATACCCCTGCAAGAAATAGAATGGTGAGCAAAGTAGAGCTGAATGCTCAGTATTATTATAAACAAACTCCGCTACAGGGAGAGCTTCCAACCATTCACTAGAATAATCAGCCAATAAACAACGTAGCGTTTGAAGTAAGGTTTGGTTCAGTCGTTCAGTCTGTCCATCTGTCTCTGGGTGGAAAGCAGTGGATAATGCCACATCTATTTTCAGTTTTTTACATAACTTTTTCCAAAATTTAGAGTTGAACTGGCTCCCTCGGTCTGACACCACTTTGCTTGGCAAACCATGTAAACGCACAATTTCCCTTATAAAAATATCGGCAAATTCTGCCGCCGTGGGTAATTTCCGTAATGGTACAAAATGTGCCATTTTAGATTAAAAAATCCACTATAACCAACACTGTTGTGAAAGATTTTACAGGTGGTAAACCTACAATAAAGTCTACGCTCACAGTGTGCCAAGGTTGTTTGGGTGTTGGCATTGGTATTAACAAGCCGTCAGGGGCCTTATGAGAAGATTTATGTCTTGCACAAATTGGACAGGTAGTGACAAATTGCTTAATGTCCTTTCTTATAGTGTCCCACCAAAAGTGTTTTTGCACATTTTCCAGGGTTTTTACCCAACCAGGATGACCTGCCAACGGTGAGGCGTGATGCCAAATTATCACCTGTGTTTGTAATTCAGAGGTGGGCACTAACAGCATGTTGTCGTGATACAATAAACCTCGTTGTATTGTGTTATGGGAATCCTTTAACCAATTCTGAGGTGCTATTTGCATGTGTGCATTATATAGATCTGTGATGAAATCCTTCTGTTGTACTGGTGCCAAAAACTTTTGGGGAGGAATAATGGGTTCTCCTATTTTATCTTGTTTCATGTCTGAGGTATGTCCGTATCTAGATAACACATCAGATTGAATTTGTTGTGCACCTGGTCTATAGGTTATAACAAAGTCAAATGTGCTAAAAAAATGTAACCAGCGCATCTGACGTGGTGTTAGTGCTTTAAGTGATCCAAAAAACTGTAGGTTCCTATGGTCAGAAAAGATTGTAACTGGGTACTTGGCTCCCATTAAATGGTGCCTCCATTCTGAAAAGGCTACTTTGATAGCTAGTAGTTCCCTTTCAGCCACAGTGTAATTTTGTTCAGCTGGTAATAACTTTTTGGAATAGAAGGCTATAGGATGTAACTGGCCATCTACTGCATCTCGTTGAGAGAGAACTCCTCCTAAAGCTACTTGTGAAGCATCCGCTTCAACAAAAAAAGGCAAGTCAGGATCAGGATGTTTCAGAATTGGGGCTGAAGTGAACTTTTGTTTTAGGAGTTGAAAGGCGTGTGCCGCCTCATCAGTCCAAAGAAATCGTTGCCCTTTCCGCAACAAGGTAGTTATTGGGGCCGCAATATCTGCAAAATGTGCAATAAACCTCCTATAAAAATTGGCGAAACCCAGAAATTTCTGAATATCTTTTACAGAGGATGGTTCTGGCCAATCAGCAATAGCACTGATTTTCTTTACATCCATAGTTATTCCTTGAGGTGACAGGCAGTATCCTAAAAAGTCCACCTTGCTGACATTAAAAGTACACTTTTCTAACTTAGCAAAAAGATGATTTTCTTTTAACTTTGATAATACTGCACGAACATGTTGGGTATGTTCTTCTGAGTTCTTAGAGTAAATGAGGATGTCGTCTATGTATACTATGACACAAACGTCCAGGAATTCGTGTAGGACCTCATTTATAAAGAACTGAAAGGCCGCAGGGGCATTACATAACCCAAAGGGCATTACTGTGTACTCAAATAAACCAAACGTTGTCTTGAAAGCTGTCTTCCACTCATACCCCTCTTTTACTCGGACCAGGTGGTAAGCTCCCCGCAGATCTAGTTTAGTGTATACAGTAGAATGTCTTAATTGATCCAACAACACAGGTATTAGAGGAAGAGGATATTTATTCTTTATTGTAGCCTTATTTAGTCCTCTATAATCGATACACGCGCGCAGGGATTTATCCGGCTTCGGGATAAAAAAGAGTGGAGATGACACTGGAGATGTGGAATGACGGATGAACCCAGACTGTAGTAGGTCATCTAGGTAGGTTCTTAAGTATTTGGTTTCTTCGTCAGTCAAAGCATATACTCTGTTATTAGGTAAAGGGGCCCCTGGGATAAGATCTATACGACAGTCATAAGACCTATGTGGGGGCAGCGCACTAGCCTTTACTGGATCAAAGACGTCTTTGAAGTCAGAATATTCAGGAGGGAGACTTGGTTCATCTTGTGTAACACTAGCACAGTGTAATACTGTGCTCTGTTCTGTACCTGCTTCTTGATAGCAATTGGTTCTACAGAAAGAGGAATCCAAAGTAACAGTTCTATTCACCCAATCAATTTTTGGGTTATGAGTTGTTAACCAGGGTACCCCGAGAATGAAACCAAAATTAGGAGTATCTATCAGATCAAAGCTAATCACCTCTGTGTGCCCGTTCTGACAGACCATAACAAGTGGACTTGTTTGTTTTGTGATTAATCCAGAGGTCAATTTTGACCCATCCACTGCACATACTGCTTCTGGACAAGGCTTTAGGCACATAGGAAGTCCTAAGTTTTCAGCTAACTTATTATCCACAAAATTTCCTGTCGCGCCTGAGTCTAGTAGGACAGGGAGAGAATGCCTCACTTGGGTAGTAACAATTAAAACGACCTGAATTATGAAATGTCTAGGTATGTGTGGTACCATGAAGGCTGCAGCATTAGAGGTTTGATTAAGATGTTTTCTCGAACAAGTAACCTCTCCCCTTGTCGAGCTTAATCGTTTCCCGATTCAGTTAAGGAGGTGGAGGAAACAGCACCCTTTCGTGGATTTTTAGGCTTTACTGGACATTCTCTGGCAAAGTGACCTGCCCTTCCACAATATAAACATAATTGAAGTTTTCTCCTTTTTTCTTTTTCCTCTGATGTGAGTGGACCTCTGAGTGTCCCTATTTGCATAGGCTCAGGTTCAGGGAGTTTATTATCTGGGTCTTTCTTCTCGTGTCTAATAAAAGTTAACCGTGATTCCAGTTTGTATTTATCTCCCTTTCTTTCTCCTAGTCTATGTTCTAATTTCACAGCTAAATCTACAAAGTCCGAATAGTCTTCTGGCAAATCAACGATATGAGCCAGCGCGTCTTTTAACTCGTCTCTCAAACCTTTATAGAAAAGGGAGACACGCTTTTCTTCTGGCCACTGTGTCTCGGTGAGTAAACGATTAAAACTAGTGAGATAGGTCAATAAATCCTTGTTACCTTGTTTAAGATTTAAAAGCTCATTATCACTTGCCTGCATGAAAGTGTGTTTTGCAAAAAGGCTGGTCATGGTACGTTTAAATTGATTCCAATTATGGAGGATGGGATCATCTCTCTCCACGAAAGGAATTGACCAATTGGCTGCTGTGCCACCCAAATAAAACAAGACGAATGCCACTTTCGTAGCATCAGTAGGGAACTGTTGTGGCTTACAAACGAAGTGTAATTGACATTGATTGATAAAAACATGGAATTTGTTACTATCTCCATGAAAACGTTCAGGTGCTGGTAAGGGCACAGCATTAGGAAGATTAACAGCGACCGCAACTGGGGGAGGCAAAGTTGTATGTTTTGATGGCGCCCCTGTCTCTGAGGAGGTTTTAAACAAAGGCGTAAAAGCTGTGTTCCACTGAGATACCCTAAATTTATACCTGCTTAAATCCTGTTTTAAAGAGGTATTCTCCATCTTTAATCTCTCTATTTCCTCTTGCATATGTTGCAAGATGCCAGACACTGATTCATTATGAACCAAATCCTCATTTAGGGCCTGCGCCATATCCGTGACGTCAATGCCCTCTATTTCTTCCCCGATATTCATCGTCCACCAGAACCGAATTTTTTTTTTTTTAAGGCTTGTGCTTCTGTCAAAGCCCAGCTCACCTGAGTCCTTGTTCAGTTCTGATGGAGGTTGAAGACAATCCGACCCCACCCTGAAACTGCTTGTTCCAGCACACTAGTTTTTAAAACAGTGCACTAAGAACAGAAGCTCAAGGGAAGGGGGGAAGTGGATAAAATAAAATAAAGAGACAACACCGTTCTTGCGTTTCCACTGTTGAAGTGCTGCACAAATCTGCGGCCCTCTCTGACTTCTGTAGAAACTAGTGCCTAATGAAACATAAACAAAGAACAGATAAGTACAACCTATTCCTAACTGGGTTCCTGACTATCCCTTTATTTATTAAAAATTTTCTTCTAAAAGTACCTCTTGGATCCTGGTCTCTAGTTTCCAGGTTTGGAATGTGTTACTGCTCTGGGATGTGCTTTCTATTACTCTAAAGCTTCTAAAACATTAAACAAATACCGTTATCAGAATTACCAATATCAAACATTCATCTTAATATAACTAAAGCCTAAATTCCCAATAGCAGACTCACTTTTCCCATATTTCCAGAATCTTTTATAAAACAAATACTGTACTTTTACGTCAAAATACAGCATGTAATTTGTGCAAGTCCTTGATTTACTGTTTGCCTCACAAAGTTCTGCAAAGTATTCTTGTAACAAAGAGTTTGAATCACAATGTTCGTGGAAGGTATCTTGTTTCAAATTGTCTATACACGAATCCAGAAATTGTTGTCAAAGTTCTTTCAGGTAATAAAAGTTTTGCACTTACTTGTTGCTGGCAAGAGATACTGATCAGTCTAACCTTGTCTTCTTTCTCTTTTGCAGGTTGCTTGTAGGAGAGAGGCTGAGGCAAGGAGGAACCAGAAACCGGAAGAAGGAAGAACCAGCAGCTGCGCCCATTGAAGCCAATGAAAGTCTGTAGAGAGCAGGAGTGCCAGCGCCGAGGGATCTGTCCTCAGGTAAGTGGGAGGTAGACAAGCACAAGCACTGGGTGAGGCTCGGGGGCTGCCTTTTATAGACAGGGCTGGGTGTGGTCCTCACATGCTGCACATGTTCTTGAAAGGTGTGCAGAGCTGGGTGTGGTTTGAAGAGCTGGGTGTGGTCCTCACATGCTGCACATGTTCTTGAAAGGTGTGCAGAGTTTCAGTTATTATGGAAATTAGTTAAATTAACACATGGCCTAGAGCGGAGTGTTTTAAAGAAGCCTTGGTAAAAGCAAGGCCCAATGTGTAAACAAAACAGCACATTAAACAACATACACAGAAGCCTAGGGGGGGGGGGAAGGTGAGATAACAAGAAAGGCTTTCAATAGTAAGTTTAAAAGGGAGTTATTACAGAACCCACTAGTGCAGTGAGAGGGGACATGCTCTTTGCTGTGCACAAACCCTAACAATTTCTCTGTAGGACATGTAAAACACATCAGTACATTTCACACCTTTAGCATACATTACACCCTGCCCATGGGGCTACCTAGGGCCTACGTCAGGGGTACCTTACATGTACAAAAAGGGAAAGTTTGGGCCTGATAAGTGGGTACACTTGCCAGGTCGAATTGCCAGTTTAAAACTGCACACACAGCCACTGCAGTGGCAGGTCTGAGCCATGTCTACAGGGCTACCCAGGTGTTTGGCACAATCAGTGCTGCAGGCCCACTAGTAGCATTTGATTTACAGGCCCTGGGCACCTCTAGTGCACTTTACTAGGGACTTACTAGTAAATCAAATAAGATAATCAGGGATAAACCAATCAGTAATACAATTTAGACAAAGAGCATATGCACTTTATATTTTAGCAGTGGTAAAGTGTTCAGAGTCCTAGTGACTTTTTTTGTGATTCACCATGACAAGGATTTTGGGTGTTGTCTAAGTAGGGCTTACACTTCCGAGTCCTAAAGCCAACAGAAACTGGTCAGAAAAAAATAGGAGAAAGGAGGGAACAAACTTGGGGAAGACGTTGCAAAAAGGGTAAGGTCCAACAGCAAGTCGCTTATAAAGTGGCACTTTATGTACCACATGACTGTAAAGTAAATGATATTGGTGGCCCTGAAGCTCTCAGTGTGACATCCACTCAAATAGCACCTTAAAACATGTCTCAGGCCCATCATCACAGACTTTGGGAAGTTTTAAACTGCCATTTCACTATGGCAATATAAACCTTTTGCCAAGCCAAACCCTTTATTTTTAATGCATATGGGTCACCCCTAATGTAGTCCATGAAGGGCCATAGTGCAGGATGCATTGTATTAAAAAAGCAAGACATGTGTTCTTAACGTTTACATCTCCTGGTAGTGAAAAACTAAATGTGTTTTTCCATCACTGTAAGATGTATCACTCCCATTGAATAACATTGGATTACCTTAATACATATAATATGTGCTAACGTTTGATTGGGAGCAGGTGAAAATATCATGTGTAATTGTAATTTAAAACCCATTTGTGCCTTCTGACAGTGTCCTGGCTCACATGACTGTGAATGGCTCTGCTGTTGGGGTTTGTGTATTCCTCGCAGACAGTGGAATATATGTGTTGGCATGATGGGTAATCCTGACACAAGTCTTTTGGCACCCCAGACTTCTTATTGCCTTGACCAGTCAAGACCTGTCCAGAACCAAATGTGGGGGTGGTATAGGGAATCTCCCACTTCAAAGGCTGATACCAGGTATAAATATTGAACCTCAAGAAGCATTCTTCAGCTCTCTCCTGGACCAGTGGAGTTTAAGGGAAAAGGATTGCCCTGTTGTTTGAGGTCTCACTTGTTCCCCAGAGGACTAACCTGAGGCTACCAGAGAACTACCTTGCTGCTTGAGATCTGCCTTGTTCCTAGAGGATTGCCCTGCTGCTTGTTGCCTGACCTTCTCTCTGAGTCTTGAAGACTGAACCTGCTCCCTTCATCCAAGGCTAGCCTTAGTGACTCCAAGGGTTAGTTGGCTAACCTGTTCTGAGCTACAGGGACACAACAAGCTTCAGAGGCCTCCTTGCAACTGCCTAGCTAGTCTGCTGCAACTGAACCTGCCTGGACCTGCAACTGGACCTGCTTGACTCCTGCTGACCTCTGCTGGTTTGAGTTCCTGATCCCCAAGAGATGCCTCCCCAGGCCCTGGGTCCTTGGCTGGCATCAGCGTGCACTCCCCTGCAAGAAAAAGAGAAACGGGGAAAGTTTTGGGCTGCTTGCGACAACAAATGGGTCTATTTGCACTGAAACTCTGCCGACTGCAA